>NC_069500.1:1319600493-1320800493 GCF_027579735.1 Bombina bombina
TGATTACCTACTGTTCTGTACTAAAGCACACATTTCTTCTTCTGATGATTTGGTTTTCGATATTTGTCACAAAACCTAGCGGACAACTGATTTTTGCAAATTGCCTTTGGTTTGATTTCTTTCTTTCTTATTGATAAAGTGGTTAAGTGTTTGCTGTTTGTTACAGGATGTCTCACATTAAGAGAAATAGCAGAAGTTTTGGACAAAGAGACTTTACAAAGATTAAAGAATGAGTGTGGAGGCTTACAGACTCTGTTTAGGAACAATCATCAAGTATTTGAAGGTTGGTGTTTAGGTTTAATGAAACACTGTGAGATTTTTTGTTATAGAATCTAATCACAAAGAACAGAAATGCAGTGTTAAAGGGAACATATCACAGTATCTTTTACTGATATTAAAGGGACAGTCTACACCAGAATTTCTATTATTTAAAAATATAGATAATCCCTTTATTACACATTTCTCAGTTTGCAAAACCAACACAGTTATATTAATACACTTACCTATGTAATTACCTTGTATTTAACCCCTTAATGACCGCAGCACTTTTCCATTTTCTGTCCGTTTGGGACCAGGGCTATTTTTACATTTCTGCGGTGTTTGTGTTTAGCTGTAATTTTCCTCTTACTCATTTACTGTACCCACACATATTATATACCTTTTTTCTCGCCATTAAGTGGACTTTCTAAAAATACCATTATTTTCATCATATCTTATAATTTACTATAAAAAAATTATATAATATGAGGAAAAAATGGAAAAAAACACACTTTTTCTAACTTTGACCCCCAAAATCTGTTACACATCTACAACCACCAAAAAACACCCATGCTAAATAGTTTCTAAATTTTGTCCTGAGTTTAGAAATACCCAATGTTTACAGGTTCTTTGCTTTTTTTGTAAGTTATAGGGCCATAAATACAAGTAGCACTTTGCTATTTCCAAACCCCTTTTTTTCAAAATTAGCGCTAGTTACATTGGGACACTGATATCTTTCAGGAATCCCTGAATATCCCTTAACATGTATATATTTTTTCTCCAACATAGGTGTGTCCGGTCCACGGCGTCATCCTTACTTGTGGGATATTCTCTTCCCCAACAGGAAATGGCAAAGAGCCCAGCAAAGCTGGTCACATGATCCCTCCTAGGCTCCGCCTACCCCAGTCATTCTCTTTGCCGTTGTACAGGCAACATCTCCACGGAGATGGCTTAGAGTTTTTTAGTGTTTAACTGTAGTTTTTCATTATTCAATCAAGAGTTTGTTATTTTAAAATAGTGCTGGTACGTACTATTTACTCAGAAACAGAAAAGAGATGAAGAATTCTGTTTGTATGAGGAAAATGATTTTAGCAACCGTAACTAAAATCCATGGCTGTTCCACACAGGACTGTTGAGAGCAATTAACTTCAGTTGGGGGAACAGTTTGCAGTCTCTTGCTGCTTGAGGTATGACACATTCTAACAAGACGATGTAATGCTGGAAGCTGTCATTTTCCCTATGGGATCCGGTAAGCCATGTTTATTACGATTGTAAATAAGGGCTTCACAAGGGCTTATTTAAACTGTAGACTTTTTTTGGGCTAAATCGATTGATATTAACACTTATTTAGCCTTGAGGAATCATTTATTCTGGGTATTTTGATTTAATAATATCGGCAGGCACTGTTTTAGACACCTTATTCTTTAGGGGCTTTCCCAAAGCATAGGCAGAGTCTCATTTTCGCGCCGGTGTTGCGCACTTGTTTTTGAGAGGCATGGCATGCAGTCGCATGTGAGAGGAGCTCTGATACTTATAAAAGACTTCTGAAGGCGTCATTTGGTATCGTATTCCCCTTTGGGTTTGGTTGGGTCTCAGCAAAGCAGATACCAGGGACTGTAAAGGGGTTTAAAGCTTAAAACGGCTCCGGTTCCGTTATTTTAAGGGTTAAAGCTTCCAAAATTGGTGTGCAATATTTTCAAGGCTTTAAGACGCTGTGGTGAAAATTTGGTGAATTTTGAACAATTCCTTCATGTTTTTTCGCAATTGCAGTAATAAAGTGTGTTCAGTTTAAAATTTAAAGTGACAGTAACGGTTTTATTTTAAAACGTTTTTTGTACTTTCTGATCAAGTTTATGCCTGTTTAACATGTCTGAACTACCAGATAGACTGTGTTCTGAATGTGGGGAAGCCAGAATTCCTATTCATTTAAATAAATGTGATTTATGTGATAATGACAATGATGCCCAAGATGATTCCTCAAGTGAGGGGAGTAAGCATGGTACTGCATCATTCCCTCCTTCGTCTACACGAGTCTTGCCCACTCAGGAGGCCCCTAGTACATCTAGCGCGCCAATACTCCTTACTATGCAACAATTAACGGCTGTAATGGATAATTCTGTCAAAAACATTTTAGCCAAAATGAACCCTTGTCAGCGTAAGCGTGGCTGCTCTGTTTTAGTTACTGAAGAGCATGACGACGCTGATATTAATATCTCTGAAGGGCCCCTAACCCAATCTGAGGGGGCCAGGGAGGTTTTGTCTGAGGGAGAAATTACTGATTTAGGGAACATTTCTCAGCAGGCTGAATCTGATGTGATTACATTTAAATTTAAATTGGAACATCTCCGCATTTTGCTTAAGGAGGTATTATCCACTCTGGATGATTGTGAAAATTTAGTCATCCCAGAGAAACTATGTAAAATGGACAAGTTCCTAGAGGTGCCGGGGCTCCCAGAAGCTTTTCCTATACCCAAGCGGGTGGCGGACATTGTTAATAAAGAATGGGAAAGGCCCGGTATTCCTTTCGTCCCTCCCCCCATATTTAAAAAATTGTTTCCTATGGTCGACCCCAGAAAGGACTTATGGCAGTCAGTCCCCAAGGTCGAGGGAGCGGTTTCTACTTTAAACAAACGCACCACTATTCCCATAGAGGATAGTTGTGCTTTCAAAGATCCTATGGATAAAAAATTAGAAGGTTTGCTTAAAAAGATGTTTGTTCAGCAGGGTTACCTTCTACAACCCATTTCATGCATTGTCCCTGTCACTACAGCCGCATATTTCTGGTTTGATGAACTGCTTAAGGTGCTCGATAGTGACTCTCCTCCTTATGAGGAGATTATGGACAGAATCAATGCTCTCAAATTGGCTAATTCTTTCACTCTAGACGCCTCTTTGCAATTGGCTAAGTTAGCGGCTAAGAACTCTGGGTTTGCTATTGTGGCGCGCAGAGCGCTTTGGTTGAAATCTTGGTCGGCTGATGCGTCTTCCAAGAACAAGCTACTAAACATTCCTTTCAAGGGGAAAACGCTGTTTGGTCCTGACTTGAAAGAGATTATCTCTGATATCACTGGGGGTAAGGGCCACGCCCTTCCTCAGGATCGGCCCTTCAAGGCAAAAAATAGACCTAAATTTCGTCCCTTTCGTAAAAACGGACCAGCCCAAGGTGTTACGTCCTCTAAGCAAGAGGGTAATACTTCTCAGGCCAAGCCAGCTTGGAGACCAATGCAAGGCTGGAACAAGGGAAAGCAGGCCAAGAAACCTGCCACTGCTACCAAGACAGCATGAAATATTGGCCCCCGATCCGGGACCGGATCTGGTGGGGGGCAGACTCTCTCTCTTCGCTCAGGCTTGGGCAAGAGATGTTCTGGATCCTTGGGCGCTAGAAATAGTCTCCCAGGGTTATCTTCTGGAATTCAAGGGACTTCCCCCAAGGGGGAGGTTCCACAAGTCGCAGTTGTCTTCAGACCACATAAAAAGACAGGCGTTCTTACATTGTGTAGAAGACCTGTTAAAAATGGGAGTGATTCATCCTGTTCCATTAAGAGAACAAGGGATGGGGTTCTACTCCAATCTGTTCATAGTCCCCAAAAAAGAGGGAACGTTCAGACCAATCCTAGATCTCAAGATCTTAAACAAATTTCTCAAGGTCCCATCGTTCAAGATGGAAACCATTCGAACTATCCTTCCTTCCATCCAGGAAGGTCAATTTATGACCACGGTGGATTTAAAGGATGCGTATCTACATATTCCTATCCACAAGGAACATCATCGGTTCCTAAGGTTTGCATTCCTGGACAAACATTACCAGTTCGTGGCGCTTCCTTTCGGATTAGCCACTGCTCCAAGGATTTTCACAAAGGTACTAGGGTCCCTTCTAGCGGTGCTAAGACCAAGGGGCATTGCAGTAGTACCTTACCTGGACGACATTCTGATTCAAGCGTCGTCCCTTCCTCAAGCAAAGGCTCACACGGACATTGTCCTGGCCTTTCTCAGATCTCACGGCTGGAAAGTGAACGTGGAAAAGAGTTCTCTATCCCCGTCAACAAGGGTTCCCTTTTTGGGAACAATTATAGACTCCTTAGAAATGAGGATCTTTCTAACAGAGGCCAGAAAAACAAAGCTTCTGGAATCTTGTCGGATACTTCATTCCGTTCCTCTTCCTTCCATAGCTCAGTGCATGGAAGTGATCGGGTTGATGGTGGCGGCGATGGACATAGTTCCTTTTGCGCGCATTCATCTAAGACCATTACAACTGTGCATGCTCAGTCAGTGGAATGGGGACTATACAGACTTGTCTCCGAAGATACAAGTAAATCAGAGGACCAGAGACTCACTCCGTTGGTGGCTGTCCCTGGACAATCTGTCTCAAGGGATGATGTTCCACAGACCAGAGTGGGTCATTGTCACGACCGACGCCAGTCTGATAGGCTGGGGCGCGGTCTGGGGATCCCTGAAAGCTCAGGGTCTTTGGTCTCGGGAAGAATCTCTTCTACCGATAAATATTCTGGAACTGAGAGCGATATTCAATGCGCTCCAGGCCTGGCCCCAGCTTGCGAGGACCAGGTTCATACGGTTTCAATCAGACAACATGACGACTGTTGCGTACATCAACCATCAGGGGGGAACAAGGAGTTCCCTAGCGATGGAAGAAGTAACCAAAATTATTCTTTGGGCGGAGTCTCACTCCTGCCACCTGTCTGCTATCCACATCCCAGGAGTGGAAAATTGGGAAGCGGATTTTCTGAGTCGTCAGACATTGCATCCGGGGGAGTGGGAACTCCATCCGGAAATCTTTGCCCAAGTCACTCACCTGTGGGGCATTCCAGACATGGATCTGGTGGCCTCTCGTCAGAACTTCAAAGTTCCTTGCTACGGGGCCAGATCCAGGGATCCCAAGGCGGCTCTAGTGGATGCACTAGTAGCACCTTGGACCTTCAAACTAGCTTATGTGTTCCCGCCATTTCCTCTCATCCCCAGGCTGATAGCCAGGATCAAGCAGGAGAGGGCGTCGGTGATCTTGATAGCTCCTGCGTGGCCACGCAGGACTTGGTATGCAGATCTGGTGAATATGTCATCGGCTCCACCTTGGAAGCTACCTTTGAGACGAGACCTTCTTGTTCAGGGTCCGTTCGAACATCCGAATCTGGTTTCACTCCAGCTGACTGCTTGGAGATTGAACGCTTGATTTTATCGAAGCGAGGATTCTCAGATTCTGTGATCGATACTCTTGTTCAGGCCAGAAAGCCTGTGACTAGAAAGATTTACCACAAAATTTGGAAAAAATATATCTGTTGGTGTGAATCTAAAGGATTCCCTTGGGACAAGGTTAAGATTCCTAGGATTCTATCCTTCCTTCAAGAAGGATTGGAAAAAGGATTATCTGCAAGTTCCCTGAAGGGACAGATTTCTGCCTTGTCGGTATTACTTCACAAAAAGCTGGCAGCTGTGCCAGATGTTCAAGCCTTTGTTCAGGCTCTGGTTAGAATCAAGCCTGTTTACAAACCTTTGACTCCTCCTTGGAGTCTCAATTTAGTTCTTTCAGTTCTTCAGGGGGTTCCGTTTGAACCCTTACATTCCGTTGATATTAAGTTATTATCTTGGAAAGTTTTGTTTTTAGTTGCGATTTCTTCTGCTAGAAGAGTCTCAGAATTATCTGCTCTGCAGTGTTCTCCTCCTTATCTGGTGTTCCATGCAGATAAGGTGGTTTTACGTACTAAACCTGGTTTTCTTCCAAAAGTTGTTTCTAACAAAAACATTAACCAGGAGATTATCGTACCTTCTCTGTGTCCAAAACCAGTTTCAAAGAAGGAACGTTTGTTGCACAATTTGGATGTTGTTCGCGCTCTAAAATTCTATTTAGATGCTACAAAGGATTTTAGACAAACATCTTCCTTGTTTGTTGTTTATTCAGGTAAAAGGAGAGGTCAAAAAGCAACTTCTACCTCTCTCTCTTTTTGGATTAAAAGCATCATCAGATTGGCTTACGAGACTGCCGGACGGCAGCCTCCCGAAAGAATCACAGCTCATTCCACTAGGGCTGTGGCTTCCACATCGGCCTTCAAGAACGAGGCTTCTGTTGATCAGATATGTAGGGCAGCGACTTGGTCTTCACTGCACACTTTTACCAAATTTTACAAGTTTGATACTTTTGCTTCTTCTGAGGCTATTTTTGGGAGAAAGGTTTTGCAAGCCGTGGTGCCTTCCATTTAGGTGACCTGATTTGCTCCCTCCCTTCATCCGTGTCCTAAAGCTTTGGTATTGGTTCCCACAAGTAAGGATGACGCCGTGGACCGGACACACCTATGTTGGAGAAAACAGAATTTATGTTTACCTGATAAATTTCTTTCTCCAACGGTGTGTCCGGTCCACGGCCCGCCCTGGTTTTTTTAATCAGGTCTGATATTTTATTTTCTTTAACTACAGTCACCACGGTACCATATGGTTTCTCCTATGCAAATATTCCTCCTTAACGTCGGTCGAATGACTGGGGTAGGCGGAGCCTAGGAGGGATCATGTGACCAGCTTTGCTGGGCTCTTTGCCATTTCCTGTTGGGGAAGAGAATATCCCACAAGTAAGGATGACGCCGTGGACCGGACACACCGTTGGAGAAAGAAATTTATCAGGTAAACATAAATTCTGTTTTTTAGAAGACACCCCAAAGTATTGATCTAGGCCCATTTTGGTATATTCCATGCCACCATTTCACCGCCAAATGCAATCAAATAAAGAAAATCGTTCACTTTTTCACAATTTTTTTCACAAACTTTAGGTTTCTCACTGAAATTATTTACAAACAACTTTGTGCAATTATGGCATAAATGGTTGTAAATTATTCTCTGGGATCCCCTTTGTTCAGAAATAGCAGACATGTATGGCTTTTGTTGTTGCTTTTTGGTAATTAGAAGGACGCTAAATGCCACTGCGCACCACACGTGTATTATGCCCAGCAGTGAAGGGGTTAATTAGGGAGCATGTAGGGAGCTTCTAGGGTTAATTTTAGCTTTAGTGTAGTGTAGTAGACAACCCAAAGTATTGATCTAGGCCCATTTTGGTATATTTCATGCCACCATTTCACCGCCAGATGCGATCAAATTAAAAAAAACGTTAAATTTTTCACAATTTTAGGTTTCTCACTGAAATCATTTACAAGCAGATTGAGCAATTATGTCACAAATGGTTGTAAATGCTTCTCTGGGATCCCCTTTGTTCAGAAATAGCAGACATATATGACTTTGGCGTTGCTTTTTGGTAATTAGAAGGCCGCTAAATGCTGCTGTGCATCACACGTGTATTATGTCTAGCAGTGAAGGGGTTAATTAGGTAGCTTGTAGGGAGCTTGCAGGGTTAATTTTAGCTTTAGTGTAGAGATCAGCCTCCCACCTGACACATCACACCCCCTGATCCCTCCCAAACAGCTCCCTTCCCTCCCCCACCCCACAATTGTCCCCGCCATCTTAAGTATTGGCAGAATGTCTACCAGTTCAAAAATAAAGGGAATCTTTGTTTTTTTTAAAAAAAAATTATAGCATATTTACATATGCTGCTGTTTAGGATTCCCCTTAGCCCCCAACCTCCCTGATCCCCCCTCAAACATCTCTCTAACCATCCCCCTTTGCCTTTTTGGGGGCCATCTTGGGTACTGGCAGCTATCTGCCAGTACCCAATTTGCAGAAAAAAATGTTGTTTTTTTTATTTTTCCCCAGTTTTTTTTCTGTAGTGTAGCTTCCCTCCCACATACCAACCCAACACCCCCTGATTTCGCTTTTTATTTTTATTATTACTAGGTTTTAGAACCCTGATTAGCAAATCCTTTCTGTAGTGTAGCGGTTCCCACCCGCTCCCTCCCGTGCACGCGCCCGCCCCCTCCCTATCGTGCACGCGCGCGTGCCCCCGGTCATCCCCGCCCACGATCCCGCCCCCCTCCACATCACTGGGCCCATCGATGGCCGCCACCCGCCTCCCACGTCGGCTCCCACCCACCAACGATACCGGCCATCGATGTCTTGTGCAGGGAGGGCCACAGAGTGGCTCTCTCTGCATCGGATGGCCATACATGGTTATTGCAGGATGCCTCCATATCGAGGCATCACTGCAATAACCGGAAAGCAGCTGGAAGCGAGCAGGATCGCTTCCAGCTGCTTTCCACACCGAGGACGTGCAGGGTACGTCCTCAGGCGTTAACTGCCTTTTTTTTGAGGACGTACCCTGCACGTCCTCGGTCATTAAGGGGTTAAGCCTCTGCAGACTGCCCCCTTATTTCAGTTATTTTGGCATTTTAGCCAATCAGTGAGCACAATGTTAGTTCATGTGTGCCATATAGATAACACCCTCTAGTTGTGGAAAAACTGTCAAAATGCATTCAGATAAGAGGCAGTTTTCAAGGGCTAAGAAATTAGCATATGAGCCTACCTAGGTTTAGCTTTCAACTAAGAATACCAAGAGAAAAAAGCAAAATTGATGATAAAAGTAAAATGGAAAGATGTTTAAAAATGCATGCCCTATCTGAATCATGAAAATTTATTTTTGACTAGACTGTCCCTTTAACCCCTTAATGACCGGACCATTTTTCAATTTTCTTACCCTTAATGACAATGGCTATTTTTACATTTCTGCAGTGTTTGTGTTTAGCTGTAATTTTCCTCTTACTCGTTTACTTTACCCACACATATTATATACCGTTTTTCTCGCCATTAAATGGACTTTCTAAAGATACCATTATTTTCATCATATCTTATAATTTACTATAGGAAAAATATAAAATATGAGGAAAAAATTGAAAAAAAACACACTTTTTCTAACTTTGACCCCCAAAATCTGTTACACATCTACAACCACCAAAAAACACCCATGCTAAATAGTTTCTAAATTTTGTCCCGAGTTTAGAAATACCCAATGTTTACATGTTCTTTGCTTTTTTTGCAAGTTATAGGGCAATAAGTACAAGTAGCACTTTGCTATTTCCAAAACACTTTTTTTCAAAATTAGCGCTAGTTACATTGGGACACTGATATCTTTCAGGAATCCCTGAATATCCCTTGACATGTATATATTTATATTTAGAAGACATCACAAAGCATTGATCTAGGCCCATTTTGGTATATTTCATGCCACCATTTCACCTCCAAATGCGATCAAATAAAAAAAAATTGTTGACTTTTTCACAATTTTTTTCACAAACTTTAGGTTTCTCGCTGAATTTATTTACAAACAACTTGTGCAATTATGGCATAAATGGTTGTAAATACTTCTCTGGGATCCCCTTTGTTCAGAAACAGCAGACCTATATGGCTTTGGCGTTGCTTTTTGGTAATTAGAAGGCCGCTAAATGCCGCTCCACACCACACCTGTATTATGCCCAGCAGTGAAGTGGTTAATTAGGGAGCTTGTAGGGAGCTTTTAGGTTTAATTTTAGCTTTAGTGTAGTGTAGTAGACAACCCAAATTATTGATCTAGGCCCATTTTGGTATATTTCATGCCACCATTTCACCGCCAAATACGATCAAATAAAAAAAAAGCTTACATTTTTCACAATTTTAGGTTTCTCACTGAAATTATTTACAAACAGCTTGTGCAATTATGGCACAAATGGTTGTAAATGCTTCTCTGGGATCCCCTTTGTTCAGAAATAGCAGACCTATATGGCTTTGGTGTTGCTTTTTGGTAATAATAAGGCCGTTAAATACTGCTGCGCACCACACTTATAATATGCCCAGCAGTTAAGGGGTTAATTAGGTAGCTGGTGGGGTTAATTTTTAGCTTTAGTGTAGAGATCAGCCTCCCACCTGACACATCCCACCCTCTGATCCCCCCCTGACCCCCCTCAAACAGCTCTCTTCCCTCCCCACCTCACAATTGTCACCGCCATCTTAAGTACTGGCAGAAAGTCTGCCAGTACTGAAATAAAAATAATGTATTTTTTTTTTCTGTCATACAGTCTGCAGTGATGGATCCCCCCTTACCCCACAACCTCCCTGATCCCCCCATACATCTCTCTAACCCTCCCACTCTATTTGCCGCCATCTTGGGTACTGGCAGCTGTCTGCCAGTACCCAATTTGCCCCCCAAAATAGTTTTTTTTTTTACTTTTTTAATCTAAAATATTTGTTTTCTGTAGTGTAGCTGCCCCCCCTAAATAATCTACATCCCTCCCCCTCCCAGATCCCTTACTAAAGAACAGAGATGCCCCTGCATCTACATCTATCTTTTTTTTTTCCAAGTGGGCTGCATATTTTGCGTGCGTGCAGAAATTGTTAGATCGCTTGGGAAATAAACAAGTAAGGGAATCCTTGGTAAAAGCAGCTCCCACCCACCAACTACTTTGTAAACATAAATAGCCGATGCAGATGGGGCCACAGAGTGGCCCTTTCTGCATCGGTATGTAAAATGGGGGATTGTAGTGATGCATCAATATTGAGGCATCACTACAAGCCCTTGTAAGCAGCTTCAGACAACAGAGGACGTACCAGGTACGTCAACTGTCATTAAGGGAAGTTTTTTCTATGACGTACCTGGTACGTCCTCTGTCATTAAGGGGTTAAACGGACTATAAAGGCAATTTTGTTATGTATGCATTAGACTGAAATTATGCAAATGATCTGCATGTAAAATAAATGTTTTAAAAGCATAAATTGATTTTTCAGTCTTGGAACAATCTAGTTAAAAAACTCTAGTGTTTATCTTGCTTCATTTGCTGTGGCCAATTAAGAACAAACATAAACAATCTTCTACGCATTTCATCCAATCACTTTGAGGAGTGCCTGGGTTCTGCATTCCACCAGGCACATTCCAGCCTTCATTGGGGGGAGTAGTGGATATTTTCAAAGTTAAATATCAGGAAAAAGCAGGGGGGGGGGAATAATGGATGTTATTGTAACGTTTTTTAAAATTATGCATAATTAAATATTTCTTTCATACAGGTGGTGAGTCCACAACCCATTACTCATGGGAATTACCTTTCCTACCACTTGGAGGAGGCAAAGATTCCCAAACCCTAAGATCTCTATATAACTCCTACCACCTCACACATACATCAGTCTTTTCTTTGCCTCCGTTGGAGGTGGTTGAAGAATGAAGATGTGCTTGATTTAATTCAGAGAAGGGTTTTCAGTGTATTTTGAAGCCCAGTTTCCCTTCAGTGTGCACTGCTATGGCTGCTCTAATGCCTGCAAACAAGCGTTTAAGATCAGTATAGGTTTCTTCTACCAGTACTATGTGCCCTCGGGCCAGAAATACTGTTATGTCTTCAGAGGGTGAAATTTCTTCTGCTGATGAGGAATCTTAATCTGATGTTGAGTCTGATATTTCCTCTCGTTTGTTTAAAGTTGAACATATTCATTCTCTTTTAAATGAGGTCTTAATAACTTTAGGGGTTAAAAATCCTATAGCTTCTTATGACAAACATTGTAATCGTTGAAAATCAGCTTTTAAGACTGTTGTTAAACTCCCTTAAGTTTTTCCTATTCCTCGTGCTCTCTCTGACATTATTTTTAATTATTGGTCTAAGACTGGAAATACATTAACCCCTCTGCAAGGTTTGAGAAATCATATACTTTGCCAGCTCCTAAGAATGAGTTATAGGCTAAGCATACTACTATTCCTTTGGAATATAGTACTTCTTTTAAAGATCCTCTAGACAGGAACTTATAGTCTTTGCACAGAAGGGCTTTTTTACAAGCAGGTTTACCTTCTACTTATTGGTTATCCAGTCTTTCTGAATATTGTTTTGAGGATCCTGTTTGTGACATTCTTTTACGTTTACTTAAATTTATATTTGTTATATTTGGGATGCTGTTTTTGATATTTTGAAAATGAATGTCGAAAGTATGTCTTTGGCAGTTCGTGCCAGGAGAGCTTTATGGCTTCAATCCTGGTCTGCTGCTATGGTGTCTTAATCTAGATTATCTCTTTTCTTTCAGGGTAAGAAATTGTTTGGATCAGATTTAGATTCTATTATTTCTACTGTTACCGGTAGTAAAGGGCCTTTTTTTACCTCAGGATAAAAAAAATCTAAGGCCTTTGACCGTTTCTGTTCCCCTCGCCAGAATAAGGATCAAATGAGCGAAGATTCCTGCTGATCAAAAACAGAGTACTTCTGGTTCAGTTTGGAGACCCAATGCTAACTGTAATAAGTTTAAGCAGGCTAAGAAAACTACTCCTGCATCTAAAACTGCATGAAGCTGCACCCCCCGATCCATATTTTCTGGCAGCGTGCAGGTTAAGTCTCATTTAACAGTCTGCCCTAATTCTCTGGCTTCTACTCAAGTTCCTTTTGGAACATCAGATACGATTCAGAATAAAGACTCTCGGAGAGACGTTTCTTCTGTTTTAATAGAAAGGTTAGTACATAAAAGTTTAGGTTCTGTTTCAGTCATTTTGAAACTGAGAATCAAGTTTTTGCATCTAAGGATCTTGTCAATTGTATGGATGGGTGAGGTTTCCTATATAGATTCTGAGCCTTGGTGCAACCTTAAGGTTCTTTACGTTTAGCCTCTATTAAAAAGAACGTTTATTTTCCTCTTACAGTTAGGCAGGGTCACAGTAGTGACTTATGTCTTAAATCTGAGGGGAACTCTGTTTCCTGATGATAAGGGTAATGTTTTGATAGTTGTCTATCTTTGGTAGTTCTCAATCTAGGGATGATTATCTAGGAAATTAATTTTTACAGTCCTCAGTTGTGTCCCCTAGATGTGAACAAACTTCTCAGGCACTTGTTAAGGATCAGGGTCCTATAAATAGTATTTGTAGTTCTACTACTTATTTTGGTGTTTCAGCTTGTGTATCTGTTGGTACTTCTACTCAGAATAGTTTTCAAGCTGAGCCTAGAAAGAACATTAGTGGTTTTGGTAATCTTACTGTTTGGTAATTTTACAGAATTTGGTATCCAAATCTAGTACAGAGGTTGTTTCCTTCTTTATCCTCTGTCCCTGGGGCTAGGCCTCCTGTTCCTAAATTTGCTCTTAGTACTAAGACATTGTGGTTTCTCTGATTCTGTGATTAAAACCTTAATTCATGCTCAGAAGCCTGTGACTAGGAAAATTTACCATAAAGTCTGGAAACCTTTATTTTTTGGTGTATAGACCCATGGTTTTTCTTGGCATCCTTTTAGATGGCTGGATAACTTTTGTTTTATAGGAAGACTTTGGTTCGTATCAAACCTGTAATTAAGCAAATTTTTCTTCTTTGGGATCTTAACTTGGTATTAAGAGTTTTGAACCTAGCTTTAGATTGACATTAAGCTACTTTCTTGGAAAGTGTTGTTTCTTTTAGCTACTTCACCTGCTAGAAGAGGTTTTTTTTTTTTTGTTTTGTTTTTTAATTTTCTGCTTCAGCTTTTGGTAGAAAGGTTCTTTCTGGGAGTTACTTCAGTTTGATTTTTGCCTGTTTAATTTTTTTTAAGTGCATTTGAAAAATATTGTGATTGTGGATTTATTCTCAGTTAAAAATAAATTCATAGCAGTTAGAAAACTCATCTAGAGGTTCTCAAGAAAACAACAGTTGGATAGAAAAAGAAAGTTGTTGAACATAGAGAGTGCTGACAGTCACTAACTATCTTTCTCAACTCCCACCTCTCTCCAATCTCTCTTGTTACACTCTCCCTTTCTCTCTCAGGCCATATCTTCTCTGTACAATCTTTTTTTCCACTTTCTCATATCTCTTCACTCTTTTTTTTTTTTTCTTTCAATTCTCTCAACTCTACCTTCTCCATTTTCACTTTTCATCTGCAGTCTCTCTCTGCCCCATTTACACTCTCAGAAGTAACAGTCTAAGCACTAATGGGGTCCCTTCAGCCCTAGAGGAATAACATATCCTTGCACTTTCATGGCTATATAATATCGCTTTAGATAATAGTTTTAGCACACAGCACAACATGTGTGTTTGTCAGTGCTGCAATAGGAATGTTCATTCTGCAAATACAATTTGTCAACTTTGCTACTTACATTATGCCTCCAGACTTCAAACTCAACATTCACTAACTAACTTTGACTCACCACCATTAAAATTCCACTCGCCAATGACTAGTGGAAATTTAGCTCTGATATATCAAAATTTTTATATTATTACCTGGTTTGTGTCAAGAATGGCAATGTCAAACTTATATTATGAAATAATTGGACCCACAATAGATGTCATATAGTATATATGCACATCCCCTTACTTAGCACCTTACCAAAAACTGTTTTTACTAGAGCAGGGAGTTCTGGGTAATGATATGCAAATGATTTCCAGAATCCCCATCCTTTTACTTCTTGTCTCCATTTTAAACCTGAATGTCCTAATGCCACTGCAATGCTACTATAGGGCAGATTTAATGCATAATAAAGAAAGGTACAGAAAAAGAAATCACAGGTGGGCATTTTTTTCCGTCTTATTAAGACCTCATCAGCATGGGATATATGTCTTTCTTGCCATGTAGTGAAGCTGGTATAAGGCATTCAAACCAGTCTCTATAAAGTTTATGATAAGAAAAAATATGTTGACAAAAACAAAACAAAAACGTATTCTCTGTTAGATATTATACAGCACATCTGCACATAGGGGGACATTTATACAGCGCAGATGACCAGAATGGGGGCAGAGAATTCTTTAGGAAAAATACCTACGTTTTAAACATGGATTTCTGGGTACTTGCCAGTGTTTGAACATGTATTTTAATTTGTATATGAGGTACAAATACTATCTGCTAATTTATGTCCCAGGCAAATAAAATTAAGGTCTTTTACCATTTTCTCATATTCTTCTTGAAAATTAACCGTATGTTTTTCCTTCTTTTGCCAATAGTGATGAATTCCAGCGTTTCTATTCGAGATTGGAGGAATGAAGCAGTAAGCAAGAGTAAACGGAAACAATCAGAATCCAAGAGAGGACTCTCTCCTGATGTTTTAAAAACAAGATTATGTTGGTTTTTTATCAATCACCCTGATGGCTGTCCGCGTGTTACTGATAATTGTCCTTACGCTCATGGATCTGAAGAGTTGCGGCCATCTTCAGCTCTTAGAAGGAAAAAACACAGGAACGATGAATTGTCTTAAATACTGTACTATTTTGTCTAACATTGTATGCCATCAACATTTTAACTGCTTTATTCCTGTCCAAGTTTAAGAAATGTATAGATAAAATAAATGTTTATTTTTAATCAGATTTATAGAGGGAATTTAATTTAAGGGACACAAAACAAGTTGAGATTGCAATATGGAAAGTTTAATTTTGCATAGAAACAACTTTCACAATAAACTTGTATTATTTTTATTGCCTACGGTTCCTGTAATTTAACTTTAAAATTTTGGGTTTTCCATCTGAGAATTGGAAACAAACACTGCAGAATTTAAACATCTAACCCAGTGTTCCCTCTAAGGCAAGTTTTGCTAGCGGCCCAGCAGTGAAAGAGTTAAGGGAACCACACCTTGCAGTCTGCATTGTGTAGTGTTTGCTAATTGCTCTAATTAACTGTTTTACTTCTGGGCCACTCACAAAACTGGCTGAAAAGGAACACTACTTCAAACCCTGTCACATATCTATCTTTAATAAGCCTCTAGAGAAGTGATAATATTTCAGACTGGAAAACAATAGAAGCCTAAATTGGCTCCTCCAAAGAAAGCAAATGGTGGTGAGGAGTTTGGCTATTGACAATTTTGGAATAAATTAACATATGTATAGCCATACGCTGCTTAATCAGACACCAGCTGAGAATGTCTCAGTAGATTATGATCCTAATACTTAAACAAATCTGATTTATGATCTGAATTTTCCTTGCTTCTCATTTGCTCAGAATACGATTCCTCTTGTTTTACATAATATTCTTAGTCAACCATCAAGAGCACCTGTGATTAGATTATGTGCTTGAGGCAATGGAACTCTTATTTAGAGCCAAAGTTTTTGGTCAATGCAGCCAAAGAGAAAAGACGCCACCACACAGGACTTATGGCAGACAGTCCCTAAGGTGGAGGGAGCAGTTTCTACTCTAGCAAAGCGTACTACAATCCCTGTCGAGGACAGTTGTGCTTTTTCAGATCCAATGGATAAAAAATTAGGTTACCTTAAGAAAATGTTTATTCAAAAAGGTTTTATCCTACAGCCCCTTGCATGCATTGCTCCTGTCACTGCTGCTGCGGCGTTCTGGTTTGAGTCTCTGGAAGAGGCTTTACAGGTAGCGACTCCATTGGATGACATACTTGGCAAACTTAGAGCACTTAAGCTAGCCAATTCTTTTGTTTCTGATGCCATTGTTCATTTGACTAAACTAACGGCTAAGAATTCTGGTTTTGCTATACAGGCGCGTAGGGCGCTATGGCTTAAATCATGGTCAGCTGATGTGACTTCAAAATCTAAGCTGCTTAACATTCCCTTCAAGGGGCAAACCCTATTCGGGCCTGGTTTGAAGGAGATTATTGCTGATATCACTGGAGGAAAAGGTCATGCCCTTCCTCAGGACAGGTCCAAATCAAGGGCCAAACAGTCTAATTTTCGTGCCTTTCGAAACTTCAAGGCAAGTGCGGCATCAACTTCCTCTAATACAAAACAAGAGGGAACTTTTGCTCAGTCCAAGACGGTCTGGAGGCCAAACCAGACCTGGAACAAAGGTAAGCAGGCCAAAAAGCCTGCTGCTGCCTCTAAGACAGCATGAAGGAACAGCCCCCTATACGGTAACGGATCTAGTAGGGGGCAGACTCTCACTCTTCGCCCAGGCGTGGGCAAGTGATGTTCAGGATCCCTAGGCGTTGGAAATTATATCCCAGGGATATCTTCTGGACTTCAAAGCTTCCCCCCCAAAAGGGAGATTTCACCTTTCACAATTATCAGCAAACCAGATAAAGAGAGAGGCATTCTTACACTGTGTACGAGACCTCCTAGTTATGGGAGTGATTCATCCAGTTCTAAAGGAGGAACAGGGACATGGTTTTTACTCAAATCTGTTTGTAGTTCCCAAAAAAGAGGGAACCTTCAGACCAATTTTGGATCTAAAGATCTTAAACAAATTCCTCAGAGTTCCATCATTCAAGATGGAAACTATTCGTACCATCCTACCTATAATCCAGGAGGGTCAATATATGACTACAGTGGATCTAAAGGATGCTTATCTTCACATTCCGATACACAAAGATCATCATCGGTTTCTCAGGTTTGCCTTTCTGGACAGGCATTACCAGTTCGTAGCTCTTCCTTTTGGATTAGCTACAGTCCCAAGAATCTTCACAAAGGTTCTAGGGTTGCTTCTGGCGGTCCTAAGGCCGCGGGGCATATCAGTGGCCCCTTATTTAGACGACATCCTGATACAGGCGTCAAACTTCCAAATTGCCAAGTCTCATACGGACATAGTACTGGCATTTCTGAGGTCGCATGGGTAGAAAGTGAAAGTGAACGAGGAAAAGAGTTCTCTATCCCCACTCACAAGAGTTTCCTTCCTAGGGACTCTGATAGATTCTGTAGAAATGAAAATTTACCTGACGGAGTCCAGGCTATCAAAGCTTCTAAATTCCTGCCGTGTTCTTCATTCCATTCCGTGCCTTTCGGTGGCTCAGTGCATGGAAGTAATCGGCTTAATGGTAGCGGCAATGGACATAGTGCCGTTTGCACGCTTACATCTCAGACCGCTGCAACTATGCATGCTCAGTCAGTGGAACGGGGATTACACAGATTTGTCCCCTCTACTAAATCTGGATCAAGAAACCAGGGATTCTCTTCTCTGGTGGCTATCTCGGGTCAATCTGTCCAAAGGTATGACCTTTCGCAGGCCAGATTGGACAATTGTAACAACAGATGCCAGCCTTCTAGGTTGGGGTGCAGTCTGGAACTCCCTGAAGGCTCAGGGATCGTGGACTCAGGAGGAGACACTCCTTCCAATAAATATTCTGGAACTGAGAGCGATATTCAGTGCTCTTCAGGCTTGGCCTCAGTTAGCAACTCTGAGGTACATCAGATTTCAGTCGGACAACATCACCACTGTGGCTTACATCAACCATCAAGGGGGAACAAGAAGTTCCCAAGCGATGTTAGAAGTCTCAAAAATAATTCACTGGGCAGAGATTTACTCTTGCCACCTATCAGCTATCCATATCCCAGGTGTAGAGAACTGGGAGGCGGATTTTCTAAGTCGACCTCCATCCGGAGGTGTTTGCACAATTGATTCATCGTTGGGGCAAACCAGAACTGGATCTCATGGCGTCTCGACAGAACGCCAAGCTTCCTTGTTACGGATCCAGGTCCAGGGACCCCAAGGCGACGCTGATAGATGCTCTAGCAGCGCCCTGGTTTTTCAACCTGGCTTATGTGTTTCCACCGTTTCCTCTGCTCCATCGACTGATTGCCAAAATCAGGCAGGAGAGAGCATCAGTGATTTTAATAGCGCCTGCGTGGCCACGCAGGACCTGGTATGCAGATCTAGTGGACATGTCATCCTTTCCACCATGGACTCTGCCTCTGAGACAGGACCTTCTACTTCAGGGTCCTTTCCACCATCCAAATCTAATTTCTCTGAGACTGACTGCATGGAGATTGAACGCTTGATTTTTTCAAAGCGTGGCTTCTCAGAGTCAGTCATTGATACCTTAATACAGGCACGAAAGCCTGTCACCAGGAAAATTTATCATAAGATATGGCATAAATATCTTTATTGGTGTGAATCCAAGGGTTACTCATGGAGTAAAGTCAGGATTCCCAGGATATTATCCTTTCTCCAAGAAGGTTTCGAAAAAGGATTGTCAGCTAGTTCCTTAAAGGGACAGATTTCTGCGCTTTCTATTCTTTTGCACAAGCGTCTGGCAGATGTTCCAGACGTTCAGGCATTTTGTCAGGCTTTAGTTAGAATCAAGCCTGTGTTTAAACCTGTTGCTCTGCCATGGAGCTTAAATTTGGTTCTTAAGGTTCTTCAAGGAGTTCCATTTGAACCTCTTCATTCCATAGATATCAAACTTTTATCTTGGAAAGTTCTTTTTTTGGTAGCTATTTCCTCGGCTCGTAGAGTCTCCGAGTTATCTGCCTTACAATGTGATTCTCCTTATCTGATTTTCCATTCGGATAAGGTAGTCCTGTGTACCAAACCTGGGTTTTTACCTAAGGTGGTATCTAACAAGAATATCAATCAAGAGATTGTTGTTCCATCCTTGTGTCCTAATCCTTCTTCAAAGAAGGAACGTTTATTACACAATCTGGACGCGGTTCGTGCTTTAAAGTTTTACTTACAAGCTACTAAAGATTTTCGTCAAACATCTGCTTTGTTTGTGGTCTACTCTGGTCAGAGGAGAGGTCAAAAGGCTTCGGCAACCTCTCTTTCTTTTTGGCTAAGAAGCATAATCCGCTTAGCCTATGAGACTGCTGGACATCAGCCTCCTGAAAGGATTACAGCTTATTCTACTAGAGCTGTGGCTTCCACTTGGGCCTTTAAAAATGAGGCTTCTGTTGAACAGATTTGCAAGGCGGCGACTTGGTCTTCGTTTCATAGTTTTTCAAAATTCTACAAATTTGATACTTTTGCTTCTTCGGAGGCTATTTTTGGGAGAAAGGTTTTACAGGCAGTGGTACCTTCCGTTTAAGTACCTGCCTTGTCCCTCCCTTCATCCGTGTACTTTAGCTTTGGTATTGGTATCCCACAAGTAATGGATGATCTGTGGACTGGATACACCTTACAAGAGAAAACACAATTTATGCTTACCTGATAAATTTATTTCTCTTGTGGTGTATCCAGTCCACGGCCCGCCCTGTCATTTTAACGCAGGTAATTTTTCTCATTTAAACTACAGTCACCACTGCACCCTATGGTTTCTCCTTTCTCTGCGTGTTTTCGGTCGAATGACTGGATATGGCAGTTAGGGGAGGAGCTATATAACAGCTCTGCTGTGGGTGTCCTCTTGCAACTTCCTGTTGGTAATGAGAATATCCCACAAGTAATGGATGATCCGTGGACTGGATACACCACAAGAGAAATAAATGTATCAGGTAAGCATAAATTGTGTTTTATTCAAAAAAGGGAAGATATTTTACCAAAAAATTTCCTCAGCTGCCAATTTCCATTGTAAAGAAATGTCTTTCATGTAATTGACAAAAGTCCATGGGGTCGATCCGATATAAATCGTCGCCCGCAAAAGCCGGCGACGCCAATATTTGCGCGGGTTTGGTATCACATATACGGCGTAACCTAGAAGTTACGCCCGTATATTTCTGCCGTCGCCCGCAGTTTTTTGGGCCATAGGCAGGTATACCAAACCCGCGCAGTTTGGTATCCAATATGCAGCGTAAGGACTTACGTGGCGAAAATGGAGAAAACTTACTCCATTTTCACCTCGCCACAAAAAGCAGCCGTAAGAAGCCTTACGCTGACTATTGGAGCCCCGTAACTCCCTAAACTAACTAGAAAATAAACCTAACGCATGCGCAATGTCTATCTCCCTGTCAACCGCGATCTGCTAAATAAAACCTAACGCATGCGCAATGTCTATCTCCCTGTCAACCGCGATCTGCTAAATTAAACCTAACACCTAACGCATGCGCAATGTCTATCTCCCTGTCAACCGCGATCCCCCCCCCCGAAATCCCTAATAAAGTTATTACCCCCTAAACCGCCGCTCCCGGACCCCGCCGCCATCTACATAAACTAACCCCCTACTGTGAGCCTCTAAAACCGCCGCCATCTACCTTATCTATCCCCTAATCTGACCCCTTACACCGCCGCCACCTATATAAAAATTATTAACCCCTAATCTAATCCCCCTATACCGCCGCCAGCTATATTAATATTATTAACCCCTAATGTAAGCCCCTTACACCGCCGCCATCTCTATTAAAATGATTAACCCCTAATTTAATCTACCTACCCCGCCGCCAGCTATATTATCTATATTAACCCTAAGTATATTATAGTTAATATAGTTATTACATTATATATATTAACTATATTAACCCTAATTATATTAGGGTTAATATAGTTACTATAGTATTTATATTAACTATATTAACTCTATCTAACCCTAACACCCCTAACTAAATTTATATTAAATTAATCTAATTCATTTATAAACTAAAATATTCCTATTTAAATCTAAATACTTACCTATAAAATAAACCCTAAGATAGCTACAATATAATTAATAATTACATTGTAGCTATGTTAGGGTTAATATTTATTTTACAGGTAAATTGTTAATTATTTTAACTAGGTATAATAGATATTAAATAGTTATTAACTATTTAATATCTACCTAGTTAAAATAATTACCCAATTACCTGTAAAATAAATCCTAACCTAAGTTACAAATACACCTACACTATCAATAAATTTAATAAACTACAAACATCTATCTAAAAATACAATTAAATTAACTAAACTAAATTACAAAAAATAAAAAAAAATTACAAGATATTTAAGCTAATTACACCTATTCTAAGCCCCCTAATAAAATAATAAACCCCCAAAATAAAAAAAATTCCCTGCCCTATTCTAAATTCAACAAATTTCAAAGCTCTTTACCTTACCAGCCCTTAAAAGGGCCTTTTGTGGGGCATGCCCCAAAGAATTCAGCTCTTTTGCATACAACAAATACAATACCCCCCCCCCCCCCCCATTACAACCCACCACCCACATACCCCTATTCTAAACCCACCCAAACCCCCCTTAAAAAAGCCTAACACTACCCCCCTGAAGATCTCCCTACCTTGTCTTCACCACACCGGGCCGAACTCCTGATCCGATCCGGGCGATGTCTTCCTCCAAGCGGCAAAGAAGAATTCTTCCTCCGGCGATGTCTTCCTCCAAGCGGCAGCAAAGTCTTCATCCTTCCGGCGGCATCTTCAATCTTCTTTCTTCGCTCCGCCGCCGCGGAGCATCCATCCCGGCCGACTGCTGAACTTGGAATGAGGTACCTTTAAATGACGTCATCCAAGATGGCGTCCGCCGAATTCCGATTGGCTGATAGGATTCTATCAGCCAATCGGAATTAAGTTAAAAAAATCTGATTGGCTGATTGAATCAGCCAATCAGATTCAAGTTCAATCCGATTGGCTGATCCAATCAGCCAATCAGATTGAGCTCGCATTCTATTGGCTGTTCCGATCAGCCAATAGAATGCGAGCTCAATCTGATTGGCTGATTGGATCAGCCAATCGGATTGAACTTGAATCTGATTGGCTGATTCAATCAGCCAATCAGATTTTTTTAACTTAATTCCGATTGGCTGATAGAATCCTATCAGCCAATCGGAATTCGGCGGACGCCATCTTGGATGACGTCATTTAAAGGTACCTCATTCCAAGTTCAGCAGTCGGCCGGGATGGATGCTCCGCGGCGGCGGAGCGAAGAAAGAAGATTGAAGATGCCGCCGGAAGGATGAAGACTTTGCTGCCGCTTGGAGGAAGACGTCGCCGGAGGAAGAATTCTTCTTTGCCGCTTGGAGGAAGACATCGCCCGGATCGGATCAGGAGTTCGGCCCGGTGTGGTGAAGACAAGGTAGGGAGATCTTCAGGGGGGTAGTGTTAGGCTTTTTTAAGGGGGGTTTGGGTGGGTTTAGAATAGGGGTATGTGGGTGGTGGGTTGTAATGGGGGGGGGGTATTGTATTTGTTGTATGCAAAAGAGCTGAATTCTTTGGGGCATGCCCCACAAAGGGCCCTTTTAAGGGCTGGTAAGGTAAAGAGCTTTGAAATTTGTTGAATTTAGAATAGGGCAGGGAATTTTTTTTATTTTGGGGGTTTATTATTTTATTAGGGGGCTTAGAATAGGTGTAATTAGCTTAAATATCTTGTAATTTTTTTTTATTTTTTGTAATTTAGTGTTTGTTTTTTTTTGTAATTTAGTTTAGTTAATTTAATTGTATTTTTAGATAGATGTTTGTAGTTTATTAAATTTATTGATAGTGTAGGTGTATTTGTAACTTAGGTTAGGATTTATTTTACAGGTAATTGGGTAATTATTTTAACTAGGTAAATATTAAATAGTTAATAACTATTTAATATCTATTATACCTAGTTAAAATAATTAACAATTTACCTGTAAAATAAATATTAACCCTAACATAGCTACAATGTAATTATTAATTATATTGTAGCTATCTTAGGGTTTATTTTATAGGTAAGTATTTAGATTTAAATAGGAATATTTTAGTTTATAAATGAAT
The DNA here is from genome assembly GCF_027579735.1 of Bombina bombina. NCBI lineage: Eukaryota > Metazoa > Chordata > Amphibia > Anura > Bombinatoridae > Bombina > Bombina bombina. The sequence goes on from NC_069500.1 coordinate 1,319,623,850, forward strand.
TAGATTAATTTAATATAAATTTAGTTAGGGGTGTTAGGGTTAGATAGAGTTAATATAGTTAATATAAATACTATAGTAACTATATTAACTATATTAACCCTAATATAATTAGGGTTAATATAGTTAATATATATAATGTAATAACTATATTAACTATAATATACTTAGGGTTAATATAGATAATATAGCTGGCGGCGGGGTAGGTAGATTAAATTAGGGGTTAATCATTTTAATAGAGATGGCGGCGGTGTAAGGGGCTTACATTAGGGGTTAATAATTTTAATATAGATGGCGGCGGTGTTAGGGGCTCACTTTAGGGGGTTATAGATATAATATAGCTGGCGGCGGGGTACGGGAGCGGCGGTTTAGGGGTTAATAACTTTATTAGGTTGCGGCGGGGTACGGGAGCGGCGGTTTAGGGGTTAATAGCTTTTTTATTGTTAGGATAGTGAGGGGGGATAGCGGATAGAGGGTTAGACAGTGCGGGCTATGTTAGGGAGGCGTGTTAGACAGTGCGGGCTATGTTAGGGAGGCGTGTTAGACAGTGCGGGCTATGTTAGGGAGGCGTGTTAGACAGTGCGGGCTATGTTAGGGAGGCGTGTTAGACAGTGCGGGCTATGTTAGGGAGGCGTGTTAGACTTGTCGGGCTATGTTAGGGAGGCGTGTTAGACAGTGCGGGCTATGTTAGGGAGGCGTGTTAGACAGTGCGGGCTATGTTAGGGAGGCGTGTTAGACAGTGCGGGTGTTTTAAACTTTAGTCAGGTTTTATAGGCGCCGGCAGTTTCTAACGTGCCGCAAGTCACTGGCGACGCCAGAAATTTGTACTTACGCAGATTTCTGGACATCGCTGGTTTGTCAGACTTACGGCTCGTTAGCATCTGACGGCGACTTATATGGGATAGCTCGAGTTGCGAGCTGAAATTGGTTCCCTCGCTTGCGCCGCAAACTGCGATTGATATCGGATCGCGCCCCATGAGCTAGTGACGTATGGGATATACAATCCTACCAGGAGGGGCAAAGTTTCCCAAACCTCAAAATGCCTATAAATACACCCCTTACCACACCCACAATTCAGTTTTACAAACTTTGCCTCCTTTGGAGGTGGTGAAGTAAGTTTGTGCTTGTTTTTTATGATTTCTTCTATAAGTGCTTCTAAGCATTCTGAAGCCCAATTCCTCTCAGAGTACAGTGTTTGTCAGAGGGATGTCAAGAGAGTATCGCCTATTGATTTTATGGTTTTCCTCGGGAGAAATCTTTTCAAGGGTTTTCTGTTATCAGTCGTAAGGATTCATCTCCTACCTCCCTTTTCAGATCGACGATATACTCTTATACCATTACCTCTGCTGATAGTTTTCAGTACTGGTTTGGCTATCTGCTATATATGGATGGGTGTCTTTCGGTAAGTATGTATCTTTATTTAAGACACTCTCAGCTATGGTTTGGCGCTTTATGTATTAATATAAAGTTTTAAATATATGTATTTTACTTATATTTGCCATGAGTCAGGTCTATGTGTATTTCCCTTTGCAGTCTAGTATAGTTTCAGAATAGGAATCATGTTTGGGAAGTTTATTTAAACTTTTTTCTTACCTGGGGTTCAGTCTTTTTCTAATATGACTTTCATTTTTTCGTGGCCAAATCTGGGCTCGCAAGGGAGCAAAATGCTGTTTTTTATTGCATCATTCTTGGCGCAAATTTCTTGGGCGCGAAGTTGCGCCTTTTATGGCGTAAATTTCGTAATTTCCTGTGTCTTTGTTGACGCTAGTTGTTTTGTTGCTAAATCAAGTTTGTTATGACGCGAGTTGTCATTTTCTGGGGTTAGTTTTGCTCCAAAAATGTTAACTTCTTTTTGTGTAATGTGTCATTCTTGGCGCCAAATTTTAGTTATTTTACCCCTCTCCCTCTATTGCTCACTGTTTTCATGAACTTTGTAAGCTATTATGCCTGCTTTTGTTTTTCTCTACTGAAACTGTTACTTTGTGGAAATTGAATGTTTTGCCTAATGTTATTTTTCTTTTTCTGTTGCATTTTGCGAGATGTCTCATTCTGATCCTCCCTCTGATGTTACTGTAGAAACTGATGCCCTGGAACACAATTCTACAAAGCTAAGTGTGTTCTTTTCATTTTTTAAGCTGTTGTTATTTCTTCAGCTCAATTATGTGGCATTTATTTATCATGTTTTATGCTAGCAATGTTTCTACATGTACAATAACATTTACTGTTTTTTACATATTCAGTTCATGTACTTGATTTCATCTGCAAACATAACATGTTGTTGCTTATATCATAAAAGGTTATGACTGCTATTATGCCTTTAAAGTAAACTTTCGAGGTCTTTTCAAAATTGTTAAAATGTAATTAATATTGTTCTGACCGACAGCATATTTAAAGGGACAGTCTACACCAGAATTTTTATTGTTTAAAAGATAGATAATCCCTTTATTACCTATTCCCTAGTTTTGCACAACCAACACAGTTATATAAATACACTTTTTTACCTCTGTGGTTACCTTGTATCTAAGCCTCTGCAAACTGCCCCCTTATTTCAGTTCTTTTGACAGACATCCATTTTAGCCAATTAGAGCTGGCTCACTGGAACTCCACGTGCGTGAGCACAGTGTTATCTATATGAAACACATGAACTAACACCCTCTAGTGGTGAAAAACTGTCAAAATGACCTTAGAGAAGAGGCGGCCTTCAAGGGCTTAGAAATTTGCATATGAACCTCCTAGGTTTAGCTTTCAACTAAGAATACCAAGAGAACAAACCAAAATTGGTGATAAAAGTAAATTGGAAAATTGTTTAAAATGACATTCTCTAACTGAATCATGAAAGTTTATTTTGGACTAGATTGTCCCTTTAAGTTTATTCTACTGATGAAGGTTTCTTTGGCTCAAAGGATCCTGTATCAGACAGTTTGTTAAAAATTCTCCTTATTTTTTTATTTGAACATTTTTTGTTCTTTGTTAAGGACATTTTTCTATTTATAGCTTTTAGGAGTCTAGTCCTCCTATTAACTATCAGCTAGATTACGAGTTGTGCGTTATGAGTGAAAAAGCATCATTATGGCTCTTTTTCACTACCGCTGGTATTACAGGTGTTGTAGGTGTACCGCACACCTTTTTGGCAATGTAACTACCGCACCTTTCAAAAAGTTCTTTTTCAATGGGACTTCCATAGCGCCGGTATTACAAGTTTGCCTGTCCGGCCAAAAAGTGAGCGGTACAGCCTATAACTACAAGATCTGTATCGCTACCTGAAAGTCAGTAGTTATGAGTTTTACATTACAAATCTGTACCATAAAACTCATAACTAAAGTGTTACAAAGTACACTAACACCCATAAACTAGCCATTAACCCCTAAACCGAGGCCCTCCCGCATCGCAAACGCTAAAATTAAATTATTAACCCCTAATCTGCCGCTCCGGACATCGCTGCCACTATAATAAACATATTAACTCCTAAACTGCCGCACTCCCGCATCGCAAACACTAGTTAAATATTATTAACCCCTAATCTGCTGCCCCCATGTCGTCGCCACCACCTACATACACTTATTAACCCCTAATTTGCTGTCCCTAACATCGCCGCAACCTACATTACTGTTATTAACCCCTAATCCGCTGCCCACAAAATAGCCGCCACCTAACTACACATATTAACCCCTAATCTGCTGCCCCCAATGTTGCCGCCACTATACTAAAGTTATTAACCTCTATACCTAACCCTAAGTCTAACACCCACTAACTTTAACATAATTAAAATAATTCCAAATAAAAATTACAATTAATACCTAAATAATTCCTATTTAAAACTAAATAAATACTTACCTGTAAAATAAAACCTAAGCTAGCTACAATATAACTAATAGTTATATTGTATCTAGCTTATGTTTTATTTTTATTTCACAGGTAACTTTGTATTTATTTTAACTAGGTTGATTAGTTATTAACTATTTACTAACTACCTAGTAAAAATAAATACAAATTTACCTGTGAAATAAAACCTAACCTGTCTTACGGTTAAACCTAACATTACACTAAAATTAAATAAATTACATTAATCAAATACAATTAACTAATTCACAAAAAGAAACACACAAAATAAAAAAATAATTATCAAATATTTAAACTAATTACACCTAATCTAATAGCCCTGTCAAAATAAAAAAGCCCCCCCAAAATAAAAAAAACCCTAGCCTACACTAAACTGCCAATAGCCCTTAATTAAAAGGGCCTTTTGCGGGGCATTGCCCCAAAGAAATCAGCTATTTTACCTGTATAAAAAAAATACAAACAACCCCCCAACAGTAAAACCCACCACCCACGCAACCAACTCCCCAAATAAAATCCTATCTAAATAAGCCTAAGCTCCCCATTGCCCTGAAAAGGGCATTTGGATGGGCATTGCCCTTAAAAGGGCATTTAGCTCTTTTACATTGCCCCAAACCCTAAGCTAAAAATAAAACCCACCCAATAAACCCTTAAAAACACCTAACACTAACCCCCGAAGATCCACTTACAGTTTTTGAAGACCGGACATCCATCCTCATCCAGCTGGGAGAAGTCTTCATTCAAGCGGCAAGAAGTCCTCAACGAAGCCGGGAGAAGTCTTCATCAAAGCGGCAAGAAGTCGTCCTCCAGGCGGGCAGAAGTTTTCATCCAGACGGCATCTTCTATCTTCATCCTTCCAGCGCTGAGCGGGTCCATCTTCAAGACATAGGATTGAGCTTTATTCCTATTGGCTGATCCAATCAGCCAATATGATTGAGCTCCCATTCTATTGGCTGATAGGAACATTTAATTTGGGGGGTTGGTTGTGTGGGTGGTGGGTTTTACTGTTGGGGGGTTGTTTGTATTTTATTATACAGGTAAAAGAGCTGATTTCTTTGGGGCAATGCCCCGCAAAAGGCCCTTTTAAGGGCTATTGACAGTTTAGTGTAGGCTAGGGGTTTTTCTATTTTGGGGGGTTATTTTGATAGGGTTATTAGATTAGGAGTAATTCGTATTTATTTTTGATCATTTCTTTTTTTATTTTTTGTAATTTAGATAAATGTATTTTTTTAATTTAATTTATTTTTTATTGTAATGTTAGGTGTGAGGCAGGTTAGCTTCTATTTTACAGGTAAATTTGAATTTATTTTAACTAGGTAGCTAGTAAATAGTTAATAACTATTTACTATCTAGTCTACCTAGTTAAAATAAATACAAACTTAGCTGTGAAATAAAAATAAAACCTAAGATAACTACAATATAACTATTAGTATATTGTAGCTAGCTTAGGTTTTTTTTTACAGGTAAGTAAGTATTTTTAAATAGGAATTATTTAGTTATTAATAGTAAGTAATATAATTAAAATAATTCTAAATAAAAAAGTTAGGGGTGTTAAGGTTAGGTTTAGGGGTTAATATATTTATTTAGTGATGTGGGAGGCCAGAGGTTTAGGGGTAATATCTTTAGTATAGTGGCGGCGGCGACGTTGGGGGTGGCAGATTAGGGGTTAATAAATTTATGTAGGTGGCAGCGACATTGGGGGCAGCAGCAGATTAGGGGTTAATAAATTTATGTAGGTGGGGCGGCAGATTAGGGGTTAATAAGTGTAATGTAGGTGTAGGAGCGGCAGATTAGCAGTGTTTAGACTCGGGTTTATGTTAGGGTGTTTGGTTTAAACATACATTTTCTTTCCCCATAGACATTAATGGGGCTACTAACTGAGCTAACGCTCCGTGATTGCAGGTGTTAGGCTTTTTTTTTAGCCGTCTCTCTCCATTGATGTCTATGGGGAAATCGTGCACAAGCACGTCAAAGCAGCGCTGGTATTTGTGTGCGGTATGGAGCTCAACGCTGCCATATCGCCAGCAAACGCCGTGTTTTTGCAAACCTGTAATAGCAGCGCTATTAAAGGTGAGCGGTTGAAATAACTTGCAAGTTATTAGCGAGCCACTCATAACGCAAAACTCGTAATCTGGCTGTATGTTAATAATCCTTTTCAAATCTTGATTTTAACATTTTTGCTTTTGAGTTTTTTTTCCTATTCAATATACTATCTGTATTATATTCTAGAGAATGGTTATTCTGATTCCATCTTGGGACTGTACTACTATTTCTATGGAAATTGGTACTTGTTTTCAGGATTCTTTAGAATTTGAATATAACCTTAGTAGAGCATATTCACGTACTGTTTATATTTTTAGCTCAGCTTTATCTGTGGCTGACATTACTGTTCTCTCAACCTTTGTTGAACAGTTAGCATAAGCAGTTTCAGATTATTAAGTACTAGTCCTAAAGCCCGTTCAGACGGGCCATTTTTTGCAGTATAGCGGTCCCACCCCTTGCGCTCTCTCCCTCCCCCTCTCTTTTGCTCTCTCCCCCCCCCTCTCTTTTGCTCTCTCTCCCCCCCCCCCCTCTCTTTTGCTCTCTCTCCCCACCTCTTTTTTGTGCTCTCTCCCCACCTCTTTTTTGTGCGCTCTACCCCTCTCTTTTGTGCGCTCTCCCCCTCTCTCTCTCTTGCCCCACCTCTCTTTGGCTCTCTCTTGCCCCACCTCTCTTTGGCTCTCTCTTGCCCCACCTCTCTTTGGCTCTCTCTATCCCCCCTCTCTTTTGCTCTTTCCCCTCTCTTTGGGTCTCTCTATCCCCCCTCTCTTTTGCTCTTTCCCCTCTCTTTTTGCTCCCTCTCTCCCCCCCCCCCTTTTGCTCTCTCCCCTCTCTCTTTTGCGCGCTCTCTCTCCCCCTCTCTTTTGCTCTCTCTTCTCACTCTTTTGCACTCTCTCCCCTCTTTTGCGCTCTCTCCCCTCTCTTTTGCGCTCTCTCCCCTTTCTTTTGCGCTCTCTCCCCTCTCTTTTGCGCTATCTCTCCCCTCTTTTGCGCTCTCTCTCCCCTCTTTTGCGCTCTCTCTCCCCTCTTTTGCGCTCTCTCTCCCCTCTTTTGCGATCTCTCTCCCCTCTTTTGCAATCTCTCTCTCCCCCCTCTTTTGCGCTCTCTCTCTCCCCCTCTCTTTTGCACTCTCTCTCTCTCCCTCTCTTTTGCGCTCTCTCTCCCCGTCCCTCCCCTTTTCTTTTGCGCTCTCTCTCTTCCCCTCTTTTGTGCTCTCTCTCCTCCTCTTTTGCTCTGTCTCTCTCTCATCCCTCTCTTTTGCTCTTTCTCTCATCCCTCTCTTTTGCTCTTTCTCCCCCTCTCTTTTGCGCGCTCTCTCTCTTCCCCCTCTCTTTTGCGCTCTCTCTCTCTTCCCCCTCTCTTTTGCTCTCTCTCCATCCCTCTCTTTTGCTCTCTCTCCCCCTCTCTTTTGCTCTCTCTCCCCCTTTCTTTTGCTCTCTCTCCCCCTCTCTTTTGCTCTCTCTCCCCCTCTCTTTTGCTCTCTCTCCCCCTCTCTTTTGCTCTCTCTCTTTCCCCCTCTTATTTGCTCTCTCCCCCTCTTTTGCTCTCTCTCTTCCCTCTATTTTGCTCATTCCCTTCTCTTTTGCTCTTTCCCCTCTATTTTGCTCTCTTTCCCCCCTCTCTTGCACTTTTCCATCTATTTTGTTCTCTCCCCCTCTCTTTCTATCTCTCTCCCCTTCTCTTTCTATCTCTCTCCCCTTCTCTTTCTATCTCTCTCCCCTCTATCCCTCTCGCACGCGCGACCGCTTGGCCGGCCAAGCCTCCGTCACGCCTTCCATGCCCAATTTTGCCCGCACCGGCTTTTCAGGTAGGAATCTAATGCCAGGTGTGTTTGTCCGTGCGCGCAGTCTCTACTGCGCATGACAGCTTCGGACAAACACACTTGGCCTTTTATTATATAGGATATAACTCTGTTTATTTACTTTAGATGTATTCATTTAATTATTTTTACTATATCTATTATGATTTCAAATATATTTCTTTTACAAAGATATGACGAGTCCACGGATTTCATCCTTACTTGTGGGATATTAACCTCCTGCTAACAGGAAGTGGCAAAGAGCACCACAGCAGAGCTGTATATATAGCCCCTCCCTTCCCCTCCACCTCCAGTCATTCTCTTTGCCTGTGTTATACTAGGAAGACATGGTAAAGTGAGGTGTTAGTTTTAGTTTCTTCAATCAAGAGTTTGTTATTTTAAATGGTACCGGTGAGTACTATTTTCCTCAGGGGGATATGGAAGAAGAATTCTGCCCTGAGGTTGATGATCTTAGCAGTTGTAACTAAGATCCATGCTGGTTCCCACAAGACTTCTGAAGGTAACCATGAGACATCTTCAGTGTGGAGACCGGTTTCATGCTACAAGCAGCATTAAGGTATGTGCAGCCTTTTTTATTCTTAGGAGACTTGATATATCAGAACTGGCTGTATGGGAATGGGGTAAGCAGTATTCCTATTTTATATAAAGGGTATTACTGGAGTCCCTGATTTTATTTAATGGTTGACTTATGGGCATTGTGTGACACTATGGGCATTCAAAGAAAAACGATATATAACATTTTTATTTCTGTCATGCATCTGTTTGCTTACTGGTGTATTTGAGGGATTGTAGGCATTAGCTGTTTAAACTTAGGTGTGAAACCGCTTTCCATGCGGTTGTGTTTGGGCCTACTTCGACATTGACCTCAAGGGGCGTGGCCTATTTTCACATGCTCAGATGCGCACTTCCTTCAGGCTAGACAGCAGCAAGCAGTAACTCCGGTGGCTCCTGGACTGTGAAAGCTGGTCTGAAGTGTTGGAAAGTTATTTCAAAGTACCCTGGGGGCAGGTAGGTGCCACAGCAGAGCTGTGGCGAGGTGCAGAGGGTATTTTTGTCTATAAAATGACTAATTATTGATATAAGTACTTTAGAGCCTTATTTTCTGCCCTTGCTTCATGGTGCAGTAATTTTTGGATAAACCAACAATCTTAGGTTACATTTTGAGATAATTTAACGTTTTTTGAGCATTTTGGAAAATTGTTCACTTTTTCTTTTCTTAAAGGTGCAGTACACATTTTTTCTAAAGTTTATTTTATGCAATAAATAAGTGTTTAAACGACTTTTGTGGTTATTACTAGTCTGTTCAACATGTCTGACATTGAGGATTCTCATTGTTCTATGTGTTTAGAAGCTATTGTGCAACCCCATCTAACATTGTGTAACTCTTGTACTGAAAGAGCCTTACATTGTAAAGACCATATATTAGGTCAAGAAAGTGTGCCTAAGGATGATTCTCAGTCTGAAGAGAATCAGGATATGCCATCCAATTCTCCCCAAGTGTCACAACCTTTAACGTCCACACAAGCGATGCCAAGTACTTCTAGTCTAATTCTTTTACTCTGCAGGAGATGGCTGCAGTTATGTCAACTACCCTTACAGAGGTATTGTCTAAATTACCAGTGTTGCAGGGTAAATGCAGTAGGTCAGGTATTAATGTAAATACTGAATCCTCTGATGCTTTATTAGCTATTTCCGATGTTCTCTGAGTGCTCTGAGTTGGGGATCAGGTAATTACTGTCTGAGGGTGAAATTTCAGATTCAGGGAATGTTTTACCTCAGACAGATTCGGACACTATGTCATTTAAATTTAAGCTTGAACACCTCCACCTGTTACTTAGGGAGGTTTTAGCGACTCTGGATGATTGTGACCCTATTGTAATTCCTCCAGAGAAATTGTGTAAAATGGATAAATATTTGGAAGTACCTACTTACACTGATGTTTTTCCGGTTCCTAAGAGAATTTCGGAAATTATTAGATAGGAATGGGATAGACCATGTATACCGTTTTCTCCCCCTCCTAATTTTAAGAAAATGTTTCCAATATCAGATACCATTCGGGACTCATGGCAAACGGTCCCTAAGGTAGAGGGAGCTATATCTACCCTAGCTAAGCGTACTACTATACCCATTGAGGATAGTTGTGCTTTCAAAGACCCTATGGATAAGAAATTAGAGGGTCTACTAAAGAAATGATTTGTTATTCAGGGGTTTCTTTTACAACCTACGGCTTGCATTGTTCCAGTAACTACTGCAGCAGCTTTTTGGTTTGAGGCTCTAGAAGAGTCTCTTAAAGTTGAGACTCCATTAGATGACATCTTAGATAGAATTAAGGCTCTCAAACTAGCTAATTCTTTTATTACTGATGCCTCTTTTCAAATTTTAAATTAGTGGCAAAGAATGCAGGATTTGCTATTTTAGCACGTAGAGCATTGTGGCTCAAATATTGGTCTGCTGATGTGTCATCAAAACATAAGCTTTTAGCTATTCCCTTTAAAGGTAAGACACTTTTCGGGCCAGAATTGAAGGAAATCATTTCTGATATTACAGGAGGTAAAGGCCATGCACTACCTCAGGATAAGTCGGTAAAAATGAGGGGTAAACAGAATAATTTTTGTTCCTTTCGGAACTTTAAAGGAGGACCCCCGCTTCTTCTTCTTCCTCAAAGCAGGAAGGGAATTTTACCCAATCTAAGTCAGTCTGGAGACCCAATCAGAACTGGAATAAGGGTAAACAATCCAAAAAGCCCGCTGCTGCTCCTAAGACAGCATGAAGGGGCGGCCCCCGATCCGGGACCGGATCTAGTAGGGGGCAGACTCTCTTTCTTTGCTTAGGTTTGGGCAAGAGATGTTCAGGATCCCTGGGCACTAGAAATAGTGACCCATGGTTATCAATTGGAATTCAAGGACTTTCTCCCAAGCGGGAGATTTCATCTTTCAAAGTTATCTGCAAACCAGATAAAAAGAGAGGCATTCTTACGCTGTGTAAAAGACCTTTCAGTTGGAGGCCCGGTTTTCCTCTCAGCGTGCAGTGAATGTCAGGAGGGATGTGAGGAGAGTATTGCCTATTGAATGCAGAGATCTCCTTCTACGGGGTCTATTTCATAAGGTTCTCTGTTATCGGTCGTTGAGATTCATCTCTTACCTCCCTTTTCAGATCGACGATATACTCTTATATTTACCATTTCCTCTACTGATTCTCGTTTCAGTACTTGGTTTGGCTTTCTACAAACATGTAGATGAGTGTCCTGGGGTAAGTAAGTCTATATTTTCTGTGACACTCTAAGCTATGGTTGGGCACTTTATATATAAAGTTCTAAATATAATGTATTCAAACATTTATTTGCCTTGACTCAGAATGTTCAACTTTCCTTATTTCAGACAGTCAGTTTCAATTTGGGATTATGCTTTAAATTATATATTTTGTCTTACCCTCAAAACTTTGACTTTTTTCCCTGTGGGCTGTTAGGCTCGCGGGGGCTGAAAATGCTTCATTTTATTGCGGTCATTTTTGGCGCGGATTTTTTTGGCGCAAAAATTCATTTCCGTTTCCTGCGTCATACGTGTCGCCGGAAGTTGCGTCATTTTTTGACGTTATTTTGCGCAAAGGATGTCGGCGTTCCGGATGTGGCGTCATTTTTGGCGCCAAAAGCATTTAGGCGCCAAATAATGTGGGCGTCTTATTTGGCGCCAAAAAATATGGGCGTCGTTTTTGTCTCCACATTATTTCAGTCTCATTTTCATTTGCTTCTGGTTGCTAGAAGCTTGATGTTTGGCATTTTTTTCCCATTCCTGAAACTGTCTTATAAGGAATTTGATTTATTTTGCTTTTATATGTTGTTTTTTCTCTTACATATTGCAAGATGTCTCACGTTGCATCTGAGCCAGAAGATACTACAGGAAAACCACTGCCTGCTGGATCTACCAAAGCTAAGTGTATCTGCCTGTAAACTTTTGGTAGCTATTTCTCCAGCTGTTGTTTGTAATAATTGTCATGACAAACTTGTTAAAGCAGATAATATTTCCTTTAGTGATGTACCATTGCCTGTTGCAGTTCCCTCAACATCTAAGGTGCAGAATGTTCCTGATAACATAATGAGATTTTGTTTCTGAATCCATAAAGAAGGCTTTTGTCTGTTATTTCTCCTTCTAGTAAACGTAAAAAGTCTTTTAAATCTTCTCTCTCTACAGATGAATTTTTAATGAACACCATCATTCTGATCTTTGGACTCTTCTAGTTCAGAGGATTCTGTCTCAGAGATTGATGCTGATAAATCTTCATATTTATTTAAGATGGAATTTATTCGCTCTTTACTTAAAGAAGTACTAATTGCTTTAGAAATAGAGGATTCTAGTCCTCTTGATACTAATTCTATACGTTTGGATAAGGTTTTTAAAGCTCCTGCGGTTATTCCAGAAGTCTTTCCTGTTCCTAATGCTATTTCTGCAGTAATTGCTAAGGAATTGGGATAAATTGGGTAATTCATTTACTCCTTCTAAACGTTTTAAGCATTATATCCTGTTCCGCCTGTACAGGTTAGAATTTTGGGACAATAATCCCTAAAGTTGATGGGGCTATTTCTACCCTTGCTAAACCGTAACTACCATTCCTACGTCAGTGGTACCTCGTTTAAGGATCCTTTAGATAGAAAAATGAATCTTTTCTAAGAAAAGCTTATCTATGTTCAGGTAATCTTCTTAGACCTGCTATATCATGGCTGATGTGCTGATGCAGCTTCAACTTTTTGGTTGGAAACTCTAGCGCAACAAGTAACAAATCGTGATTCTCATGTATTATTATTCTTCTCCAGCATGCTAATAATTTCATCTGTGATGCCATTTTTGATATTATTAGAGTTGATGTTAGATTTATGTCTCTCGGCTATCTTAGCCAGAAGAGCTTTATGGCTTAAGAACTTGGAATGCTGATATGGCTTCTAAATCAACTCTACTTTCCATTTCTTTCCAGGGAAACAAATTATTTGGTTCTCAGGTTGGATTCTATTATTTCAACTGTTTACTGGTGGGGGAAAGGAACTTTTTACCACAGGATAAAAAGTCTAAAGGTAAAAAACAGGGCTAACAATCGTTTTCGTTCCTTTCGTTTCAACAAAGAACAAAAGCATGATCCTTCGTCCTCAGGAGCAGTTTCAGTTTGGAAAACCATCTCCAGTCTGGAATAAATCCAAGCCTGCTAGAAAGGCAAAGCCTGCTTCTAAGTTCACATGAAGGTCGGCCCTCATTCAGTTCAGCTGTAGGGGGCAGGTTACGTTTTTTTCAAAGAAATTTGGATCAAATCTGTTCACAATCTTTGGATTCAGAAACATTGTTTCAGAAGGGTAACAGAATTGGTTTCAAGATGATGACCTCCTGCAAAGAGATTTTTTCTTTCCCATGTCCCAGTAAAATCCAGTAAAAGCTCAAGCATTTCTGAATTGTGGTTTCAGATCTAGAGTTGGCTCGGAGTAATTATGTCAGTTCCAGTTCCGGAACAGGGGATGGGGTTTTATTCAATCTCTTCATTGTACCAAAAGAAGGAGAATTCCTTCAGTCCCAGTTCTGGATCTAAAATTATTGAATCGTTTTGTAAGGATACCAACGTTCAAGATGGTAACTGTAAGGACTATATTGCCTGTTTGTTCAGCAAGGGAATTATATGTCCACAATAGATTTACAGGATGCATATCTGCATATTCCGATTCATCCAGATCATTATCAGTTCCTGAGATTCTCTTTTCTAGACAAGCATTACCAATTTGTGGCTCTTACCGTTTGGCCTTGCTACAGCTCCAAGAATTTTCACAAAGATTCTCGGTGCTCTTCTGTCTGTAATCAGAGAACAGGGTATTGTGGTATTTCCTTATTTGGACGATATCTTGGTACTTGCTCCGTCTTTACATTTAGCAGAGTCTCATACGAATCGACTTGTGTTGTTTCTTCAAGATCATGGTTGGAGGATCAATTTACCAAAAAGTTCTTTGATTCCTCAAACAAGGGTAACCTTTCTGGGTTTCCAGATAGATTCAGTGTCCATGACTCTGTCTTTAAACAGACAAGAGACGTCTTAAAATTGATTACAGCTTGTCGAAACCTTCAGTCACAATCATTCCCTTCGGTAGCCCTTATGCATGGAAATTCTAGGTCTTATGACTGCTGCATCGGACGCGATCCCCTTTGCTCGTTTTCACATGCGACCTCTTCAGCTCTGTATGCTGAACCAATGGTGCAGGGATTACACGAAGATATCTCAATTAATATCTTTTAAAACCGATTGTTCGACACTCTCTAACGTGGTGGACAAATCACCATCGTTTAATTCACGGGGGCTTCTTTTGTTCTTCCGACCTGGACTGTAATTTCAACAGATGCAAGTCTCACAGGTTGGGGAGCTGTGTGGGGATCTCTGACGGCACAAGGAGTTTGGGAATCTCAGGAGGTGAGATTACCGATCAATATTTTGGAACTCCGTGCAATTTTCAGAGCTCTTCAGTTTTGGCCTCTTCTGAAGAGAGAATCGTTCATTTGTTTTCAGACAGACAATGTCACAACTGTGGCATACATCAATCATCAAGAGGGACTCACAGTCCTCTGGCTATGAAAAGAAGTATCTCGAATTTTGGTTTGGGCGAATCCAGCTCCTGTCTAATCTCTGCGGTTCATATCCCAGGTGTAGACAATTGGGAAGCGGATTATCTCAGTCGCCAAACGTTGCATCGGGCGAATGGTCTCTTCACCCAGATGGTATTTCTTCAGATTGTTCAACCTTGTGGGGGCTCCCAGAGATAGATCTGATGGCCTCTCATCTAAACAAGAAACTTCCCAGGTATCTGTCCAGATCCCGGGATCCCTCAGGCGGAGGCAGTGGATGCATTATCACTTCCTTGGAAGTATCATCCTGCCTATATCTTTCCGCCTCTAGTTCTTCTTCCAAGAGTAATCTCCAGATTCTGAGGGAATGCTCGTTTGTTATGCTAATAGCTCCGCATGGCCTCACAGGTTTTGGTATGCGGATCTTGTCCGGATGGCATCTTGCCAGCCATGGACTCTTCCGTTAAGACCAGACCTTCTGTCACAAGGTCCCTTTTTTCCATCCGGATCTGAAATCCTTAAATTTAAAGGTAATGGAGATTGAACGCTTGATTCTTGGTCATAGAGGTTTCTCTGACTCCGTGATTAATACTATGTTACAGGCTCGTAAATCTGTATCTCGAGAGATATATTATAGAGTCTGGAAGATTTATAATTTCATGGTGTCTTTCTCATCATTTTTCTTGGCATTCTTTTAGAATACCGAGAATTTTACAATTTCTTCAGGATGGTTTGGATAAGGGTTTGTCCGCAAGTTCTTTGAAAGGACAAATCTCTGCTCTTTCTGTTCTTTTTCACAGAAAGATTGCTATTCTTCCTGATATTCATTGTTTTGTACAAGCTTTGGTTCGTATAAAACCTGTCATTAAGTCAATTTCTCCTCCTTGGAGTTTGAATTTGGTTCTGGGAGCTCTTCAAGCTCCTCCGTTTGAACCTATGCATTCATTGGACATTAAATTACTTTCTTGGAAAGTTTTGTTTCCTTTTGGCCATCTCTTCTGCTAGAAGAGTTCTGAATTATCTGCTCTTTCCGTGTGAGTCTCTTTTCTGATTTTTCATCAGGATAAGGCGGTGTTGCGAACTTCTTTTGAATTTTTACCTAAAGTTGTGAATTCCAACAACATTAGTAGAGAAATTGTGGTTCCTTCATTATGTCCTAATCCTAAGATCTCTAAGGAGAAATCATTGCATTCTTTGGATGTTGTTAGAGCTTTGAAATATTATGTTGAAGCTACGAAATCTTTCCGTAAGACTTCTAGTCTATTTGTTATCTTTTCCGGTTCTAGGAAAGGCCAGAAAGCTTCTGCCATTTCTTTGGCATCTTGGTTGAAATCTTTAATTCATCTTGCCTATGTTGAGTCGGGTAAAACTCCGCCTCAAAGAATTACAGCTCATTCTACTAGGTCAGTATCTACTTCCTGGGCGTTTAGGAATGAAGCTTCGGTTGACCAGATCTGCAAAGCAGCAACTTGGTCTTCTTTGCATACTTTTACTAAATTCTACCATTTTGATGTATTTTCTTCTTCTGAAGCAGTTTTTGGTTAGGAAAGTTCTTCAGGCAGCGGTTTCAGTTTTGAATCTTCTGCTTATGTTTTTTTGTTAAACTTTATTTTGGGTGTGGATTATTTTCAGCAGGAATTGGCTTGTCTTTATTTTATCCCTCCCTCTCTAGTGACTCTTGTGTGGGAAAGATCCACATCTTGGGTAGTCATTATCCCATACGTCACTAGCTCATGGACTCTTGTTATTACATGAAAGAAAACATAATTTATGTAAGAACTTACCTGATAAATTCATTTCTTTCATATTAACAAGAGTCCATGAGGCCCACCCTTTTTTGTGGTGGTTATGATTTTTTTTGTATAAAGCACAATTATTCCAATTCCTTATTTTATATGCTTCGCACTTTTTCTTATCACCCCACTTCTTCGACTATGGGAGTAATTTTTCCAGTCCCAAAATTGGAACAGGGACAGGGGTTTTACTCAAACCTATTTGTGGTTCCCAAAAAGGAGGGAATGTTCAGACCCATCTTAGACCTCAAGTGTCTAAACAAATTTCTAAGAGTTCCATTATTCAAGATGGAGACAATACGAACAATTTTACCAATGATCCAGGAGGGTCAATATAGGACTACCGTGGACTTGAAGGATGCTTACCTTCATATTCCAATCCACAAGGATCATCATCAGTTTCTAAGGTTTGCCTTCTTGGACAAACATCAGTTTGTGGCTCTTCCCTTCGGGTTGGCTACAGCACCCAGAATCTTCACAAAGGTTCTAGGGTCTCTTTTGGCAGTTCTCAGACTGCGAGGCATAGCGGTGGCGCCTTATCTGGACGATATTCTGATTCAGGCGTCAACATATCATTTGACAAAATCTCACACGGACACTGTGTTGTCCTTTCTGAGAACTCACGGCTGGAAGGTGAACATAGAGAAGAGTTCACTTGTCCCACAGACAAGGGTTCCTTTCTTGGGAACTCTGATAGACTCGGTAGCGATGAAAATATTTTTGACGGAGGTCAGAAAATCATAGATTCTAAATACTTGCCGAGCACTTCAGTCCTATCCTCGGCCATCAGTGGCTCAGTGTATGGAGGTGTCATAGACTACTGTCTCTTTAAATTCCTTAATACAACTTCCTGCAGTTGTCTATAAAGGGAACACCTCTTTCCTATTTTCCCTGCTTGATTATTAGATTTGTTAGGGATAGTCAGTAAGCTTTGTTATTTTCTCCTGCTGCATCAAAGACCGTAATAATTCTCTTGTTAATCGCTGTGAACTTTATTTAACTCATCTAACTTCATTCTCACATCCTACCCAACTAACTCATTACAAACTTTCATTATTGAGGAAGTTATCTTGATTTGAACGTCAGCCTGTATCCAAAGCCGAAGCTTCAATCCTGTTTGCCGAGTTACCCGTCGGCTCTGTTCCACAGCCTCGAGTGACGTCATCAATCCCTCCGACACTTAGTTTCGCTCCACTTGCAGCAACACCCACAGCGTGAGGCCCATCCAGAGATCGAGTACAGTTTGGCTCAGAAGTACTGCCTCTCATTACAGCCACACAAACGGATTACCTCACCCGGATCAAGCAGCACTTCCGCTCTCACACCAAAGCAACTCCTTGACTCTGACAAGACCGCAAGTATACCGCTGTTGCTTAAATACTATAAGGTAATATTACTAAGTGCACATTGTGAACAGTAAGAACTTTACCTAATACTTACTTGTACCGGTTATACTTATATTGCTACATTCTCTCAAGCTTCACTTAGTTCTGTAATTTATTATGTGTCAGAACCTAAAAAACACAATCTAGCTAATTGTTACATTGTGTCTCAAATATTATTCCATTAAACAAACCGTGCTATTTCTTTTTCAATCTAACTCATAAACTTATGTGAGCTGAGGAGGAATAAATAGCTACAAACTATCATTTAACGTGTGTTCATCTTCAGAGGAAGGAAGAGAACATAACAGAATAATCAAGCCCATTACCTATTTGGTTTAAGATATGGATCCTGTTGCAAATAGTAATGAGATTGCATCACTAAACCAAAAGGTGGACATTTTGGCTCAAGGCCTAACAGAAGTCCAAAATGAAAATACTGCTTTAAAAAGAGTTCTCAATGATTTTGTAACACAGAGGGCCAATGAATTCCCAGAGCCCCAGGTTAACCTTCCAGCTCCTTTTTCAGGTGATCAAACCAAATTTTGTGAATTTAGAAATTCATGCCTATAATTGTTTTCAATGAAACCAAAAACCTATCGAAATGATAAAATCAAAGTTTGTACTACCATATAATACCTAAGCGGTGAGCCAAGGGCATGGGCAGACAGGTTCTTTGAGTCGGATGATCCGATATTGAATTCGCTAGAAAAAATTTTCCATGCTATGGCGGTTTTATACAAAGATTTAAACAAACAGACTGCTGAAAACAATCTACGCTCCTTGAAACAAGGAAAACGAGCTTTAGAAGACTACATTGCTGAGTTTCAACTTTGGTCCACTGATTCCCAATGGAACTCTATAAATCTCATAAATCAATTCCAGTTAGGACTCTCTGAGTATCTAAAAGATGAACTTTCTAGAGTGGAACTCCCTGATACATTGGAAGCACTGATTAAGTTGTGTATTTCAATGGATCGAAGGTACAGAGAGAGAAGATATGAAAAACAACAGCCTGACTCCAGTACCAGGAAGCATTTCCCTACTATTCATGAAAAACCTACCTCACCCACAGTCCCAATGGAAATTGGCACCATCAGAGGACCATTAACTAATGAAGAAAAGTTAAGAAGACGACATGCAAAACTTTGCATGTATTGCGCTAACAAAGAACACAATGTCACCACATGTCCTCTACTCAGTCGTCCAAGAAAGGGTAAGATAAAAAATGTAAAATCTAACCAAAATCATGCAGCACATACTTATCACTAAACCTGTCATTACAGTGGGATCAGCAACAGTTCCAGGAAGTGGCCATAATTGACTCCGGAGCATATGGCATGTTCATTGATCAAGCTCTTGTCACCCAAAATAAAATACCAAGTGTGCTAAAAGCAACTCCTGTGTTTGTGCGTGTGATTGATGGGTCACAATTCCTCAAGGGTCCTATTACTCACCATACCATACCCCTACTCACCATTACAGACACTGGGCATAAAGAATTTATCACTTACGATATTATATCTAGTTCTTTACACCCAGTTATTCTTGGGTATCCATGGTTACAAAAACACAACCCCACTATTGATTGGGAACTCAATAAGGTAGAATTCAACTCACTATACTGCACAGCTACATGTTTCCCTTACGTCACTATTAATCACATTGATCCACTTTTACCCAACAAATACAAAGATTTCTCAGATGTATTTAACCTCAAAAATGCTGAAAATCTACCCCCACACAGACCGTATGATTGCCCCATAGAAACCAAGGCAGGCGCTACACTTCCATCTAATCGCATTTTTCCTCTTTCACAAAAAGAACTTCAGTATCTCAGAGAATATCTCGATGAGAACCTAAGAAAAGGTTTCATCTCCCCTTCCTCTTCTCCAATAGCATCCGCTATCTTTTTTGTCACTAATAAAGATGGAACACTTCGTCCCATCATAGACTACTGTGCTCTAAATGTCATAACGATAAAAAATCGTTACCCCTTACCGTTAATACCAGAATTACTGCAACGGCTAAATGGAGCTACCATTTTCACAAAATTGGACCTAAAAGGGGCATATAATCTGGTATGTATGAGATCTGGTGACGAGTGGAAAACTGCTTTTAAAACCCTATATGGCTTATACCAGTATAACGTAATGCCATTCGGACTAACAAATGCACCAGCCACTTTTCAACATTTTATTAATGAAATTTTCAAGGATCTCATGGACATCTGTGTAGTGGTATACCTTGACAATATACTCATATATTCAAAGAATTTATCTGAACATCGAAAGCATGTAAGATGGGTCCTATCAACCTTAAGAGACCACCAATTATATGCAAAAATGAAGAAATGTTACTTCCATAAAAAGACTATAAAGTTTCTTGGGTATATAATCTCTCCAACAGGTATTCAGATGGATCCAGAAAAGGTCACTGCCATACTTAACTGGCCTACTCCAACCAATCTAAAATCTCTACAGAGATTTTTAGGATTTTCTAACTTTTATAGAAAATGTATTGACCACTATTCCACCATAGTACAACCACTCACCCGACTGACAGGGAAACAAAAGTTTAAATGGGATGAAGAAGCAAATACAGCTTTTCGATTACTTAAAACTAAATACACTACTGCCCCACTACTACGTATACCAAGTC
Source organism: Bombina bombina (assembly GCF_027579735.1). NCBI lineage: Eukaryota > Metazoa > Chordata > Amphibia > Anura > Bombinatoridae > Bombina > Bombina bombina. The sequence continues at coordinate 1,319,643,963 of NC_069500.1, forward strand.
AAAACCTTTTTTTTTTTTTTAAATATATTTTTATTGAGGTTTAGCATGATAAACATAAAACATAATACGCCTTTTTGATAGAATGAAAAAGGTACAAACATAAATGAGTGAAACAATTCGGTAGTTATACATAACAATGGTAGCAGGCTAATTACACCTCGTTTTTTTTTTTGATAGAATAGCATAAATGACCGACCTATTGGTACCAGATTTCTAGGCCCAATGGGCCACAATTATACGAAGTAACTAATGACCGGGTATATAGGTCGGTAGAAGCTCCCGAAGGAGAACATATATATAGTACGAGAAAAAAAGAAAAAAGGGGGGGGGGATATTCAGCGGGTAAGCACCGCTATACATATTGGGGGGAGGGTGGAGGGCGGAGCCAGGTATGAGTAAATACACAGATGTATTTGGGTGGTACCTTGGTTATAAATCTTAATCGTGCTAGTGAAATCAGATAGATGTGCCATGGGGATGTGCTATCTAACTGTCTGTTATGGGCCATGTGTAATCATGTTGGGGGTATACAAAAGGATATTTTAGTATTAGCAAGTGGGTTAAATAATCTATTGGGAAACCGACAATAGATATTGTGCTAGTTTCTTAACTTAGGTGGGAAAGAGGGCTATATCAAGATGATTTGCCTAGTATCAAAGGGGGGTAGTTATGACCTCCGGTATGCCTTTCCTGTATGTGGCTTATAGGCTAGGTGAGAAGATTGCGCAAGCATAAATATAGTATATTTAAAAATGTAAAGGCATAATATATGTGCCAGGAGGTGCCACTATATCGGAAGCATGCTGAATAATGTATTATGGACAGGAACTTAAATAGATTAAACTAGCCTACAGTAAATGGCCATGTTATCTTGCTTAAATAGTGACAGCAGGTAGTAAATTTGACTTCCATGCTAATGAGATGTTATAGTCTTATCCTGCACACAAGGTCCTAACATGCTAAAACTTAATAAATAACTAATAATTCAGCACAAGTGAATAGACTGGCAGGAGTACAAAAAACATGTGACCAAGCAGCCCATCTAGCTTAATAAATATACTAAATATTTTAAACTTATCTGAAATTGAGAATACATGAGAGAACCACAACAAAACAGATAACTTGTATAATAAGGATAGAACATATGCACTACTGAAGAAAATGAGCTATCCGCATCTCTGATACATTTAGCATGTCATTGATTATCCATAATGCCTGGGTGATTCCCTTTATAGAGCATATGTGGTGTAGTTATAAGGTGTGTGGAAACCCAAGCTATTAGACAAGTATAACATGCATACATATATACACATATGGGCAACAAAAGCGATCAGTATTACGTAATAAGTATTACCTATGTGTTATACTAACTTTCCCCACATGAGTTTAAAAGAATAAAGTATCAGTGTAATCCTGAACAACAATAAAGGTAAGTACTAGGGCTTCATATTAGCATAGAAAAAACATCCATAAATAAACATTCTATAGAAGCTGAAACTGATAGATAATATGGATTAAGGTAAACATTGCATTAACTTCAAATCCCAAAGGTGAGAGATGTCCCCTCTAGAGTTAATAATTTTGGAAGGTGACTATGACATTAGCATAATCAAATGAGTAATATTTTCTAAAACCTAGACCCTATGTTAGTTATAATATAATATTATATTGGGGGGTAGTCTAGGGCAGATATAGGAATTAGACATTTGGGATAAATATAATAGGGATAAATAAGCCTTCAGATATTAAGATTGCTATACTACTATACTAATATGGACATATATTAATATGCAAAACATTATATCAGACCCCCACCTATCAGCAGTTGTGGAAGCTAGGCTCAGAAGCAAGTGTGATGACAGAGATAGATCATATAGCAAGTTAGGAGCTGTGCTACCATCAAAACTATGGTACTTAAAGTAGTGGACATGCGCCCCTCTAAGACTTACACTATGAGTAGGTACTCTGCACATAATAATATCAGGATATGTAACTATTAAGGGATCCTAATAATAGTAGGAACCTATAAAGGTCTAGGAACATAAAAATAAAAATTAATATTTTAGAACAACTATCTCTCAGCCTCAGAGATTTACATTCCTAGGACACAAAAACTTGTATAGCAGTATGAGGTATATCATTAAGTGCATACTGAAATCATCCATACTATAAACATATGTATAACAATGGGAATCAAGTCCAATACTAATCAAGTCAGTAGAGACTGCAGCAAACTCCCAGAACATTAGAAATGAGCCTGTAAATAGGTAGGTATTAGATTCAATAATATTGACAGATAAGAAACCTACATATGGGAGCTCAAGCATTTTTATCATTGGGGAGTTTTCCACATTGTGTAGGAATATATGAGACATAACCTAAACAATACAAACAAACTATGCAGCCAGGCAGTGTAGGTGTAGCGTGGTTACCCAATATACTGTGAACATGTAAAACAAACCTAAAGCTAGACAGCACCAAGTTATAGAATAAATTATTATGTCCCCATTCTTCAGGCTACAAGCCTTCATTTAGGATACTAACAATCTCTAAACATGGCATAGATTTATGTTCAAGACATACAGAGTTTAGAGTCTGAAAATATAGATGAAATATTGATATTTAAGCTTCATGGGGCACCCCACGAACAGATAGCCCAGAAACAGTCTGAAGTCCAACCTGAATCATCCCACTCCCATTCTCGCTAGAGCGTGGGGTAGATTATTGTATCTAGAGCAGGATTCTCTACCACCATTTGCTCTCAGGTTGTAGCGATTCTGATGTTTACCCATTTGGAGCGAGCAGGTTTCTGAACACTGAGTCACCTCCGTGCATACTGGACTCAGTATCTGCAGTAATAGAGGGGACCTAATTGAGACTGAGTCTTCATGCGGATCTTTTTGCGGCGTCGGACAGCCTTCCTCACCTGTCCCCACTAGTAGCTGTGCTTCTACAGCTATGTCGCTCAGTTCACTTTCTTTTAGGGGGTCAGACTCTTTTGAGGTAAGGGAGGTCAGGGAATAGGTGGGTATAAGCGCTTGGGTTATCGGCGCTATCATCTCCTTTTGCTGCACGGTACTTGGTCTTGGGAGCACTCGTGTGGTATCCTTAATCTCAGTCAATTCAGCAGCGGACATCTCCTTGCTTCTACGAACGTTCCTGATCTCAGACCTTAGGCTGTGGAACTGAGTTGTCATCCGGAGATCCAAGCTCTGCAGCATAGCTCTCATTTCTCTACAATGATCCTCCATGATGAGGCGTTAAAGTTGGCGGTATATTGCCGGCAAAATAAGCATGTAGTTGGGAGGTATCTCAAGTAAAATGGCGTTTCTCACAGCATGGCCTCCGCAAACCGAGTGAGTAAGACTTCAGGTTATCAACGCAATAAAGTGGATTTTTGTTGCTTGTGAGAAGTTAGGCAAGAGCTAGAAGTCTGTAGTAGAATAGTGTAGAAATCAATCGTATTTAAAGCATACATCCATTAGTTAATCTATGACCTCCGCAGTTTTAGTAGGCCTCATATACCTGCATGGGATCCAGATATAGAGGCTGATGCATAAGTTCAGCAAAGTAACTGTCAAGTAGTGTAGAGATAGTCCTGCTTGGACATAAGTAAGTATTTGGAGCAAATTACAATAATAAAACTGCAATTAGCCGTTATTTTATAAGTGTTTCAGCAGGAGCTCTCTGATACACGTCCTCTCTGCCCAGCTGTTGGCTCCGCCCCCTCAAGTCAAAACCTTTTATATACCTTGGAGGTGGATGCCTCCAACACAGGAATTGGGGTTGTACTATCTCAACCTGATAAGGATTCACTAGAGCTTCACCCCATTGCTTTCTTCTCACGATTACTTACAGCAGCAGAAAAAAATTACTCCATAGGTGACAAAGAGTTATTAGCTGTGAAGTCTGCTCTGAAACACTGGAGACACCTATTGGAAGGATCAACAACTCCGTTTACTATCTTTACTGATCATAAAAACCTGCAATACTTGAAGAAGAATAAGACTCTTTCATCCCATCAGGTACGTTGGGCACTATTTCTGGATAGATTTAACTTTATATTGACCTATAAACCAGGCAATAAAAATATTAAGGCTGATGCACTTTCCAGAGCCTTAGAAACTTCCTCTGAGGAAGAGGAGAAAACATTTATCATTCCTCCATCTAAAATCATAGGTGTTATATCCACCCTACAGGCAGATATTCTCACCGCCTTACAGACTGACTCAACTATACCAAAAACTTGCCTAAAGGATTCCCATACAGGATTATACACCTATCAGAATTTAATATATGTCCCTCCGTTAAGGAAACAAATATTGTTGCATCACCATGACTCACCCTTATCAGGTCACCCAGGAATAGTAAAGACCCATGAACTCATTAATCGAACATTTTGGTGGCCCAGTATGACACGAGACATCAATAAGTATATAACAGCCTGCCATACTTGTACAACAAAGAAAAAGCCACATAACAAACCATTCGGTCTACTGTCTCCTCTGCCAGTTCCCGAACAACCATGGAGCATGATTGGAATGGACTTTATTGTGGAACTTCCTGCATCTAATGGCTATACAACCATCTTGGTAGTAATAGACCATCTGACTAAATTGGCTCACTTTGTACCATTAAAACAGATTCCAAATGCAACCACAACAGCTAAGATTTTCTTAGCACAAATTGTAAAACTCCTTGGGCTACCGACTTCCATTGTATCAGACCGAGGGACGCAGTTTACCTCAAAATTTTGGAGAAACTTATGCCTTCAACTGAAGATCTTTCCCAGATACTCCACTGCATTTCATCCTCAGTCAAATGGATTGACTGAGAGACTAAACCAAACACTTGAACAGTATCTTCGGTGTTACGTATCCACTCTACAAGAAGACTGGTCAGACTGGCTTCCCATGGCGGAATTCGCCTACAACGATTCGGTGAATAGCTCAACGAAGATATCCCCTTTTTATGCCACTTATGGGTATCATCCTACTACAATCCCAAATATTGGCTTGAATTCTAATTCTCCCGCAGCTTTGGAATACTCTACTGTTATTAAGAACACCTTAAGACTACTGAATGATCGCTTAAGGGATGCCAAAGCTACCCAAAAGTCGTATTTCGACAAAAAGCATTCCATACCTCCAGTATATAGAGAAGGCGATCTGGTCTGGCTCTCAACCAAAAACATAAAACTGAAGGTTCCTTGTAAAAAGTTGACATCTCAATATCTTGGACCATTTCCAATTTTTAGGGTCATCAATGACAATGCTGTAACGCTGAAGCTACCTCATACTCTCCATATTCATCCATCATTTCATGTTTCCTTGTTGAAACCCTATCTAGGTGATGATGACTCTCCACTACCCACTACTTCTGATTCAACCTCGTTGATAGACGACCATGATGAATATGAAGTGGGTCGTATTCTGGATTCCAGAATTCGTCGCCACACGCTTGAATATCTGTTCCATTGGAAAGGCTATTCTGAATGCAGCTCGCATGGTCGCGTCTTACCATGCTAAGTTCCCGTCGAAGCCGGGTCCTGGCCTCCCTTCGAGGGGGTCTTGACCGGGGGGATCTGTCATAGACTACTGTCTCTTTAAATTCCTTAATACAACTTCCTGTAGTTGTCTATAAAGGGAACACCTCTTTCCTGTTTTCCCTGCTTGATTATTAGATTTGTTAGGGATAGTCAGTGAAATAACTGCATTTAAATGGTACCTAAGACTCTATAAATCTTAGTGTCTGTTTGCTATACTCTTTAGCGAAAGGCTAATATTACATTTAATAATCCCTTATGAATTATTATACCCACTATATAATATTAAAACACAATCACTAGCTTAATTAAACTACCTGCAAGAACATCACTCGCACAGTCTTATTCCAGCAGTAACAAAACTTTTATTTCAATGAGGCTAATTAAACATTATTACAATATGCAGATTAAATATAAATTACACATATGCAAATCACTTATAAATACTCAGCAGTGAACTATACATCAATATTACACTAATACATTTGCCCAATCTATGTGAAAGTATGGTGTGCTGTAATTATGTGTCTGTAAAGATTACTTACTTTTGATGTTAGCTGGTCAAAATTCCAAATGAAAAAGAAAGAGCCCCAGTATTTTTGGGTCTTTTATTGTAAGTCTTTTTCATCCCTCCCACAATGATGATGTCACTCATAAGCAAGCCCCCATTGTACTGTTAAGAGTATATGGTTTCATCCTGAAATGCAAGTTGGGGGAGGGCAGAGCATTTGGTCAAAGGGTATATATATTTCTACTCACACCAGCTGGTCATAATTAGCAGACAGGGTCTGGTAATGTGATCTTTCTACATTCCATAGTGACCTAGTATCTGAATGAGGAGTTAACCCCTTCTTGACCATTCAGCTAAGTTCTTGTAGAATTATGCCATATTATATATACCCCTTCCAGACCATATGTGAATTCAGATCATGCCATTATTACATTCCCCCCTTTTGGCAATGGAGGTTACCATACCCTTCCATTCCAATGGTTGTTTTATATGAGTGAATCTGATGGAAGATTCCTAACCCCACCTATGTGTGATGGCTATATTAGTGTACTAAGGACGCTTCCATTTGCATACCATAATATGTGATATACACGTGCAATTAATGATTTTAAATAACAACACATACAAATTTGAATAATTATACATAATATAGCAATAAATAATATGATTATAAATGGATGTATAAACAGATTTCCCAATGCAGAACCCCATGATGACTGTTTCGAAAAGGAATTTGCTAATTTCTGCCACCAGGTTGCACTTGACATCTCTGTAAAAGTATGTTCAATCCTTTGTAGTTCTTGTTCCTGATGGTAGAAATTTACATGAACACGTTCCCCAAAATTTTTAAGATGTTCTAGTAACACAGAGTGTTTTTGCAATAAGGTTACCCATTTTTGCCAAGGTGCATCATCTACTAATATTGGGGTTATGAGTGGAGCCCCCAAGGTAGCGTTATATGTGAGTAACTGTGGGACAGTGAAGTTAAACTGTAGTGAACTTATCCTCACAGGGTACCCAGTAATGCAATAAATCCCTGGTGTGATTTGTTCCCTTGAATTACACCTGTCAAACCATACATGCACTTCATCTTTAGGCTTCAATGCAACAAAACACACCTTTCCTTGTCCTAAGGGAAAAATCATATCTTGGGGATTAACTTTCTCCACAAAACCATTGCAATATGAGTGATTATGCCAGCAGGAATCAAAAATTATTCTTGCCTGGTTGGGTAGACATAAAATTTTAGAAGGAAACCTTATGCAGCCAGACATATCTACCTGTTCCATATGGGAACCATTCCATATAAAATTTGGGAACTCTTACTCATGATGCAAAACATGAGATTCTGTGACAGGTGTTCCTAGTGAAAACAAATGATAAACATTCTGATAGATACCACTAGTGGGCACAAGTGAAGTAGCCCTGCATATATTTTCCCTGCAGCCCAACCAACTGTTTAACCATAATTCTCTGTGTTTTGATGCAAAACTGTTAACAACAGACTGCTCCCACCCTCCCAAAGGTGTATGGTTATTTTCCATAGCCTGTGCTATTAATTTAAAGTCAGTTGATAATTCTGTTTGCATGGAAATACACACAAAATCCCAGGATACTTCCCTTAACCTACTAATTACTCCTATCAGTATTTCCTCTGTATGTTGAATGGCAGGAACCTGAACCTGAATGACTGTCTGTGTCAGTGTCTCTACCAGGGTGTTTATCATTTGTTGCGTATGAATCCCTTTTGCATTTAACATCCCCTGAGACTGTAAGGTTGCTGTTAAGCTGGATATGTCAATGGAATTTACCACACCTAGCCCTGTTCCCACACCTCCCAAAACTGTATCCACGATATCCCTCCTAGTCCTTCTCCTAGTACCTTCTGCCCACTTAACTAATGCTTTTTCCATAGTGGCAGTAATTCTGTAACAATTTTGGTAATGTGTGGAAACTAGCCAATCTATTATTTTAATCTTCCACGTGATAAATTGGAATGTGGCATCCCTCAATACTGGAGTTGGCTTGATTGTACTTGTTTGAAATGGACCGCTAGAAACAACCCTTTTCCCCTCACACATTGGAGTATTGTCATAAAGTTTCATCTTTGGTGTAGTGATTAAAGTAGAATAGATCAAAGGCGCAAAAGTGGTTGTTTCCTTTATTTGATCTATTTTTAAGTATACTTCAATCCCTCCACCAAAGTTGGAAGCTGTAACTCTCCAATTAATCCCTTCTCCAATTTGTTGTTCAAATATAACCTTGGTTATATTATAGTTATCGCCCTTTATAGTGTGAATAGGATTTGTAAATGTTGTAGACACAGAAACACTTTCTCCAACCAGACCTACAGTCCATTTTCCCCAAGCCACCCACTTACATTCCCATTCAACTTTATTACCCTGATTGACCCTCCAAAAACCAATTAAATTGTCTTGATGTTTTTCTGCAAATATTTCAATTTTCCCACCCACATTAAAAGTCAATTTTCCCAAACAGTCTTTGCTAAGGTCTTGAGAGCTCCAGAAGCCTGTCCATCCTCTGATGATGCTGCTTGAGCTCCATCTACGACTCCTTCTGAGGTTGGTGATTGAAAGTTCATTACAGTCACAGTTTGGAAGTTTTTGCAATAACACCCACACAAATACAAATAGGTTTGTGGCGATCATTCCTCTCAGGCTCCACATAATGAAATCTGTCAAAAAAGATTAAGAGAATATCAGTTCTTAGCAGAAATATCTACATCTGGGACAACTGTCCCTCTATACAATTTACATTGGTCAACATGGACCCATTTGTAACCAGGCTGCCTTCTGGTTTTCCCAGGGGTTGATCTTTCTATTTTAATGACAGTATTACCCAATTTGTCCAAAATTCTATAAGGTCCTTCCCAATTTGCATCCCAGGGAGAATTTTTGGGAAAATTTTTAATCATGATCAATCCCCCCTTCTCAAACAGAGGTGTTTGAGGTGTAGATGAAAATTTACAATCTGTTGGGGCCATATTAGAGGCAGCAAAAATTAGCAGTGAGCTCAACTGCTCCTGAATTTGGGAGAGATATTGATCTCTAGACACAGATTCTCTCAAGGGGGTAGACAATTGTGGTTCACCTGGGTGGCCTAATGCCATCTTTCTCCCTGTCATGAGCTCATAGGGAGAACACTTGGTAGCATATGATGGTGTAGCTCTAATAGCCATTAGAACTGCTGGAAGATGTGTGACCCATGATTTACCATACTGGGAAAGCATTTTTGACAATTTTGTTTTTAATGTGCGATTCATGCGCTCAACTATACCAGAGGATTGTGGATGATATGGTACATGAAATCTTGTCTGTATTCCCAGTAGGGCACAGAGATTTTGCATTACCTGACCTGTAAAATGTGTACCCCTGTCTGATTCAATGAGTGTTGGAAACCCCCATCTTGAGAAAACATGTTCCCACAGTGCTCTGGCAGTAGCCTGTGCAGTATCACAACGAAGTGGAATAGCCTCAACCCATTTTGAAAAAATATCTACAATTACTAGGGCATACCTGAGACCCCCTTTGATAGTGGAAGTGGGCCTATAAAATCAATTTGGATAGCTTTCCAGGGGCCATCTGCTACTGGTATTCTCTGGAGAATGGGTCTCTGACCTTTAGGGCGTGGATTAATTTGAGCACAAATTAAACATTCTTGTACACATTTTAAACAGGTTTCTGCTAAATCTGGCCAATGAAATTTTTGCCTTAAATGGTACTCTAATGCACTTTGCCCAATATGCCCAAGAAAAGAATGTGTTTGCTGTGTTATAGGTCACTGCAAATGACTTGGGACCACAAAAACCAATTTAGCCTGTGGATCATTGGGATTAGAGTAACATATTAACCCATTACAAATTGAATAACCATTTGGGAGTGTTTGCTGTTCCTGTAACAGAGGGAAAAGGTTAGGATATTTAGCTTGTTCTGTTTTCAAATCAGGTACCTCTGAATCTACCATTGTAATCTTTGCTATGTGTGCCATTGTATCTTTAGATGTAACATGCTCTCTCCATGCTTCCTGTGTCTCACTGTCATTCTCATCTGATTGCCATGGTTCCCCATCTACAGCTGCCTGTTTGGCTAACATGTCCACATGTGCATTCCCTTGTGAATGTGCATATGTGAAATGTGTGTGTGCCTTAACTTTAACAATAGCTGACTGCAATGGGTGTTGTATTCCCCAATCTACCAATTTCTTAAGGGCTTGAACATGTGACAATGGTTTGCCTGCTGAGTCTACCATTCCCCTTAGATTCCAAATTGGTAAGTACTCTCTCAGTGATCTGGTCACATAGGCACTGTCACTGTATATACAAATGTCTTGTGTGTCAAACCTGTGGCAAGCCATAGAAATGGCTTCTAATTCTGCTCTCTGTGCTGAGAATGATCTTGGTAACATAAATTTAAGAGCTAATTGCAAAACCAGTATTAAATTGACCATCCTGCCAAAATCATGAACCATCTACATAAATTTGTAAATCCTGGGGAGAAGTTTTGTCCCTGAACAATTTATGAGGTGATTCCCTGTGTGTGAATGTCTCTGTGCAGTCATGGGGTTCATCCTGAGTGTGCATTAGTTGGGGTAATGTGTATTTTGCATTGTGTTGTACAGTGATGTCACGATGTTGCAAATCTATTAACCACCTAGTCACTCTTTGTGTTGAAACCCCACTTAATGATTTCTCCAACAACAGCTTTATAGGGGTATGTGGTGTTTGGAGGATGAGCTTCCCAAATCCCACTATATGCTCAGTAGCCTGAACTGACCAATGCACCCCTAACAAAGCCTTGATACATGCGTCCTAACCTTTCTCTACTGGTGTAAGAAGCCTGGAAAAATAGCCAACAGGCCTCCATTTTTCAGCCTTCTCCTGCAGTAGGACTGTGGAAATTGAAGTGTCAGATGTGTATGTTTGTAAAGCAAAAGGGGCCTCCCTCTCCACTGTGGCAAGGGCAGGGGCTGATGCTAAACCTTCCTTTAACACTTTAAATGCTTCCTCATGTTCTGTATTCCAAGGAATTTTCCCAACATCCTCCCCTTTCAAAAGATCATAGAGAGGTTTTGCTTTTTCAGCAAACCCTTCAATGAAATCACGAGAAAAATTTACCAAGCCTAAGAATTGTCTTACGGACTGCCTATGCAAAGGTCTGGGCACCTGAAGTATGGCTGTAACTCGTTCTCTAGTAGGGCATCTTGTACCCCTTTGTATTGATAATCACAAAAATGTCACCTTTTGTCTCATTAATTGTACTTTTGAAGTGTTTAACTTGAGGCCAGATTCAGCAATCAAGCCAAACAGTTCATTCAGCCGCTCCAAATGTTCCTCTACTGTCTCTGTTTGTAACAAAATATCATCTACATACTGTATGATACTTTCTGGGACTGAGAATGTTTTTAATACCTCTGCTAATGCTTGGTGAAAGTATGTAGGCGAGCTGTGGAAGCCCTGAGGAAGCGAATTGAAGCAAAATTGCATATTATCAAAGCAGAAAGCAAACTTATATTGGCACTCTGGGGCTAGTCTGACACTCCAAAAACCATTACTTATATCCAGAACAGAATACCACCTACATGTGGCACTCAGTTTGGATACCACTTCAGGAGTAGAAGCAACTAGATTTGTAACAGGTGGGGTAACTTTATTCACCATACGAAAATCAGCAGTTAATCTCCAAGTATTATTTGCTTTCCTTACTGGCCACAAAGGAGAATTATTAGAGGAGGAACATTTCCTAATTATCCCTTGGCTTTCAAGCTGACTAATAATTTGCCTCACAGGTTCAATAGCTTCTGCTGGAAAACGATACTGTCTTTGTGGAGGGGGGTCAGGGCCTACAATAGTGATTTCAATGCCTTTTAATATGCCACAATCATTCTTATGTTGAGCCCATATGTCAGGGAAATCCATGACCAATCTCTTCAAATCAGGGTGACTTTCAGTATCCGGCCACACCCTTTCTGAAGGAATTGATGCTATGGGACTGATGTAAGAGTCATCTAATATTACAGGTTTTCTCCCTCTAGTATCCCTCCACAAAACATTGTTACATAGGTCCACTATCATCCCTTCTGATCTCATTATATCAGCACCAAGTATTGTACCCTCTGTGTTTTTGCTCTGCCAAATGGGAATTTCCTTAGTCCACTGATTACCTAGTGTCATAGTCATATTTGGGATAAGGGATGCTTGGGACTGGGATCCCCCAAGTCCCACATGAAATGACTTTCTTGTCCCTTGTGGGGGACTTAATGGTAAGTCTGTCAAAGTTACTGAAGCTCCTGTGTCTATGAGGAGTTTTGTGCGATGGCCCTCAATCACACCATAGACACAGGGACGTCCAGAATGATCCCTAAAGGTGTTACATATAGGGACCATATCATCCAGGGCCTGAGGTAGTCAGTCAGAGCAGGATATCAGAGGAGAACTATTTTCATAATTCTTTTCATGATATCCCACTTCCCCTCCCCCCACAGTCATCACTCTCAAAGCCTCTTGCGCTGGGCCATACAGATTAGTACCAGGCCTAAGCTTTGGGGTGTATTCCTGTCCTGTTTTATCTGGGGCTTAATCTTGTTATTTTTCCCTACCCAATTATGTGCATAGCTTTCTTTTGGAGGTGCAGAGGGATGTAATCTTTCCTGCCCTCCCTCAGTTTCCTTCTGAATTCTCTTTAAGAATCTGCAATCTACTCGTCTGTGCCCATATTTATTGCAGTAATGGCAAGTACCTTTGAAGGGAGCCTCTGAATATTTTTGTTTCCCTTCATTAGTGGTTACCACAGCAATTCTGTGTTGCCCTGTGTTCCTTTTCTTTAAAATGTTCTGCCTAGCCTTACCTATAATAGATAACACACCCTCTAGTGTATTCTTTTCCTCAGCCATCATTTGTATGCTAGGTTCCAAATATGTGATTTTTTTAATTAAATACTGCAACATATCATGAGGTGTTTGTTCTGGTGAAATTCTGTGTGTCAGTCTATATAATTGTTCAAATTTAGCTGCAAATACCCATGGGTCATCATTTAATGCTACTTGCATTTCTGCAAGAGAGTGACTGTCTAAATCTCTACTCCCTGTCACTAGTTTACAAACGGCTTTTAATCTGTCCCCATCTGAACCCCATTTATCCTCCTTAAACCAACCTGTGTTCAAATTAACTGGGCCTGCAACTGGTGATTGTAATCTAGCTGCAATGCTGCCTGGAAGCCACATTTTTAACAAAAAGCATGCTTCCTTATGTGACAGCATGTATTGTTTTACTGCAGACTCAAAATTTGACATGTTAGTGAAAACATCTGCTTTAACATCATACACTGGAAAGAGAGGTTTTAACTTTACCAGTTGTCTCATTACTTTATCTCTATCTTGTTTTATAAGGGTAGTTGATACCAGGGATGATGTTTCAGCTGAGGTGGTAGGAAAAAGTAAATTTTGCGATTGAGTTAAATTTCTTCCCCTGGATCTTACACTGGGTGTTAGTGATAAAGTATCTGTTTGATGTTCTGTGTTTAATGTTCTTGGCCTAGTTATCTGTGGGGTTAGTATTGGAATGTGTGTGCTCTCTGTATTTTGTGTGTGAGCCAATCTTTCCTCACTGTGTGGAATAGGCACCCTCCCCCCATCAACATGTGGGCTTTGCACCCTTCCCCCATCAACATGTGTCCCATCTTCCTGCGACACACATGCATTTTCCTCATTTAATACTGCATCAGGGGTTAAGTTTGCAAGTCCCTGTCTCAATGAAGCAATAAGTTGGCCTCTTGCATCATAATTTTCTTCTAAAGTATTAATATATTCTGCATTTACACCACATGTGGGGCAATTCTCATCTAATGTGTTACAATTGATCTCTGTTAATATGGCTATTGGGGGAGAATGTTCAAAGATTGCTCTATTCATTTGGTCTTTGATAGCTAACAACAGTTTCATGCAATTCTGTCATTTGGATTTTTCTTTTGTTAAACAAAACCTCTTTTTATCAATAAGCTTATTTTCATTCTCACATTGCAACCACACATCTTTCAGTCTTTTAACTATGTCAGTATTTTCATCAACAACAGGCTCAAATGTGCTACATTCTGCATATTTAACAATTCCATACTCACACTTTAAAGTGTCTTCAGACTGCCAGCAAATCAAATTCACGTCCTGCGCGATATGATTTTCTCTGCGTCTGGTTCAACTGATCCTTGGGTAATGCCTCTCTGGATCTGTAGTCTTGGCCAAAGACTTTACTGCTGAAACGCTCAACTCAAAAACAGTATAGCAAAAACTAGGTTCAATTTTCGTCCAAAAATCACACTTGTATTATACGAAAAACATGGATTTGTCCCCCCTTTAAACAAGTGAAGTTGGTAAGAAAATTATCGCTGGTTCGGCTCGCCAATGAAATAACTGCATTTAAATGGTACCTAAGACTCTATAAATCTTAGTGTCTGTTTGCTATACTCTTTAGCGAAAGGCTAATATTACATTTAATAATCCCTTATGAATTATTATACCCACTATATAATATTAAAACACAATCACTAGCTTAATTAAACTACCTGCAAGAACATCACTCACACAGTCTTATTCCAGCAGTAACAAAACTTTTATTTCAATGAGGCTAATTAAACATTATTACAATATGCAGATTAAATATAAATTACACATATGCAAATCACTTATAAATACTCAGCAGTGAACTATAGATCAATATTACACTAATACATTTGCCCAATCTATGTGAAAGTATGGTGTGCTGTAATTATGTGTCTGTAAAGATTACTTACTTTTGATGTTAGCTGGTCACCATTCCAAATGAAAAAGAAAGAGCCCCAGTATTTTTGGGTCTTTTATTGTAAGTCTTTTTCATCCCTCCCACAATGATGATGTCACTCATAAGCAAGCCCCCATTGTACTGTTAAGAGTATATGGTTTCATCCTGAAATGCAAGTTGGGGGAGGGCAGAGCATTTGGTCAAAGGGTCTCTATATATATTTCTACTGACACCAGCTGGTCATAATTAGCAGACAGGGTCTGGTAATGTGATCTTTCTACATTCCATAGTGACCTAGTATCTGAATGAGGAGTTAACCCCTTCTTGACCATTCAGCTGAGTTCATGTAGAATTATGCCATATTATATATACCCCTTCCAGACCATATGTGAATTCAGATCATGCCATTATTACAGTCAGTAAGCTTTGTTATTTTCTCCTGCTGCATCAAAGACCGTAATAATTCTCTTGTTAATCGCTGTGAACGTTATTTAACTAATCTAACTTCATTCTCACATCCTACCCAACTAACTCATTACAAACTTTCATTATTGAGGAAGTTATCTTGATTTGAACGTCAGCCTGTATCCAAAGCCGAAGCTCCTATCCTGTTTGCCGAGTTACCCGTCGGCTCCATTCCACAGCCTCAAGTGACGTCATCAATCCCACCGACACTCAGTCTCACTCCACTTGCAGCAACACCCACAGCGTGAGGCCCATCCAGAGATCGAGTACAGTTTGGCTCAGAAGTACTGCCTCTCATTAGAGCCACACAAACGGATTACCTCACCCGGATCAAGTAGCACTTCCGCTCTCACACCGAAGCAACTCCTTGACTCTGACAAGACCGCAAGTATACCGCTGTTGCTTAAATACTATAAGGTAATATTACTAAGTGCACATTGTGAACAGTAAGAACTTTACCTAATCCTTACTTGTACCGGTTATACTTATATTGCTACATTGTCTCAAGTATCCTAATCCTTACCTGAACCGGTTATACTCATATTGCTACATTGTCTCAAGCTTCACTTAGCTCTGTAAGTTATTCTGTGTCAGAGCCTAAAAAACACAATCTAGCTAATTGTTACATTGTGTCTCAAATATTATTCCATTAAACAAACCGTGCTATTTCTTTCTTTCATGTAATTAGCAAGAGTCCATGAGCTAGTGACGTATGGGATATACATTCCTACCAGGAGGGGCAAAGTTTCCCAAACCTCAAAATGCCTATAAATACACCCCTCACCACACCCACAATTCAGTTTTACAAACTTTGCCTCCGATGGAGGTGGTGAAGTAAGTTTGTGCTAGATTCTACGTTGATATGCGCTCCGCAGCAAGTTGGAGCCCGGTTTTCCTCTCAGCGTGCAGTGAATGTCAGAGGGATGTGAGGAGAGTATTGCCTATTTGAATGCAGTGATCTCCTTCTAAGGGGTCTATTTCATAGGTTCTCTGTTATCGGTCGTAGAGATTCATCTCTTACCTCCCTTTTCAGATCGACGATATACTCTTATATATACCATTACCTCTGCTGATTCTCGTTTCAGTACTGGTTTGGCTTTCTACAAACATGTAGATGAGTGTCCTGGGGTAAGTAAATCTTATTTTCTGTGACACTCTAAGCTATGGTTGGGCACTTTGTTTATAAAGTTCTAAATATATGTATTCAAACATTTATTTGCCTTGACTCAGAATGTTCAACTTTCCTTATTTTTCAGACAGTCAGTTTCATATTTGGGATAATGCATTTGATTTAATCATTTTTTCTTACCTTCAAAAATTTGACTTTTTTCCCTGTGGGCTGTTAGGCTCGCGGGGGCTGAAAATGCTTCATTTTATTGCGTCATTCTTGGCGCAGACTTTTTTGGTGCAAAAATTATTTTCCGTTTCCGGCGTCATACGTGTCGCCGGAAGTTGCGTCATTTTTTGACGTTATTTTGCGCCAAAAATGTCGGCGTTCCGGATGTGGCGTCATTTTTGGCGCCAAAAAGCATTTAGGCGCCAAATAATGTGGGCGTCTTATTTGGCGCTAAAAAATATGGGCGTCGCTTTTGTCTCCACATTATTTAAGTCTCATTTTTCATTGCTTCTGGTTGCTAGAAGCTTGTTCTTTGGAATTTTTTCCCATTCCTGAAACTGTCATTTAAGGAATTTGATCAATTTTGCTTTATATGTTGTTGTTTTTTCTCTTACATATTGCAAGATGTCTCACGTTGCATCTGAGTCAGAAGATACTACACGAAAATCGCTGTCTAGTGCTGGATCTACCAAAGCTAAGTGTATCTGCTGTAAACTTTTGGTAGCTATTCCTCCAGCTGTTGTTTGTATTGATTGTCATGACAAACTTGTTAATGCAGATAATATTTCCTTTAGTAAAGTACCATTGCCTGTTGCAGTTCCTTCAACATCTAAGGTGCAGAATGTTCCTGATGACATAAGAGATTTTGTTTCTGAATCCATAAAGAAGGCTATGTCTGTTATTTCTCCTTCTAATAAACGTAAAAAATCTTTTAAAACTTCTCTCCCTACAGATGAATTTTTAAATGAACATCATCATTCTGATTCTGATGACTCTTCTGGTTCAGAGGATTCTGTCTCAGAGGTTGATGCTGATAAATCTTCATATTTATTTAAAATGGAATTTATTCGTTCTTTACTTAAAGAAGTTCTAATTGCTTTAGAAATAGAGGATTCTGGTCCTCTTGATACTAATTCTAAACGTTTGGATAAGGTATTTAAATCTCCTGTGGTTATTCCAGAAGTTTTTCCTGTTCCTAATGCTATTTCTGCAGTAATTTCCAAAGAATGGGATAAATTGGGTAATTCATTTACTCCTTCTAAACGTTTTAAGCAATTATATCCTGTGCCGTCTGACAGATTAGAATTTTGGGACAAAATCCCTAAAGTTGATGGGGCTATTTCTACCCTTGCTAAACGTACTACTATTCCTACGTCAGATGGTTCTTCCTTTAAGGATCCTTTAGATAGGAAAATTGAATCCTTTCTAAGAAAAGCTTATCTGTGTTCAGGAAACCTTAGCGCAACAAGTAACACATCATGATTCTCATGATATTATTATTCTTCTTCAGCATGCTAATAATTTTATCTGTGATGCCATCTTTGATATTATCAGGGTTGATGTCAGGTTTATGTCTCTAGCTATTTTAGCTAGAAGAGCTTTATGGCTTAAGACTTGGAATGCTGATATGGCTTCTAAATCAACTCTACTTTCCATTTCTTTCGAGGGTAACAAATTATTTGGTTCTCAGTTGGATTCTATTATTTCAACTGTTACTGGTGGAAAAAGGAACTTTTTTACCACAGGATAAAAAATCTAAGGGTAAAAACAGAGCTAATAATCGTTTTCGTTCCTTTCGTTTCAACAAAGAACAAAAACCTGATCCTTCATCCTCAGGAGCAGTTTCAGTTTGGAAACCATCTCCAATCTGGAATAAATCCAAGCCAGCCAGAAAGGCAAAGCCTGCTTCTAAGTCCACATGAAGGTGCGGCCCTCATTCCAGCTCAGCTGGTAGGGGGCAGGTTACGTTTTTTCAAAGAAATTTGGATCAATTCTGTTCACAATCTTTGGATTCAGAACATTGTTTCAGAAGGGTACAGAATTGGTTTCAAGATGAGACCTCCTGCAAAGAGATTTTTTCTTTCCCGTGTCCCAGTAAATCCAGTGAAAGCTCAAGCATTTCTGAATTGTGTTTCAGATCTAGAGTTGACTGGAGTAATTATGCCAGTTCCAGTTCAGGAACAGGGGATGGGGTTTTATTCAAATCTCTTCATTGTACCAAAGAAGGAGAATTCCTTCAGACCAGTTCTGGATCTAAAAATATTGAATCGTTATGTAAGGATACCAACGTTCAAGATGGTAACTGTAAGGACTATCTTGCCTTTTGTTCAGCAAGGGAATTATATGTCCACAATAGATTTACAGGATGCATATCTGCATATTCCGATTCATCCGGATCATTATCGGTTCCTGAGATTCTCTTTTCTGGACAAGCATTACCAGTTTGTGGCTCTGCCGTTTGGCCTTGCTACAGCTCCAAGAATTTTTACAAAGGTTCTCGGTGCCCTTCTGTCTGTAATCAGAGAACAGGGTATTGTGGTATTTCCTTATTTGGACGATATCTTGGTACTTGCACAGTCTTTACATTTAGCAGAATTTCATACGAATCGACTTGTGTTGTTTCTTCAAGATCATGGTTGGAGGATCAATTTACCAAAAAGTTCATTGATTCCTCAGACAAGGGTAACCTTTCTGGGTTTCCAAATAGATTCAGTGTCCATGACTCTGTCTTTAACAGACAAGAGGCGTCTAAAACTGATGGCAGCTTGTCGAAACCTTCAGTCACAATCATTCCCTTCGGTAGCCTTATGCATGGAAATTCTAGGTCTTATGACTGCTGCATCGGACGCGATCCCCTTTGCTCGTTTTCACATGCGACCTCTTCAGCTTTGTATGCTGAATCAATGGTGCAAGGATTACACAAAGATATCTCAATTAATATCTTTAAAACCGATTGTTCGACACTCTCTAACGTGGTGGACAGATCACCATCGTTTAATTCAGGGGGCTTCTTTTGTGCTTCCGACCTGGACTGTAATTTCAACAGATGCAAGTCTCACAGGTTGGGGAGCTGTGTGGGGATCTCTGACGGCACAAGGAGTTTGGGAATCTCAGGAGGTGAGATTACCGATCAATATTTTGGAACTCCGTGCAATTTTCAGAGCTCTTCAGTTTTGGCCTCTTCTGAAGAGAGAATCGTTCATTTGTTTTCAGACAGACAATGTCACAACTGTGGCATACATCAATCATCAAGGAGGAACTCACAGTCCTCTGGCTATGAAAGAAGTATCTCGAATTTTGGTTTGGGCGGAATCCAGCTCCTGTCTAATCTCTGCGGTTCATATCCCAGGTGTAGACAATTGGGAAGCGGATTATCTCAGTCGCCAAACGTTGCATCCGGGCGAATGGTCTCTTCACCCAGAGGTATTTCTTCAGATCGTTCAAATGTGGGAACTTCCAGAAATAGATTTGATGGCGTCCCATCTAAACAAGAAACTTCCCAGGTATCTGTCCAGATCCCGGGATCCTCAGGCGGAGGCAGTGGATGCATTATCACTTCCTTGGAAGTATCATCCTGCCTATATCTTTCCGCCTCTAGTTCTTCTTCCAAGAGTAATCTCCAAGATTCTGAAGGAATGCTCGTTTGTTCTGCTGGTAGCTCCGGCATGGCCTCACAGGTTTTGGTATGCGGATTTTGTCCGGATGGCCTCTTGCCAACCGTGGACTCTTCCGTTAAGACCAGACCTTTTGTCACAAGGTCCTTTTTTCCATCAGGATCTGAAATCCTTAAATTTAAAGGTATGGAGATTGAACGCTTGATTCTTCGTCAAAGAGGTTTCTCTGACGCTGTGATTAATACTATGTTACAGGCTCGTAAATCTGTATCTAGAGAGATATATTATAGAGTCTGGAAGACATATTTCTTGGTGTATTTCTCATCATTTTTCTTGGCATTCTTTTAGAATTCCGAGAATTTTACAGTTTCTTCAGGATGGTTTAGATACAGGTTTGTCCGCAAGTTCATTGAAAGGACAAATCTCTGCTCTTTCTGTTCTTTTTCATAGAAAGATTGCTATTCTTCCTGATATTCATTGTTTTGTACAAGCTTTGGTTCGTATAAAACCTGTCATTAAGTCAATTTCTCCTCCTTGGAGTTTGAATTTGGTTCTGGGGGCTCTTCAAGCTCCTCCGTTTGAACCTATGCATTCATTGGACATTAAATTACTTTCTTGGAAAGTTTTGTTCCTTTTGGCCATCTCTTCTGCCAGAAGAGTTTCTGAATTATCTGCTCTTTCTTGTGAGTCTCCTTTTCTGATTTTTCATCAGGATAAGGCGGTGTTGCGAACTTCTTTTGAATTTTTACCTAAAGTTGTGAATTCCAACAACATTAGTAGAGAAATTGTGGTTCCTTCATTATGTCCTAATCCTAAGAATTCTAAGGAGAAATCGTTGCATTCTTTGGATGTTGTTAGAGCTTTGAAATATTATGTTGAAGCTACTAAATCTTTCAGAAAGACTTCTAGTCTATTTGTTATCTTTTCCGGTTCTAGAAAAGGCCAGAAAGCTTCTGCCATTTCTTTGGCATCTTGGTTGAAATCTTTAATTCATCTTGCCTATGTTGAGTCGGGTAAAACTCCGCCTCAGAGAATTACAGCTCATTCTACTAGGTCAGTTTCTACTTCCTGGGCGTTTAGGAATGAAGCTTCGGTTGATCAGATTTGCAAAGCAGCAACTTGGTCCTCTTTGCATACTTTTACTAACTTCTACCATTTTGATGTATTTTCTTCTTCTGAAGCAGTTTTTGGTAGAAAAGTACTTCAGGCAGCGGTTTCAGTTTGAATCTTCTGCTTATGTTTTTCGTTAAACTTTATTTTGGGTGTGGATTATTTTCAGCAGGAATTGGCTGTCTTTATTTTATCCCTCCCTCTCTAGTGACTCTTGTGTGGAAAGATCCACATCTTGGGTAATCATTATCCCATACGTCACTAGCTCATGGACTCTTGCTAATTACATGAAAGAAAACATAATTTATGTAAGAACTTACCTGATAAATTCATTTCTTTCATATTAGCAAGAGTCCATGAGGCCCGCCCTTTTTTTGGGGTGGTTATGATTTTTTTGTATAAAGCACAATTATTCCAATTCCTTATTTTATATGCTTTCGCACTTTTTTCTTATCACCCCACTTCTTGGCTATTCGTTAAACTGAATTGTGGGTGTGGTGAGGGGTGTATTTATAGGCATTTTGAGGTTTGGGAAACTTTGCCCCTCCTGGTAGGAATGTATATCCCATACATCACTAGCTCATGGACTCTTGCTAATATGAAAGAAATGAATTTATCAGGTAAGTTCTTACATAAATTATGTTTTTTCAACCTAACTCATAAACTAATGTGAGCTGAGGAGGAATAAATAGCTACAAACTATCATTTAACGTGTGTTCATCTTCAGAGTAAGGAAGAGAACATAACAGGAGGTAATTGGATTAATGGTAGCGGCAATGGACATAGTTCAGTTTGCTCGCTTTCATCTCAGACCACTGCAGCTGTGCATGCTCTGACAGTGGAATAGGGATTATGCAGACTTATGTCCTCAGATAAATCTGGCTCAAGAGACCAGAAACTCTCTTCTTTGGTGGTTATCGCCGGATCATCTGTCCCAAGGGACTTGTTTCCGCAGACCCTCATGGGTGATAGTGACAACGGATGCCAGCCTTCTGGGCTGGGGTGCAGTTTGGAACTCCCTGAAGGCTCAGGGTGTTTGGACTCAAGTGGAGTCTCTTCTTCCAATCAATATTCTGGAACTGAGAGCAATATTCAATGCGCTTCAGGCGTGGCCTCAGTTGGCTTCGGCCAAATTCATCAGATTCCAGTCGGACAACATTACGACTGTGGCATATATCAATCATCAGGGGGGAACAAGGAGTTCCTTAGCGATGATAGAAGTATCCAAGATAATCCGTTGGGCGGGAGGCCCACTCTTGTCATCTGTCAGCGATCTACATACCAGGAGTAGAGAACTGGGAAGCGGATTTTCTAAGTCGACAGACTTTTCATCCGGGGGAGTGGGAACTTCACCCGGAGGTATTTGCCTCATTGATTCTCAGATGGGGCAGACCAGAGTTGGATTTAATGGCATCTCGACAAAATGCCAAGCTTCCAAGATACGGATCCTGGTCAAGGGATCCTCAGGCCGAACTGATAGATGCCTTGGCAGTGCCTTGGTTGTTCAGCCTAGCTTATGTGTTTCCACCGTTTCCTCTCCTCCCACATGTGATTGCTCGAATCAAACAGGAGAGAGCATCAGTGATCCTGATAGCGTCTGCGTGGCCACGCAGGACTTGGTATGCGGATCTAGTGGACATGTCCTCTCTGCCACTGTGGAAACTTCCATTGAGGCAGGACCTTCTCATTCAAGATCCTTTCCAACATCCAAATCTAATTTCTCTGCAGCTGACTGCGTGGAGATTGAACGCTTGATTTTATCGAAGCGAGGATTCTCTGATTCGGTCATCAATACTTTGATACAGGCCAGAAAGCCTGTCACTAGAAAGATCTATCATAAGATATGGTGTAAATATCTTTATTGGTGTGAATCTAAGGGTTACTCATGGAGTAAAGTTAGGATTCCTAGGATTCTGTCTTTTCTCCAAGAAGGATTGGAGAAAGGGTTAGCAGCGAGTTCCTTAAAGGGACACATTTCAGCTTTGTCAATTCTGTTTCACAAACGTTTGGCAAATGTGCCAGATGTTCAGTCTTTTTGTCAGGCTCTATCTAGAATTAAGCCTGTATATAGATCCATTACTCCTCCCTGGAGATTGAATTTAGTTCTTCGAGTTCTTCAAGGGGTTCCGTTTGAACCTATGCATTCCATGGATATCAAATTGTTATCTTGGAAAGTTCTGTTTTTAGTTGCTATTTCTTCTGCTCGAAGAGTTCCTGAGCTTTCAGCACTACAGTGTGATTCCCTTTATCTTATTTTTCATTCTGATAAGGTGGTGTTACGTACCAAACCTGGATTCCTTCCTAAGGTTGTTTCAAATAAGAAAATTAATCAGGAAATTGTTGTTCCTTCTTTGTGTCCTAACCCTTCTTCTAAGAAGGAGCGTATGTTGCATAATTTGGATGTGGCCCGTGCCTTAAAGTTTTACTTACAGGCAACTAAGGATTTCCGTCAATCATCTTCATTATTCATTGTTTATTCTGGAAAGTGTAGGGGTCTTTCTTTTTGGCTGAGAAGTATCATTCGCCTGGCATATGAGACTGCTGGACAGCAGCCTCCTGAAAGAATTACAGCTCATTCTACTAGGGCTGTGGCTTCCACATGGGCTTTTAAGAACGATGCATCTGTTGAACAGATTTGTAAGGCTGCGACTTGGTCGTCCCTTCATACTTTTTCCAAATTTTCCAAATTTGATACTTTTGCTTCTTCTGAGGCTATTTTTGGGAGAGAGGTTCTTCAAGCAGTGGTGCCTTCCGTTTAGGTTCCTGTCTTGTCCCTCCCTTTCATCCGTGTACTATTGCTTTGGTATTGGTTTCCCACAAGTAAGGATGAAATCCGTGGACTTGTCATATCTTTGTAAAAGAAAAGTAAATTTATGCTTACCTGATAAATTAATTTCTTTTACGATATGACGAGTCCACGGATTTCATCCTTTATTTTTTGTAAACTTCAGTCACCTCTGCACCTTTTTAGCCTTTCCTTTTCTCTTCCTATAACCTTCGGCCGAATGACTGGAGGTGGAAGGGAAGGGAGGGGCTATATATATACAGCTCTGCTGTGGTGCTCTTTGCCACTTCCTGTTAGCAGGAGGTTAATAAGTAAGGATGAAATCCGTGGACTCGTCATATCGTAAAATAAATTAATTTATCAGGTAAGCATAAATTTACTTTTGATTATCTCTCTCTTGTTAGGATAATATTTTGTTTGATTTCTATTATCTCCACTATTTCTGGAGGTTTAGAGTTTTTTTTCTGCCCTACTTTTAGTCCGGTGATGTAGATCCGTTGGTGTATGTCCTGACTACAAATGCTTGTTTTACATCCAAGGGTCATAGAGTCATTTCCTGACAGGGTTAATACAGCTCTTTGGCCTTTGAGGTCAATTTATTGTGTACCATTTTTTTGGGTAATAATAACTACTGTTTTTATCAGCTGCGAATTTGGTTAACTCAGAGTGTAAGCACTGAAGAAGCATTTTTGTGTATCCTTCTGGGAGAAAAACGCTATATAATTACTAGTTATTAGACTGCATGAAGGTGCGGTTCTCAAACCAGTCCATCTGGTGGGGGGCAGATTAAATTGGTTTTGGATGAACTCAGTCCAAATTCTATATTATTCTTAGGGTTTGAATAGATTTTTAGAATGAGACCTCCTATGGGAAGAATCTTTCTCAGTACACTCTGTGAATTTTTTTTAGGAGTGATTATGCCAGTTCTTTTGCAGTAACAGGATTTGGGTTTCTAATCTATTCTTTGTCCCTAAGAAGAAACGTTTATTCAGTCCATTCTTGGATCTGAAGACTTTTATATTGTTTTGTTAGTCCCAACTTTTAAGTTGGCGATTGTAAGGACTATTATGACTTTTTGTTAAGGTCATTTCATGTCCACTCCATTTTTCAGGATGTTTATCCTCATATTTTATTTCATTCAGACCACTTGTGGATTCTGAGTTTTTCTTTAAAGCCAATTTGTCGCTTTTCCATTTGGTTTAGTGACAGCTTTATGAATCTTTTCAAAGTTTCTTTGTGCCCTTCTTTCTGTCTTCAGACAGTAGGGTATTGTGGTGCTTCCTTATTTGGATGGTATCTTGGTATTAGCTTTAACTTTTCTTTTATTAAAGCCGGACAGATAGCTCAGCAGGTTCGATTCCTGGCGATATCCATTCAGCCTTTCATCCTTCTGAGGTCGATTAAATGAGCAGCGTCTTGAGTCCCTTACGGGTGATTAGACGCGCTTTACAAGTACCCAGTCCATACATATAAAAGAGCAGTATTCAAATATATGGACTTTTCTTTTTGTGGAATCCCTCATGAATCAACTAAGTTTTGTTTCTTCAAGACATGGTTAGAGGATTTAATTTACCTAAGAGTTTTGTGATTCCTTAGACAAGGGTCACTTCTTTTTGGGTTTCTAGATGGATTCTGTGTTCATGTCTTTGTCTTTATCGGACAAAAGTCAATTGTAAGTGGCGTTAGTATGTCTAACTTACAGTCTAGAACATTTCTTTCAGTGGCTATGTGCATGCAATTTTTAGGTCTCATAACTGCAGCATCGAGCGTGGTTCCCTTTGCTCATTTTTCATCTGAGATCTCTTTTTGCTTTGCATACTGAATCAATGATACAGGGCTTGTTTTTAGATATCACAGTTTATATTCTTAAATCCTAACACTACTCTCTCTGTTTTGGTGATTAGTCTATTATCATTTTATTCAGGAGGCCTCCTTTTGTTTGTCCTTCCTGGACTGTATTCTTAATGGATGCAAGTTTTACAGGTTGGGGAGCTGTCTGAGGGTCTTTTGACAGCACAAGGAGTTTTTTAAACTTCAAGAGGCGAGGTTTCCAATCGATATTTTAGAACTTTGTGCTATTTTTTCAGAGCTCTTTCAGGCTTGGCCTCTTTTAGGAGAGAACTTTTTCATTTTTTCATTTCAGACAGACACTATAACAACTGTGGCATATGTCAATCAACAATAGGGACTCATAGTTCCTTAGCAATTAAGAAGTATCTTCAATACATTCTTAGATGGAATTAATCTTCTGTCTATTTTTTACGATTTTAGACATTTGGGAGGTGGATTATCTCAATTTCCCAGGTACCTTTTCAGGTCCTTGGATCCTCAGGTGGAGATGGTGGATGCATTAGCAGTGTCTTGGTTTTGCAACCTGACTACATCTTTCTGCCTCTGTTTTTTTCTTCCAAAGGTGATTTCCAAGATCATATTGGAACAGTGTCATGTGTTTCTGATAACATCAGCATGGCCTCTCAGGTTTGGTATGTGGATCTTGTTCAGATGTCCAGTTGCCATCCTTGGCCGCTTTCTCTTTGGCCAGCCCTCTTGTTTTAGGAGCTATTTTAGTCATAGAGGTTTCTCAGACTCGCTATGTTGCAGGCTTATAAGTCTGTTTCAAGGAACATGTATTGTCAGGTTTGGAAATCCTATATTTTATAGTGTTCTCATAAATTCTCTTGCCATTCTTTTAGATTTCCTAGGATTTTACAGTTTTTCATGATGGTTTGGATAAGTTTGTCTGCAATTTTTTTGAAGGGACAAATCTCTGTTCTTTCTGTTTTATTTTCTTGAAAGCTTATTTAAACTTCCTGATATTCACTGTTTTGTTCAGGCTTTGGTTGGTATCAAGACTGTTCATTTCTTAATTTCTCCTTTTTGGAGTTGTATTTAGTTTAAAGATTTTGCAGGCTCTTTTCTTTTGAGCCTATATTTTCTTTGAAGATTATCTATTTTCTTGGAAAGTGTTGTTTCTTTTGACTATCTCTTCTGCTACAAGAGTTTCTGATTTATCAGCTCTCTATTGTGTGTCTCCTTATCTGATTTTTTTTCATCTAGATAAATTGTTTTGTGGGCTTCTTTTTTTCCTAAGGTTGTGAATTTGAACATTAGTAGAGAAATTGTTGTTCCTTCTTTGTGTCCTAATCCTTAATAATTCTTTGAGAGTTCTTTACATCCTTTGGATGTGGTAAGAGCTTTATAATTCTATATCGAGGTTTCTAGGATTCCAGAAGACTTCTAGTCTATTTGATGTTTTTCTGGTTCCAGAAAAGGTTAGGAAGCCTCTGCCATTTCTTTGGCATCCTGATTAAAGCTTTTGTTTTTCAAGGCTTATTTCGAGACAGGGCAGGCTCCACCTCAGAGATTTACAGCTCATTCTACTAAGTTCAGTCGCCATTTCTTGTGCTTTTTCAGAATGAAGCTTAGGTTGATCAAATTTGTAAATCAGTAATTTGGTCTTCTTTGCATACTTTTATTGTTTTTACCATTTTGATGTATTTGCTTCTTCTGAAGCAGTTTTTTGTAGAAAACGTTCTTCAGGCAGCTGTTTCAGTTTGATTCCACTGCTTTTGATTTAAGTTTTTTGAGAAAAACTTAATTATTGTGTGGATTTAATTTCTCAGTAGAAATAGCTGTTATTTTATCCCTCCCTCTCTAGTGACTCTTCTGTGGACTTCAACATCTTGGTTATTTATATCCCATACGTCACTAGCTCATGGACTCTTGCCAATTACATGAAAGAAAACATAATTTATGTAAGAACTTACCTGATAAATTAATTTCTTTCATATTGGCAAGAGTCCATGAGGCCCACCCTTTTTATGGTGGTTATGATTTTTGTATAAAAGCACAATTATTTTTCCAGTTCTTCTTTTTGTATGCTTTTTTACTCCTTATTTTATCACCCCACTACTTGGCTATTCGTTAAACTGAATTGTGGGTTTGGTGAGGGGTGTATTTATAGGCATTTTGAAGTTTGGGAAACTTTGCCTCTCCTGTTAGGATTGTATATCCCATACGTCACTAGCTCATGGACTCTTGCCAATATGAAAGAATGAATTTATCAGGTAAGTTCTTACATAAATTAGGTTTTTCAGCAGCCAATCAAGATGCTAGTCCCGGGACTTACAAGAGAGAGAGAATCTGGCATGTGCAGGTCATGTTATTTTTCTATTCAGTTTAAGGAAGTTTACTATGAAATCTCATAAGATTTCAGTGAATCTATTGAGATCACTGCAAAGCAAAGCATGACCTCAGCACTACTGATGCTGATTGGCTATTGTTTGTTGTTTTTTTGTTTTGTTTTTTTCAACCTGCTGCTGGACAGTAGCTGAAGGATAGCTGTTAACATAGCACTTACTATTGTGATCTAAAGATATTTTGAGGTAAAATATCTTCACTTTTTACATAGCATGTTCAGGTGATATTTTCTTATCAAGTTATTTAGCATATGAGTATTATGTCCCTTTAAAGTTCCCACGACACAGAACATTCTCTTTTTCTTTCAAATGTAAACAGTGTTTCTAAGATCAGAATCACTGTTTACACCTATGTAGTAGGGATCCCCTTTGGATGTTACTGCACATGTGTATCATTACACATACATGCATGTACTGCCCTTCCAGTTACAATTGGGCACCAAAGGGCAAGCATAGCTATGCTACGTCATGCGGGCCATAAGGGTGCTAACTTATTGGGGATGTAGTGGTATGCAAGGCACATGGCTAAGAAGATAATTTGATGAGCAGTGAAAACGTCACTGCAGTATTGAGAGAGACTGACGGGGTAGTTGTATATGATTGAGATAACACAACGATTTGCATATATACAGTATCTCACAAAAGTGAGTACACCCCTTACGTTTGTAAATATTTTATTTATATCTTTTCATGTGACAACACTGAAGAAATGACACTTTGCTACAATGTAAAGTAGTGAGTGTACAGCCTGTATAACAGTGTAAATATTCTGCCCCCTCAAAATAACTCAACACACAGCCATTAATGTCTAAACCGTTGGCAACAAAAGTGAGTACACCCCTAAGTGGACATGTCCAAATTGGGCACAATTAGCCATTTTCCCTCCCCAGTGTCATGTGACATGTTAGTGTTACAAGGTCTCAAGTGTGAATGGGGAGCAGGTGTGTTAAATTTGGTGTTATTGCTCTCACACTCTCATACTGGTCACTGGAAGTTTAACATGGCACCTCGTGGCAAAAAACTCTTGGAGGATCTGAAAAAAGAATTGTTGCTTTACATAAAGATGACCTAGGCTATTAGAAGGTTGCCAAGACCCTGAAACTGAGCTGCAGCACGGTGGGCAAGACTATACAGCGGTTTCACAGGACAGGTTCCACTCAGAACAGGCTTCGCCATGGTCGACCAAAGAAGTTGAGTGCACGTGCTCAGCGTCACATCCAGAGGTTGTCTTTGGGAAATAGACGTATGAGTGCTGCCAGCATTGCGGCAGAGGTTGAAGGGGTGGGGGGGTCAGCCTTTCAGTGCTCAGACCATATGCCGCACACTGCATAAAATTGGTCTGCATGACTGTCATCCCAGAAGCAAGCCTCTTCTAAAGATGATGCACCAGAAAACCCGCAAACAGTTTGCTGAAGACAATCAGACTAAGGACATGGATTAGTGGAACCATGTCCTGTGGTCCACAAGATAAACTTATTTGGTTCAGATGGTGTCAAGCGTGTGTTGTGGCAACCAGGTGAGGAGTACAAAGACAAGTGTATCTTGCCTACAGTCAAGCATGGTGGTGGGAGTGTCATGGTCTGGGCCTGCATGAGTGCTGCCAGCATTGGGGAGCTACAGTAAATTGAGGGAACCATGAATGCGAACATGTACTGTGAAATTCTGAAGTGGAGACTGGGCCGCAAGGCACTATTCCAACATAACAACCCCAAACACACCTCCAAGATGACCACTGCCTTGCTAAAGAAGCTGAGGGTAAAGGTGATGGACTGGCCAAGCATGTTTCCAGAGGGAGATTAGGGGTTAATACATATAATGTAGGTGGTGGCGGTGTCCGGAGCGGCAGATTAGGGGTTAATAAGTATAATCAGCCAATAGAATTGAGCTTGCATTCTATTGGCTGTTCCAATCAGTGGAAAAGTGGATCTTCGGGGGTTAGTGTTAGGATTGTTATTTGGGCTGCAAAAGAGCTAAATGCTCTTTTAAGGGCAATGCCCATCCAAATGCCCTTTTCAGGGCAATAGGGAGCTTAGGTTTTTTTATTTAGGATTTTATTTGGGGGGTTGGTTGTGTGGGTGGTGGGTTTTACCTGTTGGGGGGTTGTTTGTATTTTTTCTACAGGTAAAAGAAATGATTTCTTTAGGGCAATGCCCCGCAAAAGGTCCTTTTAAGAGCTATTGGAAGTTTAGTTTAGGCTAGGTTTTTTTTATTTTGGGGGGGCTTTTTTATTTTGATAGGGCTATTAGATTAGGTGTAATAAGTTTAAATATCTGATAATTTCTTTTTTTATTTTGTGTAATTTAGTGTTGTTGTTTTTGTTATTTAGGTAATTGTATTTAATTTATGTAATTTATTTAATTGTAGTGTAAGGTTAGGTTTTAAAGGCAGGTTAGGTTTTATTTTACAGGTAAATTTGTATTTATTTTAGCTAGGTAGTTAGTAAATAGTTAATAACTATTTAGTAACTATTCTACTTAGTTAAAATAAATACAAACTTGCCTGTGAAATAAAAATAAAACCTAAGCTAGATACAATGTAACTATTAGTTATATTGTAGCTAGCTTAGGGTTTATTTTATAGGCAAGTATTTTGTTTTAAATAGGAATTATTTAGTTAATAATAGTAGGTTTTATTTTAATTATATTTAAGTTAGGGGGTGTTAGGGTTAGACTTAGGTTTAGGGGTTAATAAATTTAGTATAGTGGCGGCGACGTTGGGGCGGCAGATTAGGGGTTAATAAATGTAGGTAGGTGGCGGCGATGATAGGGGCCGCAGATTAGGGGTTAATAATATTTAACTAGTGTTTGCGAGTTAAGTTTGCGGTTTAGGGGTTAATGGGTAGTTTATGGGTGTTAGTGTACTTTTTAGCACTTTAGTTATGAGTTTTATGTTACAGCTTTGTAGCGTAAAACCCATAACTACTGACTTTCAGTTTACGGCATGGATCTTGGCGGTATAGGCTGTACCGCTCACTTTTTGGCCTCCCAGGCAGACTCGTAAAATCGGCGCTATGGAAGTCCCATTGAAAAAAGACTTTTTACGCAAATTGTGTAAGTTAATTTGCGTTACAGCCAAAAATGTGTGCGGTACAGATATACCTGCAAGACTCGTAATAGCAGCGGTAATGAAAAAGAGCCTTAACGCTGCTTTTTTACTCATAACGCAAAACTCGTAATCTAGCTGTATGTAAGTGCACTTTAACAGTGCTAAGTTTGCAGTCTGAGAATGGTGGCCACCTCTCTCTGTTAATCATCTTTCCTTAGCCAGGAAATGGACTTCTAAAAAAAAAGCAGTATTAAAAATACTCCTTACAATGAGTCTTTATTTAAAAGAATAAAAAGATAAACCTCGCTTTCAATTCCCATAAAAAATGAGCAACCAATAGAAGCCTCTTAATATCTGCATTATAATAAACTGACATTATTTTGTTCATATTAATTACTTATATATTTAGTCACGTGACATTAGCAAGGTGCCATATTTACTGGCTAACAATAAGGCACCATGTTGTTTATTGGCAAATAATATTAACTTGTAATAAAAAGAAGGAAGCATTTAAATTATAAGGTTACATGACTGAAAAAATATTATAAAAAATTATCTTAAATGATGTCAGATGGCGAGATATTAAAATGGACAGTGCTTAAATCGTATTGGAGAATGTGACGCTGTTAATTAAAGTGATGGTAAAGTATCCATATGTGCCCACTAAATGTGAAATATTTACCCTTGTAAACATATGAGTATATATATATATATATATATATATATATATACACTAAGTATCTCACAAAAGTGAGTACACCCCTCCCATTTTTGTAATTATTTTATTATATCTTTTCATGTGACAACACTGAAGAAATGACACTTTGCTACAATGTAAAGTAGTGAGTGTACAGCCTGTATAACAGTGTAAATTTTCTGTCCCCTCAAAATAACTCAACACACAGCCATTAATGTCTAAAGCGTTGGCAACAAAAGTGAGTACACCCCTAAGTGGAAATGTCCAAATTGGGCCCAAAGTGTCAATATTTTGTGTGGCCATCACTATTTTCCAGCACTTCCTTAACCCTCTTGGGCATGTAGTTCACCAGACCTTCACAGGTTGCCACTGGAGTCCTCTTCCACTCCTCCATGACAACATCACGGAGCTGGTGGATGTTAGAGACCTTGTGCTCCCCAACTTCCATTTGAGGATGCCCCACAGATTTGCTCAATAGGGTTTAGGTCTGGAAACATGCTTGGCCAGTCCATCACCTTTACCCTCAGCTTCTTTAGCAAGGCAGTGGTCATCTTGGAGGTGTGTTTGGGGTTGTTATGTTGGAATAGTGCCTTGCGGCCCAGTCTCCACTTCAGAATTTCACAGTACATGTTCGCATTCATGGTTCCCTCAATTTACTGTAGCTCCCCAATGCTGGCAGCACTCATGCAGGCCCAGACCATGACACTCCCACCACCATGCTTGACTGTAGGCAAGATACACTTGTCTTTGTACTCCTCACCTGGTTGCCGCAACACACGCTTGACACCATCTGAACCAAATAAGTTTATCTTGTGGACCACAGGACATGGTTCCACTAATCCATGTCCTTAGTCTGATTGTCTTCAGCAAACTGTTTGCGGGTATTCTGGTGCATCATCTTTAGAAGAGGCTTGCTTCTGGGATGACAGTCATGCAGACCAATTTGATGCAGTGTGCGGCATATGGTCTGAGCACTGAAAGGCTGACCCCCCACCCCTTCAACCTCTGCCGCAATGCTGGCAGCACTCATACGTCTATTTCCCAAAGACAACCTCTGGATGTGACGCTGAGCACGTGCACTCAACTTCTTTGGTCGACCATGGCGAAGCCTGTTCTGAGTGGAACCTGTCCTGTGAAACCGCTGTATAGTCTTGATCCATCCAGTATTTAGTTTTAAATAGGAATTATTTAGGTAATAATATTAATATTTATTTAGATTTATTATAATTCTATTTAAGTTAGGGGGTGTTAGGGTTAGACTTAGGTTTAGGGGTTAATACATTTAGTATAGTGGCAGCGACATGGGGCAGCAGATTAGGGGTTAATAAATGTAGGTAGGTGGCGGCGATGTTAGGGACGGCAGATTAGGGGTTAATAATATTTAACTAATGTTTGCGAGACGGGAGTGCGGCGGTTTAGGGGTTAATATGTTTATTATAGTGTTGGGGGCAGCAGATTAGGGGTTAATAAATGTAGATAGGTTGCGGCGACATTGGGAGAGGGAGATTAGGGGTTAATACATATAATGTAGGTGGTGGCGGTGTCCGGAGCGGCAGATTAGGGGTTAATAAGTATAATCAGCCAATAGAATTGAGCTTGCATTCTATTGGCTGTTCCAATCAGTGGAAAAGTGGATCTTCGGGGGTTAGTGTTAGGATTGTTATTTGGGCTGCAAAAGAGCTAAATGCTCTTTTAAGGGCAATGTCGCCGCAACCTATCTACATTTATTAACCCCTAATCTGCTGCCCCCAACACTATAATAAACATATTAACCCCTAAACCGCCGCACTCCCGTCTCGCAAACATTAGTTAAATATTATTAACCCCTAATCTGCCGTCCCTAACATCGCCGCCACCTACCTACATTTATTAACCCCTAATCTGCTGCCCCATGTCGCTGCCACTATACTAAATGTATTAACCCCTAAACCTAAGTCTAACCCTAACACCCCCTAACTTAAATAGAATTATAATAAATCTAAATAAATATTAATATTATTACCTAAATAATTCCTATTTAAAACTAAATACTGGATGGATGAAGACTTCTGCCCGTCTGGAGGACCACTTCGCCCGGCTTCGATGAAGACTTCTCCCGGCTTCATTGAGGACTTTGGCCCGGTTAGATGAAGACTTCTGCTGCTTCCTTGAGGATGGATTTCCGGTCTTTAGAACTGCAAGTCGATCTTCAGGGGGTTAGTGTTAGATTTTTTTAAGGGTGTATTGGGTGGGTCTATATTTTAGGTTAGGGATTTGCAATAGAGCTAAATGCCCTTTTAAGGGCAATGACCATCCAAATGCCCTTTTTAGGGCAATGGGGAGCTTAGGTTTTTTTAGTTAGTATTTTATTTGGGGGTTTGGTTGTGTGGGTGGTAGGTTTTATTGTTGGGGGTTGTTTGTATTTTTTTTTACAGGTTAAAGAGCTGATTACTTTGGGGCAATGCCCCGCAAACGGCCCTTTTAAGGGCTATTGATAGTTTAGTTTAGGCTAGGGTTTTTTTTATTTTTTTTTATTTTGATAGGGCTATTAGATTAGGTGTAATTAGTTTAAAGATCTGTCATTTGTTTTTTTATTTGCTGTAATTTAGTGGGGGGGGGTTGTAATTTAGCTAATTTAATTTAATTTTTTTAATTGTTTTTAATTTAGTTAATTTATTTAATTGTAGTGTAGTGTTAGGTGTTAGTGTAACTTAGGTTAGGTTTCCTTTTACAGGTACTTTTGTATTTATTTTAGCTAGGTAGTTATTAAATAGTTAATAACTATTTAATAACTATTCTACCTAGTTAAAATAAATACAAACTTGCCTGTAAAATTAAAATAAACCCTAAAATAGCTACAATGTAACTATTAGTTATATTTTAGCTAGCTTAGGGTTTATTTTACAGGTAAGTATTTAGTTTTCAATATTAATATTATTACCTAAATAATTCCTATTTATTTAGATTTATTGTAATTCTATTTAAGTTAGGGGGTGTTAGGGTTAGACTTAGGTTTCGGGGTTAATACATTTAGTATAGTGGTGGCGACGTTGGGGGCGGCAGATTAGGGGTTAATAAATGTAGGTAGGTGGCGGCGATGTTAGGGGCGGCAGATTAGTGGTTAATAATATTTAACTAGTGTTCGTTAGGCGGGAGTGCAGCGTTTTAGGGGTTAATATGTTTATTCTAGTGGCGGCGATGTCCGGAGCGGCAGATTAGTGGTTAAAAATTTTATTTTAGTATTTGCGATGCAGGAGGGCCTCGGTTTAGGGGTTAATAGGTAGTTTATGGGTGTTAGTGTACTTTTCAGCACTTTAGTTATGAGTTTTATGCTACGGCGTTGTACCATAAAACTCTTAACTACTGACGGAGGTAGAGGGTGTACCGCTCACTTTTTGGCCTCCCAGGACAGACTCGTAATACCGGCGCCATGGAAGTCCCATAGAAAAAAGACTTTACAAAGTTTACGTAAGTCGTTTTGCGGTAAGGCCAAAGAAGTGTGCGGTGCCCCTAAACCTGCAAGACTCGTAATAGCAGCGGTAGTGAAAAAGCAGCGTTAGGACCTGTTAACGCTGCTTTTTCAGCCCAACGCACAACTCGTAATCTAGCCGCATGTTTACTATTCAGCTGATTATTTCACCTGTGCTCTAGTTCAGATATCCTCAAAATCTGTTAGCGAGGCCTGAGGACAGGTTTGAAAACCAGTGCCCTATATCGATTTTAAAGGAACTTCAACTGTTTATTTTTATGGGGAATCTTTTAGGAGCCTTTAAAT
Organism: Bombina bombina; assembly: GCF_027579735.1. Taxonomy (NCBI): domain Eukaryota; kingdom Metazoa; phylum Chordata; class Amphibia; order Anura; family Bombinatoridae; genus Bombina; species Bombina bombina. The sequence continues at coordinate 1,319,679,593 of NC_069500.1, forward strand.
TTTGTGAATATTCCCTTTTTTAATGGGTCACTGTTAAAATATACCTTAAGGGGTGCCGCTAGCTTTTTTGAATAATTGACTTTTAATACTGTTCACTGATACAGAAAGATCTACTGGATTTTAGCTTTTAAGACATTTTCAGCCATACTTAAAAGGACATAAACCCCCCTTTCATGATTCAGCTAAAGCATGCGATTTAAAACATCTTTCTATTTTACTTGTTTATCAATTTTTCTTTGTTCCTTTTGTATCTTTTGTTGAAAAGCAGTTACGTATGCTTAGGAGTCAGCCCATTTCTGGAGCACTATTTGGCAGGAAGAATGTAGTGCTCCAGATGCCTGCCTAGGTATCTCTTCAACACAGAATATCATGGGAAGGAAACAAATTTGATTGTCTGAATCATAAACTAATTTTCGGGGGTTTCATATCCCTTTAATCTTTGCTCTATATAAACAACTCTTTTTCTGATACTTTTCCAATAAACAATGGCACCCATCAAGTATGCCCCCTTTCCCTATTCCTTTTATTTTATTGGTATGTTGTACTGTAATTTTATTCCTAAAATATGGAGAGTTCACAACGTCATTCAATTACTAGTGGGAATATAAGTCCTGGCCAGCAGGAGGCGGCAAAGAGCAACACATCAAAGCTGTTAAGTGTCACTCCCCTACCCATAATCCCCAGTTATTCTCTTTGTCTCTGTCAATGGAGGAGGTGAAGTTTGGTGTCTGAAGAAATGAATTCCTTTTTTTGGGAGCTTTTCCCTGCAAGTAAGGATCTGGGTCTAGCTGAGTCCACGTCAATCTCTTCAGTAGAGTAGTGGTGGTAGCTTTTAAGCAGTTAAGAACTTGTGAGATAGTGCTTACTTTGTTTCTTAACATATTGCTGCCCTTGTTATAGAAAGCCAGAGTTTGGTTACTCTGTTCTTTCTTTTTTCTACAGGCCTCTGTAAGGAGTTTGTGTCCTTTCACGTCTTGTGAGCTGTCTTCCTGCCGGACAGCTAGACTGCAGGTAAGTGCTTTTTTGTCTTCTAGGTGAGGATATTTGCACTTAAGGAGTTAACTCTGCAGAATTTTGGGACTAATTTGTTATCCTTTATGTTTATGATTGCAGTAGGCAGGCACTTTTGCATGTGAGGGGAATAATGGGTTAAATCTTCTCTTATTGGGGAAGTTTTTTCCTTATATGGCTCTTATTTATGTTTATGTGTACAAGTTTATTTGGGGCATGTTTGACAATTTTTCAATTTTCAAATTGTGTGGCGGTTCCTTTAAGATTTAAACGGCTTTCTTTTTTCAGCAGGGAGCGCGCACTTTTAGTTTTGTGTAGTTCCCTGTTTCTGTCGGTCACGAGATCTTTTACACTTCCATTCAGAGCAGTGTGGAGTCATGTAGGAGCTGCCTTGTGTGCTGTGCCGGCAGTAGAAGTTAAATTAGTCAGTCTCTGAGCGTCCTTCGTTTTGGGGAGTTGCCAGCAGTTCCGGTGCAGTCATTTTGGGGATCCTCTGAATAAGGTAAAGGCACCACAGTTCATCTGAGGTGTGGAGGTTGCTGCAGTGTTTAGTTAATCTGGGAAGTTTATTGTCTATAGCTTGTTAAAGCTTTTAGGTGTTTACATTTTTCTTAAAGTGACAGTAAAAAAAAAAAAATCTAAATAAATCCTCTTTTTGTTTGGGTAATTTGATTTGCTGCAATGACACAGATCTAGACTCTGTTTCTCTTGACTAGTGTCTTTTATGTCTAGAGGCCCAGATTGTTTTGCCCATGCAATTTTGTGCCACATGTTTAGCTAGAATGTAAGGACAAATTGTTTATCTCTGAGCCTTCTGTCTCCCAGGATAATGCTGTTCAGGTTTTGCCGCAGCCTTCTCCTCAAATGTCCGAAGCCTCATTGGTGTCACATGCAGTGCCCTGCGGTTCCTCTCCTCCCTGGAGTTTATTTGCCTGCAGATTTTGCTACACAGGTATCTTCTGTGATATCTGCAGAATTATCTGCTTTTTCTATGCTAGGACAACACAAGAGGAAAAATAAACATTCAGATAGTAAGGTGTTTGTTCCTCCTACTGTTAAGCAGGCTTCCCTCCCTCAAGTCTCATGAGGAGGTTTCATCGGTAGCTTCTGAGGGTGAAATCTCATTTTCTGAGAATTCCTTTGTCTGAGGTTGTAGAAGTGAACTTCAGGTTTAAGCTTGAACACCTTTGTGTTTCGCTAAAGGAGGTATTAGCTACTCTGGATGACTCTGACTCTCCTGCCATGGTTAACCCTAAAAAATCTAGTAAGCTTAATAAATACTATGATGTTCCTTCCTCTGTGGAAGTGTTTCCTGTTCCAGACTGTGTGACAGAGATTATTTCTCAGGAATGGGAGAAGCCATGGATACCTGTCTCCCTGTCTTCAGTCTTTTTAAAAAGATCGGTCTGATAGTTTTGGCGTAGTGCCGTAAACATAAACCTGCAACACACTGAGAAGTGAAAATCTTAAAAAGAATATCCTGCACAGGTATTGGTTGATTAAGAGGGAGGAACAAAACCTCCTCTTTAACTCCTTAGTTATCTTAATCAATATATGTTTTAAACATAATTATTTTAACATGGCAAAATAAGACTCTGATATGGTATATTTGAGGGCTAATTTGTACAAAACTTTGTGGAAAAGAGACTTAAAACAACATTTACATAACATTAGTTGCACATATAATACAAACATATGTATAGAGTATGTGGGTACCGACCCATAACTGATATATGATATAACTATGACTCCCTAAACCTATACAATAAATTAAAAATGACACAATTGACAAAAAATATCATCTATGTCTAAGATAGCCAAAATATGTGGCTGTATTCATTATACCTATGGTAGCGGTAGGGAGTAGAGGGGATAGCAGCCCAAGATATATATATATGGATGTGTAAAGGGTAACAGTGCACCAAGGATGAACAAGACGAGATACTAAATTTATATCAGAGGTAACACATTCCTAGAGTTTATATTAACTTTAAATATTTATTTAGAGGTGGCTGAAAAATTCATCATTCTAGCGCTATAAAAGACTCATATTAACATATATAGATACTAGTTCTAAAGCCCGTTCACACGGGCCATTTTTTTTGCAGTACAGCAGTCCCACCCCTTGCACTCTCTCCCTCCCCCTCTCTTTTGCTTTCTCCCCCCTCTCTTTTGCTCTCTCTCTCCCCCTCTCTTTTGCGCTCTCTCTCTCCCCCCTCTCTTTTGCTCTCTCTCTCCCCCTCTCTTTTGAGCTCTCTCTCTCCCCCCTCTCTTTTGCGCTCTCTCTCTCCCCCCTCTCTTTTGCGCTCTCTCTCTCCCCCCTCTCTTTTGCGCTCTCTCTCTCCCCGCTCTCTTTTGCGCTCTCTCTCTCCCCCCTCTCTTTTGCGCTCTCTCTCTCCCCCCTCTCTTTTGGGCTCTCTCTCTCCCCCCTCTCTTTTGCACTCTCTCTCTCTCCCCCCTCTCTTTTTCTCTCTCTCTCCCCCCTCTCTTTCTCTCTCTCGCTCCCCCTCTCTTTTGCTCTCTCTCTCCCCCTCTCTTTTGAGCTCTCTCTCTCCCCCCTCTCTTTTGAGCTCTCTCTCTCCCCCCTCTCTTTTGAACTCTCTCCCCCCTCTCTTTTGCGCTCTCTCTCCCCCCTCTCTTTTGCGCTCTCTCTCCTCCCTCTCTTTTGCGCTCTCTCTCCTCCCTCTCTTTTGCGCTCTCTCCTCCCTCTCTTTTGCGCTCTCTCTCCCCCTCTCTTTTGCGCTCTCTCTCCTCCCTCTCTTTTGCGCTCTCTCTCCCCCTCTTTTGCGCTCTCTCCCCCCTCTCTTTTGCGCTCTCTCCCCCCTCTCTTTTGCACTCTCTCTCTCTCTCCCCCCCTCTCTTTTGCACTCTCTCCCTCCCTCTCTTTTGCACTCTCTCCCTCCCTCTCTTTTGCACTCTCTCTCCCCCCTCTTTTGAGCTCTCTCTCTCCCCCTCTCTTTTGCGCTCTCTCTCCCCCTCTTTTGCGCTCTCTCTCCCCCCTCTCTTTTGCGCTCTCTCTCCCCCCTCTCTTTTGCGCTCTCTCTCCCCCCTCTCTTTTGCGCTCTCTCTCCCCCCTCTCTTTTGCGCTCTCTCTCCCCCCTCTCTTTTGCGCTCTCTCCCATCTCTTTTGCGCTCTCTCTCTCCCCATCTCTTTTGCGCTCTCTCCATCCCCTCTCTTTTGCGCTCTCTCTCCCCCCTCTCTTTTGCGCTCTCTCTCCCCCCTCTCTTTTGCGCTCTCTCTCCCCCCTCTCTTTTGCGCTCTCTCCCCCTCTCTTTTGCGCTCTCTCTCCCCCTCTCTTTTATGCTCTCTCTCCCCCTCTCTTTTGCGCTCTCTCTCCCCCTCTCTTTTGCGCTCTCTCTCCCCTCTCTCTTTTGAGCGCTCTCTCCCCCCTCTCTTTTATGCTCTCTCTCCCCCCTCTCTTTTGTGCTCTCTCTCCCCCCTCTCTTTTGTGCTCTCTCTCCCCCCTCTCTTTTGTGCTCTCTCTCCCCCCTCTCTTTTGTGCTCTCTCTCCCCCTCTCTTTTGTGCTCTCTCTCCCCCCTCTCTTTTGTGCTCTCTCTCCCCCCTCTCTTTTGAGCTCTCTCTCCCCCCTCTCTTTTGTGCTCTCTCTCCACCCCTCTCTTTTGCGCTCTCTCCCCCTTCTCTTTTGCGCTCTCTCTTCCCCCTCTCTCTTTTGCGCTCTCTCTTCCCCCCCCTCTCTTTTGCGCTCTCTCTCCCCTCTCTCTTTTGCTGTCTCTCTCCCCCTCTCTCTTTTGCTGTCTCTCTCCCCCCTCTCTTTTGCTGTCTCTCTCCCCCTCTCTCATTTGCTGTCTCTCTCCCCCCTCTCTTTTGCTGTCTCGCTCCCCTTCTCTCTCCCCCCTCCCCCCCTTCCTCTGTGGAAGTGTATCCTGTTCCAGACTGTGTGACGGAGATTATTTCTCAGGAATGGGAGAAGCCATGGATACCTGTCTCCCTGTCTTCAGTCTTTTTAAAAAGATCGGTCTGATAGTTTTGGCGTGGTGCCGTAAACATAAACCTGCAACACACTGAGAAGTGAAAATCTTAAAAAGAATATCCTGCACAGGTATTGGTTGATTAAGAGGGAGGAACAAAACCTCCTCTTTAACTCCTTAGTTATCTTAATCAATATATGTTTTAAACATAATTATTTTAACATGGCAAAATAAGACTCTGATATGGTATATTTGAGGGCTAATTTGTACAAAACTTTGTGGAAAAGAGACTTAAAACAGCATTTACATAACATTAGTTGCACATATAATACAAACATATGTATAGAGTATGTGGGTACCGACCCATAACTGATATATGATATAACTATGACTCCCTAAACCTATGCAATAAATTAAAAATGACACAATTGACAAAAAATATCATCTATGTCTACGATAGCCAAAATATGTGGCTGTATTCATTATATTCATTATACCTATGGTAGCGGTAGGGAGTAGAGGGGATAGCAGCCCAAGATATATATATATGGATGTGTAAAGGGTAACAGTGCACCAAGGATGAACAAGACGAGACACTAAATTTATATCAGAGGTAACACATTCCTAGAGTTTATATTAACTTTAAATATTTATTTAGAGGTGGCTGAAAAATTCATCATTCTAGCGCTATAAAAGACTCATATTAACATATATAGATACTAGTTCTAAAGCCCGTTCACACGGGCCATTTTTTTGCAGTACAGCAGTCCCACCCCTTGCACTCTCTCCCTCCCCCTCTCTTTTGCTTTCTCCCCCCTCTCTTTTGCTTTCTCCCCCCTCTCTTTTGCTCTCTCTCTCCCCCTCTCTTTTGAGCTCTCTCTCTCCCCCTCTCTTTTGCGCTCTCTCTCTCCCCCCTATCTTTTGCTCTCTCCCCCTCTCTTTTGAGCTCTCTCTCTCCCCCCTCTCTTTTGCGCTCTCTCTCTCCCCGCTCTCTTTTGCGCTCTCTCTCTCCCCCTCTCTTTTGCGCTCTCTCTCTCCCCCCTCTCTTTTGGGCTCTCTCTCCCCCCTCTCTTTTGCACTCTCTCTCTCTCCCCCCTCTCTTTTTCTCTCTCTCTCCCCCCTCTCTTTCTCTCTCTCGCTCCCCCTCTCTTTTGCTCTCTCTCTCCCCCTCTCTTTTGCGCTCTCTCTCTCCCCCCTCTCTTTTGAACTCTCTCCCCCTCTCTTTTGCGCTCTCTCTCCCCCCTCTCTTTTGCGCTCTCTCTCCTCCCTCTCTTTTGCGCTCTCTCTCCTCCCTCTCTTTTGCGCTCTCTCTCCCCCTCTCTTTTGCGCTCTCTCTCCTCCCTCTCTTTTGCGCTCTCTCTCCTCCCTCTCTTTTGCGCTCTCTCTCCACCTCTCTTTTGCGCTCTCTCCCCCCTCTCTTTTGCACTCTCTCTCTCTCCCCCCTCACTTTTGCACTCTCTCCCTCCCTATCTTTTGCACTCTCTCCCTCCCTCTCTTTTGCACTCTCTCCCTCCCTCTCTTTTGCACTCTCTCTCCCCCCTCTTTTGAGCTCTCTCTCTCCCCCCTCTCTTTTGCGCTCTCTCTCCCCCTCTTTTGCGCTCTCTCTCCCCCCTCTCTTTTGCGCTCTCTCTCCCCCCTCTCTTTTGCGCTCTCTCTCCCCCCTCTCTTTTGCGCTCTCTCCCATCTCTTTTGCGCTCTCTCCCTCCCCTCTCTTTTGCGCTCTCTCTCTCCCCTCTCTTTTGCGCTCTCTCTCTCCCCTCTCTTTTGCGCTCTCTCTCTCCCCTCTCTTTTGCGCTCTCTCTCCCCCCTCTCTTTTGCGCTCTCTCCCCCTCTCTTTTGCGCTCTCTCTCCCCCTCTCTTTTATGCTCTCTCTCCCCCTCTCTTTTGCGCTCTCTCTCCCCTCTCTTTTGTGCTCTCTCTCCCCCCTCTCTTTTGTGCTCTCTCTCCCCCCTCTCTTTTGTGCTCTCTCTCCCCCTCTCTTTTGTGCTCTCTATCCCCCTCTCTTTTTTGCTCTCTCTCCCCCCTCTCTTTTGCGCTCTCTCTCCCCCCTCTCTTTTGAGCTCTCTCTCCCCCCTCTCTTTTGTGCTCTCTCTCTCCACCCCTCTCTTTTGCGCTCTCTCCCCCTTCTCTTTTGTGCTCTCTCTTCCCCCTCTCTCTTTTGCGCTCTCTCTTCCCCCTCTCTCTTTTGCGCTCTCTCTTCCCCCCCTCTCTTTTGCGCTCTCTCTCCCCTCTCTCTTTTGCTGTCTCTCTCCCCCTCTCTCTTTTGCTGTCTCTCTCCCCTCTCTCTTTTGCTGTCTCTCTCCCCCTCTCTCTTTTGCTGTCTCTCTCCCCCCTCTCTTTTGCTGTCTCGCTCCCCTTCTCTCTCCCCCCTCCCCCCTTCCTCTGTGGAAGTGTTTCCTGTTCCAGACTGTGTGACGGAGATTATTTCTCAGGAATGGGAGAAGCCATGGATACCTGTCTTCAGTCTTTTTAAAAAGATCGGTCTGATAGTTTTGGCGTAGTGCCGTAAACATAAACCTGAAACACACTGAGAAGTGAAAATCTTAAAAAGAATATCCTGCACAGGTATTGGTTGATTAAGAGGGAGGAACAAAACCTCCTCTTTAACTCCTTAGTTATCTTAATCAATATATGTTTTAAACATAATTATTTTAACATGGCAAAATAAGACTCTGATATGGTATATTTGAGGGCTAATTTGTACAAAACTTTGTGGAAAAGAGACTTAAAACAGCATTTACATAACATTAGTTGCACATATAATACAAACATATGTATAGAGTATGTGGGTACCGACCCATAACTGATATATGATATAACTATGACTCCCTAAACCTATACAATAAATTAAAAATTACACAATTGACAAAAAATATCATCTATGTCTAAGATAGCCAAAATATGTGGCTGTATTCATTATATTCATTATACCTATGGTAGCGGTAGGGAGTAGAGGGGATAGCAGCCCAAGATATATATATATATATATGGATGTGTAAAGGGTAACAGTGCACCAAGGATGAACAAGACGAGACACTAAATTTATATCAGAGGTAACACATTCCTAGAGTTTAAATTAACTTTAAATATTTATTTAGAGGTGGCTGAAAAATTCATCATTCTAGCGCTATAAAAGACTCATATTAACATATATAGATACTAGTTCTAAAGCCCGTTCACACGGGCCATTTTTTTGCAGTACAGCAGTCCCACCCCTTGCACTCTCTCCCTCCCCCTCTCTTTTGCTTTCTCCCCCCTCTCTTTTGCGCTCTCTCTCTCCCCCCTCTCTTTTGCACTCTCTCTCTCTCCCCCCTCTCTTTTGCACTCTCTCTCTCTCCCCCCTCTCTTTTGCGCTCTCTCTCTCTCTCCCCCCTCTCTTTTGCGCTCTCTCTCTCTCCCCTCTCTTTTGCGCTCTCTCTCTCCCCCCTCTCTTTTGCGCTCTCTCTCTCCCCCTCTCTTTTGCGCTCTCTCTCTCCCCCTCTCTTTTGGGCTCTCTCTCTCCCCCTCTCTTTTGGGCTCTCTCTCTCCCCCCTCTCTTTTGCACTCTCTCTCTCTCCCCCTCTCTTTTTCTCTCTCTCTCTCCCCCCTCTCTTTTGCACTCTCTCTCTCTCCCCCTCTCTTTTTCTCTCTCTCTCCCCCCTCTCTTTTGCACTCTCTCTCCCCCTCTCTTTTTCTCTCTCTCTCCCCCCTCTCTTTTTCTCTCTCTCTCCCCCTCTCTTTTGCTCTCTCTCTCCCCCTCTCTTTTGAGCTCTCTCTCTCCCCCCTCTCTTTTGAACTCTCTCCCCCCTCTCTTTTGCGCTCTCTCTCCCCTCTCTCTTTTGCGCTCTCTCTTCCCCCTCTCTTTTGCGCTCTCTCTCCTCCCTCTCTTTTGCGCTCTCTCTCCTCCCTCTCTTTTGCGCTCTCTCTCCCCCCTCTCTTTTGCGCTCTCCCCCATCTCTTTTGCGCTCTCTCTCCCCATCTCTTTTGCGCTCTCTCCATCCCCTCTCTTTTGCGCTCTCTCTCTCCCCTCTCTTTTGCGCTCTCTCTCCCCCCTCTCTTTTGTGCTCTCTCCCCCTCTCTTTTGCGCTCTCTCCCCCTCTCTTTTGCGCTCTCTCTCCCCCTCTCTTTTGCGCTCTCTCCCCCCCTCTCTTTTGCGCTCTCTCTCCCGTCTCTCTTTTGAGCTCTCTCTCCCCTCTCTCTTTTGAGCTCTCTCTCCCCCCTCTCTTTTGTGCTCTCTCTCCCCCTCTCTTTTGCGCTCTCTCTCCCCCCTCTCTTTTGCGCTCTCTCCCCCCTCTCTTTTGCGCTCTCTCTCCCCCCTCTCTTTTGCGCTCTCTCTCCCCCCTCTCTTTTGCGCTCTCTCTCCCCCTCTCTTTTGCTCTCTCTCTCCCCCTCTCTTTTGCTCTCTCTCTCCCCCCTCTCTTTTGCGCTCTCTCTCCCCTCTCTCTTTTGCGCTCTCTCTCCCCCCTCTCTTTTGCGCTCTCTCTCCCCCCTCTCTTTTGCGCTCTCTCTCCCCCTCTCTTTTGCGCTCTCTCTCCCCCCTCTCTTTTGCGCTCTCTCCACCCCTCTCTTTTGTGCTCTCTCTCCCCCCTCTCTTTTGCGCTCTCTCCACCCCTCTCTTTTGTGCTCTCTCTTCCCCCTCTCTCTTTTGCGCTCTCTCTTCCCCCTCTCTCTTTTGCGCTCTCTCTTCCCCCCCCTCTCTTTTGCGCTCTCTCTCCCCCCCCCCTCTCTTTTGCGCTCTCTCTCCCCTCTTTCTTTTGCTGTCTCTCTCCCCCTCTCTCTTTTGCTGTCTCTCTCCCCCTCTCTCTTTTGCTGTCTCTCTCCCCCCTCTCTTTTGCTGTCTCTCTCCCCCCTCTCTTTTGCTGTCTCGCTCCCCTTCTCTCTTCCCCCTCCCCCTCTCCCCCATCTATCTCTCGCCCCTCTATCTATCTCTTTCCCAGTCCCCTCTATCGCGCAACCGCGCCCGACCACGCCCCCTTCACGCCCAACCACGCCCCTTTCATGGGCATTCAGGCATGACCACGCACCCTTCATGTCGACCCCACCCCCTGCTCACGCCCGGTCACGCCCACTTATGCCAGGGCTGCAGATCAGCTAGGGACTCTCAAAGGCCAGGTGTGTTTGTCCTCGTGCTGTCTCTACTGCGCATGACAGCTTCGGACAAACACACTTGGCCTTTTATTATATAGGATATGTACAATTGGTTCAATGCCAATGATTAATTAAATCAAACTCTGAATTGAAGCCATCAGGGACCCTGGGTATGTAATTTTAAAATCCAGAAGGCTTTTTGCCTAGCCAAGAGCTTGTCTTTATTACCCCCCCTGGGTGGTCACCTGATGGTTTCAATTGCCCTCCACCTAAATTCATCAGTTGTATTTCCCAAATTTAAAATGGAATCTCAATTCTACCCAATACACAGCCGAGACAAAGTCTTGGAACTGTTCCATAAACGGGTAGTCGAAGATCTAACTAATTTACACCAATCCAAGAGAACCACAAAACACAACCTGTCAGTAAATGAGAAGGTAGTCCTAAGCACTGTCAAGAACAACCAGTCCATTGTGATAAAAAATTCGGACATGGGGGGTAGTGTGGTCCTCTTGGATAAGACAGTCTATATTGCAGAAGCAAGAAGACAGCTAGAGGACCCTAATACATATACTATTCTATCCTGCAATCCTGTAAATAGATTTCAGAAAGAACTCTATGATTTATTGGACGATGGTGCGCACTGTGGTATTTTGGATGCTGAGACTGTGAAATATCTAAATCTAACTAATCCTTATACACCAGTGTTTCACCATTTGCTCAAGGTGCACAAAAGCTTGGTAAATGTAAAGGGACGACCCATTGTCTCAGGCATTGGCTCCCTTTTGGAGCCACTTTCTCAGTGGTTGGTTGCTGTATTATAGCCTATTGTCTTTTCCTTACATAGTCACATCAAAGATACTACACACGTATTGCAGTTGGTGGAAGGCCTCACATGGACATCTGATTGTAGTTGGCTTACCATATACGTAGTGTCTTTATATTCCAGTATCCCGCATCAATTGTGCATTATGGCTATTAAATATTTTCTGGAATTACACTATGACATGGAAAGGCACGCAATTGAGTATATACTAAAGTTCACTACTTTTCTTCTCCAACACAATTACTTTCTGTTTAAAGGGTTTACTACCTGCAGAGGCAGGGCACAGCCATGGGGGCTAAATTTGCCCCGTCATATGCAAACATATTTATGGGATGTCTTGAGAGGTGCTTTGTCTATGCAGATAGTAATCCTTATGTAGGTTGTATTCACCTTTATAAACGCTTCATAGATGACGAGCTTATAGTGTGGACATCTGATGAAACTAATGCAGGAAGTTTTGTACAATTTCTAAATAACAGTGACAATGGTGTTAGTTTCACATTTGAGTGGAACAAACACAAAGCCAACTTTTTAGACATTACCCTAGAGGGGTATGTCTGGGAAAGTTACCACTAAACTATATAGGAAGCCTATCTCAGGCAATACGCTATTGCACAGCAAAAGTGCACATCCCAGGTATGTTTTCAAAGGTATCGCAAAGGGACAACTGTTGCGAACCAGAAGGATTTGTAATACTGATGCTGATTTTGTGGAGGAGAGTACAACTATGATGAATAGATTGGTTGAGAGAGGTTACCAAAATGTGGCTAAGGAAGTGGCTAGAATGAACAGACAGGAAATTTTCAGTTATAAGCCAAAAAAAACTGGGGATGAATGTACTTTGTTCATCACGCAGTACTCCTCTGAGTTTTATGAGATCTGTGACATATTAAAAAAGTATTTTCCCTTACTATATGGTGATAAGGGCCTGTATGTAAGGCATGTGAATCCATTGTAGAGGGGAAAGACTTTTATTTATGTGTCACCAATCGAACCTTTGAAACAAAAGGATTTGTGAAATGCTCTACATCCTGTTGTGTATCTAATAGAATGTGTCCAACATCGATGTCAATATGTAGGTATGACTAGTAGAGACATACGAACTAGGATATGTGAACATTTTGGTTATATAAAAAACAAGAAATTATGCTCCGCTTTATCAAGACACTTTATTGAGGTACACGAAGGGGATGTTAGAGCATTTAAGTGGAGGGCAATTGAAACCATCATGCGACCACCCAGGGGGGGTAATAAAGACGAGCTCTTGGCTAGGCAAGAAGCCTTCTGGATTTTTAAATTACATACCCAGGTCCCTGATGGCTTCAATTCAGAGTTTGATTTAATTAATCATTGGCATTGATCCCCTGTTTGTACATATATTTATATATGTTAATATTGGTCTTTTATAGCCCCAGAGTGATGAATTTTTCAGCCACTTCTAAATAAATATTTAAAGTTAATATAAACTTTAGGAATGTGTTACCTCTGATATAAATTTAGTGTCTCGTCTTGTTCATCCTTGGTGACATGTTACCCTTTACACATCCCCATATATATCTTGGTCTGCTATTCCCTCTACTCCCTACCGCTCCATAGGTATAATGAAAACAGCTAAATATTTTAGCTATCTTAGACATAGATGATATTTTTTGTCAATTTTGTCATTTTTATTGTATAGGTTTAGGGAGCCATAGTTATATCATATATCAGTTATGGGTCGGTACCCACATACTCTATACATATATTTGTATTATATGTGCAACTAATGTTATGTAAATACTGTTTGAGTCTTATTTTGCCATGTTAAAATAATTATGTTTAAAACATATTTTGATTAAGATAACTAAGGGGTTAAAGAGGAGGTTTTGTTCCTCCCTCTTAATCAACCAATACCTGTACAGGATATCATTTTTAAGATGTTCACTTCTCAGTGTGTAGCAGGTTTATGATTACGGCACTACGCCAAAACTAGTCAGACCAGTCTGCATTTTATGTTTTTGTGTTTTGGTGTCATGGATTTTATCCTATATTGAATAAAGAAAACGGATTTTTAACGTTCAAGGACTTCTGCTTTTTCTTTTGCACTTACACTTAAAAAATACTAACACAATTAGAAAAGACATCCCTCCCCCACACCCCAAAAACCCAGCCCTCTTACCCACACCTTCTATTAACAACACCTCTCCTGTAACAGAGGAGGAAGTCTTCATACTCCTATCTACTGCTCATCTCACAACCTGTCCACTTGACCCAATTCCTTCATTACTTCTCTCTTTCCCTGCTTCTTTAACTCCTACCCTAAATCATCTCTTTAACAAGTCTCTAACCACAGGCATATTTCCTGATACATTCCAGCATGCGTAAATCACATCAATTCTAAAAAAACTCCTTCACTTGACACTTTCACCCTTTCCAGATATCAGCCAGTGTTCTTACATCCCTTTGCCAACAAATTATTAGAATAACTAAGCTATAATCGACTAACTACATTTCTCTTAACTAACCCCTTACTTGACCCCCTCCAATCTGATTTCTGCCCTAAACACTCGACAAAAACTGCTTTTACTAAAGTACTTTACTAAAGCAAATGGCCACTACTCTTTACTAATTCTTTTAGATCTCTCTGCTGCTTTTAACACAGTTGACCAACCTCTCCTTTTACGAATTCTACATTATTTTGGTATCTGAGACACAGTCCTCTCCTGGTTTTCTTTTATATCTCTAAAAAAAAGCTAGTTTACAGTTTCCTTTAACAAAATATCATCTGATCCTTTGTGCTTTTCAATAGCAGTACCACAGGGCTCTGTACTGGGTCCCTTGCTTTTTTCTTAACTTATATTCTCATTTGGGTTTCAGTGCCTCTCATATGCAGATTATACCAAAATCTATCTTTGATCTCCTGATATCGTTCCCTCTTTAGTCAACTATATTACCAACTGTATATCTACAATTTCCTCTTGGATGTTTTCACACTAACTTCAACTCAATCTGTCTAAAACTGAACTGCTTATTTTCCTCTCTCCTACTTCCTCTCTTACTGTAAGAGACTCTCTTCTCAACAGCTAATGCCATGTCAGCTGTCTTTGGAACTGTGATGAAAAAGGTCAGTAACTTTTGTTAAATATAAAGATTAATAGTTAATATCCAATGATATAAAAATGTCTTGTCAGCATTTGTAAATGACGTAGACCTCCTGTAGTCAGGTAGAGACAGTTTACAGTAATTAGTCCTTTTAAGCTAGCAAGCAAAATCTTTGGGAAAGCAGTTAATTTACACTATGCAGATTACAATTTGATGTATTTCTAAATAACGCAATTAAAATAATTTCCCCGATACTTACCTAGTTCAGGATGCCCCCTGGGGTGATAGAGACACAATTCTGTACTTTAGTTCAGATAAGCTAGCAGAATCTCAAGGATGTGGTAATTAACACAGGCAAATGGTAAACAAAGAATTCTCCTTGGAACAAGGTTTGAATATACATATGATTGTCTAGAAAGACTTACAGGCATGTGATAGCATAAAGGAGGCTAAATTCCATATGAAATAACATGTCTAATTTTCAGTTATGGTGTACCTCAGTATTGTATAAATGTATATTTATGGATCTGAGAGAAATGTCTAACAGTAACATATTAGATAAGTATCGGCTGAATTGAGTGGGTATCTATATTTGTGAATTTAAAATGTTTAGCAAACTGTTTCAGAATTAAAATACATTTATTTTTCTTTGTCTCAGGAATTCGGTTCCAAATAAGAAATTAATGTATGCTAAATAAGCAGTCCTATAAATATTTGTTATAAACATAAGTCCATGCACTCAAAAATGATTAAGAAATATGTCCCAGGTTTATATAATATATTAAATGAACATTTGACTGTACATATAAAACATCTCCTTTGTTTTTCAACATGTGAAGGAATACATATTCAATGAGTTGTCCCATAAATTATATCACATTCGTGTTTTCATGCATTCAAAATAACATTATCAAGAGATATACTGAATATGGGATATATTTATATTAAAATGGAATAATAAACAAATGTAAATACAGCATAAATAATTAATCACATCAGAATGCTGCTTACAGATTATATATATATATGATATAATCCAATAGGAAATGTATATATATTTATAGGTATATTATAAGTGGAATATACTCATGTTTGGTATAGATATACACATCTTCAGTAGTATTAAATAGTTCCATATATGTTGACCAGATAAGTCTATTAATACTAGGAAACATAAATGTATTTAATGAACACTTTAAAATATATATATTAAACTGTAGCAGTATTTGATAATGGAACTGTTTTTCTATGTATGCTGCCCCCTATAGGCTAAAACTAGTGTTACAGCCAGAAAGGTTGGCTGTTAAGAAATATGCATGTGTCAATAAGGGACAAGCTTCGATTAAGGTTGTAACCAAAATTTCACCAATGATTAGTAAAGAGGTGGGTTTTATCACAGAGATAAAAACTCTGGCACAGGAAGTAAAAGGGTCAATGCTGGAGAAAAAAAAGGCAGAATGCTGTCTGATCCTGCTAAACTTGACTTACTGCCTCAAACTGCTGCCTTGGATATACACAGAGTTTTGTAAGACAAAATTGGACCTAACATACTTCCAGACTTGTGTATCCTCTCTTATATGACAGTGAAAATAATTTATCTGGAAAAGCTGAAACTCTCATACTGGTTTACTTGTGATGTATTAATGGTTATTTTATATTTTCAATAGATTTTAGCAAAGAAATTCTTTACAGCATAGTATAGCTGCAGCTTGTGAATTAAAAGGTATTGTATTCTTATATTTAATATTGAGTAGACTAGGGTAGTAAGTGTACTGGTGTTAAATATTATTATTAAGAACGGAATTATATATTTTTATGTCATTATTCTCATTTTTTAGAATAACTTTTTCCATTTTTTCTCGTATTGTTACATATACTCTTATGCCCTTTATGCATCAATATATTTTATTGGCACACTTATAAACTGTGTAATCCAAACTGAATTGTTTTTTTAACCCCAAGAGATATCTCATTTTAAACCATAGGGGATCATGTGTCCAATTTTTTAATCCATTTGGCTTCTTTTTCATACAACATTTTTAA
The DNA here is from genome assembly GCF_027579735.1 of Bombina bombina. NCBI lineage: Eukaryota > Metazoa > Chordata > Amphibia > Anura > Bombinatoridae > Bombina > Bombina bombina. Next base: position 1,319,695,552 of record NC_069500.1, read on the forward strand.
TCTGTTACCACCCCATCTAAGGGCCCAATGAGTCCACTACTTGAAACCTACGTTGGCTTTAATTTTTCCGAATAACTGTAAAGTGATGAGCGACTGGGGCTGTGGTATCCGGTTTCCCAAATGCTTTTTTGTGTTATCTAATAAGGGATTGCTGGTCCCCCGTCCAAATCATAAACACATCATCTATGTATGTTTTCCAAAATGCTGTGATTCACATGTAAAATGACCTTTGATTGGGATTCTCTTTCCTCATCTAGAATGTGTTCTTGTATTTATCATCCTCATCAGTTGATCATAATGTTTTCAAAGCTCCTACATCAGCTCTAACTAATTTATCTTAAAAAAAAAAAAAAAAGAGAGGCTCATTTTTAAATGTATTCAGTCTTCTGACTGAACAGGCTTAAGTTTCTTTATAATATTATTTATAGGGCCTACATGATATCCATATCAGATTACCAAAGGAATTCTTTCGAGAGTCACTTTTTTAGTTTATCTATTCTCCAGAAGATAAATTCTAGGTAAAGTATCCACTCCATTTCTATGCAATTGTAATAAAATAATGCGGGTAACCCATATCCTTGAAACTTTTCATAAATTCGTACAGTTAATGTTGTAACCTAGATTCATCATTGATAAATAATTTATCACATATTATTAGTCTATATTCTAAACTTTCAAGGGTTTGGGGTGGATAAAAATCAACTAACAATGCATATACTAAGGTCTGTGACTATAATAATGTTAACTTATTAACATCTTACATTTCTCTAACATTTAATTATTGTAAGACATAGATTCACTCGGTTTATTGCTCCTATTTGTTTATTTAGGGGCTTCACATTATCAATAGTCTTTTCTTTATTTGAGAAAGATATAGAATGTTTATTTTACATATTAGTGTTTTTTAAAAAGCATAGGCACGCATTAGACTAGAAGTGGCTCTAACTTTTCTTTTCTATTATATTTCAGTTATTTATCTCCGTCTTTTTTTGTAAAGGTCCATTAGTGGCCTTAACGTTATAAAACCCTATAAGTGGCCTTATTTGAAATGATAATGGGGAGAAAAAACGGGGATAGTGTTTGTGTATGTTGTAACTTATTTCACAGATAAACTATACAACCTTGATGCATGGTACCATTTATTTTGTTTGTATATCTTAATTTTTTATCCTCCAAAATAAATAAATAAATAAAGTTATTAGTCGTAGTCAAATTTTATTACAACCTTATCCGTCACTTATAGATAGAGCAAGACAGTGTGGGTTCTGTAATATTTCAATGTGCTCAGTATGAGCTTACATTTTAAATTTGATTTCTTTGTCACTAGAACTATTTGTAACAATTCTTTATTCATTTCACACTGACACAGGAAAAAAAAGAAAAGAAACAATATGTTCTTGTAGTATTTGAATACCTATTGTTAATTAAAAGTCAAGTTTTATACTTTAATATTAACATTATTATTAACCGCTTGACGGATATTCATCATTTCATTTTCTCTTGTTGATAATGGCAGGAATTATTTAACATGTTTAAGGTTTTTTTATTCTATTGCAGTTTTTTTCCATTTATGGGTGACTTGCCTAAAATCAAAGCTTTTTTCAGTTTTATATGTGTAAGCAAGAGGTTTTTTTTTGTTTTTATTTATTTATTGTGATGAGCTATCAAATCAGAGAGTATACACGAATATACAAAAATATACAACAATATATGCAATGACATACAGTATGTATATGAGAGTCCAAACATCAAGGTAATCAATACAAGGACAGTCCCACACACACATAATTAAATAGGCCTTGTGTAAATTAAAGGGATAGTAAACCCAAATTTTTTTTTATGATTCATATAGAACATACAGTTTTAAACAACTTTCCAATTTACTTCTGTTATCAGATGTGCTTCATTCTCTTGTTATCCATTGCTGAAGGAACAGCATTGCACTAATGGCAGGAAGCTGAGCACATCTAGTTAGCCAATCACAAGAGACAAATGTGTGCAGGCACCAATTAGCAGCAGCTCCCACTGGTGTATGATATGTGTGTATTCTTTTTCAACAAGGGATACTAAGAGAACAAAGCACATTTGAATATAGAAGTGAATTTAAAAGTGTCTTAAAATTACATGTTCTATCTGAATCATGCAAGTTTAATTTTGACTTTCCTGTCCCTTTAAGAGAACCAGCATTACTTAGTATTGCACCTCAAATAAAATAACAGATTTGTGAAGGTTCCTTTTTTAAAAACCTAATTCCTTTGCTCGTTCTCCTGTTTATTAAAATCAGGCCAGTTCAGCATTTCTATTGACTTACTCACGTTTGTTTTGGTTTAGGTACAGCACCAATTGTATTTTTGGCTTCAGCAGGGTTTGAGAGACTTTCTCAAAATCTATGAGCCAGCCCATAACTCTAGGAGACAGCAGCTTTCGGCCGCCCTTATATAAAATATGTGTATGTACTGTATGGAGACCTGCTGCATATCTGCTCGCACATTCCCGCACATTTTGCGCCGTTGGTAAAGAGGCTTTGCAAGAGGGAAAGCTTGGTCAAAGATTTATTTGTTTTTTCACAGCTGAGAGACCTAGATAGAATCCAGCCGCATCAAGCTAAATTTTAAGTACGGCTTGTGGTAGCGGGAAGTGGATGGAACCAACCAGGGTGCCAGGGCCTAATTGTAAGGTGGCAGGTAGCCCTGGGCCACAGTTCTTTGTTCTAAATTTCAGAATATATTTCATTTACTTTATTCACAAATAATTTTTAAGACAGTGTTTCCATTTGGGAGCAGTTTAGGAGTATTGAAACAATTCTGGTTCATTCATTGAGCTTTGTTTTTAACCCGGTTAGAGAATAACTTTGGAAAAAGGAACAATTATAAATGTACAAAAAACCCCCATAGAAATGGTTCACAAATAAACCACGGATCAGGTGAAATTTAGTCCATAGCCATAATTTTAGTTGGCCTTAAGTACATAAATCTCCTGAACTATCTCAAACAAAAACAAATATTAACCTCAAAGGTCTCTGTGGTAAAACTCAACCCAGTAAAAGGCTGGAACAACCACAAATACCAAACCCTTAAAAGACCAAGTTCTTGGTTGAGGACAAACAAGGATACAGACAACTGGTCCAAACCTGGATATAAGAGCTTCTATAATCTATCATTTCTTTCATGTAATTAGCAAGAGTCCATGAGCTAGTGACGTATGGGATATACATTCCTACCAGGAGGGGCAAAGTTTCCCAAACCTCAAAATGCCTACAAATACACCCCTCACCACACCCACAACTCAGTTTTACAAACTTTGCCTCCTATGGAGGTGGTGAAGTAAGTTTGTGCTAGATTCTACGTTGATATGCGCTCCGCAGCAAGTTGGAGCCCGGTTTTCCTCTCCGCGTGCAGTGAATGTCAGAGGGATGTGAGGAGAGTATTGCCTATTTTGAATGCAGTGATCTCCTTCTACGGGGTCTATTTCATAGGTTCTCTGTTATCGGTCGTAGAGATTCATCTCTTACCTCCCTTTTCAGATCGACGATATACTCTTATTTATATACCATTACCTCTGCTGATTCTCGTTTCAGTACTGGTTTGGCTTTCTACAAACATGTAGATGAGTGTCCTGGGGTAAGTAAATCTTATTTTCTGTGACACTCTAAGCTATGGTTGGGCACTTTGTTTATAAAGTTCTAAATATATGTATTCAAACATTTATTTGCCTTGACTCAGAATGTTCAACATTCCTTATTTTCAGACAGTCAGTTTCATATTTGGGATAATGCATTTGAATCAATCATTTTTTCTTACCTTAAAAAATTTGACTCTTTTTTCCCTGTGGGCTGTTAGGCTCGCGGGGGCTGAAAATGCTTCATTTTATTGCGTCATTCTTGGCGCGGACTTTTTTGGCGCAAAAAATCTTTTCTGTTTCCGGCGTCATACGTGTCGCCGGAAGTTGCGTCATTTTTGACGTCCTTTTGCGCCAAAGATGACGGCGTACCGGATGTGGCGTCATTTTTGCTAAAAAATATGGGCGTCGCTTTTGTCTCCACATTATTTCAGTCTCATTTTTTCTTTGCTTCTGGTTACTAGAAGCTTGTTCTCTGGCATTTTTTCCCATTCCTGAAACTGTCATTTAAGGAATTTGATCAATTTTGCTTTATATGTTGTTTTTTCTCTTACATATTGCAAGATGTCTCACGTTGCATCTGAGTCAGAAGATACTTCAGGAAAATCGCTGTCTAGTGCTGGAACTACCAAAGCTAAGTGTATCTGCTGTAAACTTTTGGTAGCAATTCCTCCGGCTGTTGTTTGTATTAATTGTCATGACAAACTTGTTAATGCAGATAATATTTCCTTTAGTAATGTACCATTGCCTGTTGCAGTTCCTTCAACATCTAAGGTGCAGAATGTTCCTGATAACATAAGAGATTTTGTTTCTGAATCCATCAAGAAGGCTATGTCTGTTATTTCTCCTTCTAGTAAACATAAAAAATCTTTTAAAACTTCTCTCTCTACAGATGAATTTTTAAATGAACATCATCATTCTGATTCTGATGACTCTTCTGGTTCAGAGGATTCTGTCTCAGAGATTGATGCTGATAAATCTTCATATTTATTTAAAATGGAATTTATTCGTTCTTTACTTAAAGAAGTACTAATTGCTTTAGAAATAGAGGATTCTGGTCCTCTTGATACTAATTCTAAACGTTTAGATAAGGTATTTAAATCTCCTGTGGTTATTCCAGAAGTTTTTCCTGTTCCTAATGCTATTTCTGATGTAATTTCCAGAGAATGGGATAAATTGGGTAATTCATTTACTCCTTCTAAACGTTTTAAGCAATTATATCCTGTGCCGTCTGACAGATTAGAATTTTGGGACAAAATCCCTAGAGTTGATGGGGCTATTTCTACCCTTGCTAAACGTACTACTATTCCTACGTCAGATGGTACTTCGTTTAAGGATCCTTTAGATAGGAAAATTGAATCCTTTCTAAGAAAAGCTTATCTGTGTTCAGGTAATCTTCTTAGACTTGCTATATCATTGGCTGATGTTGCTGCAGCTTCAACTTTTTGGTTGGAAACTTTAGCGCAACAAGTAACAGATCATGATTCTCATAATATTATTCTTCTTCTTCAGCATGCTAATAATTTTATCTGTGATGCCATTTTTGATATTATCAGAGTTGATGTCAGGTTTATGTCTCTAGCTATTTTAGCTAGAAGAGCTTTATGGCTTAAGACTTGGAATGCTGATATGGCTTCTAAATCAACTCTACTTTCCATTTCTTTCCAGGGTAACAAATTATTTGGTTCTCAGTTGGATTCTATTATCTCAACTGTTACTGGTGGGAAAGGAACTTTTTTACCACAGGATAAAAAATCTAAGGGTAAAAACAGGGCTAATAATCGTTTTCGTTCCTTTCGTTTCAACAAAGAACAAAAGCCTGATCCTTCATCCTCAGGAGCAGTTTCAGTTTGGAAACCATCTCCAGTCTGGAATAAATCCAAGCCTTCTAGAAAGGCAAAGCCTGCTTCTAAGTCCACATGAAGGTGCGGCCCTCATTCCAGCTCAGCTGGTAGGGGGCAGGTTACGTTTTTTCAAAGAAATTTGGATCAATTCTGTTCACAATCTTTGGATTCAGAACATTGTTTCAGAAGGGTACAGAATTGGTTTCAAGATGAGACCTCCTGCAAAGAGATTTTTTTCTTTCCCGTGTCCCAGTAAATCCAGTGAAAGCTCAAGCATTTCTGAATTGTGTTTCAGATCTAGAGTTGGCTGGAGTAATTATGCCAGTTCCAGTTCCGGAACAGGGGATGGGGTTTTATTCAAATCTCTTCATTGTACCAAAGAAGGAGAATTCCTTCAGACCAGTTCTGGATCTAAAAATATTGAATCGTTATGTAAGGATACCAACGTTCAAAATGGTAACTGTAAGGACTATCTTGCCTTTTGTTCAGCAAGGGCATTATATGTCCACAATAGATTTACAGGATGCATATCTGCATATTCCGATTCATCCAGATCATTTTCAGTTCCTGAGATTCTCTTTTCTGGACAAGCATTACCAGTTTGTGGCTCTGCCGTTTGGCCTAGCTACAGCTCCAAGAATTTTTACAAAGGTTCTCGGTGCCCTTCTGTCTGTAATCAGAGAACAGGGTATTGTGGTATTTCCTTATTTGGACGATATCTTGGTACTTGCTCAGTCTTTACATTTAGCAGAATCTCATACGAATCGACTTGTGTTGTTTCTTCAAGATCATGGTTGGAGGATCAATTTACCAAAAAGTTCATTGATTCCTCAGACAAGGGTAACCTTTCTGGGTTTCCAGATAGATTCAGTGTCCATGACTCTGTCTTTAACAGACAAGAGACGTCTAAAATTGATTTCAGCTTGTTGAAACCTTCAGTCACAATCATTTCCTTCGGTAGCCTTATGCATGGAAATTCTAGGTCTTATGACTGCTGCATCGGACGCGATCCCCTTTGCTCGTTTTCACATGCGACCTCTTCAGCTCTGTATGCTGAATCAATGGTGCAAGGATTACACAAAGATATCTCAATTAATATCTTTAAAACCGATTGTACGACACTCTCTAACGTGGTGGACAGATCACCATCGTTTAATTCAGGGGGCTTCTTTTGTGCTTCCGACCTGGACTGTAATTTCAACAGATGCAAGTCTCACAGGTTGGGGAGCTGTGTGGGGATCTCTGACGGCACAAGGAGTTTGGGAATCTCAGGAGGTGAGATTACCGATCAATATTTTGGAACTCCGTGCAATTTTCAGAGCTCTTCAGTTTTGGCCTCTTCTGAAGAGAGAATCGTTCATTTGTTTTCAGACAGACAATGTCACAACTGTGGCATACATCAATCATCAAGGAGGGACTCACAGTCCTCTGGCTATGAAAGAAGTATCTCGAATTTTGGTTTGGGCGGAATCCAGCTCCTGTCTAATCTCTGCGGTTCATATCCCAGGTATAGACAATTGGGAAGCGGATTATCTCAGTCGCCAAACGTTGCATCCGGGCGAATGGTCTCTTCACCCAGAGGTATTTTTTCAGATTGTTCAAATGTGGGAACTTCCAGAAATAGATCTGATGGCGTCTCATCTAAACAAGAAACTTCCCAGGTATCTGTCCAGATCCCGGGATCCTCAGGCGGAGGCAGTGGATGCATTATCACTTCCTTGGAAGTATCATCCTGCCTATATATTTCCGCCTCTAGTTCTTCTTCCAAGAGTAATCTCCAAGATTCTGAAGGAATGCTAGTTTGTTCTGCTGGTAGCTCCGGCATGGCCTCACAGGTTTTGGTATGCGGATCTTGTCCGGATGGCCTCTTGCCAACCGTGGACTCTTCCGTTAAGACCAGACCTTCTGTCGCAAGGTCCTTTTTTCCATCAGGATCTGAAATCCTTAAATTTAAAGGTATGGAGATTGAACGCTTGATTCTTGGTCAAAGAGGTTTCTCTGACTCTGTGATTAATACTATGTTACAGGCTCGTAAATCTGTATCTAGAGAGATATATTATAGAGTCTGGAAGACTTATATTTCTTGGTGTCTTTCTCATCATTTTTCTTGGCATTCTTTTAGAATACCGAGAATTTTACAGTTTCTTCAGGATGGTTTGGATAAGGGTTTGTCCGCAAGTTCCTTGAAAGGACAAATCTCTGCTCTTTCTGTTCTTTTTCACAGAAAGATTGCTATTCTTCCTGATATTCATTGTTTTGTACAAGCTTTGGTTCGTATAAAACCTGTCATTAAGTCAATTTCTCCTCCTTGGAGTTTGAATTTGGTTCTGGGGGCTCTTCAAGCTCCTCCGTTTGAACCTATGCATTCATTGGACATTAAATTACTTTCTTGGAAAGTTTTGCTCCTTTTGGCAATCTCTTCTGCCAGAAGAGTTTCTGAATTATCTGCTCTTTCTTGTGAGTCTCCTTTTCTGATTTTTCATCAGGATAAGGCGGTGTTGCGAACTTCTTTTGAATTTTTACCTAAAGTTGTGAATTCCAACAACATTAGTAGAGAAATTGTGGTTCCTTCATTATGTCCTAATCCTAAGAATTCTAAGGAGAAATCGTTGCATTCTTTGGATGTTGTTAGAGCTTTGAAATATTATGTTGAAGCTACTAAGTCTTTCCGAAAGACTTCTAGTTTATTTGTTATCTTTTCCGGTTCTAGAAAAGGCCAGAAAGCTTCTGCAATTTCTTTGGCATCTTGGTTGAAATCTTTAATTCATCTTGCCTATGTTGAGTCGGGTAAAACTCCGCCTCAGAGGATTACAGCTCATTCTACTAGGTCAGTTTCTACTTCCTGGGCGTTTAGGAATGAAGCTTCGATTGATCAGATTTGCAAAGCAGCAACTTGGTCCTCTTTGCATACTTTTACTAAATTCTACCATTTTGATGTATTTTCTTCTTCTGAAGCAGTTTTTGGTAGAAAAGTACTTCAGGCAGCGGTTTCAGTTTGAATCTTCTGCTTATGTTTTTTATTAAACTTTATTTTGGGTGTGGATTATTTTCAGCAGGAATTGGCTGTCTTTATTTTATCCCTCCCTCTCTAGTGACTCTTGCGTGGAAAGATCCACATCTTGGGTAATCATTATCCCATACGTCACTAGCTCATGGACTCTTGCTAATTACATGAAAGAAAACATAATTTATGTAAGAACTTACCTGATAAATTCATTTCTTTCATATTAGCAAGAATCCATGAGGCCCGCCCTTTTTTGTGGTGGTTATGATTTTTTTGTATAAAGCACAATTATTCCAATTCCTTATTTTATATGCTTTCGCACTTTTTTATCACCCCACTTCTTGGCTATTCGTTAAACTGAGTTGTGGGTGTGGTGAGGGGTGTATTTGTAGGCATTTTGAGGTTTGGGAAACTTTGCCCCTCCTGGTAGGAATGTATATCCCATACGTCACTAGCTCATGGACTCTTGCTAATATGAAAGAAATGAATTTATCAGGTAAGTTCTTACATAAATTATGTTATCTGCTGCTGGTTCAAAAACTTTATCATGATCTGAAATGTATTTGATAACACGTGCAGAATTAGGCATACATAAATATGCATTGTATTTTGTACAAGGTACATTATATAAACCTTCATACAACCAGGTCATATACATATATATACACAGTGTATATATATATATATATATATATATATAAATTATATATATTATATATGTGTACATATGCATGTGCATGTGTGTATACACATATATATATATACTGTATGTATATATATATATATATATATATATATATATATATACACACACACACAAATATACACACACACACGTATGTATGTAAATATATATATATATATATCTTCGCCATTTAATTGGAAGCCAATGCAGGGAGTGGAGAACAGGTGTTATGTGGTAGGAGCGAGTTTGATTGGTCAATAGTCTGGCTGCTGCGTTTTGTACTGTCTGAAGGCGATGGAGTTCTTTTTTTGGGAGGCCCATGTAAAGTGCATTGCAGTAATCTAGCCTAGAGGATACAAATGCATGGATTAATGTTGGCATATTATCCGGTGGAATTAAGTGTTGTATCCTGGCTATGTTTTTCAGATGAAAGTAGGCAGATTTTATTACGGAGGAAATCTGCTGTTTAAAAGATAGTCCAGCGTCAATCAGCACTCAGAGGTTTCGTATCTTTGCTGAACTAACGAGATTAGAGCCTCCAAGCTCCAGGCCAGTTGGGTGATCGTGGGATATTTTTGATGCCCGGGGTCCCCTCACCAAGAGTAACTCTGTTTTGTCTGGGTTCACTTTAAGACAGCTAGCATTCATCCATTCTATGAGGTCTGTTAAGCAATTGCTTATGCGGCATGCTGGGTCTGTAGTATCTGGAGCAAAGGAGAAGTAGAGTTGTGTGTCATCAGCGTAACAATGATACCTTAGGCCATGTCGGTTAATGATGTCCCTCAGTGGTAGTAAGTAAATTGCGAATAGCATGGGAGACAGGATAGATCCTTGTGGAACTCCGCAGGCCAGTTCTGTTGGTGCTGATGAGCTTGATCCTGATATTACTCTCTGTGATCTACCAGCGAGGAAAGATTTAAACCAATTAAGGACTGTGCCTCCTAGACCACAGATGCAAGCGCTCTATTAGAATCCTATGGTCAATGGTGTCAAATGCAGCTGAGAGATCCAGGAGGATTAGAATGGAGTAGTCACCTTTGTCTCTTGCCATGAGGAGATCATTTAGCACTCGGACTAGCGCTGTTTCAGTGCTGTGGCGGCATCTGAAGCCTGACTGAAAAGGATAGAATATGTTTAAGCGTGATAGATGGGCTTCCAATTGAGTTGTCACTACTTTTTCAATTACTTTCCCCAGAAATGGGAGGTTGGATACTGGTCTGTAATTAGTCATGCAGTCTGGGTCTAATAAAGGTTTCTTTAGGAGTGGTTTTACCACAGATTCTTTTAGAGGATCTGGGAAGTCTCCTGTTTTTAGTGAACACTGCACTATTTTTGTGAGGACTGGGGTGAGTGTTTCAATGCATCCAGATATGAGCTGAGTTGGAGCAGGATCTAAGTCACACGTAGTAGGATGGTGTTTTTAACTCCTTTTATATCCACATGTGTAAAAGTGGCCCATAAACTGGGGCAATCTGGCATTCCATTGTAGTGGTTCTTGTGTGTAACTGTTTGGCTTGCTGTGATAGCGGTTCAGATTGAGGAAATCTTGTCTCTGAAGAAGTTCGCAAATGCTTCACATTTATCCTGAGAAAAGTTGGTAGGGCTAAGCATGCATGCTGGTTTGCAGAGCCTTTCTACTGCGCGAAACAGTTGCCTGGGTCTATTGTGGGAGAGTGCAATTTCGCGTGATAAAAATGAAGATTTTTTCTGAGTTATCTTGGATTGATATTTATTTAGATGTTTGGTAAGAGCGGCTTTATCCTCTGGATCATGTGTTCTGCGCCACTTTCTCTCGAGCTTACGTCCTGTTCTTTTTATTTCTCTGATGGAGCTATCAAACCACGGTGCATTGTTGTGGGTTTGGACAGTGCGTATGCGAGATGGTGCAATGCTTTCTAGGGTGTCTCTCATGGTTTTGTTGTAGAGTCAGACTAAGGAGCTGGGGTCTTTGCAGGTGCCCATTAGTTCACTTAGATCCATATGTGATGCTACATCCAGTGGTGTCACCCCTTTTAATGAGCGGTGTTTGACCAGGTTCTGAGGCTGGTGTCTGGTTGATTGTGATACAATGGAGAAGTGAATGGAGTGGTGGTCTGACCAGGTAACTGGGTTTACAGTTACTGGTGACACTTCTAATCCAGACTGAAACACTAGATCAAGTGTATGACCTTTTCTGTGGGTGGGAGTGGTGCTGATTTGTGTAAAGCCGAGTGTACTCTCAAGCTGAGGAGATCCTGCCCCAGCAGAGAGAGGGTGTTGTCGATCCAAGTGTTGAAGTCTCCTAATATAAGCCATCTGGGGTGTTCAAGGATTAAGCCAGCCAAAAGGTCTGGGAGTTTTACACCACACTTTTTTTTCCAAACACCACACACATTTTATTTCAATTTTACAGTGTGATAGGCTGAGTGTTTGGTTGCGATTGTGTGTGATTGAACTGGGAGTGTGAGTGTGTGAGTGTGTGTAGTGTGAGGATGGCAGTGAGAGATAGGGCGGAAGGGATGAGGGGAGAGGAGTGGCAGGGAGAGGAGTATTGTAGAGGACAAGAGGAGCAGTGGGGTCTCCGTCAGGGAGTAAGTGGAGTGGGGAGAGGGAGAGCTAGAAAGGTTGATGGCAGGGGAGATGCCCCAGAGTCCCAGAGACCAGGCACACCTAGAAGAGGGACAGAGGGTGCACATGGGGACAGAAGTGGGGGAGGAGGGAGAGGATAGGGAGGAACCCACACCAGGGACATCACAGGGAGCAAGCCAGGTGTCCTCGGAGGATGAGAGGATGAGATGTCCAAACTTCTCATTCGATGAGAATGTTGCCCTAGTCCAGGCCATCATGGACAATCACAGTGCCCTCTTTGGCCAGGAGAAGGGCAAAGGCATTGCCAAAAAGCGTAAAACAGCATGGTTGGCGGAAGAGGATGCCGTCAACAGTGTGGCCCCGCAGAGGAGGACTGTTGAGGGCCTTAAAAAGTGGTGGAATGACTGCAAGAGGCGGGTGAAAGAAAAGATGGGGCAGGAGGCTATGCACTATAGGGGAACAGGCGCTGGTCCACCCCTGGACATAGATTACAACACCTGGCAGGAGATGATACGCAGGTCCCTGAGTATCACAGCAGTCTGTGGACTTCCAGGGGCTCGTGACTCAGGGGCTGCAACCACAGCACATCATGCTGGTGAGTAACATCCCACACACCAGTATTATATGCATTTGAGATATAACATCCTTTAATGTCACACATTCATGTACACAATGAGGAGCATGGTATTTGGCCTTCTAACAAAAACATCTACAATTATATTTGACATTAATGCTACTTAACACAATGCAATTCATGATATGAGGTGGAATAGTGCAATACTAACATGTCTCAGAGTAACACAGGCCACATGCCACATGTAGAGTTTTCAGTAAATGGACACTATAGCCATCACAATACTTTTAGCTCAAGAAAGCAGGTTCAGTGCCTACATCAGGCTAAAGTAAATTGTGTGACCATAGTTTCACTTAAAGAACACATTTTCTCCATCATTGACATGTACACATAACTATTGTATGAAACACATACCTGTATACTGCGCATATTAAAATCCCTCATATCACAAATCACAATGTGCACATGCATGTTATAGAGTTTGACATGAGAATCAGTATAGGCCGTAGCATGTATCAATGTACATTGTATGCCCACATGGACATATATATGACTGTACTAATCCCTCTCATCATTTGACTCCTCCACAGAACCTCCTGTCACAAGGATGCAAACAGGCATGCCGCCACCACCACCACCACCAGTCAGGCATGCCACCACCTCCACCACCAGTCACAGGCATGCAGCCACCACCACCAGTCACAGGCATGCAGCCACCACCACCAGTCTTCAAGCAACCACATGAACATTATGCTCTCAGGCATGAGCAGGGTTGGATGGCTTCAGTTGAGGATCCGGAAGTGATGCCACCATCATTGACATATGACCCCTGGCAAGATTCCTGGCCAGAGGAATATTCTTCTTTTGGCTTTGAGGGGGAGCCAAGACAGTCACAAAGTGTCCATGTATTTACCCCCCCCCCACAACACAATCTCAGGGCAGGCTTTTACACACAGGCTATGTAACAAGAAGTGCCAGTGGCTGAGTGGTCACACACTGGTCATCAGTGGGACTATCAATACACCCTGAGAGCTCCACCATCCTCTTCACTTGGGAGAGCACCACCATCCTCTTCACTTGGGAGAGCACCACCATCCTCTTCACTTGGGAGAGCTCCACCATCTGCAGAAGAACATATAGCTTAAAGTACTCAAGCAGCAGCAGATGCAGCTGAAAATGTCACTCAAGCACCAGCAGATGCAGCTGAAAATGTCCCACAGGAACCAGCAGATGCAGCTGAACCTGCACCTCAAGCACCTAGAAGCCCTGCTGCTCAAGAGCCTGTGGATGCATTGTATTCTCCCCTGGGTGAGGAATACATTGCACTCCAGAGGAGGCTCATAACAAGCTGCAAGAGCAGACAAAGAGACCAAGAGAGGTTTCACAGGAGCAAAGAGAGGTTTCACAGGAGCCAAGAGAGGTTACACAAACGTAGCATAGAGCTGCAGAGGGACATGGCAGCATCATTAAGTGGAATTGTTCAAAACCAGTCACAGATGATGCGAAGTCTGATATGCAGATGCAGATGGACAATACATGGCGGGAACAAAATCAACTTTTCAGTGTGTTGGTTGAACACTTTACACACCAGCAGGACACTGCCTCCAGCCAATAATCTGTGGCCAGCACTCCAGCAGAAACATCTGAATCTTCACAAACCAGGAAAACAAGGAAATCCACTACAGTCACCTCAACCCCCTCATCCAAGAAGCCTAAAAAGAAATAAATATTCTTATAGTTCACCATAAATCTTGTCCTCTGTTATTTACCATATAATTATTATCCACATCCATGCGAGGTGTGTTTTAGTACACTAATATTGTTAAAACATATAATAAGACCTGTGTGGAAATGGCCCAAAAAAGGTAATATTATCCTGTTTATGACATATTCTTGTACTATAACTCACATCCACAATAGTTGTTTCTGAAGGGTACATATAGTAATATTCACTTCTAGATGTAAATCAATGTATCTCACATCCAATATAAATTGACACATTGGTATATATAGTAGTGATATTACTGATAGGGTGGGTGGGCATTATCAGGTGTTTTAAGTCTGCAGGTGAGAGGTTGTGGTGTCTGTGATTGGTTTGACACAATTGCAAAGAGGCAGCCTTCAAGAAGGTGTTAGAAATGATCATATGAGCCATCCTAGGTTTTGTTTTCACCTAAGAATACCAAGAGAACAAAGCATGTGTTCTAATTAAATCTGAAAGTAGGAGGCACCGTCGGCTTAGCCGATTACAACTGCTCTGTGTGATCTCTCCGGCCTCTCTGTCCTGTCTTGTTCGTATCGTTTGCTCCCCTTCAGACTACACCAGCCATCATCATGTCTTTAATCACCGCCGGACGTATGTGTGCGCGAATCCTGGGAGTCAAGAACTCTCCTTGTGTTTTGATTGCGGCACGACAGGCAAGCTCTTCCACAAACCTGAAAGATGTCCTGGCAGATCTCATCCCCAAAGAGCAGACAAGAATCAAGAATTTTAAACAGCAACACGGAAAGACAGTCATTGGGCAGATAACTGTTGACATGGTGTACGGTGGAATTAGAGGGATTAAAGGACTGGTTTATGAGACATCTGTGCTTGATCCTGATGAGGGTATCCGTTTCCGTGGCTATAGTATCCCGGAGTGCCAAAAGTTGCTACCCAAGGCCCCAGGTGGGGAAGAGCCACTGCCTGAGGGACTGTTCTGGTTGTTGGTGACAGGAGAGGTGCCTACTCAAGAGCTGGTCAACTGGATTTCTAAGGAATGGGCTAAGAGAGCTGCTCTTCTTTCCCACGTTGTAACTATGCTGGATAACTTCCCCAACAACCTGCACCCTATGTCCCAGCTGAGTGCAGCTATCACAGCACTTAACAGTGAGAGTAACTTTGCCAAGGCTTATGCTGAGGGTGTCAACAGAGCAAAGTACTGGGAGCTAATATATGAAGACTCTATGGATCTGATTGCTAAGCTACCCTGCATAGCAGCCAAGATTTACCGCAACCTTTACCGTGAGCAGTATTGGAGCCATCGACTCCAACCTAGATTGGTCTTATAACTTCACAAAGATGTTGGGTTACACAGACACTGAGTTCACTGAACTCATGAGGCTTTATCTCACCATCCATAGTGACCATGAAGGAGGCAATGTTAGTGCTCACACCAGTCATTTGGTGGGTAGTGCCCTGTCAGATCCCTACCTATCCTTTGCTGCTGCTATGAATGGACTAGCAGGTCCTTTGCATGGATTGGCCAATCAGGAGGTACTTGTTTGGCTGACATCCCTGCAGAAAGATCTAGGTGGGGAGGTATCAGATGAACAGCTCAGAGACTACATCTGGAACACTCTGAACTCTGGCAGAGTGGTACCTGGTTACGGACATGCTATGCTGAGGAAGACTGATCCCCGGTATACTTGTCAGAGAGAATTCGCCCTGAAGCATCTATCCAATGATCCTATGTTCAAATTGGTGGCTCAGCTTTACAAGATTGTGCCTAATGTATTGCTTGAGCAAGGCAAAGCCAAGAACCCCTGGCCTAATGTGGATGCTCACAGTGGAGTACTTCTACAGTATTATGGAATGAAGGAGATGAATTATTACACAGTTCTTTTTGGTGTATCACGAGCACTGGGTGTCCTTGCACAGCTGATCTGGAGCCGAGCACTGGGCTTTCCTCTTGAGAGGCCCAAATCGATGAGCACAGATGGCCTTATGCAGCTGGTCGGAACAAAATCTGGTTAACTTGAATGTAAACTTTAAGCTTCTCTTGTGTGGAGGGCTTGTTAAAGACAGTACACCTTTCGTATCAATGGACTGCTTTGCACCTCCCACTGTTTTCTGAGCGTTGGTGAGAAAACTTACCTGGTTATTTATGCTGAAAATATAAAATCTTCTCAGTTCATCCTATTCTTCCCCCTTCAATGCGGGAGAACCCTTTGCTCTCCGTCACTGTAGGGATTGATGTCCTACCAATAGGAATCAAATCTTTGCAACTTGGCAGTGACTGAGCCCCACTCACCCTTTTCCAAACCTAACAAGTTTATTCTTTTTGCCTATCTACACATCGGTCTTGGAGGTTGAAATTGTCATGTGTCTACTTTAAAATCCATTGCACTGTTGGCTGCTTACACTATTTGGAGGCAGTGGCAATTGCTCAAAACTGATGAAAGGTCATTTTTGTACACTTGCAATATGCCTTTTATTCGTGTTGTGAGACTTTTTTTGCTCAAGGTTACAAAGCTGTTTTGTATTCAGTTTTCTCACAGGCTTTAGTGGGTTTAAATATGTTTCTTCATCAGATTTTTAAAATAATGATTTAAAAAAACAAATACTAATTGTAAGTCATAACCACTGCAAAGCAATTTGTTTCTGGCCCCTTACAGTGGTATAAGTGGAAATTCTGTGGTGGCTTTTAGATGTAACCAACTCTTGCCATTGAAAGTATTTCATGCCGAGTGCTTCTTCTAGGTTATATTTGTGTGTGCGTTTTTAATTTAAAAGGAATAATTACCCACTACAGTGTTCATATTTTTTTTATAAGGGAGAATTTCCAGGGACTTTTTCACAGCAATATCGGTCTGTGGAGGTCTGAAGCTTTTTTTATTTTTTTTTCTCCTCCATTGCTGGTTTGCCTATGTAAGGTTTTTACTTCTTACAACTATTTTTTTAATGTATATATTCCTGCAACGCCTCCAAGATTGTCTGTCTGACCACAAAACTGTTTGTGCAACAGTGTTTTTTCTCTCTCTCTCTCTCTCTCTCTCTCCCCTTCTGTTTAAAATAGAGCCACTGAGGAACTGAACATGATTTTCAGCTGAGCCTTGTTTTACTTTTGTTCTTTAAGGCTTTTACCTTCATTGCCATATCCCATTTCCCCTTGTTTGTGGATGTTATTTGCAGTCTTGCACTCCTAAAGAGGTGAAATAACCAGTCCCATCTCAGCAGGGGTTAACTTAAGTAGAATTTACCTTTATCCTGACTATTGCAGCAAAGATTTACTGACCTAGACATAAATGAATGTCTATCCTTACCTTACTCAACTCCAGGTTTTTATCAGCATCATTAATGTTTATCCATAGGACTACAGAAAGAAGGGAGCCAACTAGATTTTGGGCTTCATAGTTAATACACTCCTCCACCACCCATCAGCCTCTTACTGTGATACTCCTTGCTCCCACTATATTTTCCATGAAGACAAATCCGCCAGCACTTGTGCAAATTATGACTGAATGTTCAACTTCTCAATAGACTAAAGGTTGTTCTGTATAAATGCAAAATAAATGTTTTTATTAACAACACCAAAAAAAATAAAAAATAAATAAATCTGAAAGTAGTTTGAAATAACATGCCCTATTTAAAAGAAGAAGGTTTTCTTTGGACTTGACTGTCCCTTTATATATTTTGGCATCAGTGCCAAGCTGTGTTAGCATTAGAATAAATTACACTCCAGTGGGTTCTAAAGAGATGAAGGTAATACAATTTAAAGTAAATAAGCAAGTATATGTCCACAATGTGATAAAGTACCTACAAGCTCAATCCATTTGATTATGTTGTGGCTTCAAACTATTTCAAATACACAAATAAACCTTAAAAAAGCAATATCATAGTATACTGTCCCTTTAACCTTGAGATGCTGCTTAAATGTATGTGTTTGTTAAGGCTTCCATGGAGTTACGTTGCTTTTTTAGTCAGTGCAAGGGTTGCTGCGCCTGCAATTTGTGGCGAGATGAGAATGGAGTAGATTTTCTGAATTCTGCGCGTAAGTCCTTACGCTGTATATTGGATACCAAATTGCGCGTCTGTTCTATATCTATGGGTAAAAAAAATACGGCCGAAGGGTGAAATATACACGCGTAACTTGTATGCTACGCCGTATATGTAATACCAAAATCTGGTGTCGCTGGCTTTTGTGGGCGATGCTGCATATCAGATCGGGCCCATATTCGTTAGAATTAAAGCGAAAGTATATTTAGAATTAAAGAGAAGGTATATTTAGAATTAAAGAGAAAGTATATTTGGCTTGACCTGTAGTAAGTTTTAAAGCTATTTTAAAAGGCTAATAAGTCCAAAGTTAATTCCACTCAGAGCAAGTATTCTTCCTTCTGCAGGAACTTAGTTTAAATATGCTGCCATATAGCACTGCAGACACGTGGACACTCTTGAACTTACATTCTTGCTTTTCAACAAAGAATACCAAGAAAATGAAGAACATGTTATAATTGAAGTAAATTGAAAAGTTATTTAAAATT
This sequence comes from Bombina bombina, assembly GCF_027579735.1. NCBI lineage: Eukaryota > Metazoa > Chordata > Amphibia > Anura > Bombinatoridae > Bombina > Bombina bombina. Next base: position 1,319,714,088 of record NC_069500.1, read on the forward strand.
GTATGTTTTATCTGAATCATTAAAGAAAAAATGTGGGTTTCATGTCCCTTTAAATTTGAGAAGCACATGTAATTAATTCTTATTCGTAGGATTATGGGATAGCCTTTCAGACCTCATTCACAAATATTCTTCATTTTTTAGATATATATTGGTTTCTTGCAGGGACGAAATTACAGGGGGTGCAGAGGTCGCAACTGCGAATGGGCCTCTGAGGGTAGGGACCCAGCTTCAAAAAAATAAAAATGTTGACCTGCCACTGCCTGCACTGATATCATGTGAGTGTGACATGATGCTTTACTAGTGTCTCTGACTACAGCGGTTAGTGTTTCTGTTTTACCTATTGGTGTTTATGTGTGTGTGTGTATGTATGTATGTGACTGTGTGTGTATTTATGCATGTATGTGTGTGTGTATGTATGTATGTGACTGTGTGTGTATTTATGCATGTATGTGTGTGTGTGTGTATGTAACTGTGTGTGGATTTATGCATGTATGTGTATGTACTGTATGTATGTGTGTGTATGTGACTGTGTGTATATTTATGCATGTATGTGTATGTTTGTGGAACCAGCAAATTACAGACCTTGTTACTACAGTATGGGGGGGCAGGGGGTAAACAGTGTCACTATACAGTACCATTATATACAGAACAGGGGGCTGGACCATGTCACTGACAACTGTGGTAACTTTATAAAGTAAGGATTGGCAACTTTATAAAGTACTGGAGCGGGTAGGGTTAGGCCAGCCATCTCACCGGCAGATTACAGACTGTATCACTAACTCACTATATACAGTACTAGGGGTTAAACAGTGTCAGTATATACAATAATAGGGGGTTAGACCATCTCACAGACTGTGGGCACAGGGTACCTCCTTTTTGCAGACATGCATTCTGATTTACATTTTTTTCTGTGTTAAATATATATATATAGTATACAGTAGATAAGGGAACAGCAATCTGTCGGCAGTCAAGCACGGAGTGCAGGGACAGCCAACCCCTCATGTCATGATTAACCCCTTAATGACAACTGACGTACCAGGTACGTCATGCATTAACAAGCAGTTAATGACAATGGACGTACCTGGTACGTCGGTTGTCTAAGAGAGTGCTGGAAGCGATCACAATCGCTTCCAGCAGCTCTCAGGGTATTGCAGTGATGCCTCCATATGGAGGCATCCTGCAATACCTTTTTAGAAGACTCCGATGCAGAGAGAGCCACTCTGTGGCCCTCTCTGCACCGGTAGCGATGGTGCCGGTTCGTTGGTGGGTGGGAGCGTAACAGGGAGGCGGGTGGGCGGCCCATCGCTACCCGGCATCCGGTTCCTAGAAGTGCAATGTGCACGCCGGGCATTAGCTGGCACTGACACTGACACCAATGAGGAGGGAAGAGGGGGGGGGAAGATTTTTTAATAAAATAATATAAAAGGATCTGGGAAGGGGAGGGGGATAGGGGTATTGTGGGGGGCTGCTACACTACAGAAAACATAAAAAAAAACAAAAGAACAAAAAACACTTTTGTTTTTGGGGCAAATTGGGTACTGGCAGACAGCTGCCAGTACCCAAGATGGCCGCAATTAGATAGGGGAGAGGGTTAGAGAGCTGGGGGGGGGATCATGGAGGTTGGGGCTAAGGCAGGAGTCCATCACAGCTAAAATATTTTTTTTTTTTTATATAAAAAAAAAACAAAACTCCTTTTATTTAGTACTGGCAGACTTTCTTCCAGTACTTAAGATGGCGGGGACATTTGTGGGGTGGGGGAGGGAAGAGAGCTGTTTGGGAGGGATCAGGGGGTGGGATGTGTCAGGTGGGAGGCTGATCTCTACCCTAAAGCTAAAATTAACCCTGCAAGCTCCCTACAACCTACCTAATTAACCCCTTCACTGCTGGGCATAATTTACGTGTGGTGCGCAGCAGCATTTAGCGGCCTTCTAATTACCAAAAATCAATGCCAAAGCCATATAAGTCTGCTATTTCTGAACAAAGGGGATCCCAAAGAAGCTTTTACAACAATTTGTGCCATAATAGCACAAGCTGTTTGTAAATAATTTCAGTGAGAAACCTAAAATTGTGAAAAATGTAAAGTTTTTTTTTTATTTGCTCGCATTTGGCGGTGAAATGGTGGCATAAAATGTACCAAAATGTGCCTAGATCAATACTTTGGGTTGTCTTCTAACAAAAAATATATACATGTCAAGGGATATTCAGGTATTCCTGACAGATATCAGGGTTCGAATGTAACTAGCGCTAATTTTGAAAAAAAGTGGTTTGGAAATAGCGAAGTGCTACTTGTATTTATGGCCCTATAACTTGCAAAAAAAGCAAAAAACATGTAAACATTGGGTATTTCTAAACTCAGGACAAAATTTAGAAACTATTTAGCATGGGTGTTTTTTGGTGATTGTAGATGTGTAACAGATTTTGGGGGTCAAAGTTAGAAAAAGTGTGTTTTTTTTCATTTTTTCCTCATATTTTATTATTTTTTTGTAGTAAATTATAAGACATGATGAAAATAATGGTATCTTTAGAAAGTTCATTTAATGGCGAGAAAAACGGTATATAATATGTGTCGGTACAGTAAATGAGTAAGAGGAAAATTACAGCTAAACACAAACACCGCAGAAATTTAAAAATAGCCATTGTCATTAAGGGTAAGAAAATTGAAAAATGGTCCGGTCATTAAGGGGTTAAGGACCGGATATAGGTCTGAAACGTTGTTGCTGTATTTTGGAACACGGAACAATAAAGGTCTGCTTTTAATACATTTAATCAAGGCTGGAGTAACTTCTTTCAAGTTTGTGTTAACCTTGTCATTGTTTCAAATAACAAAACCTAAATTTGTCACATTTTGGACATGAGACATACAGGTATATTTGTAAAGGCTCTGCCACTTGTATCATGATTACTTTCTTCTGCACTTTAAATCGGGATTACTTTATTTGACAGAGATTGTTAAAACGGCAATTGTTCTTATGTGCAATATGGTATACATTCTAATTTGTTTTTAAAGACTAAAATGACAAGATGTTGTGAGTCCTGAAAATAAGGAGCACAGTAAATACATCTAAATATATTGTCCTGAAAATGTAGTTGTAATGTAATTTTTAAGATTGGGGAGCAATCAGGAAAAGAAAGTTAAATTACAGGTTGCAAATCAGGATAGTAGAGGATTTTAAACAAAAACAACATATTAGTTTGGCATGAACAAATAGGCAAAGAACAGTGTGTGACCAAAAACAGTTTATAGCACTTGCTGATTGCACTTAAACATTCCAAAATAATGGATTAAAGAATTAAGGTGGTGTTAAACACTTAGGACTAGATTACAAGTAGAGTGCTAATTTATCATGTAAACGGACACATTTACAAGTGGCTCGCTGTAGCAATTAACGCTCATAAAATTAACCAGAGATCAGATCTCTGGTTAATTTTATAAATGTGCCCCAATTACCCCCAAAATAAGGTTGTGTTTTTTTGTTTTTTTTTTTAAATAAACCGATGAGTATCTTTAATTGGTGAAATAATAACGGTTTAAATCAGTTTTTAGGGGTTAAATTGAGCGGATGTGGGGTGCTAGAAAAAAAAAATCTTACCTATACATTGCGGTCTTAAGGGAATTATGTGTTCACTATAAATATAAATGTATAAGCTTATATACATATATTTTTGTGTGTTAATATGTGTATATACACATATAAACACATAAATGCTGTCCATTGCTGCTTGACTTACCTCCTTCGCTGTGCTAGGTTCTCATGCCGTGGTTTCTATTGGAACCTATGGAAGCGCACACTCTCGTGAGCGCAATGCTTTCCAGCAATGCGAACGCAAGCTCACGTTCTCATTACTATCAACGTGTAATACCAGTGTACATTAGCATGCGCTAGTATTACTCAGTGGAGTGCAAATATCTCTTTCTGGCCCTTAAAGGGACAGTCTACACCAGAATTGTTATTGGTTTAAAAGATAGATAATCCCTTTTTAACCCATTCCCCAGTTTTGCATAACCAACACAGTTATATTTATATATTTTTTACCTCTGTAATTATCTTGTATCTAAACCTCTGCAAACTGCCCCTTTATTTCAGTTCTTTTGACAGACTTGGAGTTTAGCCAATCAGTGATGGCTCCCAGGTAACTTCACGTGCATGAGCACAGTGTTATCTATATGAAAAACATGAACTAACACCCTCTAGTGGGGAAAAACCTGTTAAAATGCATTCTTAAGAGGTGGCCTTCAAGGTCTAAGAAATTAGCATATGAACCTCCTAGGTTAAGCTTTTAACTAAGAATACCAAGAGAACAAAGAAAAATTGGTGATAAAAGTAAATTGGAAAAATGTTTAAAATTACATGCACTATCTGAATCATGAATTTTTTTTTGGACTAGACTGTCCCTTTAATGCATTAGTTTCCTTAATACAAAGCACCTCCTTATTTCTAAAAAAAAGGTTGCTTAATATTTTTAATGCTTATTATACTGTATCCAGAAGCCCACCTGATGTAGGGTGAGGCAGAAAAATATAGGCCGTACCACCTACTCCATAGTTTTGTAAATGAGCACTCTGTCATGGCTTCATTACATCTAAGGGTATCCTGCAAATTCTTCTACAGTTGTAATTCTTCTGCAAGCTGTACTGACAGTGTGCATGCCTGCTGTGAGTTGCAGGATACCTTACACATACTGGATCAGCAGGAGTATAAATCTATACAGGTCTATGTGGTAAGCAATAAGGTCTATGAATAGCTTCATTACACTGCAGTACAAAACATTTTTTTTTTTACTAATAATACATAAAATTATTAGAATAATTTTGAAATTTTTACCTGGCAACAATATACAATGCATGTCACTAGAAGTTTCATTTTTAAATGGTTGTATTATATTTTATGAAGTTGTTTGACTGACACAGTCATATGAAAAATACATCAACAATGTAACAGACATTTTAAAATGATGCCACCAGTGTCTAAAAGCAAAAAAGAGTCAGAACTACTGGAACAGCATGTGGGTTGCAGAAAGCATCGCTCTTTTATATCATATGAGGAAAAAAGCTAAAGTTGAATTTAAATGGAGATGCTGTGCTGAGAAAGGTGAGTGTGTGAGAACAGAGGCTGATAGACAAGAGAATGGTGAAGAGGGAATATGTGAGTAAGAAATGCAAAAGGAAAACTTATATCTGTTAGAGAGTAGACCGAGTGATACTTGAAAAGAAGGTTATGACAGTTAAGAAATAAGAAATATAGCTGCTTATGTTTCCGTGGACGAACTCCAGACAAATTGGGATGAACCAACTATGTCAACAACATTTACATTATTAATCTCTTTATTTTAAATCATAATGATCTATGGTATTCAGTTTTGACTGCTGGAACACTGTAGCATTTTAAAAAGTGTGCTATTACTTTTTCTATTTATGTATAATTGATAAAAAAAAATATTATTTTTTCCCAGTGTCCTTTGTTTCCTGAGCTCCCACAAACAAAAATCTATAAACCAATGTCATCTGCAGTTTATATTGGACACCCCCCTTTATGTCACTGCAGGTGACACATTCATCTACAAATCTCTTCCAATTAAATGCTCTTCCCTGTTGGTATAAAAAGGTGATAGATACATGTCCTCTGCCCATTCACTTTCATCCAAATGTTACCTTCATAAATAATTCCTAGGTTTAGAAGTAAAAGGATGATATTTTATATTGCTGTCATTTGTGTTTGGTTTGTCAGCTGAATCTGTAGGATTCTGATATAATGTTCAAACTTCTAGCAGAAAACTTAGTGTGTGTGTGTGTGTGTGTTCTACATTAAATGGACAGTCTAGGAAAAATTTAACTTTCATGATTCAGATAGGGCATGTCATTTGAAACAACTTTCCAATGAACTTTTATCATCAAATTTGCTTTTTTCTTTTGGTATTCTTTGTTGAAAGCTAAACCCATGTAGGCTCATATCCTAATTTCTAAGCGCTTGAAGGCCACCTCTGCATTAGACAGCGCTAGTTCCATGGACTTAATTATGAGCCAGCATTGATTGGCTAAAATGCAAGTCTGTCAAAAGAACTGAAATAAAGGGGCAGTCTGCAGAAGCTTAGATAATCACAGAGGTATAAATTGTATTAATATAACAGTGTTGGTTATGCAAAACTGGGGAATGGGTAATAAAGGGATTATCTATCTTTTTAAACTAAGGGACAGTCTAGTCCAAAATAAACTTTAATTATTCAGATAGGGTATGTAATTTTAAGCAATGTTTCAATTTACGTTTATCATCAATTTTGATTTGTTCTCTTGGTATTCTTAGTTGAAAGCTAAACCTAGGTAGATTCATATGCTAATTTCTAAGCCCTTGAATGCCGCCTTATATCTGAAAGCATTTTTTTTTCACAACTAGATGGCGCTAGTTCATGTGTGCCATATAGATAACATTGTGCTCACGCCCATGAAGTTAGCTAGGAGTTGGCACTGATTGGCTAAAATGCAAGTCTGTCAAAAAACAGAAATAAGGGGGCAGTCCACAGAGGCTTAGGTACAAGGTAATCACAGAGGTAAAAAGTATATTAGTATAACTGTGTTGGTTATGCAAAACTGGGGAATGGGTAATAAAGGGATTATCTTTCCCTTTAAGATACTCATATGAGCACCCGTTTCTTGCAGTATAACAAAAGTTGGAGGATGGTTAGTGCTCCTATGAGTGCTCACCAGCCCCAGTAATACCCAATCGGCTGTGGGGGGAGTCTTACTGCTGTCCGTAGCTCTACCAATTTTTTTGAAGGCTGCTAAAAGTTTGCAGAGAGCGCAGGGGCTGTCCTGTGAAATATTTCAGCATGATGCTTCCTGTTCCCTCACCTTCTAGCTATTTTGCCACCACATGTGGTCCTTACTATGAAGCCTAAGTTAGACAGCAAAAAAATAAATATACATTAAACAAAAGAAATTTACCCCTAAAGGGGTTGCCTTGTCTGCCTCTATGATCACCGGTCCTGCTTAAAATGATTAAAAATAATAACAAATATTTACATGTTTGGTCTTAGCAGAATCAGAGGGTACCAATGAACATTTTGAGATACAGGTTTTACAGTTAGAAAGCTACATTTTTTGTGGAATGGGATAATATATATATATATATATATATATATATATATATATATATATATATATATATATATATATATATATATTTATAACACATAGAGACACCCAGCACTCACCAGCTAGCTCACAGCTGAGATAAAATCACAACTGGAAAGGTTAGTTACCGCATCTGGCCAAATGGGAAAAGCTCAGGCACCACGTCAAGGTCCTTTCCACTGCCTGAGTCCCTAACACAGCCACACCATGCAAGCTCACAAAGCCAAACAGACTGAGAACAAAGAAGGGGTGCACAGGTGGATGTAATCACCCAGAGAAATACAAAACACGGAAGGGAACTGCACTCCAAGACCGGACTAGGTACACATCCAGTGACTCAGCAACATCCAGCCCTGGGTGCTAAATAGCACTCCAAAAAAGCTGTGATGTCTCCAGAGCCACAGGCAGTTAACCCCAGTCCGGAATGGGTGCAAGAAACAAGGGGGATTACAAACAAAAAGTAATACAACACATAGAGACACCCAGCACAAACAAACTGAGAACAAAGGTGGAGCCTAACACCCATACTAACCTTATGTTCTTTACTTACAGGATAATGTCCTTTTTATTGTAAATACATATTTCTATTTATTTCTCTAGATACCTATACCTGTATATCTATCACTATAGATATATAGGTATATATATATATGAATTTTACATTAATATTATCAGATATTTATAGAAACACATATTTAATAATAAAAAGTACATTGTGAAGAACATAGGAATCTAAAATATGCGACTGTGTTTCGTAATTTAAATCTTAAAGCGTTCAGGTTAGCGCACATGAACACTTAATGAAATATATATAAAATATTAAAAATAAAAAATATTAAAAATTATTAAATATACTGTACACTATATATATATATATATATCTTATGGATTATTTAGAATATTTTACAATATGTTTACATTTTTAAAATAATTTCTATTGTTTTATTTTTTAAGGAGCAGAGATATACCCCTTATCGCTCACGTGCAACAGTTAGCGCGCCATTTGTAATCTAGCCTAAAATGTGAACAAAGTAAGGTTATACAAGCATCTAACACACGGCTCAGTGTAATATTTTAATAAGTATTATTTTTGTAAAAGTAGTTCTGGTTCAATTTATGTCAATTTGTTTAAAGACTAAAAGCTGCTTACTAATATAAACAACGCCTGATGATTTAAAAATCAGATTAATTAGCCTCCTACTTGTCACCATAGCATTCACTTTGTTTTCATAAAAACAAACAAAAACAAAACAAAACAAAAAACAACAACAATTATAATAGGAATTGATAATGTCATGGCTGGAACACTGAGGGTATTGATTTTTTTCTTTTCTTTTTTAAATAAACTGTAGAGCACTTTTCAATAAAACAAGAAAATCTATATTCCTCAGCTCGGAATTCTCTTATTTATAAATGTATGGCTTTAGAAAAACTCGGCAAAGGTAAAGAACTTTTCCTTGTAAAACATTGCTTAGTTCAAACATTGCTCTCAATAAATGTCTTCAAAATCTTATTTATTCAATATTTTATGGTATGCGTTTAAATTTATTTATTTTTTTCTTTCCTGAAACAACGTCCTCTTTAGGAGATATATCTCTTAAAGGATGAAGAATTTAAAATATATTTCCATTTTCAAGAGCCCTAAAAAAAAAAAAAGAAACTTTAAGAGATTTGACAGGTGAACAAAGTGGATGGCCTAAAGCATAAACTCAAGATAAAATCACTTCTTCCAGTGTTTAGAACTTTGTATAATGTGAAATGTCATTGTAAATGCAGAATCTAAATAAGATATATTTGTATTGAAAAACATACGGCTAGATTACGAGTTTTGCGTTATGAGCGGTGCGGTGCTAACTTGCAAGTTATTGTCACCGCTCACTTACCTACAGCACTGGTATTACAGGTTTACAAAAACCCGGCGTTAGCAGGCAAGAAGTGAGCGTAGAGAAAATTGAGCACCATACCGCACTCCAATACCAGCGCTGCGGTAAGATGGTTTTACGTGCTCGTGCACGATTTCCCCATAGGCATCAATGGGGAGAGCCGGCTGAAAAAAAGCCTAACACCTGCAATAAAGGAGCGTAAAGCTCCGTAACGCAGCCACCCATTGATTCCTATGGGCAAAGAATATTTATGTTTACACCTAACACCCTAACATAAACCCAGAGTCTAAACACCCCTAATCTTACACTTATTAACCCCTAATCTGCCGCCCCCAACATAGCCAACACCTATATTATACTTTTTAACCCCTAATCTGCCGCCCCCGACATTGCCGACACCTACATTATACTTATTAAGCCCTAATCTACTGCCCCCAACATTGCCGACACCTACATAATGCTATTAACCCCTAATCTGCTGCCCCCAATGTCACCGCAACCTACCTACACTTATTAACACTTATTAACCCCTAATCTGCTGCCCCCAAAGTTGCCGCCAGGGGTTTATTAACCCCTAAACCTAACCCTAAGTCTAACCCTAACCCTAACACCCATTAACTTTAATGTAATTAAAATAAATCTAAATAAAACCTACTATTAATAACTAAATAAATCCTATTTAAAACTAAATACTTACCTGAAAAATAAACCCTAAGCTAGCTACAATATAACAATATAACATTGATTGCATCAGCCTATAGGATTTTGTCACCTTTAATTCCGATTGGCTGATAGACTTCTATCAGCCAATCGGAATTCAAGGGATGCCATCTTGGATGACGTCATTTAAAGGAACCTTCATTGTTCAAGAAGACGTCGATTCAAGAGGATGCTCTGCGCCGGATGTCTTGAAGATGGACCCGCTCCGCGCTGGATGGATGAAGATAGAAGATAACGTCTGTATGAAGACTTCTGCCCGGTTGAATGAAGTCTTCTGCCCGGTTGGATGAAGACTTCTGCCGCTTCGTTGAGGACTTCTGCCGGCTTCATTGAGGATGGATATCGGGTCTTCAAAAACTGTAAGTGGATCTTCAGTGGCTAGTGTTATTGGGTGGCTTTTATTTTAGATTAGGGTTTTGGCGGGAAAAGAGCTAAATGCCCATTTAAGGGAAATGCCCATCCAAATGCCCTTTTCATGGCAATGGGGAACTAAGTTTTTTATTTGGGGAGTTGGTTGTGTGGGCAGTGAGTTTTACTGTTGGGGGGTTGTTTGTATTTTTTTTTTTTCAGGTAATAAAGCTGATTTCTTTGGGGCAATGCCCCGCAAAAGGTCCTTTTAAGGGCTATTGGTAGTTTAGTTTAGGCTAGGGTTTTTTTATGGGGGGGGGGGGCTTTTTTATTTTGATAGGGCTATTAGATTAGGTGTAATTAGTTTAAATATCTGATAATTTCTTTTTTTATTTTGTGAAATTTAGTGTTTGTTTTTTTTGTAATTTAGTTGTATTTAATTTATGTAATTTATTTAATTGTAGTGTAAGGTTAGGTGTTAGTGTAAGACAGGTTAGGTTTTATTTTACAGATAAATGTGTATTTATTTTAGCTAGGTAGTTAGTAAATAGTTAATAACTATTTAGTAACTATTCTACCTAGTTAAAATAAATACAAACTTGCCTGTGAAGTAAAAATAAAAGCTAAGCTAGATACAATGTAACTATTAGTTATATTGTAGCTAGCTTAGGGTTTATTTTACAGGTAAGAATTTAGTTTTAAATAGGAATTATTTAATTATTAATAGTAGGTTTTATTTAGATTTATTTTAATTACATTAAAGTTAGTGGGTGTTAGGGTTAGACTTAGGGTTAAGTTTAGGGGTTAATAAATTTAGTATAGTGGCGGCGACATTGGGGGTGGCAGATTAGGGGTTAAAAAATGTAGGTAGGTGGTGGCAATGTTAGGGGCGGCAGATTAGGGGTTAATAATATTTAACTAGTGTGTGCAATGCGGGAGTGAGGCGGTTTAGGGGTTAATATGTTTAATATATTGGCGGCGATGCCTGGAGTGGCAGATTAGGGGTTAATAATTTTATTTTAGTGTTTGCGATGCGGGATGGCCTTGGTTTAGGGGTTAATATGTAGTTTATGGGTGTTAGTGTACTTTTTAACACTTTAGTTATGAGTTTTATGCTACAGCTTTGTAGCGTAAAACTCATAACTACTGACTTTCAGTTTACGTTATGGATCTTGATGTTGCGTTACGGCCAAAAAAGTGTGCGGTGCCCCTAAACCTGCAAGACTCGTAATACCAGCGGTTATGAAAAAGAGCCTTAACGCTGCTTTTTCACTCATAATGCAAAACTCATAATCTAGCCGATTGACTTTAAAAATGGGAAGAACGCTGTTGCTTCTGGCTAAAAATAATAGGGAAAATAAATACCCTTTTCTGCAGTTTTACAACAGAATATTAGCAGAGTCCAGGCATTATTAGAACAGATTAACACCTTATTTACTGCTATTGTTTTTCAATAATCAAACACCATAAAAAAGATAAAACCTGCAAATAAGAGACAGATGAAAGACTTATGAAAGAGTGCAGATGGATATCCACATTGGATACACAATTTCCCAATGGCCTCAATGATAAGCTTGACATGGCCTGTTTTCTTTAAAAAGTTGCCTTTAATAACCCTTGTGCAAATAAGACACATCTATTTCCTTTTCACAGATATCTATTTTTTCAACTAAAAATCCTTATTGGTTGATAGGTATATTTAGTTACGTATAGAATTTTATCCTTTCTACATAGGCTTGAAACATAAGATACATGATAGAAAAATATAAAAAAAAATTTGTAACAATTATGATGTAAGTTTATTTTGTATTTGCACTATATACTTGTATGCATTCCAATGGCAAGATATGAAATATGCCATATGTAGCTGAACGCAAATGGTATCGAGAGTAGATGCAACCTTATTCACCTGTCAGTAGGGGCGTTACTCAACATGCTATATAAGGTATTTTAGCTATAAACTAAGTTTTTCGTCTATAGCGACTTAGTATCAAGCCTATAGTATATCTGGTAATACTTTAATTGCACATTTTTCTCCCTGGGGGATACTGTGTGACACGTTGTTTAAGTGCATATGTTGATAAAGTGTCATTTTGTTCACTTGTACGCTGGAGCAGTTTTATTTTGAGAAGAGTGCTGAAGTCCCTGTATTTTTGGAAATAATTATTTTTATATTTCCATTTCTTTCTTAATATTTTTCTTTATATATATATATATTTCTTTCATGTAATTAACAAGAGTCCATGAGCTAGTGACGTATGGGATATACATTCCTACCAGGAGGGGCAAAGTTTCCCAAACCTTAAAATGCCTATAAATACACCCCTCACCACACCCACAAATCAGTTTTACAAACTTTGCCTCCAAGGGAGGTGGTGAAGTAAGTTTGTGCTAGATTCTACGTTGATATGCGCTCCGCAGCAAGTTGGAGCCCGGTTTTCCTCTCAGCGTGCAGTGAATGTCAGAGGGATGTGAGGAGAGTATTGCCTATTGAATGCAGTGATCTCCTTCTACGGGGTCTATTTCATAAGGTTCTCTGTTATCGGTCGTAGAGATTCATCTCTTACCTCCCTTTTCAGATCGACGATATACTCTTATATTTACCATTTCCTCTACTGATTCTCGTTTCAGTACTGGTTTGGCTTTCTACAAACATGTAGATGAGTGTCCTGGGGTAAGTAAGTCTTATTTTCTGTGACACTCTAAGCTATGGTTGGGCACTTTATTTATAAAGTTCTAAATATATGTATTCAAACATTTATTTGCCTTGACTCAGAATGTTCAACTTTCCTTATTTCCAGACAGTCAGTTTCATATTTGGGATTATGCTTTAAATTATCATATTTTGTCTTACCTCAAAAATTTGACTTTTTTCCCTGTGGGCTGTTAGGCTCGCGGGGGCTGAAAATGCTTCATTTTATTGCGTCATTTTTGGCGCGGATTTTTTTGGCGCAAAAATTCATTTCCGTTTCCGGCGTCATACGTGTCGCCGGAAGTTGCGTCATTTTTTGACGTTATTTTGCGCCAAAGATGTCGGCGTTCCGGATGTGGCGTCATTTTTGGCGCCAAAAGCATTTAGGCGCCAAATAATGTGGGCGTCTTATTTGGCGCCAAAAAATATGGGCGTCGTTTTTGTCTCCACATTATTTCAGTCTCATTTTCATTTGCTTCTGGTTGCTAGAAGCTTGATGTTTGGCATTTTTTTCCCATTCCTGAAACTGTCATAAGGAATTTGATTTATTTTGCTTTATATGTTGTTTTTTCTCTTACATATTGCAAGATGTCTCACGTTGCATCTGAGCCAGAAGATACTACAGGAAAACCACTGCCTGCTGGATCTACCAAAGCTAAGTGTATCTGCTGTAAACTTTTGGTAGCTATTTCTCCAGCTGTTGTTTGTAATAATTGTCATGACAAACTTGTTAAAGCAGATAATATTTCCTTTAGTGATGTACCATTGCCTGTTGCAGTTCCCTCAACATCTAAGGTGCAGAATGTTCCTGATAACATAAGAGATTTTGTTTCTGAATCCATAAAGAAGGCTTTGTCTGTTATTTCTCCTTCTAGTAAACGTAAAAAGTCTTTTAAATCTTCTCTCTCTACAGATGAATTTTTAAATGAACACCATCATTCTGATTCTTTGGACTCTTCTAGTTCAGAGGATTCTGTCTCAGAGATTGATGCTGATAAATCTTCATATTTATTTAAGATGGAATTTATTCGCTCTTTACTTAAAGAAGTACTAATTGCTTTAGAAATAGAGGATTCTAGTCCTCTTGATACTAATTCTATACGTTTGGATAAGGTTTTTAAAGCTCCTGCGGTTATTCCAGAAGTCTTTCCTGTTCCTAATGCTATTTCTGCAGTAATTGCTAAGGAATGGGATAAATTGGGTAATTCATTTACTCCTTCTAAACGTTTTAAGCAATTATATCCTGTTCCGCCTGACAGGTTAGAATTTTGGGACAAAATCCCTAAAGTTGATGGGGCTATTTCTACCCTTGCTAAACGTACTACCATTCCTACGTCAGATGGTACCTCGTTTAAGGATCCTTTAGATAGAAAAATTGAATCTTTTCTAAGAAAAGCTTATCTATGTTCAGGTAATCTTCTTAGACCTGCTATATCATTGGCTGATGTTGCTGCAGCTTCAACTTTTTGGTTGGAAACTCTAGCGCAACAAGTAACAAATCGTGATTCTCATGATATTATTATTCTTCTCCAGCATGCTAATAATTTCATCTGTGATGCCATTTTTGATATTATTAGAGTTGATGTTAGATTTATGTCTCTGGCTATCTTAGCCAGAAGAGCTTTATGGCTTAAGACTTGGAATGCTGATATGGCTTCTAAATCAACTCTACTTTCCATTTCTTTCCAGGGAAACAAATTATTTGGTTCTCAGTTGGATTCTATTATTTCAACTGTTACTGGTGGGAAAGGAACTTTTTTACCACAGGATAAAAAGTCTAAAGGTAAAAACAGGGCTAACAATCGTTTTCGTTCCTTTCGTTTCAACAAAGAACAAAAGCCTGATCCTTCGTCCTCAGGAGCAGTTTCAGTTTGGAAACCATCTCCAGTCTGGAATAAATCCAAGCCTGCTAGAAAGGCAAAGCCTGCTTCTAAGTTCACATGAAGGTACGGCCCTCATTCCAGTTCAGCTGGTAGGGGGCAGGTTACGTTTTTTCAAAGAAATTTGGATCAAATCTGTTCACAATCTTTGGATTCAGAACATTGTTTCAGAAGGGTACAGAATTGGTTTCAAGATGAGACCTCCTGCAAAGAGATTTTTTCTTTCCCATGTCCCAGTAAATCCAGTAAAAGCTCAAGCATTTCTGAATTGTGTTTCAGATCTAGAGTTGGCTGGAGTAATTATGTCAGTTCCAGTTCCGGAACAGGGGATGGGGTTTTATTCAAATCTCTTCATTGTACCAAAGAAGGAGAATTCCTTCAGACCAGTTCTGGATCTAAAATTATTGAATCGTTATGTAAGGATACCAACGTTCAAGATGGTAACTGTAAGGACTATATTGCCTTTTGTTCAGCAAGGGAATTATATGTCCACAATAGATTTACAGGATGCATATCTGCATATTCCGATTCATCCAGATCATTATCAGTTCCTGAGATTCTCTTTTCTAGACAAGCATTACCAATTTGTGGCTCTACCGTTTGGCCTTGCTACAGCTCCAAGAATTTTCACAAAGATTCTCGGTGCTCTTCTGTCTGTAATCAGAGAACAGGGTATTGTGGTATTTCCTTATTTGGACGATATCTTGGTACTTGCTCCGTCTTTACATTTAGCAGAGTCTCATACGAATCGACTTGTGTTGTTTCTTCAAGATCATGGTTGGAGGATCAATTTACCAAAAAGTTCTTTGATTCCTCAAACAAGGGTAACCTTTCTGGGTTTCCAGATAGATTCAGTGTCCATGACTCTGTCTTTAACAGACAAGAGACGTCTAAAATTGATTACAGCTTGTCGAAACCTTCAGTCACAATCATTCCCTTCGGTAGCCTTATGCATGGAAATTCTAGGTCTTATGACTGCTGCATCGGACGCGATCCCCTTTGCTCGTTTTCACATGCGACCTCTTCAGCTCTGTATGCTGAACCAATGGTGCAGGGATTACACGAAGATATCTCAATTAATATCTTTAAAACCGATTGTTCGACACTCTCTAACGTGGTGGACAAATCACCATCGTTTAATTCAGGGGGCTTCTTTTGTTCTTCCGACCTGGACTGTAATTTCAACAGATGC
The DNA here is from genome assembly GCF_027579735.1 of Bombina bombina. Classification (NCBI taxonomy): domain Eukaryota; kingdom Metazoa; phylum Chordata; class Amphibia; order Anura; family Bombinatoridae; genus Bombina; species Bombina bombina. The sequence goes on from NC_069500.1 coordinate 1,319,729,929, forward strand.
AAGTCTCACAGGTTGGGGAGCTGTGTGGGGATCTCTGACGGCACAAGGAGTTTGGGAATCTCAGGAGGTGAGATTACCGATCAATATTTTGGAACTCCGTGCAATTTTCAGAGCTCTTCAGTTTTGGCCTCTTCTGAAGAGAGAATCGTTCATTTGTTTTCAGACAGACAATGTCACAACTGTGGCATACATCAATCATCAAGGAGGGACTCACAGTCCTCTGGCTATGAAAGAAGTATCTCGAATTTTGGCCCAGGTGTAGACAATTGGGAAGCGGATTATCTCAGTCGCCAAACGTTGCATCCGGGCGAATGGTCTCTTCACCCAGAGGTATTTCTTCAGATTGTTCAATTGTGGGGGCTCCCAGAGATAGATCTGATGGCCTCTCATCTAAACAAGAAACTTCCCAGGTATCTGTCCAGATCCCGGGATCCTCAGGCGGAGGCAGTGGATGCATTATCACTTCCTTGGAAGTATCATCCTGCCTATATCTTTCCGCCTCTAGTTCTTCTTCCAAGAGTAATCTCCAAGATTCTGAGGGAATGCTCGTTTGTTCTGCTAATAGCTCCGGCATGGCCTCACAGGTTTTGGTATGCGGATCTTGTCCGGATGGCATCTTGCCAGCCATGGACTCTTCCGTTAAGACCAGACCTTCTGTCACAAGGTCCTTTTTTCCATCCGGATCTGAAATCCTTAAATTTAAAGGTATGGAGATTGAACGCTTGATTCTTGGTCATAGAGGTTTCTCTGACTCCGTGATTAATACTATGTTACAGGCTCGTAAATCTGTATCTCGAGAGATATATTATAGAGTCTGGAAGATTTATATTTCATGGTGTCTTTCTCATCATTTTTCTTGGCATTCTTTTAGAATACCGAGAATTTTACAATTTCTTCAGGATGGTTTGGATAAGGGTTTGTCCGCAAGTTCTTTGAAAGGACAAATCTCTGCTCTTTCTGTTCTTTTTCACAGAAAGATTGCTATTCTTCCTGATATTCATTGTTTTGTACAAGCTTTGGTTCGTATAAAACCTGTCATTAAGTCAATTTCTCCTCCTTGGAGTTTGAATTTGGTTCTGGGAGCTCTTCAAGCTCCTCCGTTTGAACCTATGCATTCATTGGACATTAAATTACTTTCTTGGAAAGTTTTGTTCCTTTTGGCCATCTCTTCTGCTAGAAGAGTTTCTGAATTATCTGCTCTTTCGTGTGAGTCTCCTTTTCTGATTTTTCATCAGGATAAGGCGGTGTTGCGAACTTCTTTTGAATTTTTACCTAAAGTTGTGAATTCCAACAACATTAGTAGAGAAATTGTGGTTCCTTCATTATGTCCTAATCCTAAGAATTCTAAGGAGAAATCATTGCATTCTTTGGATGTTGTTAGAGCTTTGAAATATTATGTTGAAGCTACGAAATCTTTCCGTAAGACTTCTAGTCTATTTGTTATCTTTTCTGGTTCTAGGAAAGGCCAGAAAGCTTCTGCCATTTCTTTGGCATCTTGGTTGAAATCTTTAATTCATCTTGCCTATGTTGAGTCGGGTAAAACTCCGCCTCAAAGAATTACAGCTCATTCTACTAGGTCAGTATCTACTTCCTGGGCGTTTAGGAATGAAGCTTCGGTTGACCAGATCTGCAAAGCAGCAACTTGGTCTTCTTTGCATACTTTTACTAAATTCTACCATTTTGATGTATTTTCTTCTTCTGAAGCAGTTTTTGGTAGGAAAGTTCTTCAGGCAGCGGTTTCAGTTTGAATCTTCTGCTTATGTTTTTTGTTAAACTTTATTTTGGGTGTGGATTATTTTCAGCAGGAATTGGCTGTCTTTATTTTATCCCTCCCTCTCTAGTGACTCTTGTGTGGAAAGATCCACATCTTGGGTAGTCATTATCCCATACGTCACTAGCTCATGGACTCTTGTTAATTACATGAAAGAAAACATAATTTATGTAAGAACTTACCTGATAAATTCATTTCTTTCATATTAACAAGAGTCCATGAGGCCCACCCTTTTTTGTGGTGGTTATGATTTTTTTGTATAAAGCACAATTATTCCAATTCCTTATTTTATATGCTTCGCACTTTTTCTTATCACCCCACTTCTTGGCTATTCGTTAAACTGATTTGTGGGTGTGGTGAGGGGTGTATTTATAGGCATTTTAAGGTTTGGGAAACTTTGCCCCTCCTGGTAGGAATGTATATCCCATACGTCACTAGCTCATGGACTCTTGTTAATATGAAAGAAATGAATTTATCAGGTAAGTTCTTACATAAATTATGTTATCTACATATGTATTTATGTGTTTATATGTCTGTAAATACATATAGGAAAAGGAATACAGTTTGTATGGTGTTTCCCTACGTATATAGAAAGATAGTAAGTTGCTCACCGTTCCTGTGTCCGGGACTTATGAAAGGTACACACTCACCCCACATGTAGCGCTTCCAGTCATCTGGTACTCCCTTATTGCCCAAGTCTGCCGTCAGAGATATACTCACTTCAATCTCCGGAGAATCTGTAAACCAAACAGGCTGAGAAATTGCTCAGCAAATCATCCACTGCTACCTCCAGATCATTGCCTCTATCCGTAATTAGGCCAGCGGCATTTGGCTCTAGAAAGATGACGTCACGTGACGTTGCGTGAGAAGAAGGGCCTATGATTACGGCTCTGTGCCGAAACATGTAAGCCGTTGGTGCTATGCTCTTACATCTCTTGCAATTCTATGAATCCTTCCAACTATTGCAGTTTTTAACTTTGTGCATAATAAAAACAAGTTTTATCTACATATACAGCTGGACTACAGTTTTCCTTGTGTAAATACATATATACACATATAAATACATTAATACATATGCACACATATATAGAAATATATATATACATACATACATATACATCTTTAGCAGTGTGTCTGTATGTATTTTAGTGTTAAAGCCCTTTGGCTGCTTTTTTTTCTCTAACACCAGAGATCTCATATCTTTGAGCCCTTATAACTTTATTTTGCTCAACTTGTAATATCAGCACAAAAGAGCGCAAACGATTGCATGAACCTTTCAGGTTCTTAGACAGTCAGGACTTGACAGAAGATGGAAAGATGTCTGATGGATGGCCTCTATGTACACTGTCATAAAAAATGTGCAAAAATTGTACCTTTAGGGGTACAACAGCTTGTCACTGGGGCAGTACCCTCAAAGGTACACCCACTGTACCCTTTAACATGGATACAAATTGGTTCCCCTTGCAGATTGTACCTTTCAAAGGCAAATATGTACCTTTGGTGACTAGATTGGACCTCAGTGCTATGGTACCATAATGTACCCTTAAAAAATGGTGCAGATTTGGCCTTTTAAGGGTACTGCCCCAGTGACAAGCCCTTTGTACCTCATAATGGCAAATTTGTACTCAACACAGAATATTAAAATGCTGTTCCATCAAAATTATTATATAACATTCAAATATGCATTAATTTAATGTGTACGTTTTAAGACAGTATTACAATAGCCACACTGCAGTTTTATAAGTTTGGTTAGTGTAGCCAAACAGCAGGTCCTAAGACTGCTACAAGAATTCCTGAAAGAACCAGGATTAACAACCAGTTCCAAAAGGAGCTATTTAACATGTTTCATTTCACTCTGTACTCGACTCTAACAAAACCCCATTTAACTTAGGGTGACAGGCCACATAAAACATAAATATATAGGGACAGAGCTCGACAACAGCATGGTCGCACTTCATTAGAGCTCCATAATATTTATATCTGTATGCAAGACAATGACTATCTGATGGATTATCTGATATCTCAAAAGAGTGACAGAAGCCTAGCAAGCTAAGACCTAACTGACAATGCCACTTCCATCTTGATCTACTGAGGCAGTCGAGCCGTATGCCCTGCAGGGGGATCGCCCTGTATAGATACTATCGGGAAACCGCCATTTTTTTGCCCTCGTGGCACTACATAGCTTTGATACAGTAAGCTTCATTCTTTGTAGCCTAGTGGAACTTTTGCAAGAACAGAATGGATTATATGGCTCCTTCCTTCACAACCATGGAAGAACTATGTGATATTATAGATACAGCTTTCGAAGATATACGGGGAGTGCTTCTCAGGATTACAAGCAACCAAACTTACTACCCGCGCCCTACTAACAGGCAACATGAGAAGCTAGTGATGGTTTCGGCTTGCGATGCTGAGGCATCGGTGACATGGAGCCAGCAGAGTTCACAGCCATCTCTACTATTTCTCCGAGATGATACTAGAACGGAGGGGCAGCTGATCATGAAGGAGTGTGGGCTGCAAGGTGCTATCGCAGCCTCACAGTCATCCGCAGGAGTCTTGTGCTCTGGGAATTGTTGGCTGCCGATGTCAATTGAGACCTGGTGGGTGGATGAAATTGATACGCTGTTGGAGGCTAATACCTATAGTTCGATGGACAGTGAGACCCTGGATAAATCTCAAATAACAGAGACTGATGTGGATCAGAGGAGTGTACCGGGCATGTTATTCAGATACCATATGCAGCTGGATTATCTTACCCAGTACTGTCTACCTGACAAATTTATATTTCTACGAAGGACTGGTGTTGGATGAATTCTTGGGACATGAAAAATGGCAAATACGGACTGAGCAAGTCGTCTTTGCCCTGACTTTTGCTGCTTAGCAATGTATATACATGTTTATGGACAGTATGTTTTGTTTGCTGTTCCTTGGTAATACTAAGTTATAAGTTCATAGATTAAAGAACAAATTGTTTACTTTTGTGCATTACTGTTCCTGCTCTGATATTTTATTGGGCATTAGAGCTTTTGTTAAACTTAAAAATTGACTCTAGATAGGTATTTTATTAGCACATATATTTTTGCTAAGTTTTTTATATCTCCCGTTATTAAGAACTATATAGCACAAAAACTTGAATATATCCACCACATTATCAGACGGATAGATGTTATCTATGGATATTTATATTTTCCTGGATAGCCATTGCCCATCACACATTATAGTTAGATGTTGACTCCTCTGCCTGCGGCCGGGGCAGGGGAACACGCTATAGATAATTGCTGCTCTCACATTGGTGAGTACATGTCATACACTGATAACGTTATTCCTTTAACTAGTCAGCGTTAACAAAAAGTTCTCTAACATGCAATTAGCACCAGGTGCGCATAACTCCATATAGATAACTTTTGTCATCTAGCTAACTTCACTTTGATACATGTTTTTGGGATATTTAGAGTTTCCAACTTTAAAATTAACTGCTTTCTCCAATTTCTTTGAAATTAGACATATGCTGGTAATACTCAAGTATATACAGGTGGGTCTAATGGGGATATTTTTTACTGTACCTATTTTGAGTTACACCTGCCTACTTTTCATTCTGTTTGTTTATGTAAAAATCTAGGTTTGTACATACGTGGGGGTGTACCCTTTGCTTTTTCAAATGTATGTGTTATGTACTCTTTGGGGGAATTAGACCGAGTATATTCTACCTAACCACGGGGATAGAGGTTAAAGTCATATGGTCTTTGATGAGATTCACTGGGCCTACGTTAAGGGTCCTACTAGTTTTAAGTGAATATGCAATATGTTTAGTCGTTTGATTTACTGTACCACTAGTTGTGCCATCTATTTTGTACATAATTACTAGGCCACGGGTGATGAGAGGTCCTCCAGCGTCTCTAATGTAATTGAAATATATACGGTATGCCAGTATAAATGTTCTAGAGAGTCATGTATTGATGAGGTTGTTAAATTCCTATATATTTTTATACACTGGTAGGCCGTAGTTTGTTAGATAGACCTCTCCTGCAGGTGCTGAGGAGCAAGTATGCTATAAGTCTTTTACATTATGCTCCGTTTCCGCCCCATCATATTGCTTACTGGTTAAGCTTAGGTTCACAGACCCCATTTGAAACTCCTAATTCTGTTTAGATATGTTTATTTCTAGAGGTAACTGATATATTCCCCTTCCCCTTTTAAATGAGGTGTTGTCTCTATAGGCTCTATTGATATATTTCCAGTATGACCATATTACATGTGAGCTTGATTCTTTTATTTGGCTGTTTATAATTTTCTGTCCTGACCTTTGAGTATGAAGAATTATACTTTCTGTGTATTTTGTTTGCAATAACCTCAATAAAAAATTTAAATAAAAAAACAAAACAAAAAAAACCCCATAAACATATAGAAAACAACATAATAATAAAAATGTAACTCTAACGAAAGGAAGGGGGATTCAGGGGAGGGATAAACGATAAAACTTACAACCATACATTGAATTGTCACTCTATGCAAAATATATGCAAATGAGTATATTTCCCCAGTGTACATTTTAGTGATGAACCTTCTACAAATAGATGGAGCTGTATTACACATGTCAAGGAACTTTCAACCAATAGATGGCGCTATGGCGTGTTACACAATGTCCATGTATGTGACTGGGGAATGGTTACAATTTTATTTTTTAAAAACAGGTTCTTAAACAGCTCTTGTTTATTTTTAGAGTTTAAAAGGAAACATTTTCTCTGTAATTTTAGTTAATACATTTGCTTTATTTTTAATAGTTATCATCTTGATGCTCTAAATATAAACATTACAATGTTAAGAGTTTGTGTGCTATATAGAACCAGCAACACAGTATAATTAAATATATGGGTTATTAAGTATTTTTTGTTGCTTTGCCTGCTTCTTGCATATTACCAACAACCATTGAACATTAATTATTTTGCTGTACAACATGTATGTTGAATTCATTATTGGTGACTGCCAGTTATGTGTTCAATTAATAATTGAGGTGCATTAATTATATGGACTTGCATTGTTTGGCAGCCTTGAACCACCCATCCCCCTCAACCTTTTAGTCACACAAGTGATTGTACCTTTTTGGGGGAGTTAAAGGGTACAGACATGGACCCTTTGACGGTTGGAAACATATTTGTACCTTATTTACCGCTAAATGGTGAATATTAGTTCCTTAAGGTGTAATTATGATCCATTGAGGGTACAACCACAGCAGTTGTACCCTAAGTGTTCACAAACGTACCCCAACCGTACCCTTTTTTCTGACAGTGTAAGGTATAACTTTACCCCAGGATTACTGTGCACTTTACATTTTGCTGCTGTTTCTTTTTATCATGGATGACTTCAATGCCAACTGTTTCTAGTAACATTTGCACCATGTAATGGGTATATCCAAAAAAATGATTTTGTTGCACTATTTTTACAAGCTCGTTGAGAGATACAGGTCTTCATTTTATAAGGTTGCATAAAAACAAGCAAAGCAAGCACACATTGGCCCAGATCCAATTAAACCTATTAATGCAACTAACATCTTGCAGGGAAAAATAAATAGCTGGAACACACCACTAAAAAAATTCAAGTTTCTCCATTCTAATCAATTGGGAAGCATCGAACTCTTGACCATTCACTTTTCAGCACATCAAATGTGCTCCATTGTGAAGGATAGCGGAATCATGGAAACATCTTCAAAATGTTACAAAATAAACAAATTAAAATGGGAAATAAAACAGTCCACTCTAACTAACTAAAATGGGAACCAAAAAATAGACAACTCTAACACATGCAAAAAAGAAAACTTGAAAACAATAAAAAAAAAAAAATTAAGACAATTTCATCAGCTTTACAGTAGAGAGACAGTGATATAATATGCTTTAAAAGGGAAATAGAATCTTTATTAATTAGGAATCCTTGCTATTAGTATAGGTACAAAATCCCGATCATGCCCCCATGCACATGAGCAACCCCTCCTTCATGTCCGTAAGGTTTTGTACACATGTTCCGTCCTTGCCAGCGACTACTTTTCAATCGCAAATCAAATTGAATGCTGTTTCTTTGGGTATTAATCATCCTTCTGTTTGTTCACTACAGGAGAATGTTAATGTGTTATCCAATGTTAACAAGCATTAAAGGTCAGTTACGATTTTACCTTCTACTAGTACTATTTGTCCTGAAGCCAGGGATACCGTTATGTCTTCAATTGGTGAAGTTGCCTCTGGTGATGAGGAGTCTTCATCTGATGTTGAACCTGATATTTCCTCTTTTTTGTTTAAAATGTAACATATTCGTTCTCTTTTGAAGGAGGTCTTCAATACTTAAAGGGTTAAATGAGAAGCCTTGTAATCGTTTAAATTCAGTTTTTTAAAACTGTTGTTAAACTCCCTGAGGTCTTCCCTATTCCTGATGCTGTCTCTGACATGATTTATAGGCAATGGTCTAAGCCAGGGTATTCATTTAATCCTTCTGCAAGGTTTAAAAAGTTATATCCTTTAGCTGCAGCTAATGCTGAATTGTGGGAAACTGTTCCTAAGATTTATGGGGCTGTTTCCTCTCTAGACTTTGAAGGGCCCACTGGATAGAAAAACAGTCACCTAGATTACAAGTTTTGCGGTAACAGGGGTGCGGTGCTAACGAGCAGTTTATGCTCACCGCTCACCTACAAACAACGCTGGTATTACGGGTTTTTTAAACCCGGCTCTAGCCGCAAAAAAGTGAGCGGAGAGCAGAATTTTGCTCCACATCTCACCTCAATACCAGCGCTGCTTACGGTAGCGGTGAGCAGGTAAAACGTGCTTGTGCACGATTTCCCCATAGGAATCAATGGGGGAGGGCCAGCTGAAAAAAAACCTCCTAACGCAGACCCATTGATTCCTATGGGGAAATACATTTTATGTCTACACCTAACACCCTAACATGAACCCTGAGTCTAAGCACCCCTAATCTTACACTTATTAACCCCTAATCCGCTGCCCCAACATTGCAGACACCTGCATTATACATATTAACCCCTAATCTGCTGCTCCGGACACCGCCGCCTACATTATATTATTAACCCTAATCTGCTGCCCCCAACATAACTACAATTAAATACAATTAAATTAAATAACTAAAGTACGAACCCCCCCCCCCACTAAATTACAAAAAATAATAAAATAATTACAATTTTTTAAAACTAATTACACCTAATCTAATTCCCCTAATAAAATAAAAAAGCCCCCCAAAATAATAAAAATCCCTACCCTATACTAAATTACAAATAGCCCTTTTGCGGGGCATTGCCCCAAAGTAATCAGCTCTTTTACCTGGAAAAAAAATACAATACACCCCCAACATTAAAACCCACCACCCACACACCCAACCCTACACTAAAACCCACCCAATCCCCCCTTAAAAAAACCTAACACTAACCCCTTGAAGATCACCCTACCTTGAGACGTCTTCACCTAACCGGGCAGAAGTGGTCCTCCAGAGGGGCAGAAGTCTTCATCCGATCCGGGCAGAAGAGGACCTCCAGACAGGCAGAAGTCTTCATCCAGGCGGCATCTTCTATCTTCATCCATCCGGAGCGGAGCGGGTCCATCTTCAAGCCAGCTGACACGGAGCATCCTCTTCCAACAACATCCAAATGAAGAATGAAGGTTCCTTTAAATGACGTCATCCAAGATGGCGTCCCTTGAATTCTGATTGGCTGATAGGATTCTATCAGCCAATCGGAATTAAGGTAGGAAAAATCCTATAAATAAAAATAAATTCTTACCTATAGAATAAACCCTAAGCTAGCTACAATATAACTAATAGTTACATTGTATCTATCTTAAGTTTCATTTTTATTTTACAGGCAAGTTTGTATTTATTTTAACTAGGTAGAATAGTTACTAAATAGTTATTAACTATTTAATAACTACCTAGCTAAAATAAATACAAATTTACCTGTAAAATGAAACCTAACCTAAGTTACTCTAACACCTAACACTACAATTAAATAAATTACCATAATTAAATACAATTAAATAAATTAAATACAATTAGCTAAATTACAAAAAAACAAATAATTAAATTACAGAAAATAAAAAACAAATTACAAGATATTTAAACTAATTACATCTAATCTAATAGCCCTATCAAAATAAAAAAGCCCCCTCAAAATAAAAAAAATCCCTACCCTATACTAAATTACAAATAGCCCTTTTGCGGGGCATTGCCCCAAAGTAATCAGCTCTTTTACCTGGAAAAAAAAATACAATACACCCCCCAACATTAAAACCCACCACCCACACACCCAACCCTACACTAAAACCCACCCAATCCCCCCTTAATAAAACCTAACACTAACCCCTTGAAGATCACCCTACCTTGAGACGTCTTCACCTAACCGAGCAGAAGTGGTCCTCCAGAGGGGCAGAAGTCTTCATCCGATCCGGGCAGAAGAGGACCTCCAGACAGGCAGAAGTCTTCATCCAGACGGCATCTTCTATCTTCATCCATCCGGAGCGGAGCGGGTCCATCTTCAAGCCAGCTGACACGGAGCATCCTCTTCCAACAACATCCAAATGAAGAATGAAGGTTCCTTTAAATGACGTCATCCAAGATGGCGTCCCTTGAATTCCGATTGGCTGATAGGATTCTATCAGCCAATCGGAATTAAGGTAGGAACAATCCTATAAATAAAAATAAATTCTTACCTATAGAATAAACCCTAAGCTAGCTACAATATAACTAATAGTTACATTGTATCTATCTTAGGTTTCATTTTTTATTACAGGCAAGTTTGTATTTATTTTAACTAGGTAGAATAGTTACTAAATAGTTATTAACTATTTAATAACTACCTAGCTAAAATAAATACAAATTTACCTGTAAAATGAAACCTAACCTAAATTACACTAACACCTAACACTACACTACAATTAAATAAATTACCATAATTAAATACAATTAAATAAATTAAATACAATTAGCTAAATTACAGAAAAACAAATCACTAAATTACAGAAAATAAAAAACAAATTACAAGATATTTAAACTAATTACACCTAATCTAATAGCCCTATCAAAATAAAAAAGCCCCCCCAAAATAAAAAAACCCTAGCCTAAACTAAAATACCAATAGCCCTTAAAAGGGCCTTTTGCGTGGCATTGCCACAAAGAAATCAGCTCTTTTACCTGAAAAGAAATACAAACAACCCCCCAACAGTAAAACCCACCACCTACACAACTAACCCCCCAAATAAAACCCTAACTAAAAAAACTTAAGCTCCTCATTGCCCTGAAAAGGGCATTTGGATGGGCATTAACCTTAAAAGGACATGTATCTCTATTGCGGCCCAAAGCCCTAGCCTAAAAATAAAACCCACCCAATAAACCCTTAAAAAATCTTAACACTAACCCTTGAAGATCCACTTACAGTTTTGAAGATCCAACATCCATCCTCAACGATACCGGGAGAAGTCCTCAAAGAAGCCAGGAGAAGTCTTCATCCAAGCCGGAAGAAGTGGTCCTCCAGACGGCATCTTCTATCTTCATCCATCCGGCGAGGAGCGGGTCCATCTTCAAGACATCCGACGTGGAGCATCCTCTTCAATCGACGTCTTCTTCCAGAATGAATATCTCTTTAAGTGACGTCATCTAAGATGGCGTCCCTTAGATTACGATTGGCCAATAGGATTGAGCTGGCATTCTATTGGCTGATTGGAACAGCCAATAGAATGCCAGCTCAATCCTATTAGCTGATTGCTTCAGCCAATAGGATTTTTTCAACCTTAATTCCGATTGGCTGTTAGAATTCTATCAGCCAATCGGAATCTAAGGGACGCCATCTTGGATGATGTCACTTAAAGAGATATTCATTCTGGAAGAAGACGTTGATTGAAGAGGATGCTCCGCGCCGGATGTCTTGAAGATGGAGCTGCTTCGCGCTGGATGGATGAAGATAGAAGATGCCATCTCGATAAAGACTTCTGGCCGTCTGGAGGACTACTTCTCCCGGCTTGGATGAAGACTTCTCCCGGCTTCGTTGAGGATGGATGTCGGATTTTCAAAACTGTAAGTGGATCTTCAGGGGTTAGTGTTAGTTTTTTTTAAGGATTTTTTGGGTGTGTTTTAGTTTTAGGTTAGGGTGCTGCAATAGAGCTAAATGCCCTTTTAAGGGCAATGCCCATCTAAATGCCCTTTTCAGGGCAATGGGGAGCTTAGGTATTTTTAGTTAGGGTTTTATTTGGGGGTTGGTTGTGTGGGTGGTGAGTTTTACTGTTGTGGGGGTTGTTTGTATTCTTTTCTGGTAAAAGAGCTGATTTCTTTGGGGCAATGCCCCACAAAGGTCCTTTTAAGGGCTATGGTAGTTTAGTTTAGGCTAGGTTTTTTTTTATTTCGGGGGGCTTTTTTATTTTGATAGGGCTATTAGATTAGGTGTAATTAGTTTAAATATCTTGTAATTTGTTTTTTATTTTCTGTAATTTAGTGATTTGTTTTTTTTTGTAATTTAGCTAATTGTATTTAATTTATTTAATTGTATTTAATTATGGTAATTTATTTAATTGTAGTGTAGTGTTAGGTGTTAGTGTAACTTAGGTTAGGTTTCATTTTACAGGTAAATTTGTATTTATTTTAGCTAGGTAGTTATTAAATAGTTAATAACTATTTAGTAACTATTCTACCTAGTTAAAATAAATACAAACTTGCCTGTAAAATAAAAATGAAACCTAAGATAGATACAATGTAACTATTAGAAAAGGGGGGCGTGGAGTGATATGTAGATCAGACTCAACTGGCTTCCCCAAGTCTGATATGCTCCCAATATCAGATGTGTAGAAGTGTGCAAAGTGGGTGTGGGGAGCGCTCAAAAAGAGCTGTGAGTTAGGCTGTGATTCTATTATAAATTTAAAAATATTTTCTCACAAATTTGTGTTTGAGGTGTATTTGTAGTTTTCTTAATAAGTGTGTATTTATAATATTGGTGGTGAGGGTGTATTAGTGATTATTCTTCTAATTGTCAACTTTATGTTTATCTGGTGATTCTGTTGTATCGTTTCCTATATAAAGTGTTTCGATGTATTTAAAAGAAAAGTGTTTAAAAGAAAAGTGTTTAAAAGAAAAGTGTGCGTTACTAATTTATCAGTCTGTATCTGGTGTTGCTTGGATACTCCTATTCCTTAAGTTCTTGCTGATGTGAAAAAATAATAACTGACTTGCAATAATCTTCTATTACTTTAAACTCTAAGGTAGTTACTATGTTGCAATGATAACAAATGTGATTCCAACTGTACTTTATAAGTAAATGAATAAACAAAATCGGACTTTGTATATAAAAAAGTTTACTTGGATCTTAATAAAAAACAATTCTACTAACATATACAATTATACCAAATCAGCATATATATTGGATTAGAGCATATAGGGGTACATCCTTATAATAAAATGTATTAAAAAATTGTGCTGAGAGTTCGGATATTGTTATCCTTTGTGATGTTCTTACGTTGTGGCCACAACTTGTTCTGAGACTGTTAAAATCCAAATATGGTGTTTGCTGGTTAAAAGTTTACAGCTGTACTCCCCCTAACCGGACCTCTGATACTCCTTACCTCTGTGTTTTTCTTTGTAATGCCATGGGTTCTGGGAAGAGTGCTTGTATGAGTAGGCCGAGTTCTCCAAGCAGCCGTTGCCGCTGTTTGAATTTCCTCCGCAACTACTTCCTACCCGGGTGTGCGTGTGACGTTGTACACGGAGGACCTATCAGGCAACCGGATCGTGGGGGGAGTGTTTCCTGTACTGGAGCCAATCTTATCCACACTCGATGTTGGGTTTTCTACGCGTTTCAGCGCCGTGACTTGCGCCTTTATCAAGACTGTATAATCTAGTGTGTCCTTTAAGCTCCTTTATAGTGCTTCTGAGGTTAGGATACTCCCCCTAATTAGTTGCTCATAAAATGCTCTGGTATATGAGATATCAATACTTTGTTGTTTAAACATATTTTTTAAAACATATTCATTGGAAAATCATCTTTTCTGTGACAAATATTGCATAGTGTTATAAAATATTACAAAATGTTATACATGCATATTCAATCATATAATCTAAAGTGATTATAAAGATGAAATGAGAATAAAAAATAAAATGAATGAAGTGGAGTACTATATTGTATTAATCTTGATGTATATTGTCATATTCAGATAGATATGAGAATCTAAGAGTTTAAACACCACCTAGTGATAGTTATATTATATGGAGGTAATAGGTGTGTTATTGCACTATTGTAATATTATAATATTATATTGCAATATTATAAAATTATATGAATGGATTTAAGTTGAGTTCTGCATTAAGGCCATTCGGTGTGAGGGTGTTGAATTTGAATATTAGTTCAGCTTCTTTTAATAGCAACATTTTTTCCATATCACCTCCTCTGTTATAGTGTACTTTTTTATACCCCAGTATGTGAACCCTATTGGTTTCTTGTGGTGTTTCTCTGTAAAATGTTTAGAGAGTAAATGTTTACAGTTACCTCTTTTAATATTAGAAAGGTGTTCTCTTATTCTATCATGTAATGGTCTGCTCGTTTGTCCCAAGTACTGTAATTTGCACTGGCATTGAAATAAGTAAATTATGTTTGTGTCAGAACACCTGATGGTGTCTCTTATGGGATATTTGTAGTTATTATTAGAGGATATTACTTCTTTACTCTTTTTGCCATATTTGCACGCTTTACAGCTTGTGCAAGGAAAAAAACCTTGCAGTGCATTTCCATATAGATCTTGATCTCTTGGTTTAGATGTTTTATTAAACTGACTGGGTGCTAGTATACTTCTCAAATTGTTTGTCTTTCTAAATATTAATGTTGGTCGTGGTTTTACAATGTCTGATAGTAGTGGATCCTTTCTAATTATGTGCCAGTGTTTATCTAAAATCTTTTTTATAATCTTATGATCTTCATTGTATTCTGTAATGAATGATATTTGATTATGTAATTGATTTTTGTTCTTATTTTTATATTTCAGTAATTCTGTTCTATCTTTATTTATTGCTTGATCTTTGGCTTCTTTTATTATTGTGTCTTTATATCCTTTCTCTTTAAATTTTCTTTCCAGAGTATTTGCTTGTTTCTGAAATGTATTATCATCTGAACAGTTCTTCCTTATTCTGTAAAACTGGCCTTTCGGTGTATTATTAATCCATCTATCTAAATGACAGCTGTCCGGATGTATGTAACTGTTTGTATCTGTGGGTTTAAAGTATGTCTCTGTTGTAATGGTATTATTTATAATATTTATTTGAACATCTAAAAAATGTATATTTGTTTTACTATATTCGTGGGTAAAACTTAAACCCCAAGTATTACAATTTATGTCTTCTAGAAATAGATTGAGGAGTTCCTGATCTCCTTTCCAGATCAGAAACATATCATCTATGAATCTCCTGTAGAGCATGAGGTTTGCACCCCATGGGGAGTGTAGGATATGTTTATCCTCAAATCTCCCCATGAATAAGTTGGCATAACTGGGTGCAAACCTCGTGCCCATAGCTGTTCCTTGTAGTTGTAAATAGAATGTTTTGTTAAAATTGAAATAATTGTTTTCTAATATGAATTGCATACAATTTAGAATGAATTGGATCTGTAGGGTTTTCATTTCATAATCTGTGTTTAAATAGTGTTCTGAAGCTTCTATTCCTAATTTATGTTGTATGTTGGTGTATAATGAATTGACGTCGCATGTGACTAATGTGTAGTCTTCTTGCCATGTTATAGTTGTCAGTATATTCAAGAAATCTGTAGTGTCTTTTAAATGCGACGGTAAGTTATGTACGTACTTTTGTAGGAAAGTATCCACGCATTGTGACATATTGGAAGTGAGAGCATCGATTCCAGAGATTATGGGACGGCCTGGTGGGTGATCTAATGTTTTATGTATTTTGGGGAGGTAATAGAAAACTGGTGTTTTTGGATATTGTATATTTATGAATTGATACTCATGATTATTTATTATTCCTGCTGCTTTGGCAGTATTTAAGATTGTTTCAAAATTTTTTGTTTGTTTTTGAATAGGGTTAAATGATAATTTTCTATAGGTTTCTGTGTCTCCTAATATTCTATTCGCTTCTATGATGTAATCTTTAGTGTTTAGTATGACCAACCCTCCACCTTTATCTGCTTGCTTTATTGTAATTGTTGGGTCTTCTTTAAGTTCTTTTAGGATAGTTTTCTCCTTCTTAGTTAGATTGGATGGTTTTCTTTTGTTAATTTCACAATTCTTTATTTCCTCTTTTATTAATCTTTCGAACATTTCAATATGTGCTCCTTTGTCATGTGTTGGGTAGTATGATGATTTAGGTTTGAGTGGTGTGTGAATATATTCTGTTTTTCTAGTTTGTAATTGTTTTTCTTGAGGATTCTTTAAAAAATGTCTTTTTAGGGTGAGTTTGCGTATGAATTGATTTGCATTGATTAAAGTGTTGAATTTATTTAACCTTGTGGTTGGGGCGAATGATAGTCCTTTGGCTAGGATGTTCTCCTGTTCTTTATTTAGAGGTTTGTCACTTAGATTGAAAATGCCTTTATTAGTATTATTGGTATCTGTATTGTTTATCTCATTTTTTTGTGCTTTCCTGGGCTCTCTACCTCTTCTTCCTCTACTGCCTCTAGTCTTCTTTTCTTTTGATTTTTTTAATCTCTCTCTGTTTTCTTGTTGTATGGTATTGGATGTGGATGGGTGTTCTTGTCCTATCCCTAAAAAATGTTGGTTTCCATTTATATTTTCATCTAAGGATTCTAATACATCAGATCTGTTCTTAAGTTCTATCTTTCTTTGTGGGTCTCTGATTTCTTTATTATTATTTTGATATCTGTTGTAGTTTGGTTCATGTTCCCTATAATATTGTTGTTGTCTTGAGTGATCATTATATGAAGTGTGTGTTCGTCTATCATAATTGGAATTATGTTCTTCCTGATTATAATATCCGTAATCCTCCCTTCCATGATAACTCATACTTGAATTATGTGTATTTCTTCTCCAGTTTTGTCTTCTATCCCAATCGTTTGTGTAGTGTTCTCTATTCCTCCAATTATGTGTGTAGTTGTTTTTATATCGATTTTCTCTGTTTGAATTTCCATATTCCCAATGCTGTGTTGGGTTATGGTTGTAATTATAAAATCTACCTCTATAATTGTTGTCTCTTCTTCTTTCATAATTATCTTTATCTCTATAGTTTTGCCCATATCCATTTCTGTGAGTTCTATAATATCTATTGGAGTGATGTCTAAAGTTGTCTTCCTCCCTATGTCTATCTGGATATATCCCTGTGTGTTGTTCATGGTTATCTCCGTGTTCTATTTTGGTATTTTTAGTCCAATGTTCTCTATTCACATAATCATTTCTGTTGTTAGAATATTGTTGATTATTTTTATTGGTTTTTTTAAAAAGATCGTTATTTCCTTTTTTATTTTTATTTGTCATATCTTTGTTTGTTGTTCCCATCTCTATTTCTTCTATGTCTGTGTCATTATCTTCACTGCAATCTCTGTTTTTAGGTGTGATTTTTTAATTTTGATTATAGTCAGTTTCATCTCTTTCTAATTTTTTTCTTTTGCTGTTATATATACTGGCATTAAGATCTTACATATTTTTAATGATAGTTTGTTGTTTTTCTTTGAATTTGCTGTCTTCTATGTATGGTTTTAGTGTTTCTTTAAATTGGTTGATTTTTATAGAGAGGTTTTCTAGTGTCCTAGTGAGAGATTTTATAATTACATGCATTAGATCTAATGATGCTTTTTCAAGTACATTGCACCATTCATTTTCGTGATCTTCTTCTAATTCAAAAGTACAATTTTTCTTTAGTCTAAGTCCTCTTGGGACCATATTAGAATTAGTGTATTTTTCCATAAATATTATTTCAATTTTTAGTTTTATTTCTCTCATCATTATATTTTCTAATTCAGTCATTTCTTCTTGTATGTCTATATTTGTTTTGTATGATTGTATATCATTGGAGTCATTAGATATATCAGATAATATATTATCTCTTAGGTTGAACATGTCCATGGATGTATCTACTATTCACTCTACGGGAGAAAATTGGAATGCAAGAAAAGGGGGGTGTGGAGTGATATGTAGATCAGACTCAACTGGCTTGCCCAAGTCTGATATGCTCCCAATATCAGATGTGTAGAAGTGTGCAAAGTGGGTGTGGGGAGCGCTCAAAAAGAGCTGTGAGTTAGGCTGTGATTCTATTATAAATTTAAAAATATTTTCTCTCAAATTTGTGTTTGAGGTGTATTTGTAGTTTTCTTAATAAGTGTGTATTTATAATATCGGTGGTGAGGGTGTATTAGTGATTGTTTTTCTAATTGTCAACTTTATGTTTATCTGGTGATTCTGTTGTATCGTTTCCTATATAAAGTGTTTCAATGTATATAAAAGAAAAGTGTTTAAAAGAAAAGTGTTTAAAAGAAAAGTGTGCGTTACTAATTTATCAGTCTGTATCTGGTGTTGCTTGGATACTCCTATTCCTTAAGTTCTTGCTGATGTGAAACAATAATAACTGACTTGCAATAATCTTCTATTACTTTAAACTCTGCGAAAACCAGCGTTAGAGGCTCCTAACGCTGGTTTTAGGCTACCGCCGGTATTTGGAGTCAGTCAGGAAAGGGTCTAACGCTCACTTTTCAGCCGCGACTTTCCATACCGCAGATCCCCTTACGTCAATTGCGTATCCTATCTTTTCAATGGGATCTTTCTAACTCCGGTATTTAGAGTCGTGTCTGAAGTGAGCGTTAGAATTCTAACGACAAAACTCCAGCCGCAGAAAAAAGTCAGTAGTTAAGAGCTTTCTGGGCTAACGCCGGTTTATAAAGCTCTTAACTACTGTGCTCTAAAGTACACTAACACCCATAAACTACCTATGTACCCCTAAACCGAGGTCCCCCCACATTAAATTTTTTTAACCCCTAATCTGCCGTCCCACACCTACATTATACTTATGTACCCCTAATCTGCTGCCCCTAACACCACCGACCCCTATATTATATTTATTAACCCCTAACCTGCCCCCCACAACGTCGCCGCCAGCTACCTACAATAATTAACCCCTAATCTTCCGACCGCAAAGAGCCACCACCTACATTATAGCTATGTACCCCTAATCTGCTGCCCCTAACACCGCCGACCCCTATATTATATTTATTAACCCCTAATCTGCCCCCCTCAATGTCGCCTCCACCTGCCTACACTTATTAACCCCTAATCTGCCGAGTGGATCTCACCGCTACTATAATAAAGTTATTAACCCCTAATCCGCCTCACTCCCGCCTCAATAACCCTATAATAAATAGTATTAACCCCTAATCTGCCCTCCCTAACATCGCCGACACCTAACTTCAATTATTAACCCCTAATCTGCCGACCGAATCTCGCCGCTATTCTAATAAATGGATTAACCCCTAAAGCTAAGTCTAACCCTAACACTAACACCCCCCTAAATTAAATATAATTTAAATCTAACGAAATAAATTAACTCTTATTAAATAAATTATTCCTATTTAAAGCTAAATACTTACCTGTAAAATAAACCCTAATATAGCTACAATATAAATTATAAATATATTATAGCTATTTTAGGATTTATATTTATTTTACAGGTAACTTTTTATTTTAACCAGGTACAATAGCTATTAAATAGTTAAGAACTATTTAATAGCTAAAATAGTTAAAATAATTACAAAATTACCTGTAAAATAAATCCTAACCTAAGTTACAATTAAACCTAACACTACACTATCAATAAATTAATTAAATAAAATACCTACAATTACCTACAATTAAACCTAACACTACACTATCAATACATTAATTAAATACAATATCTACAAATAAATACAATGAAATAAACTTACTAAAGTACAAAAAATAAAAAAGAACTAAGTTACAAAAAATAAAAAAATATTTACAAACATCAGAAAAATATTACAACAATTTTAAACTAATTACACCTACTCTAAGCCCCCTAATAAAATAACAAAGACCCCCAAAATAAAAAAATGCCCTACCCTATTCTAAATTACTAAAGTTCAAAGCTCTTTTACCTTACCAGCCCTGAACAGGGCCCTTTGCGGGGCATGCCCCAAAGAATTCAGCCAATAGAATGCGAGCTCAATCTCGGCTAGATTTGGAGTTCGGCAGTAGATGGGTTGCTAACGCCACGCGTGTTTTATGTCTAACGCACGTCATTGTTTGACTCCGGTATTTAGAGTTCAAAACAGACCATCTAACAATGCTCCTAACGCGTGTATGTCACACGCGTAATACTGCCCGCGTAAGACAGTCTCCCATAGAGATCAATGGGAAAGCAAAAAAATAGCTTTTTTCACCTAACACTCGATCTCGCGAGAATACGCACAGCTCGGTCATATGACGCATACCACATCATGCACAACAATAACACGCCGCAAATGTCACAACAACAATCAATCAACAAAGCACACAAGCATTACACATTCACAAGCGGGGGGATTTTTAATAAAATTTAATACGGGGAATACGCATATACTTTAAGATGCGGAAATTCGCAAAATAACAACAAGGAATAAAAAATATATACATACACTAGAAAAATAATCGCATTCAATATAACTATATATTAGGACAAACATACATATACAACACTTCACTAATAACACACCATCGCAAATTCACATTTAAAAAGAATACTGTTGGACAATGTTAGAGAAAACGACCACTATGACATCATCGCATTCTACACATTCCACAAATACTAACTCAAAATGAGCATGCGCAAATTCACACAACTAATACACATTGTACTAATATTAATTGCTAATAAAGCACACCTGAACACAATTTACAACGGAAATTGGTACATCATTAAACATTTACACAGGGTATATAAGCACCACACAAGCAGGGCTTCTTTGACTGTGTTGCTGGTGGGTCTTTGGAGATTGGAGGTTTAAGATTAGAGAGTTGGTGCATTATTGTGAGTGAGTTAGTGTTAGCGTGAGAGAGTCAGTTGTTAGTGTTATCGTGAGTGAGTTAGTGGGAGTTAGTGGGAGTTAGTGGGAGAGAGTCTGTTAGTGGGAGCGTGAGTGAGTTAGTGGGAGTGGGAGTTGTTAGTGAGAGTTGTTAGTGGGAGCGTAAGTTAGTGGTAGTTAGTGAGAGTTAGTGGGAGTGTTTGTTAGTGAGAATTAGTAGTAGTGTGTTAGTGAGAATTAGTAGTAGTGTGAGTTAGCGAGCGAGTGATTTTTCTGTACACGTAACACATTTACACGCAAACACATTCAATACATACATACACTTATCAATAACACTACATACACTCCATACCCCCTAACTCCTCATACTACACTCCATACCCCATTCCCTGTAGTCCCATTCCCTTTCATCCCATTTACTCTTATCCCATACCCCATACCCATCCCATACCCATCCCCTAGTTATATTTAGTTTACATATCCTCCTTTTAGTCTTCTTCTTCTTTTGGTTTATTTAAATACTCCTTACCCTCTTTGTTTTTTTACATCCCTCTCACACTTTCAGCACTTTTTTTGTCTTTTTAGTTCTTTATTTTGACCCCCTTTCATTTCATCACACTCACTTTTTGTTTGATTATTTGGGGTTTAGTTTAGGGAACAGATGGAGGCCAGGCAGGGGAGAGGTAGAGGGGGGAGGAGAGGGAGGGGGAGAGGAACAGGGCAGGAAGGGGGGCAGGAAGGGGGGCAGGAAGCGGGGGTGGAGGCGGTGGGTGGACCCAGCCACTTGGTTCAAGATGAACAAGTGGCTGGGCCCAGTGGCGGACAGAGTAGGGCTTCACAGTCCGGGAAACAGAGGGCATCATCACAGGGGAAGGCCAAGGCGACTAGGGAGGCGAGGTTTTCGATGGAGGAGAAGGAGGCCCTCATAGAGGCCTATATGGCCAGGTATAGGAGGCTGCAGCACCAGAAGACTACCCCAACTGACAAGAGGAGGCTCTGGAATGAGATAAGAAATGCAGTCAATGCATTGGGTGGCCGGAACAGAGATCTGGATTCGATAAAACATCGCTACCGGGACTGTAAGATGGATCTCAAGAAAAAGTTAAGCCTGGAGGCCCGACATGCCGCAGGAACCGGTGGCGGACCTGCCCTGGAAATAGAGTACTGCCGATGGGAGGAAATGTTGCGGCCCAGCATCTCCGAGGTGGGAATAGTCGGTATCGGAGGAATTGATACCGGGAACCTGCCACTCTCATCTGACGGTAAGCTCATTGAACAATAATTTCACATACGAATGTATTTCAAGGGACACTATACGCAAACCTTTACTTTCATGATTGAGGTAGCGAATACAATTTGACAAAACATTCAAATGTACTTATATTACCTAATTTGAATCATTCTTGAGATATATTTTAATTAAGAAATAGCCATGCACACGGTGAAACAATCACAGGAGGCAGCTATATTCAGCTAACAATCAGCATCTTATAAGCATATTTAGATATGCTTTTCAGCAAAGAATATCCAGAGAATGAAGCTAATTAGATAAGAAAAGTACATTAGAAAGTTGATAATAAATGTATGCTTCTAAATCATGAAAGATAAAACATTGGGTTTCATGTCCCTTTAAGGATCAGATTAATGCTATAACGTTGTTTACACGCATTCAATTACTTTGCGGTTACATCACTATCTAGGCTATAGGTTAGGTGTGCATTTAAACAGACTGAAAACAAACGCGAAAACATTCAGATTGACCAGAGATATCACAAACACGGTTTTGAAAAAGCGGAAATCGTATTGATTGTTTGTTAGATTTCAAAGTGGATTAATGATTCTGCATTTGTAATTGTATCGTAAGCTAAGTCATTTAAAGCTTGATTTGCAAATATGCTAATATATACATTTTTTTTTTTAATATACAGAGTCTGGGGAGGAGGCAGCACAAGAAACACAGCCTCATCTATCTCCCCGGGATGAGAGTGGTGGGGAGGAATTTCCACTTCGGAGGGAAGAGGCCCCCCGTGACGAAGAGCGCACGGAAGCTGATGAAAAGGCCCCGGAAGCAGAGGAGGAGCCCGCGGAACCAGAGGACCCTCAAGGACCCGCACACCGCCGTGCACGGGCACCCCGACGTGCACGGGTACCCCGCCAAGCACAACAAGAGGAAATAGCGGAGGTGCGGGTTCTACTGGACTACATAGACCAGATGCATAACTCCCGGATACAAAATATCGAAGGCCGCACTCGAATTCTTGATGGACAAAATCAAATAATTGAAGGACAAAACCAAATAATAAACATACTCAATAGAATCGAACAAGGCCAAAACAGAATCTTTAATCTGCACCAAGAGATGTTCAATTTTTTCCGGGAGGCGCATGCTGGTCTACCTCCTGGTCCGCCTCCTGCTGCTGGGCCTCCTGCTGCTGGGCCTCTTGCTGCTGGGCCTCCTGCTGCTGGGCCATCTCCTCCTGCCGGCCCATCTACTCCTGCCGGCCCATCTACTCCTGCCGGGCCATCTACTCCTGCCGGGCCATCTACTCCTCTTCAGCCATCTCATCCTCTTCAGCCATCTCCTCCTCTTCAGCCAGCTTCTCCTCCTCAGCCATCTTCTCCTCCTCAGCCATCTTCTCCTCCTCAGCCATCTTCTCCTCCTCACCTTGGTCGTCCCAGTACTCTTCCTTCCACTCTTCCCACAACATCTCCAAGGAGAACTCTTCAGAGTCGGCAGTTGCCCCTCCCAGAGCCTCAGCCCCATGGGAAGAGGGGAAGGAAGAGGAAGTAAGTATTTATTTTCATCTTTAATGTTTTTTTTTATTTAATGTGTAATGGATAGGTATGTGATGATGTGGTTTTCATACACTTGTGGACCACACTCTGTATATAATCTACTTCTATGGGACCGGGTCCATGGAGGAATATTGTTTGCAGAGTGTGGGTTATAAGTGTGTGAAAACCACATCATCACATACCTATCCTTGTTCATGATATTGATTGGTTTCTGTGATGTGATGTCCAAACTGTTTCCCGAAACGCAAACAAAATTACCATTACAATTATCCATGATGGCATATTACTGTTTGAATGCCAATAACACAGCTTAAAGGGACAGTCAGAAAATTATTGATTACAAAGAAAACACTGTATTACGCATTATCAAGTTGGAAACAACAAAACATGGAGAAATACGTGTGACTTATGTGCTTAACCTTGTATCTATGACTAGGAAAAATGACCACTTATTTGTTGTCATGACATAACAACCTTTTAGATATCAATGATCAATACATGGTAAATAATATGCTGTATGAGCACAAGGTTTTACATATACAAATGCTATCCAAATGCCCTCTAGTGGTCAAATTGTATAATGATTACATGCACTCTTCAAGCTCGAAGAAATGAGCACACAAACCTCATAGGTTTAGCTAGCAAATTTAAATAAACAAAGACAAATGATTAATTGGTGAGAAACCTTTGATATCATTGATATTACAAAATTGACTTTTAGAATAATGCAAAACATTATTTGTTTTCTAAACTGTCCCTTTAACAAAATTACATATGCTAACACATATTTGAAGCTTGTTGGTATATCTACATGTACTTGGTCAAAAATTAAATATTGAAATCAGATTTATATTGACGTGTTAAATAAAGTATATTTTCTTAAAGAGACATTATTGTGTTAATTTTTTTTTAGAAAGACATTTGTTTGAACAATGAATATGGTTTAAAGTCCTTTTAGGAGTGGGGGGTGAAAATATGCTAACAATAATATATTTGAAGATTAAACAATGTGGAACTCATACATGATACAAAAAACAACATTTGCATTAAAGGGACAGTATACTATATTTTTAACAGAACTGTATGTAATAGACACTACTACAAACAACAAGATTAACATATACTGATATCAATATTACAAAGCTTCAAACACTTTCAAAGAAAATCGGGTTAGCTTTATTGAAAATATAGATGAACCCCCATTACAACCGTAAAACAAGACAATACCCCATCATTAACATATGAAAAGACCCTTTACACAAACAGGAGAAAGCTGGAGATGGTACTCACATGAAACTCAGAGGCTGGGCGAGGAGTCTGAAAATTAATTACATTTTCTTTGAACAGAAGCAAAATGAAACGTGTATTTGTTAAACAATGTACTATCTAACTAGAGACAAAATAAAAAGTTTTGATTTATAATGTGAGTGTCTAATGAACCTTTAATAAAATATACAACAAAATTATATTTAGAAGAAGTCGGCATCATATATTTAGCATATGATAAAGCTAAATGCATATTGATTACTTTATTCTAACACAATAGCGCATATTTATTAATTAGATATCTTTAACATTAAAAACAACAGTCATTTTTATGAAAAAGGAACATATTGTTGACAAACATATTAAACAACATGGACTATAGAGATTTGCACTTGCCTCGAAATATCATATGCAGGAAAACATTTTGCTTTCGTTCGTTTATTCAACCAGACATCCAGCAAAAGAGAATGTGGTGTTCTTTATCAGATACACGTCAACAATGTAACATGATGCAAATAATACATATTCGCAAGGTTTTTAAAATTGTCTGCAGTCACAAACGTGTTTAACGTGCACAAACAAATATTGCGGGACTACGTAATCCAATCATACATTTTTTTACCTTTGCATGTGACGTCTTAACATGGCGCTTCCTTGATCACGTAAGAACGCAATCCAATAAAAGGCACATTCTTGATCACGTAAGAATGCCCAAAAAAAAAGGCACATCCTTGATCACGTCAAAACGCCATCCAATAAAAGGCACATTCTTGATCACGTAAGAACGTCAGTCAATACAAGGAATCATTGGACAGCCTGACAGGTGACGTTTTAAGCAACATGGCGCATCCGAGATAGCTGAAAAACCGCAGCCAATACAAGGACTCAGTTGACAGCTTGGCATATCACTAAAAAACGTATTTATATTTTAGGAACTAGTATGTGTCTAGATTGCTATCTAGGAATGTCACCAAATCATGAATCATCTTTTCGGACTTGACTGTCCCTTGAACTATAGCTATGGTGTATATCTTTAACATTTAAAAGATACACATGAGAAATACATATGCCATTGATGTTTTAAGATATGTTTTGATTGTTTTGGAATAACAATAATGATACATGGATTGATTAAACGTGTCATTTATTCAAGTTTAAATATGGTCAGCCTACCTATATCCATATATGGGAGTAGAATTATTTTGTTAACATATTTTTAAAAAAATATTCATCATCTAAAATATTTGCATTACATACAGAGATTTATTTGGTTACACTTTTACAATAAGATAGAATAGAAAATGAAATACATGTGCTGTCAACATTACAATAAGATTGTTTATTAATAAGATTATATGTCCTTGTTCATGTAAAAAGGACAAAAACGCTTTAGAAATGGAAATACATTCATTAACAATTGTGCTCACCATCCCTTAAAGGGACATTATTTTGTTTTTAAAAAGAGGATACACATAGACAATACTATTTCAATAAAATGAACACTTTACAGGGATTATATCATTGTATCAATCCTCAGATCATTTGTTAAAGGTGCATCAATTCATGCAGAGTTTCTAAATACACACATGGATGTGAAAATTGAAATATACATATATACACAAATAACAATCTATATATACATATATAAAACAATTACTATGCTAATCATAATCATGCAATGATAAAGCTAAGAGAAAAATATATAAAGACAAATAATAAGATTACATTGGAGATGTTAATCTTAAAGTCATTTACAATTGTCTTACATATATGATTTTTTATAAAAAAATATTTTTGGTAGGTCCCTTTAAGGATCAACAAGATAAACTAGAGCTTTAAAAAAATAACATGAAGAATGAGGACAAAGAATCGTGCAATTACATGTCTTTTATTAGTATGTAAGAAAACATCAACAACGTTTAGAAATAATCTTGTAAAAATAAGGAATATTTGAGCCATATGATAAGGTAACAGAGTGCATCACAGTCCATGAAGAGAGTTACCAAGGGCCACCATAGCCCCATTGGAGACATATGACAAGGTAACACAGTGCATCACAGTCCATGAAGAGAGTTACCAAGGGCCACCATAGCCCCATTGGAGACATATGACAAGGTAACACAGTGCATCACAGTCCATGAAGAGAGTTGCCAAGGGCCACCATAGCCCCATTGGAGACATATGACAAGGTAAAAGAGTGCATCACAGTCCATGAAGAGAGTTGCCAAGGGCCACCATAGCCCCATTGGAGACATATGACAAGGTAAAAGAGTGCATCACAGTCCATGAAGAGAGTTGCCAAGGGCCACCATAGCCCCATTGGAGACATATGACAAGGTAAAAGAGTGCATCACAGTCCATGAAGAGAGTTACCAAGGGCCACCATAGCCCCATTGGAGACATATGACAAGGTAACACAGTGCATCACAGTCCATGAAGAGAGTTGCCAAGGGCCACCATAGCCCCATTGGAGACATATGACAAGGTAAAGAGTGCATCACAGTCCATGAAGAGAGTTACCAAGGGCCACCATAGCCCCATTGGAGACATATGACAAGGTAACACAGTGCATCACAGTCCATGAAGAGAGTTGCCAAGGGCCACCATAGCCCCATTGGAGACATATGACAAGGTAAAAGAGTGCATCACAGTCCATGAAGAGAGTTGCCAAGGGCCACCATAGCCCCATTGGAGACATATGACAAGGTAACACAGTGCATCACAGTCCATGAAGAGAGTTGCCAAGGGCCACCATAGCCCCATTGGAGACATATGACAAGGTAAAAGAGTGCAACAGGCACAACAATAAACTTTTAAAAAGGCCAAATGGCAACAATAAAAAAAAACATCAACATGTGAACGGAGGATTCTTATCTGCCACCTTGGAGCATCTCCAGATCCTCCACTTACTGGTCATCCTCTTCATCGTCCTGTGCATGTCCAGCTCCAGATTCAGGCCTTGAACTTAATCGCATAGTTTCACGCAGAGTCAAGTCCTGAACCCGGAGCTGGGCCTGCATGGTGTCGTTCATCCCTCTCAGGACAGCTGCGTTCCTCAACACGGCCTGCTCTACTCTTGCTATACCTTCTAGCATGAGCCATGCTGAGTCACAGCCTAAAATAAAGAATAAATTAAATATTAATGATAATTACACAACAGACGAAAAAAATAGAAAAGATACATTGTCATCATAAAGACAAATCATTCTTTACATCAATTAGTTTAAATTTATTCTTTACACATGAATTATGTTATTCAGACAGACCGAAATCATTAAAGGGACAGTTTACTCAAACATGTTGTCCCCTTTAATTGGTTTTAGATGATCCACTTATACAGCTTGAGTGTATAAAATCTTGTTAAAGGATTTACATTGTACTTACATTAGCAATTTAAATATTTTAATTATACTGTGGTAGGCACACCTATCCTTAAACATTTTGGCATTGAGGACAAGCTGTGTAAACATAGCAACCTGAAGAAATTACATTCCCACTGGGTTAGACAAGAGATAATGTATAAACATTTGTACATTAATTGTTGGATCCAAGTAGTGGTGATTGGTATATGTAGTGATATCCAATTAAAGGGACACTGAACCTAAATATTTAATTGACTGATTCAGATAGAGCATGACATTACAAATATTTAAAAATTACACATATTCTTTAAATGTTTGAATTCTATAGCTAGATTTTGAATGCAAGAATGTTGGTTTTTAGGGCAGGCCATATTTGTTTATCAACTTTGTTTGTCCCTGCTGGTTGATGGATACATTCATCCAACAATAAAGAAATGATGTCCACAATTATTTTATTTTTTAAAATAATTATAGGCATTTCTTTGTTTCGATAAAGATATCAAGAGAATGAAGAATAATTCATAAGAGTAGTAAATTATAAATTTGATTAACATTGCATGCTCTATTTGAATCACAATAGAAAATATTTTCCTTCAGTGTACCTTTAAGTATCTTATAATGTTGATTTTGAATGATACGTACAGCTGTGCCTGGGAAGGCCAATCCGACACTCAGGACAATGAAGGTTGAGACAGGGGGGAGGGATGGGATTGGCTTGGGGAGGGATGGGATTGGCTTGGGGAGGGATGAGCTGATGCTCCGGGGTAGGCCGTACAGCTGGGGAGTGGGGAGTTGGGGTCTGGGCAGCTGTACGGGCCATAATACGGGGAGAGCGGCGAAGGGGGTTGTAGGGGCGTTTTTTGGGAGGGGCAGGAAATGATAAATGGGAAGGGCCGGCAGGGGTCTGGGCATGGGCAGTGGTCTGGGCATGGGCAGGGGTCTGGGTCTGGGCAGGGGTCTGGGCATGGGCAGGGTCTGGGCAGGGGTCTGGGCATGGGCAGGGGACTGGGCAGGGGCGGAAACCAGATGACCAGAAGTGGTGGATCCATCTGAAAATTTAATAAATATATATTAACATCTCATACATCATGAAATCAAATCAACACATTTCAAATTGATTATGTTTTCAATATACTTAGAAGTGTGCTTGAATTTGTAAACAATTATGAAATGAGGATATGGTATGCATATAGGCACTCAGATGAATATCAATTACTGTCTGTACAATTATAACATTATTATTGTGTTTTGGCCTGGAATATGCATGTGACATAATGATGGCATGAATTATACATTTAAAAAAAAAATGTCATGCTGCCTGATATAGAAAGGGGGCAGTAGTGTATTTGAACAGACAAATAATATTCCTTTTTAAAGTGCAAAAGCTGTAGACTTTGAATGTCTTCAATGAAATGATTTCAAATAAAGCAACATGTTGGAAACATGATAGATATATTTCACATACCATTAGACTCCAAGGCAGCCTCTTCCTCCTCCGTCACATATGTTAAATCAATCTCTGTAAAACATAACATGTTGTGTACATGTTAAGAACAGATATTATAACATATGTTACTGTTGTTCAAAGACACACATCAATGTTGCATTAAAGATATACACACCCAAAGTTATGATTTACATAATTTTGATGGAGCATACAAATTACATTAGATTTGTTATTCTCAATGATTGATATTTTCGATGTATTGTTTGTATTAATTTAAAAATCATAAAAGCATAGTACATAGAACATTTAAGATTTCTCATGTGTGTATCACTTGATGAATGTTGTCAAAAATATACATGGAAACAAACATATGCTATACATCTTCTGAATAACAAATGTGTAGACTAATAAAGTTTTAATTATTAATCTTTCAATATTAAAAGAAAATTAATATATAATCAGAAGAGAAAATTATATGTTTGTTTCAAATGTTATGCTTCATCAGAATCATGCTCATAATATTGATTACCAATACACCTTCAATGACATATAAATGAGTCAATGGACTTACCAGGAGACCGCAAAGGCAGCTCTATGTCACTGCTGGATTCCTGTGGGCTCACCACACCAACTCTCTCTATGAATGATATAGATATATATTAGGAAACACATTTGGGATATCACTAAATCACATCTGTATCGAATTTTAAGATGAATCAACTTGAAAATGTGAAGAATAGAGCAGTCATTAAACCAGAAAATGCTTGATTGAATCAAGGGGATTCTGTTAAAAATGATGTATTGAACATATGTTTAATTTCAGACTATATTAGACATCAAACTCATCTCATACGATGCTATTGCATATCTAAATATACCCATTGATCAATGTTCTTAAAAGAATACACACAAACCACATTTTGAAGAGCAGCTGTTGACAAATCTAAACAAACACATGTGGCACATCGAGACATTTGTGCAATGTACAGTAATCTTGTTTAGGACACAACACATATTTATCACAATACAAAACCAAATTGATTAGTACAAATATGTAATCATGGTGCTGTTAGAGTATGCTGATATCTATAAAGTAACTCCAACAGTGAATATGTGAATTATATATCAATATTGTTTAATCCAAAGAATGTAAAGATGAATGAATCTATTGTTTATTAAAGGGACACTGACATGATTAATTTAAATCATTGATTTCTCTGTTCAAACTGTTCAAAATGATTTAACATTGACTCCTATTATAATTTGAATGTTGCTACATTTTAATCTTAAAGGCAGATAAGCAGTATTGTATTCAATAAATATTGTTTGTTGAAGGTATCCACCAATCATCAATAAAAACCCAGGTTGTTCAACCAAAATTGAGATGCAGATAAACGTACATTCTTGGTTTTAAAATACATTTAGCAATAGAATATTTCACATATGATGATAGTATTATATTTGAATGTTTATTAATATTGCATACTCTATCTGAATGACAACATTAATAATTGTAGATCAGTATCCCTTTAATATAAAATTATATTGATTTGACAATGTTGGTGTTAATGAATTCTCTACTCCATATGTTGATGTAATGAATGGGATTGAGCATGCAATTCAAATCTAATATGTTATTTAAGGATATCCGAAGAATTATTTAATTTTCATCTATTAAAGGGACATTACATATAAATATTGAACAATGTGGATTTAGTATGTAATGTTCTGTCCATGTTTCTAAGACAAATGTCAATTAAAATGAGACATACCATACTGTGACAAGCCCTGCCTTAAGGATCCAGCAGCAACATCCATATCTGTAATATATTAAATGAGGATTGCATATCATTAATACAAATCATGCCATGTTTAAAATCTTTACATTATTAGCAAATCAATTTAAAACTATTAATCCTTTGGTAGTCCCATGAGTTAATTGTTTCCTCAATTCAATTCATGATAAATATATCCTGTACTCTTATTTTCAATCAGTTGTGTTGTTTACTGTAGCTTTAATTATTTTTTGGTGTTATTTCATTCTCATTAATTGATGTGCATATGTTATAATATATTTGGATTCTTCTTTTTTTATTATGTATAATATTGAAAATAAGAATACTGTATTCTTCACATATATAATAATTCACATTTCATTTTGACCAACATGTATAAAGCAATGCCACTTACAGCAAAGCCATGTTAACGTGTATGCGCAATTCCATTTTCGCGATCATTGCGCAATGATTCAAAGCGGAATTACGCATCCGTCATTTGACCAACATGTATAAAGCAATGCCACTTACAGCAAAGCCATGTTAATGTGTATGCGCAATTCCATTTTCGCGATCATTGCGCAATGATTCAAAGCGGAATTACGCATCCGTCATTTGACCAACATGTATAAAGCAATGCCACTTACAGCAAAGCCATGTTAACGTGTATGCGCAAATCCATTTTCGCGATCATTGTGCAATGATTCAAAGCGGAATTACGCATCCGTCATTTGACCAACATGTATAAAGCAATGCCACTTACAGCAAAGCCATGTTAACGTGTATGCGCAATTCCATTTTCGCGATCATTGCGCAATGATTCAAAGCGGAATTACGCATCCGTCATTTGACCAACATGTATAAAGCAATGCCACTTACAGCAAAGCCATGTTAACGTGTATGCGCAATTCCATTTTCTCGATCATTGCGCAATGATTTAAAGCGGAATTACGCATCTGTCATTTGACCAACATGTATAAAGCAATGCCACTTACAGCAAAGCCATGTTATTGTGTATGCGCAATTCCATTTTCGCGATCATTGCGCAATGATTCAAAGCGGAATTACGCATCCGTCATTTGACCAACATGTATAAAGCAATGCCACTTACAGCAAAGCCATGTTAACGTGTATGCGCAATTCCATTTTCGCTCTGTGACGCATATTCTGTAGAGCGCAAGACACATCATTCCTATTTCATGTGTCACTAATCTAAAATCAGATATCTAAACATCATATGTAGTGTATGTTGTGAGATCTGTATAGGTTTAGTATCTGACTATATACACATTTATTGATTAAAAAAAAAAAAAGATATTATATGAAGTTGGATAATTACCTGGTTCAGATTCTCCATCTCCTCCCAGGCCACCGGACGGAGAAGCAGCTGCCCTGGCCCCCGCGTCAGGACTTTCAGATCCCGCAGCTGGGAGGGAAGAAGAGGAGGCCGAGGATGGCGAGGATCTGAATCTTTTGGGGACCCGGAGATTGAGGAGCTCGCATAAAGTCACCTCATAAGGGAGTAGGTACAGTTTCCGCGGGGCCTCTCTTTTGCCACCTCTTTTACGGGCTTGTACCCAGTCCCTTATGAGGTTGACTTTTTTGGTTAACCGCAACCTCATATCTCCGAATCTCCTCATGATCTGATCCCTGGTCCTCTGGACGTCACACACCAATCTAACCGCATTGGTGATAGACTCCCAGAGGGCCTTCTTAACAGGCGCATCTGTCAACCTCCTCTTGTTCCCAAACAGCTGGGGATAAAAGTCCTTGACGGCGTGGACCAGTGCAGCGCTCTCCTCCTTGGTGAACCTGGGAGCTGACATGCCTGCTGGGTTGTCCAATAAATATATTATAATAATAATATAAACTGCCTGCAGGCATTAGAGAACTGACAAAGATGGCAACGTGTAATGGACTTTTATATGGTGAAGTAAACATGAGATGCACCATGGGACAAGTTATCTGTACATCTGATTGGATAAAAGTTTGAAATATTGTTAGAATGTCTGTGAGACCATCCTGACTCAAGTTGTGTTTGTGTGATGAACTCTGATTGGCCGTTCCTTAATGTTTCATATCTTAGTAACTTCCTTACACATACCTCATGGTGGTGCTGTAACTTCATTTTTCATGTAGACTTATTTGTAACTCATGGGCCTGTCATGCGGATATGTGTGACGCAGATTTAATATCCGTGATCCGTTAAATATTAATGATTAAATTCTATTTAACATCTAATACTGTCACATTATTAATGTTGTAGACATTTCTCGGTTTAATAACGGTCTGTTTCTTTAATACAAATACACATTTAATATTGTATGTCTTTATTGTTCATAAAATCCATTTATTGACTTATTGTGAAGTATTGATATTGCTCTATTAAATGTATTTCATAATGCACATTGATTGTGTGCTATTGTGTGACATTAGACTTTAATGTTTAAAGATGCTAATCTGGTGTTTCAAGATGCGTTTCCCACGCAATATTTCTGAATGTTCAAATTCAGGTTATAAGGTCAGTAACTTGGATAATCTGTTTATAAATGTTAAACTACAGGTTTGTTTGTTATTAGTAAATTAACCTCAAGCTTGTATTTGTCTGAAGTGCTCATATATGTTATTATGCAATGGCGTCTTTATTTTTAAATAGACATTACAAACAAACAATTGTATCAAATGATCTGTAGAGATAGAAGATTGTTTAGACTTTAAAATGTAAATCAATTTATCTTAGTATTTAGATATCCTCAACAGAAGAAATTTAAATGCACATGGTTGAGACAATCACATAAGGCATCTATGTGCATCCACCAATCTTCATCTACTGAGCCTATCTCGATATGCTTTTCAAGCAAAGTATGTCAAGATAGGAAGAGAAGTAAATACACTCTTTAAATCTCTTAAAGGGACACTGTCCAAACAAATTTAGCGTTGGTGATTCAGATTGAGCATGAAATGTTAATCAACGTTATAATTTAATCCAATTCTCAAATGTTAACAATTATCTTGTTATCTTTCTTTGCAAATCAATAATGATATTTGAGATTACGGACAATTGTTTCAAAAAACCTGGGTTGTCCTTGATGATTGTTGGATAAATTAATCCACCACAAAAAACCAAGTTCAGTCCAGAGTACTGAAGCTATTAAATTATCTATTTAATGCCTTATTTTTAAAGTAATGATAGCAACATCACAAGGAGCATTCATAATATGAGACAATTTTTAAAGTTGCTTAAAATAGAATACTCATTCAGAATGTATAAATCATTAAATTTTTAACTGTCTCCCTTTAAGTATATTTTTAGTTCATGTCCCTTTAAATAAACATTTCACAATAATGCTTGAAATATCAGAAACCTAGGCACCTTCCTTTTGATAAATTAGTATAACATATGAGTATATAAAATCTAGATTAACTTCTGGATTGTTTTACACACTGACTGAAATATATATTGTAAAGGAGGTATTTCGGAGTCTTCAGCTTAGAGGGACATTAAGCTATATGTTATGTATGCATTTTGGATAAGATTATAATATTTGAACAACTTAATATGTTTTGGTATTCAATCATTAGATTGTAATTATATATATTTTTGGATTAAATACATATCTACATAGGCTATTTTGATGCTGATTGTTGGTTGCACATAGATACCTTATGTAATTGACTAAGATATGTGCATTGATTTTTTTTTTACAAAGTATATTTAACCCCTTAATGACCGAGGACGTGCAGGGTACGTCCTCAAAAAAAGGCAGTTAACGCCTGAGGACGTACCCTGCACGTCCTCGGTGTGGAAAGCAGCTGGAAGCGATCTTGCTCGCTTCCAGCTGCTTTCCGGTTATTGCAGTGATGCCTCGATATGGAGGCATCCTGCAATAACCTTACACGGCCATCCGATGCAGAGAGAGCCACTCTGTGGCCCTCTCTGCACCGGACATCGATGGCCGGTATCGTTGGTGGGTGGGAGCCGACTTGGGAGGCGGGTGGGCGGCCATCGGTGTGCCCTGTGTCGTCAAGGGGGGCGGGATCGGGTGCGGGCCGTTAGGGGGCGCGCACGGGCGCGTGCACGGGGCGGGAGCGGGTGGGAACCGCTACACTATGGAAATTTTTTTTAGTAACAAATGGCCAAATCTTGTTTGTGCAAAAGCACAAAAAGAGATCATGGAGGGGTGGGGGGTTGGTTTTGTGTGGGGGGAAGCTACACTGCAGAAAAGTTTAATAAAAACTAAAAAAAAACATTTTTTCTTCTAAACTGGGTACTGGCAGACAGCTGCCAGTACCCAAAATGGCGCAGATTAAGTTAGAGTGGGAGGGTTATAGAGCTGTTTGGGGGGGATCAGTGAGGTTGGGGGCTAAGGGGGGGATAGTACACAGCAGCATATGTAAATATGCTTTTTTAAAAAAACAAAAAAAAACATAGCTTTTATTTTAGTACTGGCAGACTTTCTGCCAGTACTTAAGATGGCGGGGACAATTGTGGAGTGGGGGAGGGAAGAGAGCTGTTTGGGAGGGATCAGGGGGTCTGATGTTTCAGGTGGGAGGCTGAGCTCTACACTAAATGTGATATTAACCCTGCAAGCTCCCTACAAGCTACCTAATTAACCCCTTCACTGCTAGCCATAATACACGTGTGATGCGCAGCGGCATTTAGCGGCCTTCTAAATACCAAAAAGCAACGCCAAAGCCATATATGTCTGCTATTTCTGAACAAAGGGGATCCCAGAGAAGCATTTACAACCATTTGTGCCATAACTGCACAAGCTGTTTGTAAATGATTTCAGTGAGAAACCTAAAATTGTGAAAAATTTTACGTTTTTTTTAATTTGATCGCATTTGGCGGTGAAATGGTGGCATGAAATATACCAAAATGGGCCTAGATCAATACTTGGGGTTGTCTACTACACTACACTAAAGCTAAAATTACCCCAAAAAGCTCCCTACATGCTCCCTAATTAACCCCTTCACTGCTGGGCATAATACACGTGTGGTGCGCAGTGGCATTTAGTGGCATTCTAATTACCAAAAAGCAACACCAAAGCCATATAAGTCTGCTATTTCTGAACAAAGGGGATCCCAGAGAAGAATTTACAACCATTTATGCCATAATTGCACAAGCTGTTTGTAAATAATTTCAGTGAGAAACCTAAAGTTTGTGAAAAAATTTGTGAAAAAGTGAACAATTTTTTTTATTTTAACGCATTTGGCGGTGAAATGGTGGCATGAAATATACCAAAATGGGCCTAGATCAATACTTTGGGTTGTCTACTAAAAAAAAATATATACATGTCAATGGATATTCAGAGATTCCTGAAAGATATCAGGGTTCTAATGTAACTAGCGCTAATTTTGAAAAAAAGGGGTTTGGAAATAGCAAAGTGCTACTTGTATTTATGGCCCTATAACTTGCAAAAAAAGTAAAGAACATGTAAACATTGGGTATTTCTAAACTCAGGACAAAATTTAGAAACTATTTAGCATAGGTGTTTTTTGGTGGTTGTAGATATGTAACAGATTTTGGGGGTCAAAGTTAGAAAAAGTGTATTTTTTTTCAATTTTTCCTCATATTTTATAATTTTTTTTATAGTAAATTATAAGATATGATGAAAATAATGGTATCTTTAGAAAGTCCATTTAATGGCGAGAAAAACGGTATATAATATGTGTGGGTACAGTAAATGAGTAAGAGGAAAATTACAGCTAAACACAAACACTGCAAAAATGTAAAAATAGCCTTGGTCCCAAACGGACAGAAAATGGAAAAGTGCTGCGGTCATTAAGGGGTTAAAGACTGAATGTAATTCTATAGTACTTTCTAAATATGTTTAAATTCTTTTATGAATTATTTAAAAATCAATACACAATATACTTTGTGAATGTCCCTTTAAGGACCAAAACATTTGTAATGTTGATTTAACATTGTCAAAATAAACTAAAGGGGAATGAAAATTATATATAGATATGTGATGTCTAACCCAAGAGGTAAGATTTTAAAAACTACATAATATTATTAACTATAGTTAAATGACTCCACTAGAAAATCAAATCGATTAACCTGCCATCCAATAACTAGCTTGTGAAAAATATCAAGTTAAATGACCTACCATTTATAAATGTAAAAATTAAAATAATTTAGCAAATAATGTTTTGAGATACCTAAGGAAGATACAAGATCTTATAAAATTAATTTTACATTCAACAACACTGTCACTTTAATGTAATTGAACCACTTCCCCTTCTTAAAAGTGAAAAAAATTAATTTTTGTGAAATTGACTACATATCCGAAATTATTTTAACATCTAAGAATTTCAAAAGAAAAGCATCGATGGATCTCACTCCCCAATGAATGTTAAAAAAGATAGTTTAATGTAATATTCTCTGAATCAGTGGATTTTCCACAATTAATGCATTATTTGATCTTATGCATGTGCTTGTCAAATAGACAACTACCAGTCATGGGAGTCAAATTGATTTTTATTGACAGATTATATGGATATTTATTATAATCTGTTCCAAAGAGTGTATTTAATACTAAAATGTTTATTATTACCATTTTAAAATTTAATAGTTTTTGAACCAAAAATAAAAAAATATTCCTGGAAGTCATCAGATGCCAATCTGAAATGTAAAATTTTTTTTTACAAAAGTTAATACACACGTAGTCAAAGATTCATAAAATACATTTACAATCATCTTGTGTCTATGCTCTAACTTTGTTCAACATTTTTTAAAGATATTTATTAATTATATTTAAAAAAAAAAAAAAAATATTGTGTAATAAAATAAAAAAAATAAAAATCTGATTTTCGAATTATACATAAAAATGTATATCACATTTCAATAATATATATGTTGAACATAAATGTCATATTTCATGTCCATTCAAATACCTCTATATCAACTATAATATGTATTCCTTTTTATGATTGTGATCCCTAAATATCTAATGATGAAATATGTATGACTAATGTATGTAAGCTACCAATAATCAACATTCTTCCTGTGATTCTTAACTAGCATGCATTGGTACACCAACCTGGATAATGCATGGTCTTTGAAAGTCAATTCAGGGGTAAACAGTTGATCTTCAATAGGTGTCTTATTCATCATTTCAAAAATAGAGGACTGAAATCCCATCTAAAAATTAGAAATTCATCTAAGTGTCTGATTGTGATCCCTAAATATCTAATTAAGAACTAAATATGACTAATGTATGGAAGCTACTAATATTCAACATTCTTCCTGTGATTCTTAACTAGCATGCATTGGTACACCAACCTGGATAATGCATGGTCTTTGAAAGTCAATTCAGGGGTAAACAGTTGATCTTCAATAGGTGTCTTATTCATCATTTCAAAAATAGAGGACTGAAATCCCATCTAAAAATTAGAAATTCATCTAAGTGTCTGATTGTGATCCCTAAATATCTAATTAAGAACTAAATATGACTAATGTATGGAAGCTACTAATATTCAACATTCTTCCTGTGATTCTTAACTAGCATGCATTGGTACACCAACCTGGATAATGCATGGTCTTTGAAAGTCAATTCAGGGGTAAAAAGTTGATCTTCAATAGGTGTCTTATTCATCATTTCAAAAATAGAGGACTGTGAAATACCATCTAAAAATTTGAAAATCATCTAAGTGTCTCCAATAGGATGCCTCAACAGCCTTATTCTATTAAATAGTTGGCACTTACCATGTGAACATGTCTTTGTATGCTTTTCAAGGTCAGCAGATTTGAAAGATAATGCCAGACATGATCCCATTGGTATACTTCAATTTCAATCTTGGCTTTTTCCACTGTCAGTCTGGGCAATCTTCACTGTCAGGCTTCTAATTCTTCCCTTTCAGTCTTTAGATTAAGTCAGCTCCCTAATGGCATAAAAGGTTTATTCAAAATTACTACAAGTGTGTGAATCATTTCTCTAGCCCTCTCCCACCCACCCACCATTTCATAAGAAATTTCTGTCACTAGCTTACTGTGTAGCATCTTGTGTTATGTTCTATCAAGTGTGAAGATGAGTCATATTGAGCAGAACAAACCTCTAATGTGTGACATTGAACCATAGTCATGCTAGAGGATCCCTTTCTGAGTATTTTCATTTTAAGTAATGTGTAAACTAAATACTAGTTTAGAAAATGTATGCCATATGATGTATTTGTGTACAATTCATGCCAGCAACAGTCCAGACATTTATACTTACCAGCTGATGTCCTCTTTAAAAACCAGGTGGCAAAGACACAATTCTCTACTTGTCATTTCCCTACAGTTCACATCTATTGATAATACTCCAGTCTAACTTCTATTCTTTACCGTCTAAAGTTGCGGTTGATGATGTCTGCTCTGACATTGAGCCCCTCGTCCCGGAATGGCCCCTCTAGAACAGGATCATCCTCCTCATCTCTGAGGAGGTTTCTGTCCGGCCGGACGGCCTGCAGCATCCCAGCCCGCTGTGCAATATTATGCAGGACGCTACAGGCTACAACGATCTTAGCCACCTTCTTTAGGTTGTACTGGAGGGCTCCTCCCAACCTGTCCAGGCACCTGAACCTCATCTTCAGGAGCCCGAACATCCGTTCAACCACCGCCCTGGTTCTCTTATGAGCCCTATTGTAGCGCTCCTCAGACACATCAGTCGGGCTACGCAAGGGGGTAATGAGCCAAGGCCGGCTCATGTACCCAGAATCACCTATAAATTATGAACAGAACATAATTCCAACAGAATCCTCAAAATAGTATTTGTAGTACAATAAAAAGTTTTGTACACGATAATCCATTAACAAATGTTTATTTTAACTTTAAAATATCTAGTTCAATATTATTCTCTATCTTCCCATTTCAGCTAAGACATGCTACATA
Source organism: Bombina bombina (assembly GCF_027579735.1). NCBI lineage: Eukaryota > Metazoa > Chordata > Amphibia > Anura > Bombinatoridae > Bombina > Bombina bombina. The sequence continues at coordinate 1,319,770,212 of NC_069500.1, forward strand.
TGCGTATTTCTCCTAAATCAAGCCTTGTGTAAAATGCTAACTACATGGTTACATTACATTCTCTATCTGAGCATTTAAGGTAAGGCATGCTACATATCTGCATTGAACTAAAAGACATTTGCGGAAAGAGACAATGACATGCTTAAATTGCATTAGCTAATATCTTCATATTTCATCTAAGACATGCTACATATGCGTATTTCTCCTAAATCAAGCCTTGTGTAAAATGCTAACTATATGGTTACATTACATTCTCTATCTGAGCATTTAAGGTAAGACATGCTACATATCTGCATTGAACTAAAAGACATTTGCGGAAAGAGACAATGACATGGTTAAATTGCATTAGCTAATATCTTCACATTTCAGCTAAGACATGCTACATATGCTTATTTCTCCTAAATCAAGCCGTGTGTAAAATGCTAACTACATGGTTACATTACATTCTCTATCTGAGCATTTAAGGTAAGACATGCTACATATCTGCATTGAACTAAAAGACATTTGTGGAAAGAGACAATGACATGGTTAAATTGCATTAGCTAATATCTTCATATTTCATCTAAGACATGCTACATATGCGTATTTCTCCTAAATCAAGCCTTGTGTAAAATGCTAACTACATGGTTACATTACATTCTCTATCTGAGCATTTAAGGTAAGACATGCTACATATCTGCATTGAACTAAAAGACATTTGCGGAAAGAGACAATGACATGGTTAAATTGCATTAGCTAATATCTTCACATTTCAGCTAAGACATGCTACATATGCGTATTTCTCCTAAATCAAGCCTTGTGTAAAATGCTAACTACATGGTTACATTACATTCTCTATCTGAGCATTTAAGGTAAGACATGCTACATATCTGCATTGAACTAAAAGACATTTGCGGAAAGAGACAATGACATGGTTAAATTGCATTAGCTAATATCTTCACAGTTCAGCTAAGACATGCTACATATGCGTATTTCTCCTAAATCAAGCCTTGTGTAAAATGCTAACTACATGGTTACATTACATTCTCTATCTGAGCATTTAAGGTAAGACATGCTACATATCTGCATTGAACTAAAAGACATTTGCGGAAAGAGACAATGACATGGTTAAATTGCATTAGATAATATCTTCACATTTCATCTAAGACATGCTACATATGCGTATTTCTCCTAAATCAAGCCTTGTGTAAAATGCTAACTACATGGTTACATTACATTCTCTATCTGAGCATTTAAGGTAAGACATGCTACATATCTGCATTGAACTAAAAGACATTTGCGGAAAGAGACAATGACATGGTTAAATTGCATTAGCTAATATCTTCACATTTCATCTAAGACATGCTACATATGCGTATTTCTCCTAAATCAAGCCTTGTGTAAAATGCTAACTACATGGTTACATTACATTCTCTATCTGAGCATTTAAGGTAAGACATGCTACATATCTGCATTGAACTAAAAGACATTTGCTGAAAGAGACAATGACATGCTTAAATTGCATTAGCTAATATCTTCACATTTCAGCTAAGACATGCTACATATGCGTATTTCTCCTAAATCAAGCCTTGTGTAAAATGCTAACTACATGGTTACATTACATTCTCTATCTGAGCATTTAAGGTAAGACATGCTACATATCTGCATTGAACTAAAAGTAGACATTAGCGGGGGGAAAATATATGGTTAAATTGCATCCTATAGCTGAACATTACGCTAACATTTTAAAACTACAGTGGCAATTGTCAAACTAATTAACCATGTTGTGCACAAATACTCACCAACGAGATAACCAGGGGGCATTTGTCTTTCCTCAAACTGTCTCCACAGGGACGACAGAGAGAGGATGCGGGCATCATGACAAGCTCCTCCAAAATTCGCACACACATGCATAATCCTCATCTGTGCGTCACAAACATACTGCACGTTGAGGCTATGAAAATGTTTGCGATTTCTGAAGGGCGAGTCATCAATTGGAGCACGCAGCGCAATGTGGGTACAATCTATGGCTCCCAAGACATTGGGCATTTGAGCAATATCAAAGAATTCCCGCTTCAGGCGCCTCCAATCACCATCATTCTGTGGGAATCCTATGTATTGCTTACTGATACGTACCATGGCGTCCAGAAAGTTAACACCCCAGAGAATGTACCTTGAGCCAGGCCATGCATGTACAGTTCTCCGGATTGAAATCTCCCGGAGGCCAGGACGTATAGACAGCTTAGCATCCTACTCATGGCGGGAACAGCAGTCCTTATTCTTATACGTGGCTCCAAATGAGGTTTAAGAAGATCGTAAAGGCCAATGAGCTGTTCGCGATCGAGCCGATACTTATCATAAACCTCAAAGTCGCTCATGTTTTCCAAGGTGGGTCTCACCCTGTAGACACGAGGACCTCGAACCAGATGACCCCTTCGTCTCAGTCTGAGCCGCCGAGGCTGCCTGATTCGACCAACAGCTAGTTCGCCAATAGCAGCACCAGCAGCGTCTACCATGTCATCGTCATCCATCTTTCAAAACAGCGTACGCGTAACAAGGTAAGCACTTGATCTGATGTGGATCACAAGTGATGCATTGGCCATGTTGTTTGGGGGATTTATAGTACAATTAGTCCAATGGTAGTGAGTTTGTAATGATTGCTGATTGTATTCACCTGTTTGTATGTGAGCGGCGCGAATGCTTTCACAGTGGGCGTTTATTTGTTGTTTGCTGAAATGTTATTTTCAAACAATGATTCTCAATGTGAAAGTGTCAAAGATCACACATACAGTGCATGTTTGTAATGTTTGTTCATATGCGTAATCAATATTTCTTAAACGCGATCTTATAGTAACAAGCACACGTCCAGGCTAACATGAATGAAAGTGCATAGTTGTGTATAATGTGCATCGAATGTGATCGATCAATGTTGCTGCAATATTGTTTGTAAACGATAAAGTAACAGCTGCCATCTGTAGGATTGTATATATAAGTGATTGCCGAGCTGTCAATATTGTATGCGTCCCTTTAAAATCGCACTAATGCTGAATAACTTCCGGCTGTCATCTGTAGTATTGTATATATAAGTGATTTCCGAGCTGTCAATATTGTACGCGTCCCTTTAAAATCGCAATAATAATTCCGAACTTCCCGTCTGCCATCTGTAGTATTGTATATATAAGTGATTGCCGAGCTGTCAATATTGTATGCGTCCCTTTAAAATCGCAATAATAATTCCGAACTTCCCGTCTGCCATCTGTAGTATTGTATATATAAGTGATTGCTGAGATGTGAATATTGTACGCGTCCCTTTAAAATCGCAATAATAATTTCGAAATTCCCGTCTGCCATCTGTAGTATTGTATATATAAGTGATTGCCGAGATGTCAATATTGTATGCGTCCCTTTCAAATCGCACTAATACTGAATAACTTCCGGCTGTCATCTGTAGTATTGTATATATAAGTGATTGCCGAGATGTCAATATTGTATGCGTCCCTTTCAAATCGCACTAATACTGAATAACTTCCGGCTGTCATCTGTAGTATTGTATATATAAGTGATTGCCGAGATGTCAATATTGTATGCGTCCCATTCAAATGGCACTAATACTGAAGAACTTCCGGCTGTCATCTGTAGTATTATATATATAAGTGATTTGCAATCTGACAATATTTATTAATTGTCCCATTGAAATCGCCTTAATAATGCTGTTCCAAACTGTTGTTTACGTATATGTTGTATTGTAGTATTGAGTGTTAAAGTTCCGAAAGGGGCGGTACAGTCGTGAATCTGTGATGTGTATGGTTGAATCTTCTAATGACGTCATGATATTATTAACCTGCCTATGTAGTTCTGAAATCCTCATTGTGTTGTTGTATTGTGCTACATTGTTATTGTGTGCTGAATAAAATCTAAATGTGTGCTTTGTGGTTGCGTGATGGGTGATGCGTGTTATGTACATGTACGTATATATTGTGATTGTGTCCCACATATGCTGACTTCTATATAGCGGTCTGGCATTGTTGTTCCTTCCCATAAAGTGACATCTGTAATCTGGTGTACTGATGTTCTTGTTGTACGTAATTCCTAATGGTTTCTGGTGATGGAATCATGATGTTAAAAGTACAGTAAAATCCATATGTTGTGTTTTGTGATTCCTCTAGAGAATGTAATGTGTTTTTCCCCCATCATTTGAATGCACATGTATGAGTGAATGTTAAAAGTAATGTATGTGCATCCATGAGGGATCATGTGTTAAGCCTATGTAGATATGCTGTTGCTGCAAGCATATGAGTTGAATAACTGAAATGCAATAATAAAGGTAAATGAGAATTGTTTCCCATTGTGTAGTGTTTGTGAATCCTGAAAAGTTGACATTATTTTTGTGTCCGTTTAAATGTAATATTTTTAAAACAAAAATGTTGTTACTAGTGATGTTGATTTGTAGTTGATGTAATATAAAAGTCTGAAAATGGTGTTGTGAATATTCAAACAGTAAAATCCATAAATCCACCATAAATCCACCATAGGGAAATGTCTTTTCTAGCGCTGGTATTTGGAGTTTTTCTGTCTACGCTATTTGCGTGCGTTAGGGAAATGAGGGTTTCGCGTGCACGAGCACGTCTTCCCAATAGAAGTCAATGGAGGCTCTAAAATTTGTTCTTGTTTTTTTTCTAAGACTGGTTTTCCTCGTAAAGTGAATGACGTCATGAGCTTTTGTGAAAAAGTAACTAAATCGTGTTCTTTTTGTAATAAATAAATATTTTGTGTATGTCATGTGGTGTATATTGTTTGTATGCATCGATGAGTGTATGTTTGTGATAATGTTATTAGTTAGATGTAGGTATATGAGGGTCTTTTCCCGTGTGTCAATGTAAGTCAATGGGAAAATGGATTTGTGTTGTTTTTTTTCTAACACCCGAGATCTCGCAACTTTAATCCTTTGTATTTTGATGAAAAATTATTAAATATGAAAAATAAACATAGTGTAGTGTTTGTATGACTGTAAGTGTAGTTTGTGTAATATTTTTTATTTGATTCGTGGATCTTTTTTTTGTCGGTATATGTTTACTACTGGGTCTGAGGTGTTGGTAGAAATGTGAGCGTTAGGTTTTTTTTGAGTGTCGGTAACTGAACTCTAAATACCGGAGTCCGTAAGAAACCCGCGTTAGGAGCCTCTAACGCTGGTTTTCACGGCTAACGCCGAACTCCAAATCTAGGCCTCTGATTGGCTGATTGAATCAGCCAATCGGATTGAACTTGATTCTGATTGGCTGATTCCATCAGCCAATCAGAATTTTCCTACCTTAATTCCGATTGGCTGATAGAATCCTATCAGCCAATCGGAATTCGAGGGACGCCATCTTGGATGACGTCCCTTAAAGGAACCGTCATTCGTCGGGAAGTCGTCGTTGAAGAAGGATGGATCCGCGATGGAGGTCTTGAAGATGGAACCGGTCCTCATCGGATGAAGATAGAAGATGCCGCTTGGAAGAAGATGGTTCCCGGTCCATATCTACTCTTCTTCCCGGATAGGATGAAGACTTTGGAGCCTCTTCTGGACTTCTTCAGCCGTCGGATGATGGATGTCTAGCCCCCGCTTGGGCTTAGATGAAGATTTCGGAGTCTGGAACGATCGGTGATACCTGGCATGATGAAGACAAGGTAGGAAGATCTTCAGGGGCTTAGTGTTAGGTTTATTTAAGGGGGGTTTGGGTTAGATTAGGGGTATGTGGGTGGTGGGTTGTAATGTTGGGGGGGGTATTGTATGTTTTTTTTTACAGGCAAAAGAGCTGAATTCTTTGGGGCATGCCCCGCAAAGGGCCCTTTTCAGGGCTGGTAAGGTAAAAGAGCTTTGAACTTTAGTAATTTAGAATAGGGTAGGGCATTTTTTTTATTTTGGGGGTATTTGTTATTTTATTAGGGGGCTTAGAGTAGGTGTAATTAGTTTAAAATTGTTGTAATATTTTTCTGATGTTTGTAAATATTTTTTTATTTTTTGTAACTTATTTATTTTTTATTTTTTGTACTTTAGTTAGTTTATTTCATTGTATTTATTTGTAGATATTTTATTTAATTAATTTATTGATAGTGTAGTGTTAGGTTTAATTGTAGGTATTTTATTTAATTAATTTATTGATAGTGTAGTGTTAGGTTTAATTGTAACTTAGGTTAGGATTTATTTTACAGGTAATTTTGTAATTATTTTAACTATTTTAGCTATTAAATAGTTCTTAACTATTTAATAGCTATTGTACCTGGTTAACATAAGTACAAAGTTACCTGTAAAATAAATATAAATCCTAAAATAGCTATAATATAATTATAATTTATATTGTAGCTATATTAGGATTTATTTTACAGGTAAGTATTTAGCTTTAAATAGGAATAATTTATTTAATAAGAGTTAATTAATTTCGTTACATTTAAATTATATTTAAGTTAGGGGGGTGCTAGTGTTTGGGTTAGGCTTAGCTTTAGGGGTTAATCCATTTATTAGAATAGCGGTGAGCTCCAGTCGGCAGATTAGGGGTTAATGTTTTGAAGTTAGGTGTCGGCGATGTTAGGGAGGGCAGATTAGGGGTTAATACTATTTATTATAGGGTTAGTGAGGCGGATTAGGGGTTAATAACTTTATTATAATAGCGGTGCAGATTAGGGGTTAATAAGTGTAGGCAGGTGGAGGTGACGTTGAGGGGGGCAGATTAGGGGTTAATAAATATAATATAGGGGTCGGCGATGTTAGGGACAGCAGATTAGGGGTACATAGGGATAATGTAAGTAGCGGCGGTTTACGGAGCGGCAGATTAGGGGTTAATAATAATATGCAGGGGTCAGCGATAGCGGGGGAGGCAGAATAGGGGTTAATAAGTGTAAGGTTAGGGGTGTTTAGACTCGGGGTACATGTTAGAGTGTTAGGTGCAGACGTAGGAAGTGTTTCCCCATAGGAAACAATGGGGCTGCGTTAGGAGCTGAACGCGGCTTTTTTGCAGGTGTTAGGTTTTTTTCAGCTCAAACAGCCCCATTGTTTCCTATGGTGGAATCGTGCACGAGCACGTTTTTGAAGCTGGCCCGCGTCCGTAAGCAACTCTGGTATCGAGAGTTGAAGTTGCGTTAAATATGCTCTACGCTCCTTTTTTGGAGCCTAACGCAGCCATTCTGTGGACTCTCAATACCAGAGTTATTTAAAAGGTGCGGCCAGAAAAAAGCCAGCGTTAGCTACGCGGGTCGTTACCGACAAAACTCTAAATCTAGCCGTAAGGTAGTTACTATGTTGCAATGATAACAAATGTGATTCCAACTGTACTTTATAAGTGTGATTCCAACTGTACTTTATAAGTAAATGAATAAACAAATGAATAAACAAAATCGGACTTTGTATATAAAAAAGTTTACTTGGATCTTAATAAAAAACAATTCTACTAACATATCCTACACTCCCCATGGGGTGCAAACCTCGTGCTCTACAGGAGATTCATAGATGATATGTTTCTGATCTGGAAAGGAGATCAGGAACTCCTCAATCTATTTCTAGAAGACATAAATTGTAATACTTGGGGTTTAAGTTTTACCCACGAATATTGTAAAACAAATATACATTTTTTAGATGTTCAAATAAATATTATAAATAATACCATTACAACAGAGACATACTTTAAACCCACAGATACAAACAGTTACATACATCCGGACAGCTGTCATTTAGATAGATGGATTAATAATACACCGAAAGGCCAGTTTTACAGAATAAGGAAGAACTGTTCAGATGATAATACATTTCAGAAACAAGCAAATACCCTGGAAAGAAAATTTAAAGAGAAAGGATATAAAGACACAATAATAAAAGAAGCCAAAGATCAAGCAATAAATAAAGATAGAACAGAATTACTGAAATATAAAAATAAGAATCAATTACATAACCAAATATCATTCATTACAGAATACAATGAAGATCATAAGATTATAAAAAAGATTTTAGATAAACACTGGCACATAATTAGAAAGGATCCACTACTATCAGGCATTGTAAAACCACGACCAACATTAATATTTAGAAAGACAAACAATTTGAGAAGTATACTAGCACCCAGTCAATTTAATAAAACATCTAAACCAAGAGATCAAGATCTATATGGAAATGCACTGAAAGGTTTTTTCCTTGCACAAGCTGTAAAGCGTGCAAATATGGCAAAAAGAGTAAAGAAGTAATATCCTCTAATAATAACTACAAATATCCCATAAGAGACACCATCAGGTGTTCTGACACAAACATAATTTACTTAATTGAATGACAATGCAAATTACAGTACTTGGGACAAACGAGCAGACCATTACATGATAGAATAAGAGAACACCTATCTAATATTAAAAGAGGTAACTGTAAACATTTACTATCTAAACATTTTACAGAAAAACACCACAAGAAACCAATAGGGTTCACATACTGGGGTATAAAAAAGTACACTATAACAGAGGAGGTGATATGGAAAAAAATGTTGCTATTAAAACCTAACCTCAGAAGCACTATAAAGGAGCTTAAAGGACACACTAGATTATACAGTCTTGATAAAGGCGCAAGTCACGGCGCTGAAACGCGTAGAAAACCCGACATCGAGTGTGGATAAGATTGGCTCCAGTACAGCAAACACTCCCCCCACGATCCGGTTGCCTTATAGGTCCTCCGTGTACAACGTCACACGCACACCCGGGTAGGAAGTAGTTGCGGAGGAAATTCAAACAGCGGCAACGGCCACTTGGAGAACTCGGCCTACTCATACAAGCACTCTTCCCAGAACCCACGGCATTACAAAGAAAAACACGGAGGTAAGGAGTATCAGAGGTCCGGTTAGGGGGAGTACAGCTGTAAACTTTTAACCAGCAAACACCATATTTGGATTTTAACAGTCTCAGAACAAGTTGTGGCCACAACTTAAGAACATCACAAAGGATAACAATATCCGAACTCTCAGCACAATTTTTTTTAATACATTTTATTATAAGGATGTACCCCTATATGCTCTAATCCAATATATATGCTGACATGGTATAATTGTATATGTTAGTAGAATTGTTTTTTATTAAGATCCAAGTAAACTTTTTTATATACAAAGTCCGATTTTGTTTATTCATTTACTTATAAAGTACAGTTGGAATCACATTTGTTATCATTGCAACATAGTAACTACCATAGGCCTAGATTTAGAGTTTGGCGGTAGCCGTGAAAACCAGCGTTAGAGGCTCCTAACGCTGGTTTTAGGCTACCGCCGGTATTTGGAGTCACTCAAAATAGGGTCTAACGCTCACTTTCCAGCTGCGACTTTTCCATACCGCAGATCCCCTTACGTAAATTGCGTATCCTATCTTTTCAATGGGATTTTTATAACTCCGGTATTTAGAGTCGTGTCTGAAGTGAGCGTTAGACATCTAACGACAAAATTCCAGCCGCAGGAAAAAAGTCAGTAGTTAAGAGCTTTCTGGGCTAACGCCGGTTTATAAAGCTCTTAACTACTGTACTCTAAAGTACACTAACACCCATAAACTACCTATGTACCACTAAACCGAGGTCCCCCCACATCGCCGACACTCGGAAATTTTTTTTTAACCCCTAATCTGCCGACCGCCACCTACGTTATCCTTATGTACCCCTAATCTGCTGCCCCTAACACCGCCGACCCCTGTATTATATTTATTAACCCCTAATCTGCCCCCTTCAACGTCGCCTCCACCTGCCTACACTTATTAACCCCTAATCTGCTGACCGCAAAGCGCCGCCACCTACATTATCCTTATGTACCCCTAATCTGCTGCCCCTAACACCGCCGACCCCTGTATTATATTTATTAACCCCTAATCTGCCCCCTCAACGTCGCCTCCACCTGCCTACACTTATTAACCCCTAATCTGCCGACCGCAAAGCGCCGCCACCTACGTTATCCTTATGTACCCCTAATCTGCTGCCCCTAACACCGCCGACCCCTATATTATATTTATTAACCCCTAATCTGCCCCCCACAACGTCGCCTCCACCTGCCTACACTTATTAACCCCTAATCTGCCGACCGGACCTGAGCGCTACTATAATAAAGTTATTAACCCCTAATCCGCCTCACTAACCCTATCATAAATAGTATTAACCCCTAATCTGCCCTCCCTAACATCGCCGACACCTAACTTCAATTATTAACCCCTAATCTGCCGACCGAATCTCGCCGCTATTCAAATAAATGTATTAACCCCTAAAGCTAAGTCTAACCCTAATACTAACACCCCCCTAAATTAAATATAATTTAAATCTAACTAAATTAATTAACTCTTATTAAATAAATTATTCCTATTTAAAGCTAAATACTTACCTGTAAAATAAATCCTAATATAGCTACAATATAAATTATAATTATATTATAGCTATTTTAGGATTTATATTTATTTTACAGGTAACTTTGTATTTATTTTAACCAGGTACAATAGCTATTAAATAGTTAAGAACTATTTAATAGCTAAAATAGTTAAAATAATTACAAATTTACCTGTAAAAGAAATCCTAACCTAAGTTACAAATAAACCTAACACTACACTATCAATAAATTAATTAAATAAACTACCTACAATTACCTACAATTAACCTAACACTACACTATCAATAAATTAATTAAATACAATTGCTACAAATAAATACAATTAAATAAACTAGCTAAAGCGGGCCAGAAGAGGTCTTCCATCCGATTGAAGTCTTCATCCAAGCGGCATCCATCCGGAGCGAAGATTCGGTCGGCAGATTAGGGGTTAATAATTGAAGTTAGGTGTCGGCGATGTTAGGGAGGGCATATTAGGGGTTAATACTATTTATGATAGGGTTAGTGAGGCGGATTAGGGGTTAATAACTTTATTATAGTAGCGCTCAGGTCCGGTCGGCAGATTAGGGGTTAATAAGTGTAGGCAGGTGGAGGCGACGTTGTGGGGGGCAGATTAAGGGTTAATAAATATAATATAGGGGTCGGCGATGTTAGGGCAGCAGATTAGGGGTACATAGGGATAATGTAAGTAGCGGCGGTTTACGGAGCGGCAGATTAGGGGTTAATAATAATATGCAGGGGTCAGCGATAGCGGGGGCGGCAGATTAGGGGTTAATAAGTGTAAGGTTAGGGGTGTTTAGACTCGGGGTACATGTTAGAGTGTTAAGTGCAGACGTAGGAAGGGTTACCACATAGCAAACAATGGGGCTGCGTTAGGAGCTGAACGCGGCTTTTTTGCAGGTGTTAGGTTTTTTCAGCTCAAACAGCCCCATTGTTTCCTATGGGGGAATCGTGCACGAGCACGTTTTTGAGGCTGGCCGCGTCCGTAAGCAACTCTGGTATCGAGAGTTTAAGCTGCGTTAAAAATGCTCTACGCTCCTTTTTTGGAGCCTAACGCAGCCTTTATGTGGACTCTCGATACCAGAGTTATTTTTATGGTGCGGCCAGAAAAAAGCCAGCGTTAGTTTTTCGGGTCGTTACCGACAAAACTACAAATCTAGGCCATAGAGTTTAAAGTAACAGAAGATTATTGCAAGTCAGTTATTATTTTTTCACATCAGCAAGAACTTAAGGAATAGGAGTATCCAAGCAACACCAGATACAGACTGATAAATTAGTAACGCACACTTTTCTTTTAAACACTTTTCTTTTAAACACTTTTCTTTTAAATACATCGAAACACTTTATATAGGAAACGATACAACAGAATCACCAGATAAACATAAAGTTGACAATTAGAAGTACAATCACTAATACACCCTCACCACCGATATTATAAATACACACTTATTAAGAAAACTACAAATACACCTCAAACACAAATTTGTGAGAAAATATTTTTAAATTTATAATAGAATCACAGCCTAACTCACAGCTCTTTTTGAGCGCTCCCCACACCCACTTTGCACAATGTAACTATTAGTTATATTGTAGCTAGCTTAAGGTTTATTCTATAGGTAAGAACTTATTTTTAAATAGGAATTATTTAGTTAATAATAGTAATTTTTATTTAGATTTCTTTTAATTACATTTAAGTTAGGGGGTGTTAGGGTTAGACTTAGATTTAGGGGTTATTAAATTTAGTATAGTGGCGGCGACGTTGGGGGCGGCAGATTAGCGGTTAATAAATGTAGGTAGGTGGCTGTGATGTTAGGGATGGCAGATTAGGGGTTAATAGTTTTTAACTAATGTTTGCGAGGTGGGAGTACGGTGGTTTAGGGGTTAATATGTGTATTCTAGTGGCGGCGATGTCCGGAGTGGCAGATTAGGGGTTAATAATTTTATTTTAGTATTTGCAGGAGGGCCTCGGTTTAGGGGTTAATAGGTATTTTATGGGTGTTAGCGTACTTTTTAGCACTTTAGTTACTGACTTTAAAATGTGGTACGAATTTTGACGGGATAAGGTGTACCACTCACTTTTTGGCCTCCCAGGACAAGCTCGCACTATGGAAATCCCATTGAAAATAGACTATACGCAATTTGCGTAAGTTGATTTGCTGTAAGGCCAAAAAAGTGTGCAGTGCCCCTAAATCTGCAAGACTTGTAAATTGTAATACCAGCTTTAGTAAAAAAGCAGCGTTATGAGGCTTAACGCTGCTTTTTTACTCATAACGCAAGACTTGTAATCTAGCCGTTAGTCAGTAAGTGCAATGTGGTAATTAATACACAACCTTATTAAATGTCTCTAACTTTAATTCAAGTGTTACATAGGTTGTTTAAACAGGTGAATATAAAACACTATCTGATACTGTTGTAACTTTTCAAGTAGGTTCAGTAACCTTTGAAATTCAATATGTTACAAATATGACCTAACTATGTCTCATGAACGTTTGTAAGCAATATACCTATATGAATGTTCTTTGCCTAGGATCATTTAACATTTAATATTTAATATAAGATCTAAACACATGTCTTTTGTGCTTAATAAGTTTTCACATGAATATACATTACTTAAAACTACCAAATATAATATGGAAACTTTTTAATTGTAATTTTAAAAATTATTTTTTTTTAGAAAAGTTTAGCAAATATTGTGAGCACTATAATGGTGATAGTAAAGGGAATAAAAAAAGTGTGTTTTTGATTTTTGTATTTCACATTTTGTATTTTAACAAATATGATATGTTTACTTATGTATAAATATTTACATTGTAGATTGTCTTGAAAAAGGCTCAATTGTGGAGCCGAAACGTCGACCTGAATTATGTCATTTTTTACTGAATAAATAAAGAATCAACTATAAAAAGACCTGTGAGGGCCCTCTATTTTTCATATATATATAAGGACTGCACTCACTGGATTCAAATGAAAAATAATCCTTGTGGTTTATTATAACATGGTGATGTTTCAAGGTCCACAGACCCCTTCTTCAGTTGGTCTGGGGAAGGGGTCTATGGACCTCAAAACGTCACCATGTTATAATAAACCACAAGGATTATTTTTCACTTGAATACAATGAGTGCATTTCATTTTGAACTTATTATGATTATTTCGACTTGGCACCCTGGTTGTTGTCCTAAACGAAGTGGGAGTTACAGGAGGAGTGTGTGTGCATGTATATATATATATATATATATATATATACACACATAGTATCTCACAAAAGTGAGTACACCCTCACATTTTTGTAAATATTTTATTATATCTTTTCGTAAAGTAGTGAGTATACAGCCTGTTTAACAGTGTAAATTTTCTGTCCCCTCAAAATAACTGAACACACAGCCATTAATGTCTAAACTGTTGGCAACAAAAATGAGTACATCCCTAAGTGGAAATGTCGAAATTGGGTCCAATTAGCCATTTTACCTCCCCGGTGTCATGTGACTTGTTAGTGTTACAAGGTCTCAGGTGTGAATGCGGTGCAGGCGTGTTAGAAATTTGGTGTTATCGCTCTCATACTCTCTCATACTGGTCACTGGCAGTTCAACATGGCACCTCATGGCAAAGAACTCTCTGAGGATCTGAAAAAAAGAATTGCTGCTCTACATAAAGATGGCCTAGGCTATAAGAAGATTGCCAAGACCCTGAAACTGAACTGCAGCATGGTGGACAAGTCTATACAGCAGTTTCACAGGATAGGTTCTACTCAGAACAGGCCTCGCCATGGTTGACCAAAGAAGTTGAGTGCACATGCTCAGTGTCATATCCAGAGGTTGTCTTTGGGAAATAGACATATGAATGTTGCCAGCATTGCTGCAGAGGTTGAAGGGGTGGGGGGTCAGCCTGTCAGTGCTCAGACCATATACCGCACACTGCATCAAATTGGTCTGTATGCTGTTGTTCCAGAAGGAAGGAAGCCTCTTCTAAAGATGATGCACAAGAAAGCCCGAAAACCGTTTGCTGAAGACAAGCAGACTAAACACATGGATTACTGGAACCATGTCCTGTGGTCCGATGAGACCAAGATAAACTTATTTGGTTAAGATGGTGTCAAGCGTGTGTGTAGGCAATCAGATGAGGAGTACAAAGACAAGTGTGTCTTGCCTACAGTCAAGCATGGTGGTGGGAGTTTCATGGTCTGGTCCTGCATGAGTGCTGCCAGCACTGGGGAGCTACAGCTCATTGAGGGAACCAAGAATGCCAACATGCACTGTGACATACTGAAGCAGAGCATGATCCCCTCCCTTTGGAGACTGGGCCGCAGGGCAGTATTCCAACATGATAATTATCCCAAACACACCAGTAAGATGATCACTGCCTTGCTAAGCAAGCTGAGGGTAAAGGTGATGGACTGGCCAAGCATGTCTCCAGACCTAAACCCTATTGAGCATCTATGGGGTATCCTCAAACGGATGTCGTCATAGAGGAGTGGAAGAGGACCCAAGTCGCAACCTATAAAGCTCTGGTGAACTCAAGTGGGTTAAGGCAGTGCTGGAAAATAATGGTGGTCACACAAACTATTGATACTTGAAAATTTAGAGATTTCCACTTAGGGGTGTACTCACTTTTGTTACCAACGGTCTAGACATTAATGGCTGTGGGTTCAGTTATTTTGAGGGGACAGCAAATTTACACTGTTATACAGGCTGTACACTCACTACTTTACATTGTAGCAAAGTGTAATTTCTTCAGTGTTGTCACATTAACAGATATGATACAATATTTACAAAAATGTGAGGGGTGAGATACTGTGTATATATATATATATATATATATATATATATATATATATATATACAGTACATATATTATATATATATATATATATATATATATATACATATATATATATATATATATATATATACAAACACATACATATTCTTCTATGTGCGTAACATAGGAATAATAAATATTTACAGTAAATAAGTAGTAAAAACCTTTATTAAAAAATAATATTGCATAAATATGCTTTTACATGTTTTCATCTACTTAACTGCAAAGGGCTCCGATGCACACACACACACACACACACACACACACACACACACACACACACACACACACATATATATTTATATATATATATATGTAAACATATGTATTTATGTCTTTAAATACATATATACACAAATACATATGTACATGTATATGTATGTATCTCAATGTTTTTTGATCTTTTTTTCTAACATCTGAGACCTCATATCTTTAAGCCCTTATAACTTTTTTGAGTGCTATATTTGTTTTTTTAAATAATTTTTATTAGATAGTGTTTGTTATGAGTGTAACTGTACTTTGTAATTTATTTTTATGTGTTTAGTGACAAACCAGACGTGTGCAAGCACCCATGATATACCGCTTATCGCTTGCACATAACTGTTAGTGCTCCACTCTTAATCTGGTCCTAAATCGGTAACCTAGGTTATCAATATGCTGCAAATTGCCTAAACCAGCTATTTGATTTGCAGCAATTGCAGGTTGCAGAATTTGGTTTTTGGCCTCAAATTTACACAAAAGCAAGAGCTGTTTAAAATGATATTAAACCATCTATTTCATTGTTGTAATACACACTAAGAGGTGTTATATATTTAAAGGGACATGAAGCACAACATTTTTCTTTCATGATTCAGATAAGCATACAATTTTAAATACATTTCCAATTTAATTCTATTATCTAATTTGCTTTCTTTTCTTGTATCCTTTGTTGAAGGAACATCAATGCACTACTGAAAGCTAGCTGAACATGTTGGGAGTGCCAATGAGAAAAGGCATAAATATGCAACCACCAATTAGCAGTTGGCTCCCAATAGTGCTTTACTGCTCCTGAGCCTACCTAAGTATGATTTTAAACAGAGGATACAAAGAGAACGAAACAAGTAAATTGTAAGTTTTTTTTCAAATTGCATGTTCTGTCTGATTCATGAAATTAAAATTTTGGGTTTCCTGTCCCTTTGATAGAAATCATTGCATTATTCATCTATATAAATGGATTTTACATTTTATTTATTTAAACTTCATTGGTGCAGTGTCCATTACTTCCTGTCACAGCCCTACAAGGAGGTTGTGGTCTCTATAGGAATTCTTATCAAGCATGATATCATTAAACTTCCAGAGTTGTTTTAGTATTAAAGGGATAGTAAACACCAAAAATGTTAATGTTTAAAAATATAGATAATCCCTTTATTTACCATTCCCAAGTTTTGCATAATCAACTCTGTTATAGAAATATACTTTCTTTCATGTAATTAGCAAGAGTCCATGAGCTAGTGACGTATGGGATATACATTCCTACCAGGAGGGGCAAAGTTTCCCAAACCTCAAAATGCCTATAAATACACCCCTCACCACACCCACAAATCAGTTTTACAAACTTTGCCTCCTATGGAGGTGGTGAAGTAAGTTTGTGCTAGATTCTACGTTGATATGCGCTCTGCAGCAGGTTGGAGCCCGGTTTTCCTCTCAGCGTGCAGTGAATGTCAGAGGGATGTGAGGAGAGTATTGCCTATTTGAATGCAGTGATCTCCTTCTACGGGGTCTATTTCATAGGTTCTCTGTTATCGGTCGTAGAGATTCATCTCTTACCTCCCTTTTCAGATCGACGATATACTCTTATATATACCATTTCCTCTACTGATTCTCGTTTCAGTACTGGTTTGGCTTTCTACTACATGTAGATGAGTGTCCTGGGGTAAGTAAGTCTTATTTTCTGTGACACTCTAAGCTATGGTTGGGCACTTTTTATATAAAGTTCTAAATATATGTATTCAAACATTTATTTGCCTTGACTCAGGATGTTCAACATTCCTTATTTCAGACAGTCAGTTTCATATTTGGGATAATGCATATGAATATTTCATTTTTTTCTTACCTTAAAAATTTGACTTTCCCTGTGGGCTGTTAGGCTCGCGGGGGCTGAAAATGCTTCATTTTATTGCGTCATTCTTGGCGCTGACTTTTTTGGCGCAAAAATTATTTTCTGTTTCCGGCGTCATACGTGTCGCCGGAAGTTGCGTCATTTTTGACGTTCTTTTGCGCCAAAAGTGTCGGCGTTCCGGATGTGGCGTCATTTTTGGCGCCAAAAGCATTTAGGCGCCAAATAATGTGGGGGTCTTTTTTGGCGC
This sequence comes from Bombina bombina, assembly GCF_027579735.1. Taxonomy (NCBI): domain Eukaryota; kingdom Metazoa; phylum Chordata; class Amphibia; order Anura; family Bombinatoridae; genus Bombina; species Bombina bombina. The sequence goes on from NC_069500.1 coordinate 1,319,787,706, forward strand.
GAAAAAATATGGGCGTCACTTTTGTCTCCACATTATTTAAGTCTCATTGATTTTTGCTTCTGGTTGCTAGAAGCTTATTCACTGGCATTTTTTTCCCATTCCTGAAACTGTCATTTAAGGAATTTGATCAATTTTGCTTTATATGTTGTTTTTTCTATTACATATTGCAAGATGTCCCACGTTGAAGCTGAGTCAGAAGATACTTCTGAAAAATCGCTGCCGTGTGCTGGAGCTACCAAAGCTAAGTGTAAACTTTTGGTATCTGTTCCTCCAGCTGTTGTTTGTACTGTTTGTCATGACAAACTTGTTAATGCAGATAATATTTCCTTTAGTACTGTTACATTACCTGTTGCTGTTCCATCAACATCTAATATTCAGAGTGTTCCTGATAACATAAGAGATTTTGTTTCTAAATCCATTAAGAAGGCTATGTCTGTTATTCCTCCTTCTAGTAAACGTAAAAAGTCTTTTAAAACTTCTCATTTTTCAGATGAATTTTTAAATGAACATCATCATTCTGATACTGATATTGGTTCTTCTGATTCAGAGGATTCTGTCTCAGAGGTTGATGCTGATAAATCTTCATATTTATTTAAAATGGAATTTATTTATTCTTTACTCAAAGAAGTCCTAATTGCATTAGAAATTGAGGATTCTAGTCCTCTTGATACTAAATCTAAACGTTTAGATAAGGTTTTTAAATCTCCTATAGTTATTCCAGAAGTATTTCCTGTCCCTGGTGCTATTTCTGAAGTAATTTCCAGGGAATGGAATAATTTGGGTAATTCTTTTACTCCTTCTAAACGTTTTAAGCAATTATATCCTGTGTCATCTGACAGATTAGAGTTTTGGGACAAAATCCCTAAGGTTGATGGGGCTGTCTCTACTCTTGCTAAGCGTACTACTATTCCTACGGCAGATGGTACTTCCTTTAAGGATCCTTTAGATAGGAAAATTGAATCCTTTCTAAGAAAAGCTTACTTGTGTTCAGGTAATCTTCTTAGACCTGCTATATCTTTAGCGGATGTTGCTGTAGCTTCAACTTTTTGGTTAGAAGCTTTAGCGCAACAAGTAACAGATCATAATTCTCATAGCATTATTATTCTTCTTCAACGTGCTAATAATTTTATTTGTGATGCCATCTTTGATATCATTAGAGTTGATGTCAGGTATATGTCTCTAGCTATCTTAGCTAGAAGAGCTTTATGGCTTAAAACTTGGAATGCTGATATGTCTTCTAAGTCTACTCTGCTTTCACTTTCTTTCCAGGGTAATAAATTATTTGGTTCTCAGTTGGATTCTATTATCTCAACTGTTACTGGAGGGAAAGGAACTTTTTTACCACAAGATAAAAAATCTAAAGGTAAATTTAGGTCTAATAATCGTTTTCGTTCCTTTCGTCACAACAAGGAACAAAAGCCTGATCCTTCATCCTCAGGAGCGGTATCAGTTTGGAAACCATCTCCAGTCTGGAATAAATCCAAGCCTTTTAGAAAACCAAAGCCAGCTCCCAAGTCCACATGAAGGTGCGGCCCTCATTCCAGCTCAGCTGGTAGGGGGCAGATTACGTTTTTTCAAAGAAATTTGGATCAATTCCGTTCACAATCTTTGGATTCAGAACATTGTTTCAGAAGGGTACAGAATTGGCTTCAAGATAAGGCCTCCTGCAAAGAGATTTTTTCTTTCCCGTGTCCCAGTAAACCCAGCGAAGGCTCAAGCATTTCTGAAATGTGTTTCAGATCTAGAGTTGGCTGGAGTAATTATGCCAGTTCCAGTTCTGGAACAGGGACTGGGGTTTTATTCAAATCTCTTCATTGTACCAAAGAAGGAGAATTCCTTCAGACCAGTTCTGGATCTAAAAATATTGAATCGTTATGTAAGGATACCAACATTCAAGATGGTAACTATAAGGACTATCCTGCCTTTTGTTCAGCAAGAGCATTATATGTCCAGAATAGATTTACAGGATGCATATCTGCATATTCCGATTCATCCAGATAACTTTCAGTTTCTGAGATTCTCTTTCCTAGACAAGCATTACCAGTTTGTGGCTCTGCCGTTTGGCCTAGCTACAGCTCCTAGAATTTTTACAAAGGTTCTCGGTGCCCTTCTGTCTGTAATCAGAGAACAGGGTATTGTGGTATTTCCTTATTTGGACGATATCTTGGTACTTGCTCAGTCTTTACATTTAGCAGAATCTCATACGAATCGACTTGTGTTGTTTCTTCAAGATCATGGTTGGAGGATCAATTTACCAAAAAGTTAATTGATTCCTCAGACAAGGGTAACCTTTTTAGGTTTCCAGATAGATTCAGTGTCCATGACTCTGTCACTAACGGACAAGAGACATCTAAAATTGATATCAGCTTGTCGAAACCTTCAGTCATGATCATTCCCTTCGGTAGCTTTATGCATGGAAATTCTAGGTCTTATGACTGCAGCATCGGACGCGATCCCCTTTGCTTGTTTTCACATGCGACCTCTTCAGCTCTGTATGCTGAACCAGTGGTGCAGGGATTACACAAAGATATCTCAATTAATATATTTAACACTGATTGTACGACACTCTCTGAGGTGGTGGACAGATCACCATCATTTAGTTCAGGGGGCTTCTTTTGTTCTTCCGACCTGGACTGTAATTTCAACAGATGCAAGTCTGACAAGTTGGGGAGCTGTTTGGGGGTCTCTGACAGCACAAGGGGTTTGGGAATCTCAGGAGGTGAGATTACCGATCAATATTTTGGAACTCCGTGCAATTTTCAGAGCTCTTCAGTCATGGCCTCTTCTAAAGAGAGAATCGTTCATTTGTTTTCAGACAGACAATGTCACAGCTGTGGCATACATCAATCATCAAGGAGGGACTCACAGTCCTCTGGCTATGAAGGAAGTATCTCGAATTCTGGTTTGGGCGGAATCCAGCTCCTGTCTAATTTCTGCGGTTCATATCCCAGGTATAGACAATTGGGAAGCGGATTATCTCAGCCGCCAAACGTTACATCCGGGCGAATGGTCTCTTCACCCAGAGGTTTTTCTTCAGATTGTTCAAATGTGGGGACTTCCAGAAATAGATCTGATGGCCTCTCATCTAAACAAGAAACTTCCCAGGTATCTGTCCAGATCCAGGGATCCTCAAGCGGAAGCAGTGGATGCATTGTCACTTCCTTGGAAGTATAATCCTGCCTATATCTTTCCGCCTCTAGTTCTTCTTCCAAGAGTAATCTCCAAGATTCTGAAGGAATGCTCATTTGTTCTGCTGGTAGCTCCAGCATGGCCTCACAGGTTTTGGTATGCGGATCTTGTCCGGATGGCCTCTTGCCAACCGTGGACTCTTCCATTAAGACCAGACCTTTTGTCGCAAGGTCCTTTTTTCCATCAGGATCTCAAATCCTTAAATTTAAAGGTATGGAGATTGAACGCTTGATTCTTAGTCAAAGAGGTTTCTCTGACTTTGTGATTAATACTATGTTACAGGCTCGTAAATCTGTATCTAGGGAGATATATTATAGAGTCTGGAAGACTTATATTTCTTGGTGTCTTTCTCATCATTTTTCCTGGCATTCCTTTAGAATTCCGAGAATTTTACAGTTTCTTCAGGATGGTTTGGATAAAGGTTTGTCTGCAAGTTCCTTGAAAGGACAAATCTCTGCTATTTCTGTTCTTTTTCACAGAAAGATTGCTAATCTTCCTGATATTCATTGTTTTGTACAAGCTTTGGTTCGTATAAAACCTGTCATTAAGTCAATTTCTCCTCCTTGGAGTTTGAATTTGGTTCTGGGGGCTCTTCAAGCTCCTCCGTTTGAACCTATGCATTCATTGGAAATCAAATTACTTTCTTGGAAAGTTTTGTTCCTTTTGGCCATCTCTTCTGCCAGACGAGTTTCTGAATTATCTGCTCTTTCTTGTGAGTCTCCATTTCTGATTTTTCATCAGGATAAGGCGGTGTTGCGAACTTCTTTTAAATTTTTACCTAAGGTTGTGAATTCTAACAACATTAGTAGAGAAATTGTGGTTCCTTCATTGTGTCCTAATCCTAAGAATTCTAAGGAGAGATCATTGCATTCTTTGGATGTAGTTAGAGCTTTGAAATATTATGTTGAAGCTACTAAGAATTTCCGAAAGACTTCTAGTCTATTTGTTATCTTTTCTGGTTCTAGGAAAGGTCAGAAGGCCTCTGCCATTTCTTTGGCATCTTGGTTGAAATCTTTAATTCATCATGCTTATGTTGAGTCGGGTAAAACTCCGCCTCAAAGGATTACAGCTCATTCTACTAGGTCAGTTTCTACTTCCTGGGCGTTTAGGAATGATGCTTTGGTTGATCAGATTTGCAAAGCAGCAACTTGGTCTTCTTTGCATACTTTTACTAAATTCTACCATTTTGATGTGTTTTCTTCTTCTGAAGCTGTTTTTGGTAGAAAAGTACTTCAGGCAGCTGTTTCAGTTTGAATCTTCTGCTTATAATTTCAGTTTTTTTCATTTAATCTTTATTTTGGGTGTGGATTATTTTTCAGCGGAATTGGCTGTCTTTATTTTATCCCTCCCTCTCTAGTGACTCTTGCGTGGAAAGATCCACATCTTGGGTAGTCATTATCCCATACGTCACTAGCTCATGGACTCTTGCTAATTACATGAAAGAAAACATAATTTATGTAAGAACTTACCTGATAAATTCATTTCTTTCATATTAGGAAGAGTCCATGAGGCCCACCCTTTTTTGTGGTGGTTATGATTTTTTTTGTATAAAGCACAATTATTCCAATTCCTTATTTTTTTTATGCTTTCGCACTTTTTTCTTATCACCCCACTTCTTGGCTATTCGTTAAACTGATTTGTGGGTGTGGTGAGGGGTGTATTTATAGGCATTTTGAGGTTTGGGAAACTTTGCCCCTCCTGGTAGGAATGTATATCCCATACGTCACTAGCTCATGGACTCTTGCTAATATGAAAGAAATGAATTTATTAGGTAAGTTCTTACATAAATTATGTTTTTTACCTCTATAATTACCTTGTATCTAAGCTTCTGCAGACTGCCTCCTTATCTCAGCTCTTTTGACAGACTTGCATTTCAGGCAATTAGTGCTGCCTCATATGAAACACATGAACTAATGCCTTCTAGCTGTGAAAAACTGTAAAATGCATTCAGATAAAAAGTGTCTTTCAAGGCCTTAGAAACTAGCATATGAGCCTACCTAGGTTTAGCTTTCAACTAAGAATACCAAGAGAAGAAAGCAAATTTGATGATAAAAGTAAATTAGAAAGTTGTTTATTACATGCCCTATCTGAATCATGAAAGTTTAATTTTGATTTGACTGTCTCTTTAAGTTTAGAAAATGTCTCTATTCTTAAAACACTATGGGCAGGGACTATAATGAGGAATTGTAAGTTCTAATTTTGTAAGAAAACATGTAGGCTGTTTGACGATTTTTTATTATTATTATTATTTTTACACAATCTGTTTCTTTTTAACATATTTGTTTTTACCACTGTTTAATATCCCTGTAATATCCTTTTATAATTGATTTATCATTTACTATCTGTACTGAGTGTATAAATATTAGATTAGTGTCTCATTACCCCTCAGAAATTATGTATTTGTAAATATATATATATATATATATATATATATATATATATTAGACCGAATGATAGCCGATGGTCACAGCGTAACTGTCATTTTCTTGATTTTTAATATTAATCATTTTATCCCCCTCTTTTTATATATCAGTCTGTTGGTATATATATATATATATATATATATATATATATATATATATATATATATATATATATATATATATATATTTTGAGACTTACAATAAATTCACCTGTTTTGATCAAGCCTGAGTTCGCTGGGTCCCTTCTGTTGGTTGTTGTTTTTTGTGTGTTGTATAATGCAAATAATAGCCTATATTAATTTAAAACAACAAATATTAACGTTTATAGTACTGTACTATCTTTCTGATGGTACTTTGTATACAAAGGTATTAAAAGGTATACATGAGATGAGGAAAAGGAGACGATGGAACTCACAGTAGATCAAAATAGGTTTAATCAGGAGCAGGCTTTTTCATAACACATAGGATGAGCTCCTATCTGACGCGTTTCGCGCATGCGCTTAATCAGAGATATGTTATTAAAAGGTATATACAACTACCTTTAGCTTACATCTATAAGCTGTATTATGACATAAATATTGACTAAATGACATTAAGATCTTGTTGTTTACACTTGGTTTCATCCTCTCTCCAAAATGTCCCATTATACAGATGCAAATATTCCAAAATCTTAACTATTCAGAAATCCAAACCATTTCTGGTCCCAAGCAGTTTGGATAAAGTGTTTTCTACATGTACTTGTATTCAGAATGTCAATGTTGTGTCATTATTTTCTATTTTTGTTCTTTTTTTTTTTGTCATGCAATGTTTCCTAATTAACATTCAACACAATAGTTTATAATTTTAAGCAGATATAAATAGACATTGAAATCTTCCTAAACAGAGCTGTGAATAAATAAATTAATTGGATCTTTTGTGGGTGGCATACTTTAGAATTCATTTAGAATAATACAATTATACACTGTTTTCTCAAGGGTGAGTTATCCGCAATTTCCTTCCAAATATAACATTTCTGCTATACAACAATGAAACCTTTATAATATATTGCAATGCTGTCATGTTTCATTGCTACTCTTGCATAACAGAGACTGTCATCACATAGCATCTTATATGATTATCTAAGCTTAGATTGAAGTGTTTCTTCCAATTTTTTTTCAGTCCGGTTGACTTGTTTTTAAAGAATGATATTAAAATAAGTGTAGCATAATTAAGAATAATATAACATACAATTTAATTCATAATCAATTGGATATCTTAAATGCCACAAGCATAATTGCATATTTGTACCTCATGCATATTTAATTCCCTGAAATCTCTTGTCAGCTAGCTATTTTTTTTTAAATTGACTTAGCAAATCCGACTTTATTAATGTGTATAGGAGACACTGATATTTTGTGCAAGAAATAATAAGAAATGTTACTTTACAAAAGTTACTTTCTTAATTCATTAACTAATTAGTTAATTACATTTTGAAATAACACATGATGGGCCTCATTTACTAAGGCTGCGCGGACAAGGTTCTCAAGTTGAGAACCTGTCCGAGCGGCTTTTCACGTAAGTGTGTAATGCCGCACCCTTCTCTAATGCAATTGGACCAATCGAGTGAGAGAAGGCCTGACAATCACCTTGAGAAAGTGTCTGATTTCTCTTTGCCAACAGCAGTAGCAGAGAGTGTAAGAAGCAGCAGTTTGGTGACAGCTTCATACATTGAACCCAAATTGCACACTTTTGTGAATGAATATAAAATTATTATTTTGGGGGGAAAATAATATTATCATGTCCAAAACTATTTTTTTAGTATATGTGAAAACATACAGGGTTAGATGTTAGGCTACCTGAGACTAGAGGGATCCTTCCTAACTCCTGGCCCTAGTCGGCGTCAGGTGGAAATGTAATAACATTGACAGACTGTTAGGCTGTAGCAATTGTCAGTTCAGGTTAGGACCCCAAGGCTGAGAAGTACTAGAAACACGCGTATTTTGCTCACAGGAAAGATCCCAGGACGATATTACAGAAGGGAGAACAGAAAGGTCAGCAAAAATAGGTCAAAATCAGGAACCAGAGGAGAGACAGAAGATCTAAATCCAGGGTCAAATACAATCAAGGCAAAGCAGGACAAAAGTAGCAAGCAGAAGAGTGGTCAAAAGCAAAACAGAGGTAACATTTAGTAGATAACACTTCCAGCACACCCGGGAGACTAAATCCAATAATCAAGCAAAGATGGACGCAAACCACGTTAATAAATAACGCTAATGGTGGGAAAAATGGCTTGAACGCTATCCAAAATATCAATATAAGCTTCAGCACTTTTGCAAACTGAATCAAACCTTTATAATTAATACTATTGCACATAACTATATGAAGAACACAAGCACACCAGCAGCTTAACATACCCTCGGCTTGGTGCTTGAGCAGTATCCAATATGAATTTTACTGCGTACCCCCATAGAAGTTTATTATGTTAGTTTATCGTGCACCCGCATGCAAATATAAACTAGACTATTGCTTGTGTGATAAAAAATGGCTATTGACTTTTTAATATGAGCACAAAATTATAAGTGCTATTGATTGCACTCAAATGAATTTAATGCACAATAGCACTAACCTTTTTGAGCTCCACTTGTAATCTATCCCATAATACATTGTAGCTCAAACTAAAGATTAAAAAATGATAAGGTCTTATATTTAATATTTAATAAAAATGTTATATTATTGTAATAATGTCAAATGCTCTAATTTGCAAAGGCAAAAGTGCAGCAAACTGCAGAAAAAAGCTGAATCATTTGAATAAATAGCCTCTATTAAACTCTATTTTATGCATATGATTTTCTTGTATGAACCAGATTTGTTCTACTTTAGCCAGCATTGTCAAAGAAAACTGAAATGGCGTATGACAATGTGTTTGACTGGAAAGGGTAATAATGTAATATATACACGTCTAATTATGGGTGTGTGTATATATATATATATATATATATATATATATAACAACAACGAGCTTGGACTTTTCAAAAGTGCCTTTACTTTTGAAAAGTCCAGAGAGTGCAAGCCTGTGTTTTTTTTTTGGGTAACATACTATGTATTATAATGTATATATTTTACTTTCAAATGTTCTTCACTTTGAAGAAAATGTTCTTTGCATTTTTAAATATATTTATATATATAATCTCATGGCCAAAAATATGGGCACCCCTGCATTTCTGTCAGATAATGCATCACTTCGCCCAGAAAATTGTTGCAATTACAAATGTTTAGGCATTCTCGTGTTTATTTCTTTTGTTTGTATTGGTATGGAACAAAACAGTGGAGAAAAAAAGCCAAATGTGACACATTCCACACAAAACTCCAAAAATGGACTGGACACAATTATTGGCACCTTTTATCTGACAGAAATGCAGGGGTGACAATATTTTTGGCCATGACTGTATATTCATATAGATATATAGGTATAGATATATTTTACAAATGTTTTGTTTATTTGCAAGTGGATGTGTGATAATACCCGCTGTTTTGTGTGTGTGTGTGTGTGTAAATATATATGGCCTTTGTGTGTGTGTGTGTGGGGGGGGGGGGGAACTCACCAGTACTGAGTATGGCTACCTCTGTAATCTCCTAACACAAAAAAGCTTACAAACAGCACCTTTACCCTGTATATTTTGATGCCAGTTGGACAGAGGTGACTGCAAACCTCTCCAATATCAAAGTAGACAGATTCACAGCACCAAGACTTTTCAGAAATGTATTCACATAACAGGAACAGATACAAATACAAGCAACGTTTCGGGAGCCAATCCCTTAATTATGCTTATACCATACATGTGTGCACTGTCCTTTTATAGGGTAATGGATTTAACCCTTCACATACCAATATACCTCATGTTAATATAGTGCCATCTGGTTGCCACTTACATCTAATATATCTTAACTAGAAAACACTTCAATTATATTTATTATATCATTTTTCTAAATTTAAAGATACTGTAAGTGCAAACACATTTAAAAACCTATAATAGACTAGAGCTGCATAGGACAAATTATAGAAACACTGTCAATTCTAACTCCCTATTTAGGCCTATAGGTACCAATGAATTTAACTTATGAATCCAAAAGGACTGTTTTTGTTTTAATAACAGTTTTCCTATACCATCAATGACTTGCCATCTAAGCTGACTTATGTTATGTCCAGCCTCTAAAAAGTGATTGGACACAGGTGCATTCAAATCTCCACAGTGGATGTTAGACCTATGTTGACACATCCTATCTCTTACCTTATCTTATAGTTTCGCCTATATAAATTCTCGAGCACGGACACTTTATAAGGTAAATGACATAGGATGAGTCACATGAGTAGTGTTCAAGAATTTAAAATTTTCTGCCGGTTAATGGGTGAAGGAATTCTTTACCTTTAATGACTGCACTGCAGCTGGCACACCCCAAACATGGGAAGGTGCCAGTACTTTTAAAAGTTATATAAGTTTGACAAGACAACTTTCTGGAACCTACATCACATGTGACTAAAATATCTCAGGAAAAAGGTGCTGTTTGTAAGCTTGTTTGTGCAATTTGCATTATTACTAAGATGGATAAACTGTCGAAAACGGATGTTACAAAAACTTTTACCTTTACAGAAGTGGATGCTGCAAGGATCACCACTTTAATAAAAGGGCCAAGGGACTTTCTAAAAGTAGACCCAGTAGAAAAGAATACAAACGTTTATGAAAAGCTAAGCAGGAGGAATATGGCATGGGAACTCCATGCAATAACATTGGCTGAATACTTTAGAGTAAAATGTATCTCAGGGGGCCTGCGAATGAATACTAAACCAACCTTACTAAAGGACCACACAGAATATTGCAATAAATTTGAGGCCATATTGAACAAGTGTTCTTATGATATTATGGTGCTCACTGTAGAAACGCTGCAGCAGGAAATAGAAAAACAACAGGTACTCATAGACCAGGGTAAAGAAGAACTGAGACAAATCTTACCCACAGAAGAATTTGATAGAAAGATAAAGGAGGTCGATGACAGGATGGCTGTATTGAAAAAGGAAATCCAGGATAGAAAAAAAGTCTAAGTTCTTTAGGGACAAATTATACTATTTACAGGGTAAAGTCTATAGATGGCGTTCCGATACCTCTGATTGGAGACAGAGGTCAGCTGGTCACAGAGGGAGGAGATATGGTCGAGGACGGGGACGTCACGCACAAGCGACAAGAGATGGAACAAGCACCTCTGATTCGTCAAGTGGCTCAGGTTTTTTGGATTCGAGCGACAAAGCGTTGAGGTCATCAGGCGAGGCCACAGGGGAGGCCGTAATCACTGGAAGAGATGTATCACGCTGCAAACAACCACCAAGGGAAACCAACAAGAAGAAACCTCACTTTTGTATAAGGGACTTACATTCTGCCCTACTAAGGACATTGACTATTTTGAGCTGGATAAGGATATGTTCAGGTTTTAAAAAAACCTTAAAGTTAAAGGCATTTTTTGCTGATAAAAACGCAGTAAATCTGTCACAGAATGTTATTAATCCAGTTATTGAAGGGAAATTAAATTTAAAAGCAACAGGTCTGTTTAAAATGAGTTCCTTTGCCCCCCCTGATAATAATAGAAGCCTTGACACCTACACAAAGTTAATTAAGCATGACTTGGACATGTTAAGAAATGGAGCAAAATGCCAGTCATGGAATAGTAAACCTGTCAAGGGAGCAATACAAAGCCATTAATGATCTAAAACACAAGGAGGTAACTATTAAAAGGGCAGACAAAGGCGGTGCCATGGTATAGTTGAATAGTGAGTACTATATATCAGAAATAGAGAGCCAATTAAAAGACAACTCAACATATAGAACACTTAATGGTAACCCTTTATTTAAGATACAAAATGAAATCAGGAGTGTTATCAATAAAGCATTATCCAGAAACATAATTGCTAAAGCTCTATCTGATTATCTATATATAGAGTTGCCCAAAACACCCCTTTTTTATACGGTGCCTAAAGTGCACAAAAATTTAAGCAGACCACTAGGATGCCCCATTGTAGCTGGGGTTATGTCTGTATTTACTAACATAGCCACATATTTGGACAAATTGCTTCAACAAGAAGTGTTAACACTAACTTCAAATATTTAAGACACAAGTAATTGTTTGGGGAGGCTTAAAGATCTTCCTAGGCAAAATACTAAGTATATACTATTCACACTAGATGTGTGTAGTTTGTACACAGTTATAAACCAAGAAAGTGGAATAGGATCTAGTATGTATGCTTTGAAAAGTACTGGTTTATATACTGAATTAGAGTTGCAATTTTAAGAAGATATTATGAGAATTGTATTGTACCATAATTATTTCTTTTTGCAGAGATTTAAGTGGTCTATTAAGTGTAGATCTCCATAGGAAACCAACTGATAGAAACACTTTACTATCATATGATAGTTATCATCGTGATTCTCTTCCTCGCAGCCAGATGCTGCGAGTAAAAATAATTGTAACAAAGGACTCATTAACTGATCAGAGATTGACAGGAATGGCCAAGAAATTTGAAGAAAGGGGTTATCCGTTGTCTATGATACAGAATGAGAAAATTAGGGTACAAAAATAAACTTGCAGTAGAAACAAGAAAGAAAATATGTCAAATTGCATAGCATGTGTTACTCAGTATAACCCTTACAGCAAGGATATCTCTAGGATTATATACAAGCATTGGAATATTTTGAGGGATTGTAATACTAACAATTTGGCCTTTAAAAATCCCCCTATGATGGCCTACAGAAGGGTACCAAACTTAGGAGATATTTTACTCACAAGTGATGTAGGTTCCAGAAAGTTGTCTTGTCAAACTTATATAACTTTTAAAAGTACTGGCACTTTTTTGGGGGTGTGCCAGCTGCAGTGCAGTCATTAATGGTAAAGAATTCCTTCACCCATTAATTGGCAGAAAATTTTAAATTAGTGAACACTACTCATGTGACTCATCCTATGTAATTTACCTTATAAAGTGTCCGTGCTCGAGAATTTATATAGGCAAAACTATAAGAAAGGTAAGAGATAGGATGAGTCAATATAGGTCTAGCATCTGCTGTGTAGATTTGAATGCACCTGTGTCCAGTCACTTTTTAGAAGCTAGACATAACATAAGTCAGCTTAGATGGCAAGTTATTGATGGTATAGGAAAATTTTGTAGAAGAGGTAACAGAGAATTGTTATTAAATCAAAAAGAGTCCTTTTGGATTCATTAGTTAAATTCATTGGTACCTATAGGCCTAAATAAGGAGTTAGAATTGACAGTGTTTCTATAATTTGTCCTATGTAGCTCTAAACTATTATAGGTTTTTAAATGTGTTTGCACTTACAGTATCTTTAAATTTAGAAAAATGATATAATAAATATAATTGAAGTGTTTTCTAGTTAAGATGTATTAGATATAAGCGGCAGCCAGATGGCGCTATATTAAAATGAGGTATATTGGTATGTGAAGGGTTAAATCAATTACCCTATAAATGGACAGTGCACACATGTATGATATAAGCCTGATTAAGGGAATGGCTCCCGAAACGTCGCTTGTATTTGTACCTGTTCCTGTTATGTGAATACATTTCTGAAAAGTCTTGGTGCTGTAGATCTGTGTACTTTGTATTCTCCTAACAGGTAATATTTGTAATCATCATGTGTATACCCAAGAGAGGGTTTCAAAACATATCAAGCATTGTAAATAATGTTGTCCTTTTGCTTTTCTCAAAGTTACTGAGCACAATATATCAATCAAAAATCAATGCATACCAGCAACTTTTTTTTCCAGTACTATATATATATATATATATATATAATATAATTATTATTATTATTATTAGGTATTTGCAGAGCGCCAACAGATTCCGCAGCGCTATAAACATAGTCAATATACAGGATAGCTTTTGCAGGGATCAAGTGGGTAGAGGGCCCTGCCGAGAATTTCACTGTTGTTGTCGGCTCTTATGAAGTCAATCTGCAAACAGCTGGGCTCATAGGCTAAGGGGTTCAAGGGGAAAGCAATGGAGTTAGGAAAGGTTAGTGTTGGTTGTAAGCATCCCCAAATAGTACAGTTTTTAGGGCTATATATATATTGCATTTCACAGGCTTGTTACGCAGTTATTTTTTCATTATTTGGTTTCTCAATTCTATGTGCAATCATATCCAACTCCAGTATATAAATATGCAATTAAATCTAGTTTCATGCATTTTGTAATGTCCTGGAGCTGTATTTATCATTTAAACTGTACTTAGACCATAAGCTGGCAAAACTAGCATATAAATTAAGCATTTTTTTTTATTAATGTGAATGTATTAAAATACTGAAAAATGCATATAATTTGCAGAAAAAACCTGTGTGCTGAGGCATAAAGCAAATATGAAACACACAAAATAAAATATGTTATGAAAAGACCATAAAAAAAATTCACTAAACACAGGATTACTATCAGAGCATATAACCAGGGCTTTTTGGAACAGATGGAAGGCGCAACAGTTTCATTAGAAAAAATATAATAAAGGTGGTTGGAGGGAATAAACTCCTTGTAATAAAAGATAATGCACACACACACAGCATATATAGAAGACCCCTTTATGATTTTACAACACCACGTCCTCTCCCTGTACTCAGACCTCTGTAACACTTTCTGTGCTCTTAACCAACCTGTATTTTAATTCAATTTCATTGAATCTGCAATAGTGCATTGTTGCTGAGGGAATGTACTTATACATATCAACAAAGGATACCAAGAGAACAAAGAACATTTAATAATGGAAGTAAAATTAGAAAGTGTCTAAAAATTGCATGTTCTAGTTGACTCATGAGAGTTTTGACTTGAATGTACCTTTAAGTATAGGAACATGATTAAAGAGAAATGTGTATGATGTTTGATAAGCCAATGAAGAAAAATAACGAAGAATAACAGAATAACAAACAACTATTACAGCACTAGCAAATAAATGAATTGTGCAATTCATATAATCATATCATCAATATAAAAAAGCAGCCTTTTTTGTTGTTTAAAGGGACATTAAACTGCTGGGTACAACTACAGCAGCATAGCTTCTACTCACTATACTAGTTTATTCCTCCTGTACCTGCAGTTGTCTTTAAAGGGACATGAAACCCAAAACATTTTTTTCATGAATCAGGTAGAGAATACAATTTTAAAAGACATTCCAATTTCCTTCTATTTGCTTCATTCTTTAGATATCCTTTGTTGAAGAAATACAAATGCACATGTGTGAGTCAATCACACAAGGCATCTATGTGCAGCCACCAATGAGCAGCTACTGAGCCTATTTAGATGAGCTTTTCAACAAAGGATATAAAGAGAATGAAGCAAAATAGATAATAGAAGTAAATTGGAAAGTTTGATTAACCCCTTAACGACCAGCGCCGCACCCTGTATAACGCTGGTCGTTATGCCCTTAAGGACCAGCGACGTACCCTGTATGTCGCTGCAGTCCTGGGCTTCGTTCTGCCGCAATCTCGCTCAAAATTGCGAGATTGCGCTATTTCTGCATGTCCCACTAGTGGGGCACTGCAGAAATAGATTTGCAGAGTTACCGATGCAGAGAGGGCCACTCTGTAGCCCTCTCTGCATCGGACAGTGGTGGTGCCGATCGTTGGTGGGAGAATAAAGAGGGAGGCGGGTGGGCGGCCCATCGCTGTAGGAAGCGGGAGGAATGCGGGAGTGGGTGGGACTGCTACTTCACGCTACATGGAAGCCAAAAAAAAACAAAAACATGCGTCATTGAGGGGGAAGGAGGGAGGTAGGGGCAATGAGGGGGATCCTATGTAGAATCCATTGCCATAAAGGGATCTGGGAGGGGGAGGGTGGTAGGGTATTGAGGGGGGGCAACTACACTACAGAAAAAAAGGTTATTTTATTTTTTATGTAAAAAATTTGCAGCAAACTGGGTACTGGCAGACAGCTGCCAGTATCTAAGATGGCAGCAAATAGGTAAAGGGGGGAGGGTTAGAGAGATGTTTGGGGGGATCAGGGAAGTTGGGGGCTAAGGGGGATCCAACACTGCAGAATATTTATAAAAAAATAATAAAAATTATAATACTTAAGATGGCGGTGACAATTGTGATTTGGGGAAGGGAAGAGAGCTGTTTGAGAGGGGTCAGGAAGGGATCAGGGGGTGGGATGTGTCAGGTGGGAGGCTGATCTCTACACTAAAGCTAAAATTAACCCTACAAGCTACCTAATTAACCCCTTTACTGCTGGGCATAATACAAGTGTGGTGTGCAGCTGCATTTAGCGGCCTTCTAATTATCAAAAAGCAATGCCAAAGCCATATATGTCTGCTATTTGTGAATAAAGGGGATCCCAGAGAAGCATTTATAAGCATTTCTGACATGATTGCACAAGCTGTTTGTAAATAATTTCAGTGAGAATCCTAAAATTGTGAAAAAGTTAACTATTTTTTTAATTTGGTGATGAAATGGTGGCAAGAAATATACCAAAATGGGCCTAGATGAATACTTTGGGTTGTCTACTAAATTTTTTTTATATAGTTTTGATAGGTAAATATATATATATATATATATATATATATATATATATATATATATATATATATATATATATATATATATATAATAATATAAAAATGGCTCTATTTCTGTTTAAATGTAGTGATGGAAAAAATGCTAAAAATGCTCTGGTCTTTTGGGGAAGTTTTTGTCTAAAATGCCCAGTCCTTAAGGGGTTAAAATTGCCTGCTCTTTCTAAATCATGAATTAAAAAAATGTGGGTTTCATGTCACTTTAAAACATTCCTTATTTGAACCCATTACAGAATACAGTTAATAAAGCTCTGCATCTTTACACTGGGCGCTGCCCTCTTATATTGCGCATATTGTTGCATCATGTGATAGGAGCAGTGCACTTTCACAGATCAGTGATGTTACTGGCTTTTTGACAGCTGTAACTTGCACCTTGGGGGCGCGATCCGATATACGGCGTAGTTTGCGGCGCAAGCGAGGGAACCCGCATCGCCCGCAGTTTCAGCTCGCAACTCGAGCTATCCAATATACAGCGCCGTCAGATGCTAACGTGCCGTAAGTCGGATAAACCAGCGATGTCCAGAAATCTGCGTAAGTACAAATTTCTGGAGTCGCCAGTGACTTATGGCACGTTAGAAACTGCCGGCGCCTACAAAACCTGACTAAAGTATGAAATCACTGTCTAACACGCCTCCCAAACATAGCCCGACACGTCTAACCCTCTGTCTGCTATCCCCCCTCACTATCCTAACAATAAAAAAGTTATTAACCCCTAAACCGCCGCTCCCGGACCCCGCCGCCACCTAATAAAGTTATTAACCCCTAAACCGTCGCTCCCGGACCCCGCCGCCAGCTATATTAAATCTATAACCCCCTAAAGTGAGCCCCTAACACCGCCGCCATCTACCTTACCCACCCCCTAAAGTGAGCCCCTACCCCGCCGCCATCTACCTTACCTACCCCCTAATGTGAGCCCCTTACACCGCCGCCATCTACCTTACCTACCCCCTAAAGTGAGCCCCTACCCCGCCGCCATCTATTTTAAAATTATTAACCCCTAATTTAATCCCCCTACCTCGCCGCCATCTATATTAAATTATTTAACCCCTAAAATACTAAACTATCCCTACCACTAAACCTAAGTCTAACCCTACAAATAGCCCTGAAAAGGGCTTTTTGCGTGGCATTACCCCAAAGTAAACTGCTCTTTTGCCAGCCCTTAAAAGGGCTTTTTGCGGTGGCATGCCCCAAAGAAAACTGCTCTTTTACCAGCCCTTAAAAGGGCTTTTGGCGGGGCTTTGTCACAAAGTAATCAGCTCTTTTGTCTACAATCTAAATCCCCCTACACCGCTGCCAGCTATAATAAATGTATTAACCCCTAATCTAATCCCCCTACACCACCGCCACCTATATTAAACACATTAACCCCTAATCTAATCCCCCTACACCGCCGCCAGCTATATTAACTATATTAACCCTAATTATATTAGGGTTAATATAGTTAATATAATTATTATATTATATATATTAACTATATTAACCCTAATTATATTAGGGTTAATATAGTTAATATCGTTATTATATTATATATATATTAAGTATAATAACCCTATCTAACTCTAACATCCCTAACTAAACTCTTTTTAAAATAAATCTAATATTAATATTATTAATTAAAATATTCCTATTTAAATCTAAATACTTTCCTATAAAATAAACCCTAAGATAGTTACAATATAATTAATAATTACATTGTAGCTATTTTAGGGTTTATATTTATTTTACAGGTAACTTGGTATTTATTTTAATTAGGTACAATAGCTATTAAATAGTTAATAACTATTTAATAGCTACCTAGTTAAAATAATTACCAATTTACCTGTAAAATAAATCCTAACCTAAATTACAAATACACCTACACTATCAATAAATTAAATAAACTACAAATATCTAAACTAAAATACAATTAAATAAACTAAACTAAATTACAAAAAAAACAAACACTAAATTACAAAAAATAAAAAAAAGATTACAAGATTTTTAAGATAATTACACCTATTCTAAGCCCCCCTAATAAAATAATAAAGCCCCCCAAAATAAAAAAAATTCCCTATCCTATTCTAAATTAAAAAAGTTCAAAGCTCTTTTACCTTACCAGCCCTTAAAAGGGCCTTTTGCATGTCCCAAAGAAAACTGCTCTTTTGCCTGAAAAAAAAACACAATACCACCCCCCAACATTACAACCCACCACCCACATACCCCTAATCTAACCCAAACCCCCCTTAAATAAACCTAACACTACCCCCCCTGAAGATCTCCCTACCTTGTCTTCACCCAACCGGGCCGAACTCCTCATCCGATCCGGGCGATGTCTTTATCCAAGCGGCAGCAAAGTCTTCTTCCATCCGGCGGCATCTTCCATCAAGCGGCATCTTCAATCTTCTTTCTTCGATCCTCCGACGCGGAGCATCCATCCCGGCCGACGACTGAACGATGAATGAGGAACCTTTAAATGACGTCATCCAAGATGGCGTCCGTCGAATTCCGATTGGCTGATAGGATTCTATCAGCCAATCGGAATTAAGGTAGGAAAAATCTGATTGGCTGATTGAATCAGCCAATCGGATTCAAGTTCAATCCGATTGGCTAAACCAATCAGCCAATCAGATTGAGCTCGCATTCTATTGGCTGTTCCGATCAGCCAATAGAATGCGAGCTCAATCTGATTGGCTGATTCAATCAGCCAATCAGATTTTTCCTACCTTAATTCCGATTGGCTGATAGAATCCTATCAGCCAATCGGAATTCGACGGACGCCATCTTGGATGACGTCATTTAAAGGTACCTCATTCGTCATTCAGTCGTCGGCCGGGATGGATGCTCCGCGTCGGAGGAGCGAAGAAAGAAGATTGAAGATGCCGCTTGATGGAAGATGCTGCCGGATGGAAGAAGACTTTGCTGCCGCTTGGATAAAGACATCGCCGGGATGAAGACTTCTTCTTTGCCGCTTGGATAAAGACATCGCCCGGATTGGATGAGGAGTTCGGCCCGGTTGGGTGAAGACAAGGTAGGGAGATCTTCAGGGGGGTAGTGTTAGGTTTTTTTAAGGGGGGTTTGGGTAGGTTTAGAATAGGGGTATGTGGGTGGTGGGTTGTAATGTTGGGGGGGGGTGTTGTGTTCTTTTTTTTTACAGGCAAAAGAGCTGTTAACTTGGGGTAAATACCCCGCAAAAAGCCCTTTTAAGGGCTGGTACAGAGCTGGGTATTTTATAATTTAGAATAGGGTAGGGAATTTTTTATTTTGGGGGGCTTTATTATTTTATTAGGGGGCTTGGAATAGGTGTAATTAGCTTAAAATTGCTGTAATCTTTTTTTTTTGTAATTTAGTGTTTGTTTGTTTTTGTAATTTAGTTTAGTTTATTTAATTTTATTTTTAGATAGATATTTGTAGTTTATTTAATTTATTGATAGTGTAGGTGTATTTGTAACTTAGGTTAGGATTTATTTTCCAGGTAATTGGGTAATAGGTAATAGGTAGTAGGTAGCTATTAAATAGTTAATAACTATTTAATAGCTATTATACCTAGTTAAAATAATTAACAATTTACCTGTAAAATAAATATAAACCCTAACATAGCTACAATGTAATTATTAATTATATTGTAGCTATCTTAGGGTTTATTTTATAGGTAAGAATTTAGATTTAAATAGGAATATTTTAGTTTATAATATGAATTAGATTTATTTAATAAGAATTTAGTTAGGGGTGTTAGGGTTAGATAGAGTTAATATAGTTAATATAAATACTATAGTAACTATATTAACTATATTAACCCTAATATAATTAGGGTTAATATAGTTAATATATATAATGTAATAACTATATTAACTATAATATATTTAGGGTTAATATAGATAATATAGCTATCGGCGGGGTAGGTAGATTAAATTAGGGGTTAATAATTTTAATATAGATGCCGGCGGTGTAAGGGGCTTACATTAGGGGTTAATACTATTAATATAGGTGGCGGCGGTATAGGGAGGGTAGGTTATAGGGCAAAAGAGCTGTTTACTTTGGGGCAAAGCCCCGCAAAAGGCCCTTTTAAGGGCTGGTAATAGAGCTTATTACTTTAGGGATATTAGATTAGGGGTTAATAATATTAATATAGCTGGCGGCGGTATAGGGGTATTAGATTAGGGGTTAATAATTTTTATATAGGTGGCGGCGGTATAGGGGGATTAGATTAGGGGTTAATAATTTTTATATAGGTGGCGGCGGTGTAAGGGGTCAGATTAGGGGATAGATAAGGTAGATGGCGGCGGTGTAAGGGGTTCACATTAGGGGATAGATCAGGTAGATGGCGGCCGTGTAAGGGGTCAGATTAGGGGATAGATCAGGTAGATGGCGGCAGTTTTCGGGGTTCACATTAGGGGATAGATCAGGTAGATGGCGGCGGTGTAAGGGGTCAGATTAGGGGATAGATCAGGTAGATGACGGCGGTGTAAGGGGTTCACATTAGGGGATAGATCAGGTAGATGGCAGCGGTGTAAGGGGTCAGATTAGGGGATAGATGAGGTAGATGGCGGCGGTGTAAGGGGTTCACATTAGGGGATAGATCAGGTAGATGGCGGCGGTTTTAGGGGTTCACATTAGGGGATAGATCAGGTAGATGGCGGCGGTGTAAGGGGTCAGATTAGGGGATAGATAAGGTAGATGGCGGCGGTTTTAGGGGTTCACATTATGGGATAGATCAGTTAGACGGTGGCGGTTTTAGGGGCTCACAGTAGGGGGTTAGTTTATGTAGATGGCGGCGGGTCTGGGAGCGGCGGTTTAGGGGTTAAATACTTTATTAGGGATTGCCGCGGGGTATCGCGGTTGACAGGTAGATAGACATTGCGCATGCGTTAGGTGTTAGGTTTTATTTTGCAGGTAGTTTAGGTAGTTACGGGGCTCCAATAGTCAGCGTAAGGCTTCTTACGGCTGCTTTTTGTGTCGAGGTGAAAATGGAGTAAGATTTCTCCATTTTCGCCACGTAAGTCCTTATTCTGTATATTGGATACCAAACTGCGCTGGTTTGGTATACCTGTTTATGGCCAAAAAAACTACGGCTGACGGCAGAAATATACGAGCGTAACTTCTAGGTTACGCCGTATATAGGATACCAAACCCGCGCAGATTTTGGCGTCGCCGGCTTTTGTGGGCGACGATTTATATCGGATCGAGCCCTGGATTATCTTGCACAATAGAAAGCAGGTGCTTTACATATTTCCATCTTGTAACAGTTTAACATTTACATAACAAATATAAAAAATGTCCTCAGGAATAATACAGAGAAATGCAGAGACTATAAAAATAAACAGCCCCCACTCTGTATTGTGCACTCTAAACTGAAGTGCACAGTAAAACTTGTCAAGAACAATATCACACTGCTTCTGCACAGGGCTGGATTGGCCTACCAGGATACCAGGAGATTTCCCAGTGGGCTGCAGCAGCTGGGGCTGGAAAGCTACAATTTAAACGGGTGATTAATGGATGCAATTGGGTTGTAGGGTTGCTATTTAATTTTGAAAAAAATATTGGGGAAGGAGTGTCCCAATAATCCCCTTTGAGAAAAATTGGGGCATGTGCATTCTACCGACTCAATGGAAAATAAGGCGGGTCTTCATATTTTTCCAGGGCTGCTTTTTATTCCCAGTCCAGCCCTGCTTCTGCACAATGTGCAGGAATATTTAAAGTCCATTGTAAAGATGCAGATTTTCCCTAACCAGCACTTGTAAAGGGTTAAATATGAGAACATCTTTGAAGAGAGCTCACTCAAGCGCAATCGAAAATAATGCACGCCCGGATAGTGTGACCGCAGAGCTCTGGTTAACTGTTACGCTTGAATAAAAAGTGTCGCAAAACACATAAAAAATACATTAAAAGTACAGCTACACTCATTTATTAAAGATTATTTAGAAAAATTGCATTCAAAAGTTATAAGAGATCAGGTGATATACAAAAAAAATTACAGCAAAGGGCTTTAACATAGAGATACATACATACACATCTAAAGATGTATATGTATATATTTATTTATTATATATATATGTTTGTTGGTATATAAGGAAATGTATTTTTTGGGTATGGTAGGTGAGTTTTGGGATATTAGGGAAACTTTGTATTGCTGACATTTGACAAAGGTGTTTTGTAAACACCGAAACGTTATGCATATTTATTAAAAGTTAAATTTTATGTGAACATTTTATTGTATACATTTTAAAGTGCACCCTGGCTGCTGGAACAAATGTATTTATTTATATATGTGTATATATATATATATATATATATATACACACATATAAACACATAAATATATATGTATATACTGTATGTATATATATATATATATATATATATATATATATATATATATATATAAAAATAAAGTCCCTTCAAAGAAAGGCACTCGCTGGTCTTTATAAAAAATAACTTTTATTTTAGGTCATCATAAAAAAGACATAACGTTTCGGTGCAATGCAACACCTTTGTCAAATGTCATGCTAAAAAAACAAAAGCCTCCAAGAAACAGAATCCCAAAAAAGCATACATATCACACTACAACTTTACCTGTCTTATATACACACAAACAGGCAAGTATCTGTTAACACCACCATGCTGTGGTGTCATGACGCTACGTGTCTGTGTGGTGCGTCACGACCAATCACGTTGCTCCTTGTAACCATGGTAACAAGTACACAAACGTGTGTTACCATGCGTGTATCATTTTAAAAGGCATAGCGCTATGGGTTATACCGCCTCTTGAACAGCTATTATATTAATGTAGCAAAGAAGCACAAGATGTCAACAAACATCATATACTTATAGGCCACCATATGCACCATATGCATCTCCATAGCTGTCATACGGAGCGCTGATCGTAATGAACTGACAAAATGATACAGGTTAACATGTGTTACATATTTCTTATCTAAACAATCTATAGCTCTAAAAACTATCCCAATGTATAAACAATCTAATTATTTGTATCTGTACATAACCCCCAAAAAAATAAGAAACAAAAAATGGAAACCAAATAAAACACAATAGCCTGGTTGATTACACCATATATAATTATTCCCTTCATACCACTTGGAGTATAGGCAGAAACCCGTGGGTACCCACTAGGACTAACATCCATATGGATCCACTATGGGTAATTTACTTCAGAGCTATGGCGTATCAGTCCCGATCATGGTTATTTAGTGTAGAAAGGTCCGAAATCAAGGAAAGTATTCAGTCCCCTTGGTATCAGAGTATCCAGTGTATGGATCCAATTAGTTTCAACCTGTAGCCACTTCTTAGCCCTATTGCCACCCCTTGTTAGAGGGGGTACATGATCGATCAGCATTGATCTCAGGGTAGATAAGCCATGATTACAATTGGCAAAGTGACGTGCCACCGTTTGTTCTGAGTCCCCTTTACGAAGTGCTTCCCAAATTGCACAGCGGTGGTTAGCCATCCTGTCCCGGAAGCTTGTCACCGTTTTCCCAATGTAAACCAGGGAATATGGACAGATTAACATATATATGACATATGTGCTCGTGCATGTTAATCTGTGTCGGATGGTATACCGTCTGTTGGTGTGAGGGTGCTGGAACGTCTGGCCTCTCATCATGCTATTGCATGTAATGCAACTTCCACATGTGAAGCATCCCTTTTTCGATGTCTTCAGCCAGGTCTCCTTCTGGTAACAATTAGTTGGATCACTTTTTACCAATATGTCCTTCAAATTCTCTGCCCTGCAGTAGACCATCCTAGGAGGCTTCATCTTATAAAAAGGAAGGGATGGATCTGTTTCTAGGAGTGACCAGTGCTGCTGTGCAGACCTCCTCAGCACACCACTTGTCGGGGTGTAAGTGGTCACAAAGTTCAGTTGCTGAGTATCTGTATTAGGTTTCATCTGTTTACCTCCAGTAGGATCCTCAAGTAGCCTGTCCTTGATAGTACGGCCCATCACATCATCATATCCTCTCGCTACTAGTTTCTTCTCAATTTCCGTGAGTTGCTCCATCATAGTAGGTTCCTCACTATTATTGTGGATGACTCGTGTCAGCTGAGATGTGACAATCCCTATCTTTTGGTGCCTGGGATGGAAGCTCCTGGCTTCCAATAAGGAATTACGATCCGTTGGTTTCGTGTACAATGATGTGCCAAAGGAGCATCGATCACAGGCCTCCACCTTGTATATATTCAAATCTAAGAAGTGTATCACAGCCTCACTATATTTCAGCTTAAAGCGTATTGGACTATCCATGGAGTTCAAACATGACACCCACTGCTCCAATTCATCTCTACCACCCCCCCACACCAGGAACACATCATCAATGTACTGTACGTAGTATCTGATGTGGGGTGAGTGAATGGTTTCATGGCCATTTGTTCATACCATGCCACATAAAGATTGGCATATGTGGGTGCCATGTTTGAACCCATGGCTGTTCCTGAGATCTGTAGGTAATAGTCTCTCTCAAATTTAAAGAAATACTTTTCTAGGCACAATGTGAGCAATTTGCATAAAAATTCAATGGGTGGTCCTTCGTATAAAGGATTCCCAGTCACCATGGACCTGACAGCTGCAACACCCCCCCATGAGGGAAGGAGGTGTACAGACTGTCCACGTCCATGGTGACAAGGATATCACTAGTTTGTAATGTGTCATAATCCCTTAATGTATTTAGCAAACTCAGAGAGTCCTGTAAGTATGCCGGGGTGCCCTTAACTACTGGTTGGAGATAGAAGTCTATGTTAATAGCAAGGCTAGATAATAAAGAGTCTCTGGCAAACACAATGGGTCTGCCAGTGGGGGTTTCAAGGGTCTTATGCACCTTAGGTAAAATATATAGTATGGGAGTCCTTGGATAGTCAGTAGTTTAAAAACTCCAATTCTTGATAGCAGTCCAGATTCATATCCTCTGTTCAAATATTCATCTATAATTCTCTTAAACGTTACACTAGGATTACTTTTTAATTTCATATATACTGTAGCATCTGAAAATTGACTTAGGGCCTCAGTTCTATAGTCCCTTATCCGCCGGACGGATGATGATGCTGTTGTCATTGCTTAAATGTTGATTCAAATTAGGTTAAATTGGATAAGGTGATGTGTCTTTAACCTCATGGCATAGCATTCTAGTAAAATGTTTAATTGATGGATGTGTATTCATAGGCTCAAACGCTGATGGTTTTTTAAACTTTGTTGGGGTTATCATTGTATCATCCCTAAAGTGTTCCTTTAATTTAAGCTGTCTTTGTAGCTTATGAATATCAATAATAGAATCAAATGTTTCACATCTAGGTGTAGGTACAAATGACAACCCACCATTTAAAACTGAAACCTCAATGTCACTAAGTGATCGACTACTTTAGTTAAATACAATACTCATTTCTTTCATGTAATTGGCAAGAGTCCATGAGCTAGTGACGTATGGGATATACATTCCTACCAGGAGGGGCAAAGTTTCCCAAACCTTAAAATGCCTATAAATACACCCCTCACCACACCCACAATTCAGTTTTACAAACTTTGCCTCCCATGGAGGTGGTGAAGTAAGTTTGTGCTAGATTTCTTCGTTGATATGTGCTTTGCAGCAGGCTGAAGCCCGGTTTTCCTCTCAGAGTGCAGTGAATGTCAGAGGGATATGAAGGGAGTATTGCCTATTGAATACCATGGTCTTCCTCTAAGGGATCTATTTCATAGGTTCTCTGTTATCGGTCATAGAGATTTCCTCTCCTACCTCTATTTTCAGTTCGACGATATACTCTTATATACCATTACCTCTACTGATTCTCGTTTCAGTACTGGTTTGGCTATCTACTTCATGTAGATGAGTGTCTTTGGGTAAGTAAGTCTTATTTTTATTTATGACACTCTCAGTTATGGTTTGGCACTTTATATGTAAAGTTCTAAATATATGTTTTATACTATATTTGCCATGATTCAGGTCAATCAGTTTATTTTCCTTCTTTCAGACTGTCAATTTCATTTTTTGGGAAAATGCATATGAATAAATATTTTTCTTACCTAAAATTTTCATTGAATTTTTTCCTCTAAATTGCAGGCTGTTAGGCTCGCGGGGGCAAAAAATGCTAGAATTTATTGTGTCATTTTGGCGCGAGACTTTTTTGGCACGAGATTGACGTTTGACGTTAATAACGTCATTTCCGGCGTCGTAATTGACGCTGGAAGTTTTCACATAGTTGCGTCATTTTTGACTCTCGTGTTTGTTACAGACGTTTTTGGCGCAAAAATATATGTGGGCGTCATACTTGGCGCCAGTTTTTTTTCCATTATTTAAGTCTCACTTTTTAGTTGCTTCTGGTTTCTGGAGGCTTGTTCTGTTTGCATTTTTTCCCATTCCTGAAACTGTCATTTAAGGAATTTGATCATTTTGCTTTATATGTTGTTTTTTCTATTACATATTGCAAGATGTCACAACCTGACCCTTGATCAGAATCTCCTTCTGGAAAGACGCTGCCTGATGTCGGTTCTACCAAAGCTAAGTGCATTTGTTGTAAACTTATGCTAACTGTTCCTCCGGCTTTAGTTTGTGTTAGCTGTCATGATAAACTATCAAACGCAGATAATATTTCGGAGTTCACAATAAAGTAAGCATAGTCCGATTCCACACTAAAATCTCAGTTGGAAGTTGGTTTGCTAGCAAAACAGGGGCTTACCCAGGCGAGTGCACATTCAATCTTCTCTGTGACTAGAGGTACGGCCATAATGACATCACCATTGAGGGCGCTGTCCCAAACACACCTTCTGATTGGTGTAGATACGAAGTTAGTAAGTTGCAATATTACTTGGCTTTCTTTGCTGTAGTGTAGCAATCATCGAGGAAAAGAAGTTCCTGCACTTAGTGCCAAATAGCACGCAGGATGCCAAACGTAAGGCTGAAGAAAGTAGGATAGAATAATGTCCAATAGTGACCCGTTACAGGTCTAGTGGCAAAGTAAAGAGTGGCTTACAGTGTTAGCAATATTGCACACTTTTCATGTGAAGAGTAGTTGATCCAGCTTATATGTGTAAGCTTATCTTTCTCTTATCTTTGTTAGTTGCAGCACATCAACGCGTTTCTCCTAGACATGTGCGGTTCGTTTCGGATTAATTCGGAAATTCGGTAAATTCGGAGATTCGGATCGATTCGGATTTCCGAATTAAAATACTTCCGAATCTACCGAATGAATCCGAAATAGCTGCCGTATCTCCGAATAAATCCGAATAAAGCTCGGTAAAATTTGGCATTTCCCCATAGGAAACAATGGGAGTTTCGGCTGAAAAAAAACTAACACTGCAGCCCCATTGTTTCCTATGGGGAAACACTAAGGCCTAGATTTGGAGTTCGGCGGTAGCCGTCAAAACCAGCGTTAGAGGCTCCTAACGCTGGTTTTGGCCGCCCGCTGGTATTTGGAGTCAGTGATTAAAGGGTCTAACGCTCACTTTGCAGCCGTGACTTTTCCATACCGCAGATCCCCCTACGCCATTTGCGTATCCTATCTTTTCAATGGGATCTTTCTAACGCCGGTATTTAGAGTCGTTTCTGAAGTGAGCGTTAGACATCTAACGACAAAACTCCAGCCGCCTGAAAATAGCAGGAGTTAAGAGCTTTCTGGCTAACGCCGGTTCATAAAGCTCTTAACTACTGTACCCTAAAGTACACTAACACCCATAAACTACCTATGTACCCCTAAACCGAGCTCCCCCCACATCGCCGCCACTCGATTAAAATTTTTAACCCCTAATCTGCCGACCGCCACCTACGTTATACTTATGTACCCCTAATCTGCTGCCCCTAACACCGCCGACCCCTGTATTACATTTATTAACCCCTAACCTGCCCCCCACAACATCGCCGCCTGCTACTTAAAATAATTAACCCCTAATCTTCCGACCGCAAAGCGCCGCTACCTACGTTATCCCTATGTACCCCTAATCTGCTACCCCTAACACCGCCGACCCCTATATTATATTTATTAACCCCTAATCTGCCCCCCTCAACGTCGCCGACACCTGCCTACACTTATTAACCCCTAATCTGCCGAGCGGACCTGAGCGCTACTATAATAAAGTTATTAACCCCTAACCCGCCTCACTAACCCTATAATAAATAGTATTAACCCCCTAATCTGCCCTCCCTAACATCGCCGACACCTAACTTCAATTATTAACCCCTAATCTGACGACCGGAGCTCACCGCTATTCTAATAAATTGATTAACCCCTAAAGCTAAGTCTAACCCTAACACTAACACCCCCCTAACTTAAATATAATTTACATCTAACGAAATAAATTAACTCTTATTAAATAAATGATTCCTATTTAAAGCTAAATACTTACCTGTAAAATAAATCCTAATATAGCTACAATATAAATTATAATTATATTATAGCTATTTTAGGATTAATATTTATTTTACAGGCAACTTGGTATTTATTTTAACTAGGTACAATAGCTATTAAATAGTTAAGAACTATTTAATAGTTACCTAGTTAAAATAATAACAAATTTACCTGTAAAATAAATCCTAACCTAAGATATAATTAAACCTAACACTACCCTATCAATAAAATAATTAAATAAACTACCTACAATTACCTACAATTAACCTAACACTACACTATCAATAAATTAATTAAACACAATTCCTACAAATAAATACAATTAAATAAACTAGCTAAAGTACAAAAAATAAAAAATAACTAAGTTACAAAAAATAAAAAAATATTTACAAACATAAGAAAAATATTACAACAATTTTAAACTAATTACACCTACTCTAAGCCCCCTAATAAAATAACAAAGACCCCCAAAATAAAAAATTCCCTACCCTATTCTAAATTAAAAAAGTTACAAGCTCTTTTACCTTACCAGCCCTGAACAGGGCCCTTTGCGGGGCATGCCCCAAGAATTTCAGCTCTTTTGCCTGTAAAAAAAAACATACCATACCCCCCCCCCAACATTACAACCCACCACCCACATACCCCTAATCTAACCCAAACCCCCCTTAAATAAACCTAACACTAAGCCCCTGAAGATCTTCCTACCTTGTCTTCACCATCCAGGTATCACCGATCCGTCCTGGCTCCAACATCTTCATCCAACCCAAGCGGGGGTTGGCGATCCATCATCCGGTGCTGAAGAGGTCCAGAAGAGGCTCCAAAGTCTTCCTCCTATCCGGCAAGAAGAGGACATCCGGACCGGCAAACATCTTCTCCAAGCGGCATCTTCGATCTTCTTCCATCCGGTGCGGAGCGGGTCCATCTTGAAGCAGGCGATGCGGATCCATCCTCTTCTTCCGTTGTCTCCCGACTAATGACGGTTCCTTTAAGGGACGTCATCCAAGATGGCGTCCCTCGAATTCCGATTGGCTGATAGGATTCTATCAGCCAATCGGAATTAAGGTAGGAATTTTCTGATTGGCTGATGGAATCAGCCAATCAGAATCAAGTTCAATCCGATTGGCTGATCCAATCAGCCAATCAGATTGAGCTCGCATTCTATTGGCTGATCGGAACAGCCAATAGAATGCGAGCTCAATCTGATTGGCTGATTGGATCAGCCAATCGGATTGAACTTGATTCTGATTGGCTGATTCCATCAGCCAATCAGAAAATTCCTACCTTAATTCCGATTGGCTGATAGAATCCTATCAGCCAATTGGAATTCGAGGGACGCCATCTTGGATGACGTCCCTTAAAGGAACCGTCATTAGTCGGGAGACAACGGAAGAAGAGGATGGATCCGCGTCGCCTGCTTCAAGATGGATCCGCTCCGCACCGGATGGAAGAAGATCGAAGATGCCGCTTGGAGAAGATGTTTGCCGGTCCAGATGTCCTCTTCTTGCCGGATAGGAGGAAGACTTTGGAGCCTCTTCTGGACCTCTTCAGCACCGGATGATGGATCGCCAACCCCCGCTTGGGTTGGATGAAGATGTTGGAGCCAGGACGGATCGGTGATACCTGGATGGTGAAGACAAGGTAGGAAGATCTTCAGGGGCTTAGTGTTAGGTTTATTTAAGGGGGGTTTGGGTTAGATTAGGGGTATGTGGGTGGTGGGTTGTAATGTTGGGGGGGGGGTATTGTATTTATTCTTTTACAGGCAAAAGAGCTGAAATTCTTGGGGCATGCCCCGCAAAGGGCCCTGTTCAGGGCTGGTAAGGTAAAAGAGCTTGTAACTTTTTTAATTTAGAATAGGGTAGTGAATTTTTTATTTTGGGGGTCTTTGTTATTTTATTAGGGGGATTAGAGTAGGTGTAATTAGTTTAAAATTGTTGTAATATTTTTCTTATGTTTGTAAATATTTTTTTATTTTTTGTAACTTAGTTCTTTTTTATTTTTTGTACTTTAGCTAGTTTATTTAATTGTATTTATTTGTAGGAATTGTGTTTAATTAATTTATTGATAGTGTAGTGTTAGGTTAATTGTAGGTAATTGTAGGTAGTTTATTTAATTATTTTATTGATAGGGTAGTGTTAGGTTTAATTATATCTTAGGTTAGGATTTATTTTACAGGTAAATTTGTTATTATTTTAACTAGGTAACTATTAAATAGTTCTTAACTATTTAATAGCTATTGTACCTAGTTAAAATAAATACCAAGTTGCCTGTAAAATAAATATTAATCCTAAAATAGCTATAATATAATTATAATTTATATTGTAGCTATATTAGGATTTATTTTACAGGTAAGTATTTAGCTTTAAATAGGAATAAGTTATTTAATAAGAGTTAATTTATTTCGTTAGATGTAAATTATATTTAAATTAGGGGGGTGTTAGTGTTAGGGTTAGATTTAGCTTTAGAGGTTAATACATTTATTAGAATAGCGGTGAGCTCCGGTCGTCAGATTAGGGGTTAATAATTGAAGTTAGGTGTCGGCGATGTTAGGGAGGGCAGATTAGGGGGTTAATACTATTTATGATAGGGTTAGTGAAGCGGATTAGGGGTTAATAACTTTATTATAGTAGCGCTCAGGTCCGCTCGGCAGATTAGGGGTTAATAAGTGTAGGCAGGTGTCGGCGACGTTGAGGGGGGCAGATTAGGGGTTAATAAATATAATATAGGGGTCGGCGATGTTAGGGCAGCAGATTAGGGGTACATAGGGATAACGTAGGTTGCAGCGGTTTACGGAGCGGCAGATTAGGGGTTAAAAAAAATATGCAGGGGTCAGCGATAGCGGGGGCGGCAGATTAGGGGTTAATAAGTGTAAGGTTAGGGGTGTTTAGACTCGGGGTACATGTTAGAGTGTTAGGTGCAGACGTAGGAAGTATTTCCCCATAGGAAACAATGGGGCTGCGTTAGGAGCTGAACGCTGCTTTTTTGCAGGTGTTAGGTTTTTTTTCAGCTCAAACAGTCCCATTGTTTCCTATGGGAGAATCGTGCACGAGCACGTTTTTGAGGCTGGCCGCGTCCGTAAGCAACTCTGGTATCGAGAGTTGCATTTGCGGTAAAAATGCTCTATGCTCCTTTTTTGGAGCCTAACGCAGCATTTGTTTGAACTCTCGATACCAGAGTTAAATTTATGGTGCGGCCAGAAAAAAGCCCGCGGAGCGTTAACAGCCCTTTTACCGCCAAACTCCAAATCTAGGCCTTAGTCTGCACCTAACACCCTAACATGTACCCCGAGTCTCTAAACACCCCTAATCTGACACTTATTAACCCCTAATCTGCCGCCCCCGCTATCGCTGACACCTGCATTATTTTATTAACCCCTAATCTGCTGTCCCTAACACCGCCGACCCCTACATTATAGTTATTAACCCCTAATCTGCCCCCCCCAACGTCGCTGCAATCTAACTACAAGTATTAACCCCTAATCTGCCGACCCGATATCGCCGCCGCCTACATTATAGCTATTAACCCCTAATCTGCTGTCCCTAACACCGCCGACCCCTACATTATACTTATTAACCCCTAATCTGCCCCCCCAACGTCGCCGCAATCTAACTACAAGTATTAACCCCTAATCTGCCGACCGCAAATCGCCGCAACTATAATAAATGTATAAACCCCTAAACCGCCGCACTCCCGCCTCGCAAACACTATAATACATTTTATTAACCCCTAATCTGCCCTCCCTAACATCGCTGCCACCTACCTACAATTATTAACCCCTAATCTCCCGCCCCCAACGTCGCCGCTACTATAATAAGGTTATTAACCCCTAAACCTAAGTCTAACCCTAACACTAACACCCCCTAACTTAAATATAATTTAAATAAAACGAAATAAATTTACTATAGTTAAATAAATGAATCCTATTTAAAACTAAAGACTTACCTGTAAAATAAACCCTAACATAGCTGCAATATAACTAATAGTTACATTGTTGCTATTTTAGCATTTATATTTATTTTACAGGCAAGTTTGTATTTATTTTAACTAGGTACAATAGTTATTAAATAGTTAATAACTATTTAATAACTACCTAGCTAAAATAAATACAAATTTACCTGTAAAATAAATCCTAACCTAAGTTACAATTACACCTAACACTACACTATCATTTAATTAATTAAATAAATGACTCATATTTAAAACTAAATACTTACCTGTAAAATAAACCCTAATATAGCTGCAATATAACTAATAGTTACATTGTAGCTATTTTAGCATTTATATTTATTTTACAGGCAACTTTGTATTTATTTTAACTAGGTACAATAGCTATTAAATAGTTATTGACTAATTAATAGCTACCTAGTTAAAATAATTACAAAATTACCTGTAAAATAAATCCTAACCTAAGTTACAATAAAACCTAACACTACACTATCATTAAATAAATTAACTACAAGTACCTACAATTATCTACAATTAAATAAACTAAAGTACAAAAACCCCCCACTAAATTACAAAAAATAAAAAACCACTAAATTACAAAAAATAAAAAAATATTACAAGAATTTTAAACTAATTACACCTAATCTAAGCCCCCTAATAAAATAACAAAGCCCCCCAAAATAAAAAAAAATGCCCTACCCTATACTAAATTACAAAAGTTAACAGCTCTATTACCTTACCAGCCCTGAACAGGGCCCTTTGCGGGGCATGCCCCAAAGAAAACAGCTCTTTTGCCTGTAAAAAAAAAACACAATCCCCCCCCCCACATTACAACCCACCACCCACATACCCCTACTCTAACCCAAACCCCCCTTAAATAAACCTAACACTACCCCCCTGAAGATCTCCCTACCTTGAGTCGTGTTCACCCAGCCGGGCCGAAGTCTTCATCCGATGGGGCAGAAGAGGACATCCAGACCGGCAGAAGTCTTCATCCAAGCGGGGCAAGAAGAGGTCTTCCATCCATCATACAAGTACCAAAATACAAACAAACACTAAATTACCAAAAATAATAAAATATTACAATAATTTTAAACTAATTACACCTAATCTAAGCCCCCTACTAGCTATTAATATAGCTTAAATATAACTAATAGTTACATTGTAGCTATTTTAGGATTTATATGTATTTTACAGGCAACTTTGTATTTATTTTAACTAGGTACAATAGTTATTAAATAGTTAATAACTATTTAATAACTACCTAGCTAAAATAAATACAAATTTACCTGTAAAATAAATCATAACCTAAGTTACAAGTAAACCTAACACTACACTATCATTAAATTAACTAAATAAATAAATCCTATATAAAACTAAACACTTACCTGTAAAATAAACCCTAATATAGCTGCAATATAACTAATAGTTACATTGTAGCTATTTTAGCATTTATATTTATTGTACAGGCAACTTTGTATTCATTTTAACTAGGTTCAATAGCTATTAAATAGATATTGACTATTTAATAGCTACCTAGTTAAAATAATTACAAAATTACCTGTAAAATAAATCCTAACCTAAGTTACAATTAAACCTAACACTACACTATCATTAAATAAATTAATTACAAGTACCTACAATTAAATACAATTAAAAAAACTAAACTAAAGTACAAACCCCCCCCCCCCACTAAATTAGAAAAAATAAAAAAATATTACAAGAATTTTAAACTAATTACACCTAATCTAAGCCCCCTAATAAAATAACAAAGCCCCCCAAAATAAAAAAATGCCCTACCCTATACTAAATTACAAAAGTTAACAGCTCTATTACCTTACCAGCCCTGAACAGGGCCCTTTGCGGGGCATGCCCCAAAGAAAACAGCTCTTTTGCCTGTAAAAAAAAAACACAATCCCCCCCCACATTACAACCCACCACCCACATACCCCTACTCTAACCCAAACCCCCCTTAAATAAACCTAACACTACCCCCCTGAAGATCTCCCTACCTTGAGTCGTGTTCACCCAGCCGGGCCGAAGTCTTCATCCGATGGGGCAGAAGAGGACATCCAGACCGGCAGAAGTCTTCATCCAAGCGGGGCAAGAAGAGGTCTTCCATCCATCAGAAAAGTACAAAAAAACAAACAAACACTAAATTAGCAAAAATAATAAAATATTACAATAATTTTAAACTAATTACACCTAATCTAAGCCCCCTACTAGCTATTAATATAGCTACAATATAACTAATAGTTACATTGTAGCTATTTTAGGATTTATATTTATTTTACAGGCAACTTTGTATTTATTTTAACTAGGTACAATAGCTATTAAATAGTTAATAACTATTTAATAACTACCTAGCTAAAATAAATACAAATTTACCTGTAAAATAAACCCTAACCTAAGTTACAATTACACCTAACACTACACTGTCATTAAAATAACTAAATAAATTAATCCTATATAAAACTAAATACTTACCTGTAAAATAAACTAATAGTTACATTGTAGCTATTTTAGCATTTATATTTATTTTACAGGCAACTTTGTATTTATTTTAACTAGGTACAATAGCTATTAAATAGTTATTTACTGTTTAATAGCTACCTAGTTAAAATAATTACAAAATTACCTGTAAAATAAATCCTAACCTAAGTTACTATTAAACCTAACACTACACTATCATTAAATAAATTAACTACAAGTACCTACAATTAAATACAATGAAATAAACTAAACTAAAGTACAAAAAAACAAACACTAAATTACAAAAAATAAAAAAAATTACAAGAATTTTAAACTAATTACACCTAATCTAAGCCCCCTAATAAAATAACAAAGCCCCCCAAAATAAAAAAATGCCCTACCCTATACTAAATTACAAAAGTAATCAGCTCTATTACCTTACCAGCCCTTAAAAGGGCCTTTTGCGGGGGCATGCCCCAAAGAAAACAGCTCTTTTGCCTGTAAAAAAACACACAATACCCCCCCCACATTACAACCCACCACCCACATACCCCTACTCTAACCCAAACCCCCCTTAAATAAACATAACACTACCCCCCTGAAGATCTCCCTACCGTGTCTTCACCCAGCGGGCCGAAGTCTTCATCCGATCGGGCAGAAGAGGACATCCAGACCGGCAGAAGTCTTCATCCAAGCGGGGCAAGAAGAGGTCTTCCATCCATCAGAAGTCTTGATCCAGGCGGCATCTTCTCTGTTCATCCATCCAGAGCGGAGCGGCAGCATCCTGAAGACATCCCACGCAGAGCATCCTCTTCTTTCTTGATCCGACGACTAGGTGACTGTACCTTTAAGTGACGTCATCCAAGATGGCGTCCCTTGAATTCCGATTGGCTGATAGGATTCTATCAGCCAATCGGAATTAAGGTAGGAAAAATCTGATTGGCTGATTCAATCAGCCAATCAGATTCAAGTTCAATCCGATTGGCTGATGGAATCAGCCAATCAGATTGACCTCGCATTCTATTGGCTGTTCCGATCATCCAATAGAATGCGAGCTCAATCTGATTGGCAGACTTCTGCCGGTCTGGATGTCCTCTTCTGCCCGATCGGATGAAGACTTCGGCCCGCTGGGTGAAGACACGGTAGAGAGATCTTCTAGGGTAGGGCATTTTTTTATTTTGGGGGGCTTTGTTATTTTATTAGGGGGCTTAGATTAGGTGTAATTAGTTTAAAATTCTTGTAATTTTTTTTATTTTTTGTAATTTAGTGTTTGTTTTTTTTGTACTTTAGTTTAGTTTATTTCATTGTATTTAATTGTAGGTACTTGTAGTTAATTTATTTAATGATAGTGTAGTGTTAGGTTTAATAGTAACTTAGGTTAGGATTTATTTTACAGGTAATTTTGTAATTATTTTAACTAGGTAGCTATTAAACAGTAAATATCTATTTAATAGCTATTGTACCTAGTTAAAATAAATACAAAGTTGCCTGTAAAATAAATATAAATGCTAAAATAGCTACAATGTAACTATTAGTTATATTGTAGCTATATTAGGGTTTATTTTACAGGTAAGTATTTAGTTTTATATAGGATTAATTTATTTAGTTAATTTAATGACAGTGTAGTGTTAGGTGTAATTGTAACTTAGGTTAGGGTTTATTTTACAGGTAAATTTGTATTTATTTTAGCTAGGTAGTTATTAAATAGTTATTAACTATTTAATAGCTATTGTACCTAGTTAAAATAAATACAAAGTTGCCTGTAAAATAAATATAAATCCTAAAATAGCTACAATGTAACTATTAGTTATATTGTAGCTATATTAATAGCTAGTAGGGGGCTTAGATTAGGTGTAATTAGTTTAAAATTATTGTAATATTTTATTATTCTTGCTAATTTAGTGTTTGTTTGTTTTTTTGTACTTTTCTGATGGATGGAAGACCTCTTCTTGCCCCGCTTGGATGAAGACTTCTGCCGGTCTGGATGTCCTCTTCTGCCCCATCGGATGAAGACTTCGGCCCGGCTGGGTGAACACGACTCAAGGTAGGGAGATCTTCAGGGGGGTAGTGTTAGGTTTATTTAAGGGGGGGTTGGGTTAGAGTAGGGGTATGTGGGTGGTGGGTTGTAATGTGGGGGGGGGGATTGTGTTTTTTTTTTACAGGCAAAAGAGCTGTTTTCTTTGGTGCATGCCCCGCAAAGGGCCCTGTTCAGGGCTGGTAAGGTAATAGAGCTGTTAACTTTTGTAATTTAGTATAGGGTAGGGCATTTTTTTTATTTTGGGGGGCTTTGTTATTTTATTAGGGGGCTTAGATTAGGTGTAATTAGTTTAAAATTCTTGTAATATTTTTTTATTTTTTGTAATTTAGTGGGGGGGTTTTTGTACTTTAGTTTAGTTTTTTTAATTGTATTTAATTGTAGGTACTTGTAGTTAATTTATTTAATGATAGTGTAGTGTTAGGTTTAATTGTAACTTAGGTTAGGATTTATTTTACAGGTAATTTTGTAATTATTTTAACTAGGTAGCTATTAAATAGTCAATATCTATTTAATAGCTATTGAACCTAGTTAAAATAAATACAAAGTTGCCTGTACAATAAATATAAATGCTAAAATAGCTACAATGTAACTATTAGTTATATTGCAGCTATATTAGGGTTTATTTTACAGGTAAGTCTTTAGTTTTATATAAGATTCATTTATTTAGTTAATTTAATGATAGTGTAGTGTTAGGTGTAATTGTAACTTAGGTTAGGATTTATTTTACAGGTAAATTTGTATTTATTTTAGCTAGGTAGTTATTAAATAGTTATTAACTATTTAATAGCTATTGTACCTAGTTAAAATAAATACAAAGTTGCCTGTAAAATAAAAATAAATCCTAAAATAGCTACAATGTAACTATTAGTTATATTGTAGCTATATTAGGGTTTATTTTACAGGTAAGTCTTTAGTTTTAAATAGGATTCATTTATTTAACTATAGTAAATTTATTTCGTTTTATTTAAATTATATTTAAGTTAGGGGGTGTTAGTGTTAGGGTTAGACTTAGGTTTAGGGGTTAATAACCTTATTATAGTAGCGGCGACGTTGGGGGCGGGAGATTAGGGGTTAATAATTGTAGGTAGGTGGCGGCGATGTTAGGGAGGGCAGATTAGGGGTTAATAAAATGTATTATAGTGTTTGCGAGTTGGGAGTGCGGCGGTTTAGGGGTTAATACATTTATTATAGTGGCGGCGATTTGCGGTCGGCAGATTAGGGGTTAATACTTGTAGTTAGATTGCGGCGACGTTGGGGGGAGGCAGATTAGGGGTTAATAACTATAATGTAGGGGTCGGCGGTGATAGGGACAGCAGATTAGGGGTTAATAGCTATAATGTAGGCGGCGGCGATATCGGGTCGGCAGATTAGGGGTTAATACTTGTAGTTAGATTGCGGCGACGTTGGGGGGGGCAGATTAGGGGTTAATAACTATAATGTAGGGGTCGGCGGTGTTAGGGACAGCAGATTAGGGGTTAATAGCTATAATGTAGGCGGCGGCGATATCGGGTCGGCAGATTAGGGGTTAATACTTGTAGTTAGATTGCGGCGACGTTGGGGGGGGGCAGATTAGGGGTTAATAACTATAATGTAGGGGTCGGCGGTGTTAGGGACAGCAGATTAGGGGTTAATAGCTATAATGTAGGTTGCGGCGATATCCGATCGGCAGATTAGGGGTTAAATAATGTTATTATAGGGTTTGCGATGTGGGGGGGCCTCGGTTTAGTGGTTCATAGGTAGTTTATGGGTGTTAGTGACTTAGTGTACTAAATGGGTGTTAGTGTACTAAAAACATACCGAATTTCGGAACCGAATAGAACCGAATTCAGCCGAATCCGAATAAATCCGAAACGAATTTATTCGGACCCGAATAAATCCGAAACGAATTTATTCAAATTTTGCCGAATCCGATTCGATCCGAAACGAAATTCGAAAAGTCCGAATCGATCCGTACCGAAAACGAACCGAATTTTTTAGCCGTGCACATGTCTAGTTTCTCCCTCTGCAGGGCTTTTTCAAGATGAATATTCTGCAACAGGTGTGTCTTCTTTTAAAGGTGTATCTTGCTTCCCATTGGTCAGATTCCACCTGGGAAATTGGAACTAAGGCAGTCTTTAGTTTTAAGGTGGTCATACTTTTAAGATGGTATTGGCAGCATTGGTATAGCTTTGGCAACTCACATTTAAAAACATTTATACAATCTTAGGGAGTTTCACATATGGTTATTTTAGCTCCCTCAAAGAGGTTTAATTTAATAAAAGAAATAGATAAAAAGAAAAAGAAAAATAGAATAAAAATAAAAATAAAAATAAAAATAGTTAATAGTCTATATATATAGATCCTATAGTGTCAGAAATAACATAAAATAAAAAGTTTCATTGAAGCCTACTAATTGATGCTTGTGTATACGAAATAAACTTCAGTCAAATAAAAATGGAGAAATATCTAATTCAGAATTCAAACCGGCAGGGAACAGGGTATTGTATCTATAAATCAATTCTGCTTCTTTAATTTTCAAAGCCTTTTCTATATTTCCTCCCCTCCAGTTATTTTTCATCTGTATTATTCCCCAATAACTCAGATCTTTAGTGTTCCCCTTGTGTATTAACTTAAAGTGCTTATATAAATTAGTGTCCACCATTCCTTTCTCAATGCATAGTAAATGCTCCCTGATCCTATCCCTAATCATCCGTTTGGTTTCCCCAAAGTATATTAAATTACATGAAGTTTATTTCGTATACACAAGCATCAATTAGTAGGCTTCAATGAGACTTTTTATTTTATGTTATTTCTGACACTATAGGATCTCTATATATAGACTATTAACTCCTCTTTTTATTTTTATTTTTATTTTTATTTTTATTCTATTTTTCTTTTTCTTTTTATCTATTTCTTTTATTAAATTAAACCTCTTTGAGGGAGCTAAAATAACCATATGTGAAACTCCCTAAGATTGTATAAATGTTTTTATATGTGAGTTGCCAAAGCTATACCAATGCTGCCAATACCATCTTAAAAGTATGACCACCTTAAAACTAAAGACTGCCTTAGTTCCAATTTCCCAGGTGGAATCTGACCAATGGGAAGCAAGATACACCTTTAAAAGAAGACACACCTGTTGCAGAATATTCATCTTGAAAAAGCCCTGCAGAGGGAGAAACGCGTTGATGTGCTGCAACTAACAAAGATAAGAGAAAGATAAGCTTACACATATAAGCTGGATCAACTACTCTTCACATGAAAAGTGTGCAATATTTCTAACACTGTTAGCCACTCTTTACTTTGCCACTAGACCTGTAACGGGTCACTATTGGACATTATTCTATCCTACTTTCTTCAGAATTACGTTTGGCATCCTGCATGCTATTTGGCACTAAGTGCAGGAACTTCTTTTCCTCGATGATTGCTACACTACAGCAAAGAAAGCCAAGTAATATTGCAACTTACTAACTTCGTATCTACACCAATGAGAAGGTGTGTTTGTGACAGCGCCCTCAATGGTGACGTCATTACGGCCGTACGTCTAGTCACAGAGAAGATTGAATGTGCACTCGCCTGGGTAAGCCCCTGTTTTGCTAGCAAACCAACTTCCAACTGAGATTTCAGTGTGGAATCGGACTATGCTTACTTTATTGTGAACTCTGCAAATCAAGTTTATACCGAATGGTGGCAACTAGTCTGTTATATTTGTTTTTATTTACGGAGACGTCCGTTTTTATATTTCACTTATTGTAAATAAATCTCTGTTCATTTATAGAACTATTCTATTTATTTTTAATTAGTCTACACTTGATTTCTCTATATCACCTTTAGCTTTTAGCGCTCCTATCTACTTTTTCTAAGTTTTGTGTTCACTTTCTCTACCTAGTTGGGGACTCATAGGTAATTTTAGGAGTTTGGTGCTACTTCCTGCGCTCTCTAGTACAACTCTCATAGCAGATAATATTTCCATTAGTATTAATCCATTATCTGTTGTTGCTCCATCAACATCTAATGTTCAGGATGTTCCTGTTAATGTAAAAGAATTTGTTTCTAATTCTATTCGGAAGGCTCTGTCTGTTATACCTCCTTTTAGTAAACGTAAAAGGTCTTTTAAAACTTCTCAGAAATCAGATGAATTTTTAAATGACCGCCATCATTCTGACTTATCTATCTCTGATGAGGATCTTTCTGGTTCAGAAGATTCTGCCTCAGATATTGACACTGATAAATCTTCATATTTGTTTAAGATGGAGTTTATTCATTCTTTACTAAAGAAGTGTTGATTGCATTAGATATGGAGGAGTCTAGTCCACTTGATGTTAAAACTAGTAAGCATTTAAATTCGTTTTTTAAACCTCATGTAGTTATTCCAGAAGTTTTTCCAGTTCCTGATGCTATTTCAGATGTAATTTCTAGGGAATGGAATAGTCTGGGTACTTAATTTACTCCTTCTCCAAGGTTTAAGAAATTGTACCCATTGCCGTCTGATAGATTAGAGGTTTGGGAGAAAATCCCCATAGTTGATGGGGCTATTTCTACTCTTGCTAAACGTACTACTATTCTTATGGCAGATAGTACTTCTTTTAAGGATCCTTTAGATAGGAAGCTTGAATCATTTCTAAGGAAGGCTTATTTATGTTCAGGTAATCTTCTTAGGCCTGCTATTTCTTTGGCTGATGTTGCTGCAGCTTCCACTTTCTGGTTGGAGGCTTTAGCACAACAAGTGTCGGACCATGATGCTTATAGCATTGTTAAACTTCTTCAACATGCTAATAACTTTGTTTGTGATGCCATTTTTGATATCATTAGGATTGATGTCAGGTATATGTCTTTAGCTATTTTAGCTAGAAGAGCTTTATGGCTTAAATCTTGGAATGCAGATATGACTTCTAAGTCAACATTGCTTTCTCTTTCTTTCCAAGGTAATAAGTTATTTGGTTCTCAGTTAGATTCTATAATTTCAACTGTCACTGGGGGGAAAGGAGCTTTTTTGCCTCAGGATAAAAAATCTAAGGGTAAATATAGGGCTGCTAATCATTTTCGTTCCTTTCAGCAGAATAAGGAACAGAAGCCTGACCCTTCCCCCTAACGGAACGGTCTCCGTTTGGAAACCTTCTCCAGTCTGGAATAAATCCAAGCCTTTTAGGAAATCAAAACCAGCTCCCAAGTCCGCATGAAGGTGCGGCCCTCATTCAAGCACAGCTGGTAGGGGGCAGGTTAGGATTTTTCAAAGATGTTTGGATCAGTTCGATTCAAAATCATTGGATTCAGAACATTGTTTCTCAAGGGTACAGAATAGGTTTCAAGATAAGACCGCCTGTGAGAAGATTCTTTCTCTCACGCATTCCAGTAAACCAAGTAAAGGCTCAGGCTTTTCTGAAATGTGTTTCAGACCTGGAGTCAGCTGGGGTAATTGTGCCAGTTCCAGATCTGGAATGGGGTCTGGGGTTTTATTCAAATCTGTTCATTGTACCGAAGAAAGAGAACTCTTTCAGACCAGTTCTGGATCTAAAAATATTGAATCGTTATGTAAGGATACCAACATTCAAAATGGTGACTATAAGGATTATTCTGCCTTTTGTTCAGCAAGGGCATTATATGTCCACAATAGACTTA
Organism: Bombina bombina; assembly: GCF_027579735.1. NCBI lineage: Eukaryota > Metazoa > Chordata > Amphibia > Anura > Bombinatoridae > Bombina > Bombina bombina. The sequence goes on from NC_069500.1 coordinate 1,319,830,276, forward strand.
CAGGATGCATATCTTCATATTCCTATTCATCCGGATCACTATCAGTTCCTGAGATTCTCTTTTCTAGACAAGCATTACCAATTTGTTGCTCTTCCTTTTGGCCTAGCAACAGCTCCAAGGATCTTTTCAAAGGTTCTCTGTGCCCTTCTCTCTGTAATCAGAGAGCAGGGTATTGCGGTATTTCCTTATTTGGACGATATCTTGGTACTTGCTCAGTCTTTACATTCTGTAGAATCTCACACAAATCAACTCGTGTTGTTTCGTCAAAGACATGGTTGGAGGATCAATTTACCTTGATTCCTCGGACAAGGGTAACCTTTTTGGGTTTTCAAATAGATTTAGTATCCATGACTTTGTCTCTAACAGACAAGAGACGTCTGAAATTGGTTTCAGCTTGTTGAAACCTTCAGTCTCAATCATTCCCTTCGGTAGCTTTGTGCATGGAAATTTTAGGTCTAATGACTGCAGCATCGGACGCGAGTTTTTACATGAGACCTCTCCAGCTTTGTATGCTGAACCAATGGTGCAGGGATTATACAAAGATATCACAATTAATATCCTTAAATCCCAATGTTCGTTTTTCTCTAACTTGGTGGTTGGATCACCATCGTTTAGTTCAAGGGGCCTCATTTGTTCGTCCAACCTGGACTGTGATCACAACAGATGCAAGTCTTTCAGGTTGGGGAGCTGTATGGGGATCTCTGACAGTGCAGGGGGTTTGGTAATCTCAGGATTGAGATTACCAATCAACATTTTGGAACTCTGTGTGATTTTCAGAGCTCTTCAGTTCTGGCCTCTTCTGAAGAGAGAATCGTTTATTTGTTTTCAGACAGACAATGTCACAACCGTGGCGTATGTCAATAATCAAGGTGGGACTCACAGTCCTCAGGCTATGAAAGAAGTATCTTGAATACTTGTATGGGCGGAATCCAGCTCCTGTCTAATCTCTGCGGTTCACATCCCAGGTATAGACAATTGGGAAGCGGATTATCTCAGTCGCCAGACGTTACATCCGGGCAAATGGTCTCTTCATCCAGAGGTATTTCTTCAGATTGTTCAGATATGGGGACTTCCAGAAATAGATCTGATGGCTTCTCATCTAAACAAGAAACTTCCCAGGTATCTGTCCAGATCCAGGGATCCTCAGGCGGAAGCGGTGGATGTGTTGTCACTTCCTTGGAATTATCAACCGGCTTATATCTTTCCTCCTCTAGTTCTTCTTCCAAAAGTGATTTCCAAAATCATAATGGAACGTTCGTTTGTGCTGCTGGTGGCTCCAGCATGGCCACACAGGTTTTGGTATGCAAATCTTGTTCGGATGGCCAGTTGCCAACCTTGGACACGTCCGTTAAGGCCAGACCTTCTATCTCAAGGCCCATTTTTCCATCAGGATCTCAAATCATTAAATTTAAAGGTATGGAAATTGAACGCTTAATACTTAGTCATAGAGGTTTTTCTGACTATGTTACAGGCTCATAAATCTGTGTCTAGAAAGATTTATTACAGAGTTTGGAAGACTTACATTTCTTGGTGTTCTTCTCATAAATTCTCTTGGCATTCTTTTAGAATTCCTAGAATTTTACAGTTTCTTCAGGATGGTTTGGATAAAGGTTTGTCTGCAAGTTCCTTGAAAGGACAAATCTCTGCCCTTTCTGTTCTGTTTCACAGAAAAATTGCTAATCTTCCCTGATATTCATTGTTTTGTACAGGCTTTGGTTCGTATCAAGCCTGTCATTAAGTCAATCTCTCCTCCTTGGAGTCTTAATTTGGTTTTGAGGGCTTTACAGGCTCCTCCGTTTGAGCCTATGCATTCTCTGGACATTAAATTATTTTCTTGGAAAGTCTTGTTCCTTTTGGCCATCTCTTCTGCTAGAAGAGTTTCTGAGTTATCTGCTCTTTCTTGTCAGTCTCCTTTTCTGATTTTTCATCAGGATAAGGCGGTTTTGCGGACTTCATTTAATTTTTTACCTAAAGTTGTGAATTCTAACAACATTAGTAGAGAAATTGTTGTCCCTTCATTGTGTCCTAATCCTAAGAATTCTCTGGAGAGATCTTTACATTCTTTTTATGTAGTAAGAGCTTTGAAATATTATGTTGGAGCTACTAAAGATTTCAGAAAGACTTCTAGTCTATTTGTTACCTTTTCTGGTTCTAGGAAAGGTCAGAAGGCTTCTGCCATTTCTTTGGCGTCTTGGTTAAAGCTTTTGATTCATCATGCTTATGTGGAGTCGGGTAAATCCCCGCCTCAAAGGATTACGGCTCATTCTACTTGGTCAGTTTCTACTTCCTGGGCTTTTAAGAATGAAGCTTCTGTTGATCAGATTTGCAAAGCAGCAACCTGGTCTTCTTTGCATACTTTTACTAAATTCTAGCATTTTGATGTGTTTTCTTCTTCAGAAGCAGTTTTTGGTAGAAAAGTACTTCAGGCAGCTGTTTCAGTTTGATTCTTCTGCTTATAATTTCAGTTTTTTAACATTATAAAGATTAAAACTTTTTGATTTGGGTTGTGGATTGTTATTTTCAGTGGAATTAGCTGCCTTTATTTTATCCCTCCCTCTCTAGTGACTCTTGCGTGGAAGTTCCACATCTTGGGTATCTGCTATCCCATACGTCACTAGCTCATGGACTCTTGCCAATTACATGAAAGAAAACATAATTTATGTAAGAACTTACCTGATAAATTCATTTCTTTCATATTGGCAAGAGTCCATGAGGCCCACCCTTTTTTGTGGTGGTTATGATTTTTTTGTATAAAGCACAATTTTTCCAATTCCTTGTTTGATGCTTCGCTCCTTTCTTATCACCCCACTTCTTGGCTATTCGTTAAACTGAATTGTGGGTGTGCTGAGGGGTGTATTTATAGGCATTTTAACCCCTTAAGGACCAGCGACGTACCCTGTATGTCACTGGCCTTTTTTTGGGACTTGATTGTTTTATAGCGTGGTCTTGCCACCAGCGTTGAGACTGCTCTGTTCAACAAAGCCTGCTGGAGGGAGTGCATTAATAGCGTGTTTTTGCTAGACTTGTGCTATTATGTCCTGAAAAAACCCTTAACGACCAGTGACATATAGGGTACATTGTGGTCATTAAGGGGTTAAGGTTTGGGAAACTTTGCCCCTCCTGGTAGGAATGTATATCCCATAAGTCACTAGCTCATGGACTCTTGCCAATATGAAAGAAATGAATTTATCAGGTAAGTTCTTACATAAATTATGTTTTCTTTCTCTGTTGTCTTTTGGGATTTGTGTCCCTCTCACCTAATATGCGGACGTCTGGTTCTTTTGAATCTACGGCCAGCGGAGGTTTGGCTGCTGACCTGGTGGCATCCCCAGAAAAAGACTGTGACTGATTAGATTATGTCTTATCATTTGTATCCCTTTCCACATTTCCATTCTCAGATGAATCTCCCCCACTAGTATCAACTACACTCAGAGTATTTTTTGTGTGTATATTTCTACATCTAAATATGTTAGAGGTTTCATCCTTTCCATATAACCACCTGTATATGCGTTTATCCCTATAATCACTCTCCACAGTATTTAATTTTTTTTATTTTTAAAGGCAACCAATTCCACTCTGTACTTAGTGATCATATTGTCAAGCTTAGTTACCCATTCCTGGGATTTATCGTCAACCAACACCTGATAACTCTGCATTTTAGTGGTCTCAATTTCAGAGGGGAATTGGTTGCCTTTAAAAATAAAAATTCTGTGGAGAGTGATTATAGGGATAAACCCATATACAGGTGGTTATATGGAAAGGATGAGACCTCTAAAAGATTTAGACGTAGAAATATACGCACAAAAATACTCTGAGTGTAGTTGACACTAGTGGGGGAGATTCATCTGAGATTGGAAATGTGTCTTTTGGTGTTGCCACCAGGTCAGTGGCCAAATCTCCACTGGCCGTAGATTCAAAAGAACCAGACGTCCGCATATTAGGTGAGAGGGACACAAATCGCAAAAGACAACAGAGAAAGAAATGAGTATTGTATTTAACTTAATTAGTCGACCACTTAGTGACATTGAGGTTTCAGTTTTAAATGGTGGGTTGTCATTTGTACCTACACCTAGATGTGAAACATTTGATTCTATTATTGATATTCATAAGCTACAAAGACAGCTTAAATTAAAGGAACACTTTAGGGATGATACAATGACAACCCCAAGAAAGTTTTAAAAAACTATCAGCGTTTGAGTCTGTGAATACACATCCATCAATTAAAAATTTTACTAGAATCCTATGCCATGAGGTTAAAGACACATCACCTTATCCAATTTACCCTAATTTGAACCAACAAGAGAGATTGGCCATTAAGGATTTAAGCAATGACAACAGCATCATCATCCGTCCAGCGGATAAGGGGGGGTCCATTGTCCTACAGGACTACGTGGACTATAGAACTGAGACCCTAAGGCAATTGTCAGATGCTACAGTATATATGAAATTAAAAGGTAATCCTAGTGTAACTTTTAAGAGAATTATAGATGAGTATTTGAACAGAGGATATGAATCTGGGCTGCTATCTTAACAAGAATTGGAGTTTTTAACTGCTGACTATCCAAGGACTCCCATACTATATATTTTACCTTAGGTGCATAAGACCCTTGAAATCCCCCCTGGCAGACCCATTGTGTCTGCCAGAGACTCTTTATTATCTTTCCTTGCTATTTACATAGACTTCTATCTCCAACCAGTAGTTAAGGGCATCCCGGCATACTTACAGGACTATCCAAGTTTGCTAAATACATTAAGGGATTATGACACATTACAAACTAGTGATATCCTTGTCACCATGGACGTGGACAGTCTGTACACCTCCTTCCCTCATGGGGGGTGTTGCAGCTGTCAGGTCCATGGTGACTGGGAATCCTTTATACGAAGGACCACCCATTTAATTTTTATGCAAATTGCTCACATTGTGCCTAGAAAAGAATTTCTTTAAATTTGAGAGAGACTATTACCTACAGATCTCAGGAACAGTCATGGGTTCAAACATGGCACCCACATATGCCAATCTTTATATGGCATGGTATGAACAAATGGCCATGAAACCATTCACTCACCCCCACATCAGATACTACGTATGGTACATTGATGATGTGTTCCTGGTGTGGGGGGTTGGTAGAGATGAATTGGAGCAGTGGGTGTCATGTTTGAACTCCATGGATAGTCCAATGGATAGTCTAATATGCTTTAAGCTGAAATATAGTGAGGCTGTGATAAACTTTTTAGATTTTAATATATACAAGGTGGAGGCCTGTGATGGATGCTCCTTCGGCACATCATTGTACGCGAAGCCAACTGATCGTAATAGTGAAATACCCACTATGATGGAGCAGCTCACGGAAATGGAAAAGAAACTAGTAGTGAGAGGATATGATGATGTGATGGTCCGTACTATCAAGGAAAGGCTACTTGAGGATCCTACTGGAGGTAAACAGATGAAACCTAATACAGATACTCAGCAACTGAACTTTGTGACCACTTACACCCCAACAAGTGGTGTGCTGAGGAGGTCTGCACAGCAGCACTGGTCACTCCTAGAAACAGATCCATCACTTCCTTTTTATAAGATGAAGACTCCTAGGATGGTCTACCGCAGGGCAGAGAATTTGAAGGACATATTTGTAAAAAGTGATCCAACTGATTGTTACCAGAAGGAGACCTGGCTGAAGACATTGAAAAAGGGATGCTTCACATGTGGAAGTTGCATTACATGCAATAGCATGATGAGAGGCCAGACGTTCCAGCACCCTCACACCAACAGACGGTATACCATCCGACACAGATTAACATGCACAAGCACATATGTCATATATATGTTAATCTGTCCATGTTCCCTGGTTTACATCGGCAAAATGGTGACGAGCTTCCGGGACAGGATGTCTAACCACCGCTGTGCAATTCGGGAAGCACTTCGTAAAGGGGACTCAGAACAACCGGTGGCACGCCACTTTACCAATTGTAATCATGGCGTATATACCCTGAGATCAATGCTGATCGATCATGTTCCCCCTCTAACAAGGGGTGGCAATAGGGCTAAGAAGTTGCTACAGGTTGAGACTAAGTAGATTAATACACTAGATACTCTGATACCAAGGGGACTGAATACTTTCCTTGATTTCGGACCTTTCCACACTAAATAACCATGATCGGGACTGATACGCCATAGCTCTGAAGTAAATTACCCATAATGGATCCATATGGATGTTTGTCCTATTGGGTACCCACGGGTTTCTGCCTATACTCCAAGTGGTATGAAGGGAATAATTATATATGGTGTAATCACCCAGGCTATTGTGTTTTATTTGGTTTCAGTTTTTTGTTTCTTATTTTTTGGGGGGTTATGTACAGATACAAATAATTAGATTGTTTATACATTGGGATAGTTTTTAGAGCTATAGATTGTTTAGATAAGAAATATGTAACACATGTTAACCTGTATCATTTTGTCAGTTCATTATGATCAGCGCTCCGTATAGCAAGACAGCTATGGAGATGCATATGGTGGCCTATAAGTATATGATGTTTGTTGACATCTTGTGCTTCTTCGCTACATTAATATAATAGCTGATCAAGAGGCGATATTACCCATAGCGCTATGCCTTTCAAAATGATACACGCATGGTAACACACGTTTGTGTACTTGTTACCATGGTTACAAGGAGCAACGTAATTGGTCATGACACATTACACAGACACGTAGCGTGATGACGTCATGACGCCACAGCATGGTGGTGTTAACGGATACTAGCCTATTTGTGTGTATATAAGACAGGTAAAGTTACTGTGTGATATGTATACTTTTTTGGGATTCTGTTTTTTGGAGGCTTGTTTTTTAGCATGACATTTGACAAAGGTGTTGCATTGCACCGAAACGTTATGTCTTTTTTATGATGACCTAAAATAAAAGTTATTTTTTATGAAGACCAGCGAGTGCCTTTCTTTGAATATTGGCTAAAGTGCACCCTGGCAGTTGTATGAATCTTGTAAGACTGTGCTTATCCTTCCTTGGAGATTTTTTATATATATGTTTGTATATATATATATCTATATATATATATATCTATATATATATATTTATATATATATATATATATATATATATATATATATATATATATAGATATGTGCATTGGAACCCTTTGCAAGTAGCTGAAAACATAAAAAATCATAATTATGCAATATTCATATTTAATAAAATGTTAAACTGTGTTTTAGTGTAAATAATTCACATTCTAATGTTCTTCACATAGAAGAATATGTTCTAGGTGTTTATAAATAGATGATTCTATATATATCTGTATATAATTATTTATACCTATATATAATTTTATATATAATTTTATATACAATATATATATATATATATATATATATATATATATATATATATATATATATATAGGTATAGATATATATTTTACCCCAAAAAACATCAGATATATACAAAATTATGTACTTATGAATAAATAGAAAATATTCTTCTACAGGGAGTGCAGAATTATTAGGCAAATGAGTATTTTGACCACATCATCCTCTTTATGCATGTTGTCTTACTCCAAGCTGTATAGGCTCGAAAGCCTACTACCAATTAAGCATATTAGGTAATGTGCATCTCTGTAATGAGAAGGGGTGTGGTCTAATGACATCAACACCCTATATCAGGTGTGCATAATTATTAGGCAACTTCCTTTCCTTTGGCAAAATGGGTCAAAAGAAGGACTTGACAGGCTCAGAAAAGTCAAAAATAGTGAGATATCTTGCAGAGGGATGCAGCACTCTTAAAATTGCAAAGCTTCTGAAGCGTGATCATCGAACAATCAAGCGTTTCATTCAAAATAGTCAACAGGGTCGCAAGAAGCGTGTGGAAAAACCAAGGCGCAAAATAACTACCCATGAACTGAGAAAAGTCAAGCGTGCAGCTGCCAAGATGCCACTTGCCACCAGTTTGGCCATATTTCAGAGCTGCAACATCACTGGAGTGCCCAAAAGCACAAGGTGTGCAATACTCAGAGACATGGCCAAGGTAAGAAAGGCTGAAAGACGACCACCACTGAACAAGACACACAAGCTGAAACATCAAGACTGGGCCAAGAAATATCTCAAGACTGATTTTTCTAAGGTTTTATGGACTGATGAAATGAGAGTGAGTCTTGATGGGCCAGATGGATGGGCCCGTGGCTGGATTGGTAAAGGGCAGAGAGCTCCAGTCCGACTCAGACGCCAGCAAGGTGGAGGTGGAGTACTGGTTTGGGCTGGTATCATCAAAGATGAGCTTGTGGGGCCTTTTCGGGTTGAGGATGGAGTCAAGCTCAACTCCCAGTCCTACTGCCAGTTTCTGGAAGACACCTTCTTCAAGCAGTCGTACAGGAAGAAATCTGCATCCTTCAAGAAAAACATGATTTTCATGCAGGACAATGCTCCATCACACGCGTCCAAGTACTCCACAGCGTGGCTGGCAAGAAAGGGTATAAAAGAAGAAAATCTAATGACATGGCCTCCTTGTTCACCTGATCTGAACCCCATTGAGAACCTGTGGTCCATCATCAAATGTGAGATTTACAAGGAGGGAAAACAGTACACCTCTCTGAACAGTGTCTGGGAGGCTGTGGTTGCTGCTGCACGCAATGTTGATGGTGAACAGATCAAAACACTGACAGAATCCATGGATGGCAGGCTTTTGAGTGTCCTTGCAAAGAAAGGTGGCTATATTGGTCACTGATTTGTTTTTGTTATGTTTTTGAATGTCAGAAATGTATATTTGTGAATGTTGAGATGTTATATTGGTTTCACTGGTAAAAATAAAAAATTGAAATGGGTATATATTTGTTTTTTGTTAAGTTGCCTAATAATTATGCACAGTAATAGTCACCTGCACACACAGATATCCCCCTAAAATAGCTATAACTAAAAACAAACTAAAAACTACTTCCAAAACTATTCAGCTTTGATATTAATGAGTTTTTTGGGTTCATTGAGAACATGGTTGTTGTTCAATAATAAAATTAATCCTCAAAAATACAACTTGCCTAATAATTCTGCACTCCCTGTATGTGAAGAGAATTGGAATGTGGAATATTAATATTTTTATGTCAAGTTAGCGCACTTGATAAAATGCAATCAGGTTTGTGCGACTTGTTGGGTGTTGCTTTTTTCCACTTTTCACACTCTATTGACTTCTATGAAAGAATACGTGAATGCGGTCACGATATTGTTACTTTGGCTTTTTGCTTGTGTCGGGTTAGCATGAGAGTGACTTTTTTTTGCTTTAAAGGGTTAGTAAACCCAAATATTTTCATTCATGATTCAGATAGAGCATGCAATTTTAAGCAACTTTCTAATTTACTCCTTTTATCAAATTTTCTTTGTTCTCTTGGTATCTTTATTTAAAAAAGCAGGAATGAAAGCTTTCGAGCCTGCCTATTTTTGGTTCAGTATGCTGGATAGGGCTTGCTGATTGGTGGCTAAATTTAGCCATCCAATCAGCAAACACAACTCAGGTTCTCAACCTAAAATGGGCCGGCTCCAAAGCTTTAATAACTGTTTTTAAAATAAAGATAATCAATAATGTCCAGCACAATGTGAAGCCACATTGGTGATATACAATTTCACAGCTTTATTTGGAGATTTACAAGGTACAAAGATTAAGACGACAACGTTTCGGGTTTGTTTAGACTGACCATATTGCCGTTTTTTTTTCATATGTGTCCCTTTTTAAAGCGGCAATATGGTCAGCCTAGGTTTGTTGCCCTTAGTCATGTCAAGTAATACTGAATACCCAACATAGTGCCTTTTATAGGCATGTGCAAACAATAAGACACACCCCTTTAACCCTTTCAGTTCTTACATACTTGAAACATATTGTATATTTTCAATTACTTAAAACAATTGTTTGCAACCTCTTTTAAAATAAAACACATAGTATTAGTGGAATGTGCACTCATAAACATAATATAATTTTGTAATAAATCAAACATTTTTAGAAGCATCTTTGTTGAAAGTAAATTACAAAGACATTAATTGCAAACAAGTTATACAAAAAGGAGAAAAGACAGATGGCAAACAATATTGGGCATACTCTATAAGAATATAGATAGATCTAACTCCTTTTATTCATCCCTATTGGGAACATTGTATCTAATTTTGTAATCCAAAATGCATCCTTCTGTTTCAAAAGGATATTCCTATCTCCACCCCTTCTTAATGGTTTAACAATGTAAATAATCAAGAATTTGAGCTGACTCACATTATGTCCTGCTTCTACAAAATGTTCAGCAACCGGAGTTTTTATATATTTTGTGCGAATATTCGATTTATGTTCAGTTATGCGATCTCGGACAGATCTTGTAGTCTCTCCTACATAGCTCCGCTCACATGGGCACTTGATCATATATATGACAACATTGGAGTTACACGTAAAAAAACATTGATGAAAAAAAAAAACCCATTCCGGGGATGAAAGAACACTTTATTCATGTTGTTACAATTACAACAACCCAAACAGGGATACCATCCATGGTTTTTTTCAGTGATATATGCCTGCCTTTTAATGTTGCTGGGACCTATGTCAGAATTAATGAGTTTGTCTCTCAAATTACTGCATCATTTATATGCAGGCATAAAATTAATTTGAAACTCTGGGACATTTGGGTTACATTTTCCTAGAATGTGCCAATACTTCCTAAGTATGCATATAACTTTGGGACTCAAAGAATTATATTGCATTACACAGACTAAATTTTTTTTTTTACTTCATCTTAACATTGGGTTTTGTCAATTCCTCCTTGCTCAATGTCAATACATCCATAATCTCTTGTTCAATTAATGTCTCAGGGTAACCCCTAGCCACAAACTTTTTACCCATCTCCCTCAGTCTCTTTGGTACAAGTGTCTCATCCGAGACAATCCTTTTTACCCTTAATAGCTGACTGCAGGGTAATGATTCATTTAATTTTATCAGGTGGGCACTATTAAAGTGTAAAAGATTATTCTTATCAGTGGCCTTTACATACAGATCAGTTTCCAAAGTCTGTCCAACCTTGTATACAGTTGTATCAAGAAACTTATTTTTCTTTTCACTGTGTGACAGACTAAAATTGATCTGAGTAGTTGCAATGTTGATTTCTCACACAAAATCATATAGGGATCAAATGTCGCCCAACCATACCCAAAAGAATGTCATCTATGTAGCGCCACCAGGTGGCACCACACAGAATAAACATTGGGTTTTCATATACAAATTTTTCTTCAAATGTGTTAATAAATAGATTTGCATAGGTTGGGGCGACATTGGATCCCATGGCTGTACCCTGTAGTTGTATATAGAAATTATCCTGAAACAATAATAATTACACCTGAGTACTATGTTCAGAAGGTCTATAATGAAGTCTATTTGGTCCAAGGTATACTGACCTGACTGTACCAAAACTTTTCCTAACTGTGTCTGTCCCTGTATGTCGGATAGAGGTGTATAAACTTGATACGTCTAGGGTGTATAGCATTACTTTGTCACATGTAATTGGCAGTTCCCTTATTTTATTAAAAAAATCACTGGTATCTCTGATGTATGAATTACTAAGCTCCAGAAATGGTCTTAATATGCGGTCTAAATAAATAGAGAATTAAGAACATGCTGACCCTATACTGGACACAATAGGGCGTTCAGGTGGGGATTCTAAATTTTTATGAACCTTTGGTAAGGTGTATAACACTGGTATCTTATTATCATCATAGGTTAAATATGTTGTTTCTGTTTTATCATTGAACCCATTGTTAACAGCCCTTTCTTTCATGTAATTGGCAAGAGTCCATGAGCTAGTGACGTATGGGATATACAATCCTACCAGGAGGGGCAAAGTTTCCCAAGCCTCAAAATGCCTATAAATACACCCCTCACCACACCCACAATTCAGTTTTACAAACTTTGCCTCCTATGGAGGTGGTGAAGTAAGTTTGTGCTAGATTTCTAAGTTGATATGTGCTTCTCAGCATTTTTGAAGCCCGGTTCCTCTCAGAGTACAGTGAATGTCAGAGGGATGTGAAGGGAGTATTGCCTATTGAATACTATGGTCATCCTAATGGGGATCTATTTAATAGGTTCTCTGTTATCGGTCATAGAGATTCATCTCCTACCTCCCTTTTCAGATCGACGATATACTCTTATATACCATTACCTCTACTGATTCTCGTTTCAGTACTGGTTTGGCTATCTGCTATATGTGGATGGGTGTCTTTTGGTAAGTATGTTTCTTTTCTTAAGACACTCTTAGCTATGGTTTGGCACTTTATATAAAGTTCTAAATATATGTAATTTGAAAGGTGCCGTTCGCAGCAGGGTGTAGTAGTCTGACAAAGGCTTCCTATGAAATATATTCACTTTACTGTTCATACAATGAGATATCCTTGTCTGTCATGATAACAAACAGCAGATTAAGCTATCTGCTGTAACATTGGTATACCTTTCTAAACTCTAGGTTAGTAAATGTATCAGGTTCATGCATTCACACTAACCCCTGACCGGTCAGGTTTGTATATTAATTTTGTGTTTATTAATTTTCTTTTTGTACATTTTTTGGTCCATTGTATATAGATATATTGTATGTGTATATCTGAGACAATAAGTCTCGCTATATCAGTGCCAGAGATTGTCCTCTCTTGTTGCCACATAAGCTTATTTTTGGGATACTCCTTATTTTTCTTCGATGAGCTAAATAAAACATATTTTGAAAAGAGTGCTGAATTCCCTGTCTTTCATCCTGATATACTTTGTTCAGGATTCCTTCTCTCTCTTAAATCCATATAATTCTAAATATATGTATTGTACTTATATTTGCCATGATTTAGGTTTCAGTATATTTCCTTTTCTTGCAGACTGTCAGTTTCATATCTGGGAAATGCATTTTTAAGAAAAAATAAAATAAAATAAATTTTTCTTACCTGGGGTTTAGTCTTTTTCAAATTGACTCTTTTAAATTGCTGGCTGTATTAGGCTCACGAGGGCGCAAAATGCTAAAATTTATTGCGTCATTCTTGGTGCGAGATTTTTTAGGCGCAAAAGTTACGTTCGTGAAGCAAATTCGTCATTTCCGGCGTCTTAGTTGGTGCTGAGTCTTTCACAAGGATGCGTCATCTATTACGCAAGTGTTTCATTTTCGGACATCTGGCACCAAAAAATATTTTACTTGGCGCCAACTATTTTCATTATTTTAAGACCCCATTCCTTTTGCCTCTGGTCTTTTTTTCTATGTCAGAAGGCTATGCTGTTTGCATTTTTTCCCCCATTCCTGAAACTGTCATATAAGGAAATTGATATTTTGCTTTATATGTTGCTTTTTCTCTTATATTTGCAAGATGTCTCAAAACTGTTCCTGTATCAGAAAACACTGTTGGATTCCTGCTGACTGATATCAGTCCTACCAAAGCTAAGTTCATTTATTTTAATGTTGTGAATTTATATCTTTAGCTGTGGTTTGTAATAAGTTATCATGATAAACTTTTACATGCAGAGAAAATGTCCATCAGTATTAATGCATTGTCTATTGCTATTTTAACATCTAAAGTACAAGATATACCTGGGAATTTATAAGAATATTTTTCTGATTCTATTCAAAAGGCTTTGTCTGCCATCCTGCCTTCTAATAAAATGTAAAGGTCTTTTTTAAACTTCTCATTTAGTTGATAAATTTTCAAATGACCGACAACATACTGAATTATCCTTCTCTGATGAGAATCTATCTGTTTCAGAAGATATTGACACTAACACATCTACTTTTTTATTTTAAATGGAGTAAATTCGTTCTTTATTGAAAAAGTGTTGATTATATTGGATACTGAGGAGACTTGTCCTCTTGATTTTAAAGCTAGTTAACATTTTAATTCTGTTTATTAACCTCATGTGGTTACTTCAGAGGTTTTTTTTCCCAGTTTCTAATGCTAGGGAATGGAATAGGCCTGGTACTTCTTTTATTCCTTCTTTAAGGTTTTAAAAATTGTATCCTTTGCCAGCAGTTAGTTTGGAGTTTTGGGAAAAGATCCCCAAATTTAATGGGGCTATCTCTACTCTTGCTAAAGTCTAAACGTACTACTATTCCTATGGAAAATAGTATTTATTTTAAAGATCCTTCAGATGGGAAACTTGTATCTTATCTAAGGAAAATTAATTTATTTTCAGGTCCTTTTCTTAGGCCTGCAATTTCTTTGGCTGATGTTGCTGCTGTTTCATCTTTTTTGGTTGGAAACTTTAGCGCAACAAGTGATGGATTATGATTTGTTTAGCATTGTTAACTTGATTCAACATGCTAATAATTTCATTTGTGATGCAATTTTTTTATATTATCAAAATTGATTTTAAATCTATGTATTTAGCTATTTTATCTAGAAGAACTTTGTGGCTTAAATCTTGGAATGCTGATTTGATTTCTAAATCCAGATTTCTATTTTCTTTCCTTCCAAGGTAATAAATTATTTGGTTCACAGTTGGATTCAATACTTTCAACTGTTACTGTGGGGAAGGGAGTTTTTTTGCCTCAAGTTTAAGTTCTAAGGCTAAATCTTAAGCTTCTAACAGTTTTTGTTCTTAATAAGGGACAGAAACCTATTTCTTCCCCAAGTAATATGTTTCTAATTGGAAGCTTTATTCAAAATGGAATGAATTCAAGCCATTTAAGAGATCAAAGCCAGCCCCCGAATTTGCATGAAGGTCTAATTTCTGCAGTCCATATCCCAGGTATAGACAATTGGGAAACATATTATCTCAGTCATCAGACCTTACATCCAGGAGAGTGGTCTCTTCACCCAGATGTGTTTTTTCAAATTGTTCAGATATGGGGGCTTCCGGAAATAGATCTGATGGCCTCTCATCTAAACAAGAAACTTCCCAGGTACCTGTCCAGGTCCAGGGATCCTCATGCGGAAGCAGTGGATGCATTGACACTTCCTTGGAGTTATCAAACTGCCTATATTTTTCCGCCTCTAGTTCTTCTTCCAAGAGTGATTTCCAAAATCATCTTGGAGCAATCGTTTGTGCTGCTGGTGGCTCCAGCATGGCCGCACAGGTTTTGGTATGCGGATCTTGTTCGGATGTCCAGTTGCCAATCTTGGCCACTTCCATTAAGGCCAGACCTTATATCTCAAGGTTCATTTTTCCATCAGGATCTCAAATCTTTAAATTTGAAGGTATGGAAATTGAAACACTAAGTGCTTAGTCATAAAGGTTTCTCTGACTCAGTGATTAATACTATGTTGCAGACTCATAAATCTGTTTCTAGAAAGATTTATTATCGAGTTTGGAAGATTTACATTTCATGGTGTTCTTCTCATAAGTTCTCTTGGCATTCTTTTAGAATTCCAAGAATGTTTCAGTTTCTTCAGAATGGTTTGGATAAGGGTTTGTCGGCAAGTTCCTTGAAAGGACAAATCTCTGCTCTTTCTGTCTTATTCCACAGAAAAATTGCTAAACTCCCTGATATTCATTGTTTTGTTCAGGCTTTGGTTCGTATCAAGCCTGTTATTAAATCAATCTCTCCTCCTAGGAGTCTTAAATTGGTTTTGAAGGCTTTACAGGCTCCTCCATTTGAGCCTATGCATTCTTAAATTGCTTCCTTGGTAAGTGTTGTTTCTTTTGGCCATCTGAATTATCTGCTCTTTCTTGGCAGTCTCCTTTTCTGATTTTTTTCATCAGGATAAGGCGTTTTTGCGGACTTCATTTAAGTTCTTACCTAAAGTTGTGAATTCCAACAACATTAGTAGAGAAATTGTTGTCCCTTCTTTGTGTCCTAATCCTAAGAATTCTTTGGAAAGATCTTTACATTCTTTAGATGTGGTAAGAGCTTTGAAATATTATGTTGAAGCTGCTAAAGATTTCAGGAAGACTTCTAGTCTATTTGTTATCTTTTCTGGTTCTAGGAAAGGTCAGAAGGCTTCTGCTATTTCTTTGGCATCTTGTTTAAAGTTTTTGATTCATCACGCTTATTTGGAGTCGGGTAAATCCCCGCCTCAGAGGGTTACGGCTCATTCTACTAGGTCAGTTTCCACTTCCTGGGGTTTTAAGAATAAAGCTTCAGTTGATCAGATTTGCAAAGCAGCAACTTGGTCTTCTTTGCATACATTTACTAAATTCTACCATTTTGATGTTTTTTTCTTCTTCAGAAGCAGTTTTTGGTAGAAAAGTTCTTCAGGCAGCTGTTTCAGTTTGATTCTCCTGCTTATAATTTCAGTTTTTTTCTTTTTCATTATAAGATTAAAATTTATGATTTGGGTTGTGGATTAATTTTTTCAGCAGAATTGGCTGTCTTTATTTGTTATCCCTCCCTCTCTAGTGACTCTTGCGTGGAGTTCCACATCTTGGGTATTTGCTATCCCATACATCACTAGCTCATGGACTCTTGCCAATTACATGAAAGAAAACATAATTTATGCAAGAACTTACCTGATAAATTCATTTCTTTCATATTGGCAAGAGTCCATGAGGCCCACCCTTTTTTATGGTGGTTATGATTTTTTGTATGAAGCACAAGTATTTCAATTCCTTTGTTGATGCTTTTTACTCCTTTCTTTATCACCCCACTTCTTGGCTATTCGTTAAACTGAATTGTGGGTGTGGTGAGGGGTGTATTTATAGGCATTTTGAGGTTTGGGAAACTTTGCCCCTCCTGGTAGGATTGTATATCCCATACGTCACTAGCTCATGGACTCTTGCCAATATAAAAGAAATGAATTTATCAGGTAAGTTCTTACATAAATTATGTTTTTAATAACATTTTCAATCTCTTTTTGGATCTTATATATGGGATTATAGGGTAATAGGCAATATACTTTTTCATCTGCCAGTTGTATTTTAATCTCATTAATGTAATATTCTTTATCTAGTATCACCATGGCCCCACCCTTATCGGCAGCTTTCAATATAATGTCAGTATTAGATCTTAATGATTTTAAGGCCTTTCGTTCTTTACTCTCAACCCCTTTTTCCTTCCCCATTTTCTGAAATTTTTATCCCTGTTTGGGATGTTATAATTGTAACAACATGAATAAAGGCAAAGTGTTCTTTCATTTCCGGAATGGGAATTTTTTTTCAATAATGTTTTTTTTACGGGTAACTCCAATTTTGTCATATATATGATCAAGTGCACGTGTGGGCGGAGCTATGTAGGAGAGACTATAAGATCTGTCCGAGATCGCATAACTGAACATAAATCGAATATTCGCACAAAATATATAAAAACTCCGGTTGCTGAACATTTTGTAGAAGCAGGGCATAATGTGAGTCAGCTCAAATTTTTGATTATTGACCATGTTAAACCATTGAGAAGGGGTGGAGATAGGAATCTCCTTTTGAAACAGAGGGAGGTATTTTGGATTACAAAATTAGATACAATGTTCCCAATAGGGATGGATAAGGAGTTAGATCTATCTATATTCTTATATAGTATGCCCAATATTGTTTGCCATCTGTCTTTTCTTCTTTTTGTATAACATTTTTGCAATTAATGTCTTTGTAATTTACTTTTTTGTAATTGACTTTCAACAAAGTTGCTTCTAAAATTATTTTGATTTATTACAAAAAGGATATTATGTTTATGTGTGCACATTCCACTAATACTATGGCCTCTATTTATCAAGCCGTCAAATACCCTGGAATTCTGCAGCATATTTGTGGTGAGGCTGATTCGCCATAGATATCAAGCCCTACAAACCGGCAAAAGTAGAATATAGTGACGTAACATAGGATCCGCCGGACTCAGTCCGACACAGATCGATGCTTACATCACTCCAGATGTTCCGAACGCAAGTTCGGCACAATCTGACTACTTTTGCTATTTATCAAAGAACAACCAGGTATGCTCGCCACTATTCCGGCCCAGCGTACCTGGTTTTCAATCCGCCGCCCTGGATGAGGCGGGTCCCATAGGAATCAATGGGAGTCTGAAAGCAGCGAAAGCTTATGTTCGCTGCTGCCCGATATCCCATTGATTCCTATGGGAAATGTCTGCACCTAACACCCTAACATGTACCCTTAGTCTAAACACCCCTAATCTGCCCCCCTACACCGCCACCACCTACTTTATACTTATTAACCCCTAAACCGCCACTCCCGGACCCCGTGGCCACCTACATTATACATATTAACCCCTAAAACGCCGCCCTGACACCGCCGCCACCTACATTATATGTATTAACCCCTAAACCGCCACTCCCGGAGCCCGCCGCAACATAATAAAATGTTTAACCCCTAAACCGCCGCTCCCGGAGCCCGCCTCAACTAAATAAAATGTTTAACCTCTAAATCGCCGCTCCCGGAGCCCACCGCCCCCTACATTAAACTTATTAACCCCTATACTGCCCCCCCTATACCGCCGCCACTATATTAAAGTTATTAACCCCTAAACCTAAGTCTAATCCTAACACCCCCCTAACTTAAATATTATTTAAATTAATCTAAATAAAATTACTATTATTAACTAAATTATTCCTATTTAAAACTAAATACTTACCTATAAAATAAACCCTAAGATAGCTACAATATAATTAATAATTACATTGTAGCTATTTTAGGATTTATTTTTATTTTACAGGCAACTTTGTATTTATTTTAACTAGGTACAATAGTTATTAAATAGGTATTAACTATTTAATAACTACCTAGCTAAAATAAATGCAAAAGTACCTGTAAAATAAATCCTAACCTAAGTTACAATTGCACCTAACACTATACTACAATTAAATAAATTAAAATAATTAAATACAATTACCTACAATTAAATAAAATGAACTAAAATGAACTAAAGTACAAAAAAACAAACACTAAATTACAGAAAATAAAAAAAATTACAAGAATTTTAAACTAATTACACCTAATCTAAGCCCCCTAATAAAATAAAAAATCCCCCCAAAATAATAAAATTCCCTACCCTATACTAAATTACAAATAGCCCTTTAAAGGGCTTTTTGCGGGGCATTGCCCCAAAGTAATCAGCTCTTTTACCTGTAAAAAAAGAAATACACACCCCAACATTAAAACCCACCACCCACACACCCAACCCTACTCTAAAACCCACCCAAACCCCCCTTAAAAAAACCTAACACTAACCCCCTGAAGATCACCCTACCTTGAGCCGTCTTCACCCAGCCTGGCCTAAGTCCTCAACGAATCCGGGCGAAGTGGTCCTCCAGATGGGCAGAAGTCTTCATCCAATCCGGCCAGAAGAGGTCCTCCAGATGGGCAGAAGTCTTCATCCAGGCGGCATCTTCTATCTTCTTCCATCCGACGAGGAGTGGCTCCATCTTGAAGACATCCGACGCGGAGCATCCATCGATCCCGACGACTAAACAACGAATGACGGTTCCTTTAAATGACGTCATTTAAGATGGCGTCCCTTGAATTCCGATTGGCTGATAGGATTCTATCAGCCAATTGGAATTAATGTAGGAAAAATCTGATTGGCTGATGCAATCAGCCAATCGGATTGAAGTTCAATCCGATTGGCTGATCCAATCAGCCAATAGGATTGACCTCGCATTCTATTGGCATTCTATTAGAATGCAAGGTCAATCCTATATTACAGGTACTTTTGCATTTATTTTAGCTAGGTAGTTATTAAATAGTTAATACCTATTTAATAACTATTGTACCTAGTTAAAATAAATACAAAGTTGCCTGTAAAATAAAAATAAATCCTAAAATAGCTACAATGTAATTATTAATTATATTGTAGCTATCTTAGGGTTTATTTTATAGGTAAGTATTTAGTTTAGTTGAATAAGAATTCAAGGGACGCCATCTTGGATGACGTCATTTAAAGGAACCGTCATTCATCGTTTAGTCGTCGGGATCGATGGATGCTCCGCGTCGGATGCCTTCAAGATGGAGCCACTCCTCGTCGGATGGAAGAAGATAGAAGATGTCGCCTGGATGAAGACTTCTGCCCATCTGGAGGACCTCTTCTGGCCGGATTGGATAAAGACTTCTGTTCATCTGGAGGACCACTTCGCCCGGATTCGTTGAGGACTTAGGCCCGGCTGGGTGAAGACGGCTCAAGGTAGGGTGATCTTCAGAGGCTTAGTGTTAGGTTTTTTTAAGGGGGGTTTGGGTGGGTTTTAGAGTAGGGTTGGGTGTGTGGGTGGTGGGTTTTAAGGTTGGGGGGTGTATTTCTTTTTTTACAGGTAAAAGAGCTGATTACTTTGGGGCAATTCCCCGCAAAAAGCCCTTTTAAGGGCTATTTGTAATTTAGTATAGGGTAGGGAATTTTATTATTTTGGGGGGATTTTTTATTTTATTAGGGGGCTTAGATTAGGTGTAATTAGTTTAAAATTCTTGTAATTTTTTTTATTTTCTGTAATTTAGTGTTTTTTTTGTACTTTTTTTTTGTACTTTAGTTAATTTTAGTTAATTTTATTTAATTGTAGGTAATTGTATTTAATTAATTTAATTAATTTAATTGTAGTATAGTGTTAGGTGTAATTGTAACTTAGGTTAGGATTTATTTTACAGGTAAATTTGTCTTTATTTTAGCTAGGTAGTTATTAAATAGTTAATAACTATTTAATAACTATTGTACCTAGTTAAAATAAATACAAAGTTGCCTGTAAAATAAAAATAAATCCTAAAATAGCTACAATGTAATTAATAGTTATATTGTAGCTCTCTTAGGGTTTATTTTATAGGTAAGTATTTAGTTTTAAATAGGAATAATTTATTTAATTATAGGAATATTTATTTAGATTAATTTAAATAATATTTAAGTTAGGGGGGTGTTAGGGTTAGACTTAGGTTTAGGGGTTAATAGATATAATGTAGGTGGCGGTGGTGTAGGGGGGGCAGATTAGGGGTTAATAAATGTAATGTAGGTGGCGGTGGGGTCCGGGAGTGGCAGTTTAGGGGTTAATACGTTTATTTAGTTGCGGCGGGCTCCGGGATTGGCAGGTTAGGGGTTAATAACTTTATGTAGGTGGCAGCAGTGTAGGGGGGGCAGATTTGGGGTTAATATATTTATTATAGTTGCGGCAGGGTCCGGAAGTGGCGGTTTAGGGGTTAATATATTTATTATAGTTGCGGCGGGGTCCAGGAGCGGCGGTTTAGGGGTTAATAAGTTTATTTAGTTGTGGGGGGCTCCGTGAGTGTGGTGCTTAGTGACAGGCTAGCAAGAAAGCTGCGAATAAGCCGATGAGCAGCAAGATCGATGACTGTTAGTTAACAGTCCGCTGCTCATCACACCGTACTTGGTGCGCAACTTTTTGACAGCTTTCTTGATAAATTTGGCAAACGTATTCAGGTCCGCGGCGGCAATGTTAGACGAGCTTAGGTGAGCGTATTGGTGCCGGCGAATGCTAGAAAGTAGACAGCTTGATAAATAGAGGCCTATGTGTTTTATTTTAAAAGAGGTTGCAAACAATTGTTTTAAGTAATTGAAAATATACAATGTGTTTCAAGTATGTAAGACCTGAAAGGGTTAAAGGGGTGTGTCTTATTGTTTGCACATGCCTATAAAAGGCACTATGTTTGGTATTCAGTATTACTTGACATGACTAAGGGCAACAAGCCCGAAACGTTGTCATCTTAATCTTTGTACCTTGGAAATCTCCAAATAAAGCTGTGAAATGTTATATCGTTTGATGAGTGCTGCTGTCATTTGGACTTGTTCACTTTTCAAATAAAGATTCTAAGAGAATGAATCAAAATTGATAATATGAGTGAATTAGAAAGTTGCTTAAAATTGCTGCTCTATCTGAATCATGAAAGAAAATATTTGGGTTTACTATCCCTTTAACCTAATAATATACATGCAGTACCCAATGCCCAGTACCCAATGAAGTTGAGCACAGTTAGCACGCAAGCGGGAGTGATAAATAGCTCTCCACTTGTAATCTAGCCCTCAGTCAAATGTGGAGCAGTAAATAAAGGCTTCAGTCTTCCAGAAATAGATCAGGGTCTAAATCCTTGAAACGCCAAAAAAAATAATAATCCATTCACCATATTTAACTTTGATATAGAAATGCATTTGTCAAGTGCAATACAGCAGTAGCTTTAATTTATGTGGGTAGTACTGTGAAAATGAGAGTGATTGAACAGGATAGATATATTTTTAGGACGTGATACATGTAATTAATAGAACTGTTATCATCCAATAATCATTAGAAGAAAATATACTAAACATTTTATTAAACATGGAAAGCAAAATATTTCTATAATGCACATAAAATAGCAGAAATTAAACTCATAAAATAACATCAATTAATGTAAATATTTCTTAAAAACAAGTTGTTGGCATAAATGACTATATACATGCATTATGTTAATGCAGGTCTTCTATTTTGAATAGTATCACTTTTTTAGCAGTTATCTCTTGACTTTATATCATCTTGTCTAACTGAATATCTTTTAAATATTTTTATCATTACTTTACTAAATATGTTATTAAATATTTTACATATACCTTTAAAAAAATATTAAAAAGTAATAGAATAAAAGCTAAAAACTTTAATATGTGAAGGGATTGCTTGAGATAAGTATAGAGATTATGGGGCCCATTTATCAAGCTCCGGATGGAACTTGAGGGCCCGTGTTTCTGCAGGCTCGCCAGAAACAGCAGTTATGAAGCAGCGGTCTAAAGAACGCTGCTCCATAACCTGTCCGTCTGCTAAGAGCAGGCGGACAGACAGCGCCGCAATGATTGACACCCCCCTGCTGGCAGACGATTGGCCGCGAATCTGCATGGAGCGGCGTTGCACCAGCAGTTCACAAGAGCTGCTGGTGCAATGCTGAATACGGAGAGCATATTGCTCTCCACATTCAGCGAGGTCTGTCGGACATGATCCACAGTGTCGGATGAGGTCCGACAGACCTATGTTAAATAGGCCCCATTGTCTTTAGATTACTTAGTACTAGATCCAATATTGTTTTCTTGTATCAAACTATTACCTTGTGCCCATGTACTACAATTTAAACTGTAGAATGTAATTTCTTCACCGTTCTTTCACTATGAACATCTTCTGAGTGACATTTTTTTCTAAAAAAATTGATGTTGTTTTGCTTTAATATAACCCTTTGATGCTAGTAAAAAAAATAAAAAATAAGTCAGAAGAGTAACATAGACTAATGGTAATTAAATGACTTCTAAAAGCAACTTACAATGAACCTGACATGCAATTGACCCTTCGGGAGAGTATTTTGCAAAGACCAAAAGCTGCAGGTCACTTTTACTTAATGTAAGGAACCATGAATAAGAACTAAGAACCAATCAAGTACTCAGAGGGGGATTAGAAGTAGATAATTCTAGGTGAAAAAAATCCTTCTTAGTTTCCTTTGATAGTTAGAAATGATAAAAAAAAAAAATGTAGCATAATCAACAGCTTCACAATTATCCACTGAGGAATAGTTCCTCTCATTTTTTTTCATGAAAATCAGTTTTGATCTACAATTGTGCTCTTATATATTAGTACTGCTATATTTTACTATGAGTAGGTGGAGGATTATGAGAAAGTGAAAATTAAAGTTAATATTTGAAAGAAAAAAAAAATCCGTAAGAAAACAGTAGGTTAGTAGTTTGATTAAGATTGGACTTAAAGTGAATAGAGATTGATCAAAAGGATTCATAGTCTGTTAAATACTAAGTCACTCAATATATTCAAGAGAAAGATAGTTCTGTTATATTATCAGTAGGTTCAGTACTTTACTGCTTCTAGTTATACATAATTGTCATCCCAAAAAAATAAGCTACATTTTCTGCCATTTTATAAATCTTATTTGTCAACTGTATTGTCAAAATAAAATATAAATACAATAGTTCAACATTTAATTGAAGTTCTAATAATTTGTGAAAGCAACAGGGAAAATATTAAAGGATGTCATGTACATACATCAAATATCGCAAATGGATTATCCAAAACTTTCATTATAGGATTTTTTTTCTCTCTCATTACAATGAAAGCGTTTAGTTTATTTAAAGTTACCTGGAAACAAACACAGATGTTCCAGCTTTGTACTGCTACGGTTTATCAGCTGTTAGATAAAAGAGTTTTAGCAGGACGTGTAAAACTTATACAACACTACCATATATGTGTGTGTGTATATATATATATATATATATATATAATAACAACAGAAGAAAAAATGTGGGCCTAAAACCCACACGTAGTTCCCTTTTTCCGGCACAAGAGCATGTGGGGTAAACCTTCTAACTATATAGTTTAATCAGCAAGACTGCAGGTGAAGCAAACATGTAGCACAGATACAGCCTATATTGTATCCAACACTGCAATAGGTATTTGTTATGCACTAAATGCTACTTTATTACCACCATAAATACAGAAATACGAACGTGGGCCCACTTGTATGAATTGATAATATCATTTTAAATTTATTAAATACTGAGACACTAGTGTCAATAGTCCCAAGATAAGAGGATTAAGTGTCGACATTGTAAAATATAAGTATGCTACTTGGCGGAGATGTGTTGTATTTTACCTGGTGAGGTAGGCGTTCTGTTTACTAGCCGTAAAACCTTGGAGGTGTTAATAGCCGCTCTGTACAGCTACAAGTCTACCTGTTAATTACACTCCTGTAGCAAATGTGACTAACCAGTCAGTGAATACAATGTTGACACTTAATCCTGAGAGCGGATAGCCTTGATAAATCTCCCACTTAAAAGTAACGTTTCAGGCTCGCCGGAAACAGTAGTAACTGGTCCGCTGCCTCTGAGGCTGTGGTCTTCATTCCAGCGTATGCTGTCGGCATTTATTGATGTGCAGCGGACATGATACGCTACATTGTATAATGTCTGTCCGCACTTTAGTAAATCGGCCCCTTTGAATGATTTACTTATGTCTTTTCTTCACTATAACTCACCACATACTTTTCACTGTGACAAACTTTATTCTATATCACTTTTCACACTATTTTTCAGATTTTTAAAGGAATTAGTTAATTGTGAATGTGAAATGCATTGAGATTATGAAGGGGTCAAGCACAATCCTTTAGAAAATCTTATCAAATGATTTATCTACAAAATTGCCCATAGATTGACTCCTAACCTTCAATCAAACACTTGATCAGCTAAAAATGAAAGCAAAAATGGCCCCTTCTGCAAATGCCCTTTGCTATTTAGTCACAATACCAAACCACCAAGCTATGCCCCACACAAAGACAAGGCAACTTCACCCAAGGCTCATGCAACACCTTTGGCTGTGCTCACACCTGACCTAACCCCCCTCACAAAACACCTATGACTCCACCTTGATTCCTTACCCAGCCTCCTGGGCTGTTTCCCCACCAAATATTAATTTCTTCTAAAATGTTGACCTACAGACCCCAAATGTAAAAAAAGTTATTCATCACAATTTTATTGGATGCTTGCAATATAGTTACATGATATATTTTTGATATACAAATGAATGCTTGTACTGCCTTATAGCTAGCAAATTACTTTAACAACACACATTTCTATTTGTGCAAATATTTATTTTTGAAAGAAAAATAAGTAGTTATTTCCTAATTTTCCTACCACTTTGCCTTTTTAAGAGTATGTTTTTTATATTAGATATCAAAGGAGTAAAGGCTGAGTACTGTTTAGTATTTACTTGCCTACAAATTAGCAATGTTTTTTTATGTGCCTCCAAAATGCTGTTATCAGGAAACATCTAGTGAGTGTGAGTCATCTGAAAACTTGTTGCAAAAATACTGCTTTCAATTTTATTTTATGTTTCTTGTCCATACAGATCAGAGGAATATTTTCCTTTTCATCTCTTTCTTCACGTCTGCATTTAAGCGACCCATAACCTAAAAAAGGAATAAAAATATTGCTTGAAGAAGGAGAAGGAGTACTGTACTAGTTTAAAACACAATCGGCTAGATTACGAGTATTGCATTATGGGTGAAAAAGCCCCATAACGCTGCTTTTTCACTACCGCTGGTATTACGAGTCTTGCAGGTATAGCTGTACTGCACACTTTTTTGGCCATCATGCAACGTAACTACTGCAGCTTTCTAAAAGTCATTTTTCAATGGGATTTCCATAGTGCGGGTATTACGAGTTTGCCTGTCCGGCCAAAAAGTGAGCTGTACAGCCTATACCGTCAAGATCCGTACCATAAACTCAAAGTCAGTAGTTATGGCTTTTATGTTACAGAGCTGTAGCATAAAACTCATAACTAAAGTGCTAAAAAGTACACTAACACCCATAAACCACCTATTAACCCCTAAACAGAGGCCCTCCCACATCGCAAACACTAAAATAAAATTATTAACCCCTAATCTGACGCTCCCGACATCGCCGCCACTAAAATAAACATATTAACCCCTAAACCGCCGCACCATCGCAAACACTAGTTAATTATTATTAACCCCTAATCTGCTGTCCCTAACATCACCACAACCTACATTACTGTTATTAACCCTTAATCTGCTGCCCCCAAAATTGCCGCAACTATACTAAAGTTATTAACCCTAAGCCTAACCCTAAGTCTAACCCTAACACCCACTAACTTTAATATAATTAAAATAAATCTAAATAATAATTACAATTAATACCTAAATAATTCCTATTTAAAACTAATTACTTACCTGTAAAATAAAACCTAAGCTAGCTACAATATACCTAATAGTTACATTGTATCTATTTTAGGTTTTATTTTTATTTCACAGCTAAGTTTGTATTTATTTTAACTAGGTAGACTAGTTAGTAAATAGTTATTAACTATTTACTAACTACCTAGTTAGAATAATTACAAACTTACCTGTAAAATAAAACCTAACCTGTCTTACACTAACACCTAACCTTACACTACAATTAAATAAATTAAATTAATTAAATACAATTAACTAAATTACAAACCCCCCCACTAAATTACACAAAATAAAAAAGAAATGATCAAATATTTAAACTAATTACACCTAATCTAATAGCCCTATCAAAATAAAAAAGCCCCCCCAAAATAAAAAAAACCTAGTCTATACTAAACTGCCAATAGCCCTTAAAAGGCTATAGAATGCAAGCTCAATCCTATTGGCTGATTGGATCAGTCAATAGGATTGAAGCTCATTCCTATTGGGTGATTGCATCAGCCAATAGGATTTTTTCACCTTTAATTCCAATTGGCTGATAGAATTCTATCAGCCAATAAGAATTCAAGGGACACCATCTTGGATGACGTCCCTTAAAGGAACCTTCATTCTTCAGTAGCCGTCGGATGCTCTGCACCGGATGTCTTGAAGATGGAGCCGCTCCGCGTCAGAAGGATAAAGATAGAAGATGCCGTCTGGATGAAGACTTCTGCCCGCCTGGAGGACCACTTCTTGCCGTCTGGATGAAGACTTCTCCCGGCTTCGTTGAGGACTTCTTGCCACTTGGATGAAGACTTCTCCCGGCTTAGTTGAGGATGGATGTCTGGTCTTCAAAAACTGTAAGTGGATCTTCGGGGTTTAATGTTAGGTTTTTTTAAGGGTTTATTGGGTGGGTTTTATTTTTATCTTAGGGTTTGGGCTGAAAAAGAGCTAAATGCCCTTTTAAGGGCAATGCCATCCAAATGCCCTTTTCAGGGCAATGGGGAGCTTAGATTTTTTGGATAGGATTTTATTTGGGGGGTTTGGTTGTGTGGGTGGTGGGTTTTACTGTTGGGGGGTTGTTTGTATTTTTTATTAAAGGTAAAAGAGCCGATTTCTTTGGGGCAATGCCCCGCAAAAGGCCCTTTTAAGGGCCATCGACAGTTTAGTTTAGGCTAGGTTTTTTTTATTTTGTGGGGGCTTTTTTATTTTGATAGGGCTATTAGATTAGGTGTAATTAGTTTAAATATTTGATATTTTATTTTTTATTTTGTGTAATTTAGTGTTTGTTTTTTTTGTAATTTAGTTAATGCAATTTATTTATTAATTGTAGTGTAAGGTTAGGTGTTAGTGTAAAACAGGTTAGGTTTTATTTTACAGGTAAGTTTGTATTTATTTTAACTAGGTAGTTAGTAAATAGTTAATAACTATTTACTAACTAGTCTACCTAGTTAAAATAAATACAAACTTAGCTGTGAAATAAAAATAAAACCTAAGACAGATACAATGTAACTATTATTTATATTGTAGCAAGCTTAGGGTTTATTTTACAGGTAAGTTTGTATTTATTTTAACTAGGTAGTTAGTAAATAGTTAATAACTATTTACTAACTAGTCTACCTAGTTAAAATAAATACAAACTTAGCTGTGAAATAAAAATAAAACCTAAGACAGATACAATGTAACTATTATTTATATTGTAGCAAGCTTAGGGTTTATTTTATAGGTATTTAGTTTAAAATAGGAATTATTTAGGTATTAATTGTAATTTTTATTTAGATTTATTTTAATTATGTTCAAGTTAGTGGGTGTTAGGGTTAGACTTAGGGTTAGGGGTTAATAACTTTAGTATAGTGGCGGTGAAGTTGGGGGCGGAAGATTAGGGGTTAATAAGTGTAATGTAGGTGGCGGAGACATTGGGGCAGCAGATTAGGGGTTAATAAGTGTAGGTAGGTGGCGGCGATGTTGGGGGCGGCAGATTAGGGGTGTTTAGACTCAGGGTTTATGCTAGGGTGTTAGGTGTAAACATAAATTTTGTTTCCCCTTAGGAATCAATGGGGCTGCGTTACGGAGCTTTACACTCCTTTATTGCGGGTGTTAGGCTTTTTTTTAGCTGGCTCTCCCCATTGATGTCTATGGGGAAATCGTGCACGAGCACGTAAAACCAGCTCAAAGCAGCGGTGGTATTTGAGTGCGGTATGGAGCTCAATTTTGCTCAATGCTGCAATATTGCCTGCTAATGCCGGGTTTATGAAATCCTGTAATAGCAGCGCTATAGGGAGGTGAGTGGTGGAAATAACTTGCAAGTTAGTACTGAGTCGCTCGTAGCGCAAAACTTGTAATCTAGCCGTTTGGGAGTTACTGATCTTCACTGTCAAGATGCAAGCACTTGCAAATTTATAGTTTGACTTGTAAATCAATACAAATGTCAGGGCTATCAATTTGATGTGAAATAAAACATGGTAACTTGTTCTAGTTTCACAGTAATTGCTGTAATTTCTCTTACTGAACTTCATAAATTGCAATCAATAACCAATCAATTGTCACAAATGGTAACATTGCTTTTAATTATACTTATTATCCTTGTATCTAAGCCTCTACAGACTGCCCCTTATTTCAGTACTTATGACAGACTTGCATTTTAGCCAATCAATGCTGACTCCATTGTAACTTCACAGGCTTGAGAACAATGCTATCTATATGTCACCCATGAACTAAAGCCCTTTTGCTGTGAAAATATGTCAAATGCATTCAGATAAGAGGTGGCCTTCAAGGGCTTGGAAATTAGAATATGAGCCTACCTAGGTTTAGCCTTCAGCTAAGAATACCAAGAAACAAAGCAAATTTGATGATACAAGTACTTGGAAAGTTGTATAAAATTGTATGCCCTATCTTAATCATGAAAGTTTAATTTTGACTAGACTGTCTCTTTAATAACCCCCCCAAGCATTACATACACATTTGTTACAGTGCAGACACAATATTAGGAGTAAACCTGTTCAGTAGTCTGTAAACTTACTTTGATACATTTCAAATATTGCGATGTACTGTATATACTGTATAAATCGTCATAGAACAGGCTAACAATGGTATTGAGCTGGTTGTTCATTCCTGTGAGTGCACATCTCTGTGTGTGTGTGTATATATATATATATATATATATATATATATATATATATTTGTATATTTATGCACCGGCACCTGGGCAAGTAATAGAGAGCGAGAGTGCTTGGTACTGTAAACTTGGAGATATATATATATATATATATATAAAAATATAAATTTGTGAAAAAAAACATCATATATACAGAAATATGTATTTATGAATAAATAGAACATATTCTTCTATGTGAACAACATTGGAATGTGAAATATTAATTTTCTTTGTTGGGTAAAATATGCGATCATGTTTGTTCGCAAGTAGAGTGTTAGGTTTTTGTGCTCCATTGACTTAAGTTTTGCTTTTTACGTGTGTCGGGTTTGTGCACTAGCGAGAATAGTTTAATTTCAACTCATAATATGAGCGCAAGCTGACTTGCAAAAAGCTTACTTTTAGCGCAATTAACATTTGAGGGGGAACGTTAAATAGTGCTCCACTTGTAATCTAGCCTTATGACGGCTTAAAGAGCTGGTGTAGCACGTATGTGTCAATGATGCAAACTCAGCCATTGTCAATGCAATATATAGGCCCCTAGTTATGAAGCCGTCAACCTCAAATGCGCTGGAATTCCGCAGCGTATTTGTGGCGAGGCTGATTCGCCTTAGTTATCAAGCCCTAGACACCGGCAAAAGTAGAATTTTGTGACGTAAGCTTTGATCCGCCGGACTCAGTCCGACACAGATCGATGCTTACGTCACTACAGATGTTCCGCACACAAGTGCGGCACAATCTTACTACTTTTGCTAGTTATCAAAAAACTAGCAGGTACGCTAGGCACTTTTCCGGCCCAGCGTACCTGGTTTTCAAACCGCCGCCCTGGAGGCGGCGGATCCCATAGGAATCAATGGGAGTCTGACCATAGCAAAAGTTCATGTTCGCTGCTGCAAGACATCCCATTGATTCCTATGGTAGTTTCTACACCATACACCCTAACATGTACCCCGAGTCTAAACACCCCTAATTTGTCCCCCCCTACACCGCCCCAACTAAATAAAGTGTTTACCCCCTAAACCGCCGCTCCCGGAGCCCACTGCAATCTATAATAAATATGTTAACCCCTAAACCGCCGCTCCCGATCCCCGCCGCAACTATAATATATGTATTAACCCCTAAACCGCCGCTCCCGGACCCCGCCGCCACCTACATAATACCTATTAACCCCTATCCTGCCCCCCTACACAGCCGCCACTATAATAAATTTATTAACCCCTATCCTGCCCCCCCTACACCGTCGCCACCTATAATAAAGTTATTAACCCCTATCCTGCCCCCCCTACACCGCCGCCACTGTAATAAAATTATTAACCCCTAAACCTAAGTCTAACACTAACCCTAACACCCCCTAACTTAAATATTAATTAAATAAATATAAATAATATTTCTCTTATTAACTAAATTAATCCTATTTAAAACTAAATACTTACCTTTTAAATAAACCCTAATATAGCTACAATATAAATAATAACTATATTGTAGCTATCTTAGGATTTATTTTTATTTTACAGGCATCTTTCAATTTATTTTAACTAGGTATAAACTCTAAATAAGTTATTAACTATTTAATAGCTACCTAGTTAAAATAAAGAGAAATTTACCTGTAAAATAAAAACTAACCTAAGTTACAATTACACCTAACATTACACTATACTTTAATAAATTATTCCTATTTAAAACTAAATACTTACCTGTAAAATAAACCCTAAGATAGTTACAATGTAATTAATAATTACATTGTAGCTATTTTATGATTTATATTTATTGTACAGGTAACTTTGTATTTATTTTAGCTAGTTAGAATAGTTTTTAAATAGTTATTAACTATTTAATAACTACCTAGCTAAAAGAAACACAAAATTACCTGTAAAATAAATCCTAACCTAAGTTACAATTAAACCTAACACTAAACTATCATTAAATTAATTAAATAAATTAGCTACAAATAACTACAATTAAATTAAATAAACTAACTAAAGTAGTAAAAATAAAAAAAGCTAAAGTTACAAAAAATAAAAAAATAAGTTACAAACATTTTAAAAATATTACAACAATTTTAAGCTACTTACACCTAATCTAAGCCCCCTAATAAAATAACAAAGCCCCCCAAAATAAAAAAATTCCCTACCCTATTCTACATTAAAAAGTTACCCGCTCTATTACCTTACCAGCCCTTAAAAGGGCCTTTTGCGGGGCATGCCCCAAAGAAAACAGCTCTTTTGCCTGTAAAATAAAAATACAACCCCCCCAACATTAAAATCCACCACCCACATACCTCTAATCTAACCCAAACCCCCCTTAAATAAACCTATTACTACCCCCCTGAAGATCATCCTACCTTGAGCCGTCTTCAGCCAGCCGACCACCGATGGAACCGAAGAGGAGATCCGGAGCGGCAGAAGTCATCATCCAAGGGGCGCTGAAGAAGTCTTCTATCCAATGAAGTCTTCATCCAGGCGGCGTCTTCAATCTTCATCCATCCAGAGCAGAGCGGAGCCATCTTCAGACGAGCCGACGCGGAGCCATCCTCTTCTTCCCGATGACTAACGACGAATGAAGGTTCCATCGGTGGTCGGCTGGCTGAAGACGGCTCAAGGTAGGATGATCTTCAGGGGGTAGTGTTAGGTTTATTTAAGGGGGGTTTGGTTTAGATTAGGGGTATGTGGGTGGTGGGTTTTAATGTTGGGGGGGGGGTTGTATTTTTATTTTACAGGCAAAAGAGCTGTTTTCTTTGGGGCATGCCCCGCAAAAGGCCCTTTTAAGGGCTGGTAAGGTAATAGAGCTGGTAACTTTTTAATGTAGAATAGGGTAGGGAATTTTTTTATTTTGGGGGGGCTTTGTTATTTTATTAGGGGGCTTAGATTAGGTGTAAGTAGCTTAAAATTGTTGTAATATTTTTAAAATGTTTGTAACTTATTTTTTTTATTTTTTGTAACTTAGCTTTTTTAATTTTGTACTTTAGTTAGTTTATTTAATTTAATGTAATTGTAGTTATTTGTAGCTAATTTATTTAATTAATTTAATGATAGTGTAGTGTTAGGTTTAATTGTAACTTAGGTTAGGATTTATTTTACAGGTAATTTTGTATTTCTTTTAGCTAGGTAGTTATTAAATAGTTAATAACTATTTAATAACTATTCTAACTAGCTAAAATAAATACAAAGTTGCCTGTAAAATAAATATAAATCCTAAAATAGCTACAATATAATTATTATTTATATTGTAGCTATATTAGGGTTTATTTTAAAGGTAAGTATTTATTTTTAAATAGGATAAATTTAGTTAATAAGAGAAATATTATTTAGATTTATTTAATATTTAAGTTAGGGGGGTGTTAGGGTTAGTGTTAGACTTAGGTTTAGGGGTTAATAATTTTATTACAGTGGCGGCGGTGTGGGGGGGCAGGATAGGGTTTAATAAATTTATTATAGATGGCGACGGTGTAGGGGGGGCAGATTAGGGGTTAATAAGTTTAAGATAGGTTGCGGCGGGGTCCGGGAGCGGCGGTTTAGGGTTTAAACTATTTATTTAGTTGCAGCGAGGTCCGGGATCGGCAGGATAGGGGTTAATAACTTTATTATAGGTGGCGGCGGTATAGGGGGGGCAGGATAGGGGTTACTAGGTATAATGTAGGTGGCTGCGGTGTCCGGGAGTGGCGGTTTAGGGGTTAATACATTTATAAGAGTTGCGGCGGGGTCTAGGAGCGGCGGTTTAGGGGTTAATAACTTTATTTAGTTGCGGGGGGTCTCCGGGGGCGCCGGTATAGGGGGTAGAACAGTGTAGTTAGTGTGGGTGCTTAGTGACAGGGGTATCAATAAAGCTGTCAAAAAGCTGAAGAGCAGCGAGATCGGATGAGTGATAACTCTCACAGTCCGCTGCTCATCACCCCGTACTTGGTGCACGGCATTTTGACAGCTTTTTTGATAACTTAGGCAAAATTTTGCAGGTCTGCGGCCGCGATGGTAGGCGAGCTTAGGCGGGCGTATTGAACCGGCGAAGGCAGGTAAAGTAGACACCTTGATAACTAGAGGCCATAGTCTCTAAGCAAGCCCAGTGTGTTTGAATATAGGTGAATATGCTCCATACACAGTAAAATATATCACTGCAACAGTGAGAATGTTTACTAGAAGCATTTTTTTGTAATACTACAATATACTAGTACCTGTAAGTGAAGCTTTGCATCATCTCACTGGGTGCCACCATCTTGGAAATCAGGAATTCTCACACCCTGTGATAGAAGTGGTGCACATTTACAAGTCACTGATGTTGTAGCCATTGTGCACTTCAGTTTAGCATGAACAATACTGTATAGAGCAGGAGCTGTACATTTTTGCAATGGCTCCATTATTATTCCTGAGGGCTTTTTCATACTTGCAATGCAAACTTTATAATATGGAACAAAAAAAAGTGTCTTCTCTTTATTGGTCAAGCTAACCTGAAGTGTAAAGTAAAGCTATCAAAAAAGCCAGCAACTTTGCAGATCTGTAAATGGGCACTACTTCTGTCACAAAGTGCATGAATATGGCTACTCTAAGATAGAAGTGCCCAGTATGAATAGATGGAACAACACCATTAAGCACCTATAATTGATAGCAATAAGAAGAGAATGGCTTTGACAAAAATACAGGCACATAAAGTTTTAGGAAAGAAAAATCCATGTTAACTACAAACTAAATGACACATTACTGACTGTTACAAAAGAGGAACTGGACTTGGGAATTATTTCAGATGAAATTGTAAATTATTATTTCAAATAAGATTTAAATCTGGTGAATAATGTATTATTGCAGCAATTAAGGCCAGTAAAATGCTTGATTGTATAGGTAGACGCATTTGAAGCAAGAATATTAAGGTTCTTATGCCACTTTACAGATCACTATTTAGGCCTCATCTTGAATATTGTGTGCAGTCCAGGAGGCTCTATTTCCAGAAGGATATAAATAAATTGGAATATTTTATTTACTAACATGGTACATGGCCTTTGGAAAAAAAAAACTTACCAGGAAATACTAAGGCCTAGATTTAGAGTTGGGCGATAGCCGTCAAAACCAGCGTTAGAGGCTCCTAATGCTGGTTTTGGGCTACCGCCGGTATTTAGTGTCAGTCATTAAAGGGTCTAACGCTCACTTTCCAGCCGCGACTTTTCCATACCGCAGATCCCCTTACGTCATTTGCGTATCCTATCTTTTCAATGGGATCTTTCTAACGCCGGTATTTAGAGTCGTGGCTGAAGTGAGCGTTAGAAATCTAACGACAAAACTCCAGCCGCAGAAAAAATTCAGTAGTTAAGAGCTTTCTGGGCTAACGCCGGTTTATAAAGCTCTTAACTACTGTGCTCTAAAGTACACTAACACCCATAAACTACCTATGTACCCCTAAACCGAGGTCCCCCCACATCGCTGCCACTCGATTAAATTTTTTTAACAACTAATCTGCCGACCGCCACCTACATTATACTTATGTACCCCTAATCTGCTGCCCCTAACACCGCCGACCCCTATATTATATTTATTAACCCCTAATCTGCCCCCTCAACGTCGCCTCCACCTGCCTACACTTATTAACCCCTAATCTGCCGAGCGGACCACAACGCTACTATAATAAAGTTATTAACCCCTAATCCGTCTCACTCCCGCCTCAATAACCCTATAATAAATAGTATTAACCCCTAATCTGCCCTCCCTAACATCGCCGACACCTAACTTCAATTATTAACCCCTAATCTGCCGACCGAATCTCGCCGCTACTGTAATAAATGGATTAACCCCTAAAGCTAAGTCTAACCCTAACCCTAACACCCCCCTAAATTAAATATAATTTAAATCTAACTAAATAAATTAACTCTTATTAAATAAATTATTCCTATTTAAATCTAAATACTTACCTGTAAAATAAACCCTAATATAGCTACAATATAAATTATAATTATATTATAGCTATTTTAGGATTTATATTTATTTTACAGGTAACTTTGTATTTATTTTAACCAGGTACAATAGCTATTAAATAGTTAAGAACTATTTAATAGCTAAAATAGTTAAAATAATTACAAAATTACCTGTAAAATAAATCCTAACCTAGGATTGAAGAGGACCTAATCAGTCTCTCAAAAAACCATAAAAGGACTTACCCCAATCTCACTATTTTACAAAGAGAAGTCCTCAAAAATCTGAGTACCAGAAATGACATAGTAATTAAAGACTCAGACAAGGGCGGGAGTATAGTCATTATGAATCGAGATGACTATGTCCTGGAGGAACATAGACAACTTTATGATGTTAATGTTTACCAGAAACTGAGTAGAGATCCCACTGATATCTTTAAGAAACAGCTCTGGGATCTTTTGGATGATGGTCTTGAAGAGGGAATTTTAGACAGAGATACAGTTGATTATCTCTTTGTCCCCCGACCACTAATATCGGTCTTCCATCACTTGCCAAAAGTGCATAAATCGATAACAGAGGTGAAAGGAAGACCGATAGTCTCCGGCATAGGTTCCCTTTTTGAGCGTCTATCTAGTTGGGTTGAATCCCTCCTTCAGCCTCTTGTGCTTCAGATACCGTCCTACCTCAAAGATACCAAACATCTTTTAAATTTTCTATCAGAGGTCAATTGGGACACGAAGTGTTCTTGGCTCACAATAGATGTGGTGGGTATCTACTCGGCAATCCCTCATCAAGAAGGATTAAGAGCGGTGGAGTTTTTTCTAAAACAACATAGCAACTATGACCCTTTATTAATAGACTATATCATGAGGATATTAGATTTTCTTCTGAGCCACAACTTTTTTAAGTTTGAGGGTGAGTACTTTCTGCAGAGACGTGGGACCGCCATGGGGGCCAAATTTGCCCCTGCCTATGCTAATATCTTCATGGCATGGTGGGAAATATCCCACGTCTATGCAGAGAGTAACCCCTTCAAAGGCTATATTAAAACGTACAAACATTATATTGATGATTTACTGATTGTCTGGACTGGTAATGAACAACATCTGACGGACTTTATCCAATATATTAATCTAAATGATTTAAACTTACAATTCACTTTCCAGCATGATACCATACAGATTCCCTATTTGGATCTCATCCTTCAGGGTGAACCCAACTCTGGAAAGGTAGTCACCAGTCTGTATAGAAAGCCCATTATGTCTAATGCATTGCTACATGCACGTAGCAATCATCCCAAGCACACAGGTTTCGGATTAGCCAAAGGGCAATTCATACGAATTAAACATAATTGCACCGAAGAGGCGAATTTTCTGCAAGAAAGTGAGATCCTCAAATCTCAACTTCTAGCAAGAGGATATGCAACTAAAACCGTCAACAGAGCATTCCTTGAGGTCACTAGGATGAACAGGTGCAGTATGTTGGCCAGTAACACTAATGGGACGCGACCGAGAACTTTCGATCGGTCAGCACCCCTTTTTGTGACGACATACAGCTCACAATTTGACCAGATTTGCAACATAATAAACAAACATCTGCCTATCCTGTCAGCAGAGGATAGTCTCAAAGACTATGTCAGCAAGGGCTGCAAATTTTCAGCCAGAAGGGGTTGCACACTTTCCAACATACTATCGAACCACAGTAGCAAGCAGTTGTCTTAGTGTCAAGGGGCACTATAAATGCCATTTTTCTAAGTGTATTGCATGTGGTCACACCAGAGTTACGAAAACTTTCCAGTCGAAAGTAACTCAGAGAATGTATGACCTCCTGAGTTGCACCAACTGTCGCTCATCCAACGTTGTTTATCTTGTGGAGTGCACATCATGTAAAAAACAGTATGTAGGGTGCTCTACTAGGGAAGTACGGTCGCGTATAAGAGAGCACCTCAACAATGTTGAGAATGGTGCTGAAGTATCAGACCTTGCTAGGCATTTCATCAGTGTGCATGACAAAAATGTCAAAAGCTTTGTCTGGCAGGTCATTGAACAGATCAGGAGCCCAGAGAGAGGAGGGGACACCACAAGTAAATTGATGTACCAAGAAGCATTCTGGATATTCCAGTTAAAAACTAGAAAACCCCATGGTTTCAATATTGAGGGAGACGTTATTAACTTTTGGAAAAGAATCAGATAAAGGCTGTAACAATTTAATATGTGTCACAAAATTTGATGCATACCAAGTACATAGCTCTATTGATTAGTATCTTGTAAACAAAGTTTACTTATGGATCTATTTCAAATACACAAGAGTGGTAGCATAGTTTACTACATACAACAAAGTATACTAGCCATTTGGGAAGATATAATATCAGCAACGGCTAATATTGTCTATCTTTATCACTTATTTCTTTGTATACATTTGTCTTCTTATCTATAGAGCTGCACTGTACAATGCATAGTTTAGTCAGTCCAAATCCTGTGTTTAAACAGTTCAAATTGAGTTTACTGTGTCCTGCAGTGCCTAGTTAAGGTTATTATTAATAAGTGCTAACAAAGTTTTAGGGTATCAATTGAAGCTTAAGATAGCAATCATCCCCAATAGTTAGCTCTAGCCAGGATAACCAGTTACATGTTAACAGTGAATATGCTCCTTATGCCCTGACTGTCTCTGATTGTTAGAAAGTGTTTTAATTCATTGTATATGTCTTTTACAGCTTATACCTACAAGATGACACTATGAGTGTATTTCTCCCTGGCTAGAAAGAAACTACGGTTGCCTATACAGTTCATCTCTTAGGTGAAACTTAATGTGGTAATAGATTCAGTTTATGTTTACTTTGTGAATTTATAAGTATTAGTTTATTTTGTACACATTGGTAACAATTGATCTAGTGTAACTAATCAAATCAACTTATCTAATAGGGGAGTCAAAAAATTCAATCTATCAATGCCCATTATTGTGATACTCACCATTTAAAACTGACAGCTGCTTTTAACCTGTGACCCTGAGCACTTGCTATTTAAGCCAGTAGCTCTGGGTCACAGATATGTCTATGAGTAAGGCTATTCCCTAAGCCGAAACGCGTAAGACACTTTGTCTTAGGAGCTGTCAGGCTCGTTTTTGTGGATTTTAATGTTCATAAAATAAAGCTCTAATCTTGATTTAATGCAAGTGCCTTGTAGTCCTGCTTGGTCTTTTGCTACATTTAAGTTACAATTAAACCTAACACTACACTATCAATAAATTAATTAAATAAAATACCTACAATTATCTACAATTAAACCTAACACTACACTATCAATAAATTAATTAAATACAATATCTACAAATAAATACAATTAAATAAACTAACTAAAGTACAAAAAATAAAAAAGAACTAAGTTACAAAAAATAAAAAAATATTTACAAACATTAGAGAAATATTACAACAATTTTAAACTAATTACACCTACTCTAAGCCCCCTAATAAAATAACAAAGACCCCCAAAATAAAAAAATGCCATACCCTATTTTAAATTACAAAAGTTCAAAGCTCTTTTACCTTACCAGCCCTTAAAAGGGCCCTTTACGGGGCAAAGAATTCAGCTCTTTTGCCTGTAAAAAAAAACATACAATACCCCCCCCAACATTACAACCCACCACCCACATACCCCTAATCTAACCCAAACCCCCCTTAAATAAACCTAACACTAAGCCCCTGAAGATCTTCCTACCTTATCTTCACCATACCAGGTATCACCGATCGTTTTAGGCTCCAAAATCTTCATCCAAGCCCAAGCGGGGGTTGGCGATCCATAATCCGGCGGCTGAAGAGGTCCAGAAGAGGCTCCGAAGTCTTCATCCTATCCGGGAAGAAGAGGCGATCCGGACCGGCAACCATCTTGATCCAAGCGGCATCTTCTATCTTCATCCGATGACGACCGGCTCCATCTTGAAGACCTCCACCGCGGACCCATCTTTTTCTTCCGACGACTTCCCGACGAATGACGGTTCCTTTATGGGACGTCATCCAAGATGGCGTCCCTCGAATTCCGATTGGCTGATAGGATTCTATCAGCCAATCAAAATTAAGGTAGGAAAATTCTGATTGGCTGATGGAATCAGCCAATCAGAATCAAGTTCAATCCGATTGGCTGAACTTGATTCTGATTGGCTGATTCCATCAGCCAATCAGAATATTCCTACCTTAATTCCGATTGGCTGATAGAATCCTATCAGCCAATCGGAATTCGAGGGACGCCATCTTGGATGACGTCATTTAAAGGAACCGTCATTCGGCGAGTAGGCGTCGGTTGAAGAGGTTGGATCCGCGTCGGTTGGAAAGAAGATGGCTCCGCTCTGCTCCAGAAGAAAGAAGATTGAAGATGCGGCTTGATAGAAGACTTCATCCCGATGATGGACTTCCGACTTCAGCCCGATGATGGAGTTCTTCAGCCACCGCTTGGATCCAGACTTCAGCCCGAGGATGGACGTCACTCTTCAGCCCCCCGCTTGGGCTTGGATCAAGACTTCGGACCCTCTTCTGGACAGATCGGGACCCGGTGAGGTGAAGACAAGGTAGGAAGATCTTCAGGGGCTTAGTGTTAGGTTTATTTAAGGGGGGTTTGGGTTAGATTAGGGGTATGTGGGTGGTGTGTTGTAATGTTGGGGGGGGGGTATTGTATGTTTTTTTTTACAGGCAAAAGAGCTGAATTCTTTGGGGCATGCCCGCAAAGGGCCCTTTTCAGGGCTGGTAAGGTAAAAGAGCTTTGTACTTTTTTATTTTAGAATAGGGTAGGGCATTTTTTTATTTTGGGGGTCTTTGTTATTTTATTAGGGGGCTTAGAGTAGGTGTAATTAGTTTAAAATTATTGTAATATTTTTCTAATGTTTGTAAATATTTTTTTATTTTTTGTAACTTAGTTCTTTTTTATTTTTTGTACTTTAGTTAGTTTATTTAATTGTAGTTATTTGTAGGTATTGTATTTAATTAATTTATTGCTAGTGTAGTTTAGAGTAGCGGTGAGCTCCGATCGGCAGATTAGGGGTTAATACTTGAAGTTAGGTGTCGGCGATGTTAGGGAGGGCAGATTAGGGCTTAATACTATTTATTATAGGGTTATTGAGGCGGGAGTGAGGCGGATTAGGGGTTAATAACTTTATTATAGTAGCGGTGCGGTCCGCTCGGCAGATTAGGGGTTAATAAGTGTAGGCAGGTGGAGGCGACGTTGTGGGGGGCAGATTAGGGGTTAATAAATATAATATAGGGGTCGGCGGTGTTAGGGGCAGCAGATTAGGGGTACACAGGGATAATGTAGGTAGCGGCGGTTTACGGAGCGGCAGATTAGGGGTTAAAAAAAATATGCAGGTGTCAGCGATAGTGGGGGCGGCAGATTAGGGGTTAATAAGTGTAAGGTTAGGGGTGTTTAGACTCGGGGTACATGTTAGAGTGTTAGGTGCAGACGTAGGAAGTGTTTCCCCATAGGAAATAATGGGGCTGCGTTAAGAGCTGAACGCGGTTTTTTTGCAGGTGTTAGGTTTTTTTTCAGCTCAAACAGCCCCATTATTTCCTATGGGGGAATCGTGCACGAGCACGTTTTTGAAGCTGGCTGCGTCCGTAAGCACCGCTGGTATCTAGAGTTGCAGTGGCGTTAAATTATGCTCTACGTTCCCTTTTTGGAGCCTAACGCACTGAAAACCCTGCCATTATGTGAACTCTAAATACCAGCGGTATTTAAAAGGTGCGGGGAAAAAAAAGCATGCGTTAGCTACGCGAGTCATTACCGACAAAACTCTAAATCTAGGCGTAAGTGACCTAGCTATGTATGCCTTAGAGAATTGAATGGAAAGAGGTGATATGATAAAAACTTTCAAGAATGTTAAGAGGATTAATAAAGCTGAGGTTGTAATTTTTTCAAATAAATAGCAATTCTAGAACAAGGGGTCATTATGTCAAGTTAAAGGGAAGTATGTTCAGGTGTAATTGGTGGATTCATGGAATAAACTTGTCATGAGAGGTGATAAGGTCAAACACTGTGGGTGACTTTAAGAAAGTCTGGGATAAGCATAAGGCTATCCTACAAGCAAAATAAACTTACACTTTTAGGGAATTTTGGGCAGAACTGTTGGGGCCATGGTTCTTATCTGCTGTCAAAATCGGTTTCTATATATTGTACCGCCTTTTCCAGTTTCCTAGTAACCTTGTTGTCAGCTTCTTTTGTTGCATCCATTTTTTTATTGAAGTTGCGTCATTTTTTAGCGGCTGTCGCATTATTTTTTCACGGCCATCACAACATTTTTTCGCAGTCGGCACTTCATTTTGACACTGCTAGTTTGTCTGGTTTTACCACAGTTGGCACTATATAAAGAAGCAATTTACTCCATTTTTCGAATGTTGCGAATTTTGAGAAGATTTCTGCTGTTTGACTTCTGGCTTTCCTCTGACGATTGTCTTGGGTTATCCTCTTGTACCTTGTTTGCCTGCTGAAACATTTTCTTGGCCTGGACATAACTCCTGTTTTTAGATATCGATTTCGAACTTCTTTTGCCTGCAAGTTGACGACTACTATACCGCTCTCGGATCATCCCTCAAACTTGATAGTCACATCCTGGATCTCATCCAGGGAGTTGAGACAGTGTTTGTTGAGTTACTTCTCAACC
Source organism: Bombina bombina (assembly GCF_027579735.1). Classification (NCBI taxonomy): domain Eukaryota; kingdom Metazoa; phylum Chordata; class Amphibia; order Anura; family Bombinatoridae; genus Bombina; species Bombina bombina. Next base: position 1,319,872,493 of record NC_069500.1, read on the forward strand.
ACTGGGTCCTTACCAGGACAACAACTAAACAACTGCTGGAGTGTGACATGATTATATTTCAGAAGAGTCATACCTTGGGGTAAATTTAACGAATGCTTATTCATGGTTCCTTACATTAAGTAAAAGTGACCTGCAGCTTTTAATCTTTGTAAAATACACTCCCGAAGGGTCAATTGCATGTCTGGTTCATTGTAAGTTGCTTTTAGAAGACATTTAATTACTATTAGTCTTTGTTACTCTTCTCACTTATTTTTAATATTTTTTTTACTTGCATCAAAGGGTTATTTTATAGCAAAACAACATCAAATTTTTTAGAAAAAAATTGTCACTCAGGATAGGTTTATTGACATTCTACAATTTAAATTGTAGTACATGGGCACAAGGTAATAGTTTGATACAAGAAAAAAAATTGGATCTAGTACAATGTAATCTAAGGACTATGTGGCCGACTTATTAAAGTGCGAGCAGACATGATATGATGTAGCATATCATGTCCGCTGCACATTGATAAATGCCGACAACATATGCTGTCGGCATTTATCATTGCACAAGCAGTTCTTGTGAACTGCTTGTGCAATGTCACCTCCTGCAGATTCGCAGCCAACCTGTCGCTAGCAGGGGTGTCAATCAGCCCGATCTTATAGGATCTAGCGGAATGATATCTGCAGCCTCAGAGCAGGTGGACGTGTTATTGAGACCGCTGCTTCATAACTGCTGTTTCCGGCGAGCCTGAAGGCTCGTGCGGAAACAGGGGCATCATACTCTATTCGGAGCATGATAATTCGTCCCCAATATCTCTATACTTATCTCAAGCAATCCCTTTACATATTAATTAACTTTTTAGCTTTTATTTTATTTATTTTTTAAATAATTTTTTAAAGGTATATGTATGGGGTAGATTTACCATAGGTCCAGTGGACATGATTCCGCCCGGCATCACTAAATGATGACAGCATACGCTGTCAGCATTTACCATTGCACAAGAATTTCTGGTGAAATGCTTGAGCAATGCCGCCCCATGCACATTCGCGGCCAATCGGCTGCTTGCAGGTGGTGTCAATCATCTAAAAGGTCGTGGTCAAGTTAAGGAGCAACTTACCTTAAGTTTCAGGTGGAACGGGGGTAGAAAACAGCATCCACTGCTTGTTAAATGTACCCCTTAGGGGTATATTTATCAATTTGCAAGCAGACATGATACGAAGTAGCGTATCATGTTCGCTGCACATGGCTAAATGCCAACTGCATACGCTGTCGGCATTGATCATTGAACCAGCAGTTCTTGTGAACTGCTGGTGCAATGCCGCCCCCTGCAGATTTGCCGCTAGCAGGGGGTGTCAATCAATCCGATCATATTTGATCGGGTTGATTTCTGTCCGCGGCCTCAGAGCAGTCAGACAAGTTATGGAGCAATGGTCTTCGCTGCTTCATAACTTCTGTTTCCGGTGAGCCTGAAGACTCGCTGGAAACAAGGGGCCTCAAGCTCTATTCAGAGCTTGATAAATATGCCCCTTAGGCTCAATGTGCCTTCTGATTCTTATTTGTCATGTATGTTTCTGTTAATAGAACATAAAATGGGTCTATCATGTATGTAAACAGATAAGGCTATAAAACAATGTGTGAAAGTAAAATTATTTTAAAAGCACGAATGTTCATACATTCAGAAGTTTAAGATTTCATTGTTTAATCAAGTAATATAATCCTGTGTGTGGGGTACATAATAGTTTGTGTTTCTGAGTTCTTGACTTAACTGGCATATGTTTAAAAATCACTGCAGGTGGCATTTTGTTTCTTTGTAGTTGCTAATATGCTATTCTATTTTATTTTCATTTTCTTGGCAGATTGAATGCTTAAATTGGAGCTTGGGCAATTAAATATGATTTCATAAAGAATGTATAATAACTTTATAAAGAATTTGCAGAGGAGATTATCATTTTCAAACATATATTTTTAATTTCTTTATGAATATATGAATTGTTACTTAGAGTAGCGTATCACTTATCACAGCTGATAGAAATCAGTTTGATTTGTATAGATGTTGCTTTCACATTTTTTTAACGAAATGCTGAAAATAAAAGCAATCTTCAAAAAAAAGTTTATAGAATGACTCCAGGAAGATCATCCTTTTTGACTAGGGATAACAGTATAATACATACTTATAAAAAAATACATACACATATATAATATATCCACAACCCCAAAGCTCCTATAGAATTTCTTAAGTTGTTTTATTCTTTATTTACATTAAATAAATAGCAAATATATAGACGTTCCTTGGAGTTCTGGTGTTGGATGTTCTGTGGGAGTAACCTGTATTTTGATGGGGGGGGGACGACGACTCGGAATTTCTAATTTTAAAAAGGATATCCTCCATTTTAGGTGAACCTTTTCACACATACCTGTCTAGCCACCCTTTCAGTGGTGAGATTTTTAATTGTAAGAAATCAACTAAATGTACAGTAAAACTTAGTTTATTTATCTATTATTTGAACTGTTACTAAACAGTAACAATTTTTACTTTTAGTGAATTCACATTCTAGCTTTTGTAAACATGTTTTGAACACGTACCTCCTCCCCACTGCCAAGCAGGGCCGCTGCAAGAAATTTTGTTGCCCCTTACTAGACCATTGATCAAGGCCAACCTCCCTTCATTTGACTAGTCCAATTTTTGTCCATGATTAAAATGTGTGCTCACTTTATCCTTGAAAATGTTGTAAAAGTAATAACACACATAGACCTAGATTATGGAGTGCTATTGATAGTGTAGGGTGCAATATCGCTTGTTTCGTGCTAGAATTAGCACAAACATTAGTATTACAATTCCAAGCTAAAGAAAGATTATCAGAGGCTGTTTAGCATGGCTGACAATCATTTAGCGCATCCTATACTTTAAAATGGATATCTTTACCGCGCTAAACATCACTCATATTACAAGTTTAACGTTATCTGATGCCCTGAGGCTTTTGCTCAAGCACTTAAGAAAAGGAATGGTATTGATTTAACCTGCCCTCTGTTAGTGCTCAAAAGCGTTAATATTTTTTAGCTCCACTTGAAATCTAACCCATACACAGAAATATACACAGAAACTCAGACACACTTAAAAAAACATACACAGACACACTTAAACAAACATACACAGACACACAGTCACAGACACATCCAAACATACAGACATACTTAAAAACAATGGACACAGAGGGAAATTTGCATGGGTGCAGCCTATAAAATAAATAGTACAGGGCTTAACAAATGTGTAGAAAACCTAGAAGCCAGTTATTTTCATCATATATAAATGTGGTACCTACAGGGCAGTCACCTTGCATCTTCATATATCAGACCTGCAGAGTTAACCATGTCCCTGCCAGCAGCTTGAGCATGAGAAAGCTTTGTGAACCATGCACTAGCCTTGGAGTTCCTAGTGATGGTGAAGAGTTAGGCATATCATGGGGGTTCTTACCTCCTGCATGTAGGGCTGTATGCGCAGTGTTTGGGCTTTTGCTCCTTGCACCATACCAAAAGAGCCAGCATGTCTTTCATCCCACTGCTGGTCAGTGTTTCTGTCACACTCATGGTATCATCCTTCACTGCAGACCTCAAGACTGGGCAACAGCTCCTACAGCAGGCAAGTATGCAAGCCCTGCTTCACCCTCCAACTACTTTGGTGCAAAAAAGGCTGTATAGGCTTATAGGCAAAATAATAACTAATTAAAATTGATCAATAATATATTATGGACTTTAAAAAAAACATAACACACAATCACTGACATACGCAGGCACACACACATGCACACATACACACACAAAATAACATTAAAACACAGACAACAGACAGCTGCTCAGAGTCACACACACATGCAGACACTAACATGTAGACACACATGCATACACACACACACACACACACACAGGGGTACCAACACACAGACACATATAGGCACAAACATACACACACACAGACACCAATACACAGACACACACATGTACACACCAACAAACACTAACAGATGTACACATACAGAAACACTAACACACAGACACACACACACACACACAGACACTAAAACACAGACACCCACACAAACACACAGGCACAGACACAAACACAGACAGGCACAGACATACACAGACGGACACATACCCAGACACTAACACACACACAAAACAATTCCTGCTATACTGTATATTTAAAAGACCACATAATGAGTACACAGTGAGGCAGCAAAATTCAATTAACATTGCATGGAAATTAACTGCTGTCATCTATGAATAACCGACTGTGGAGTGTGAATGAACAAAAGGTTTGGTTTTACTTGGTGGGACAGTGAGCACCATTCCTAATATACCTAAGGCCTTTGCCCACCTAAACCTGAATTCCTTCCTTTCTAAAAAGGCGACGAGATGAGAGTGAGGCACCAATAGAAACTGTCCTGCATACCTCTAAAATGTGCTGACATACAAGATTGCTGTGGGGATTCCTGTGGGCTAACGTGGTTTACAGAAGGGCATAATTACTGCTGCATGCTTCTCTGTGTGTCTTTCAGGAGTGAATAATTAACTGCTCCGTACATTTGTGAGAAACATATCCAAGGCAAATATGAGCTAAAATAGGTGGAGGTGGGGAATTTGGAGGCAGCAAATTTGTCACTGCCTAGGGCAGCACACTACCCCAATACACCCTATTCTAAGACCATGATATGCAGAGCTGTTATAAATTAAAAAAAAATCAGAAACAAAGTCAGATAGAAGAAGAGACCTGAAAAGGTTAGTTTATTAGCGAATAAAAGGAGACATTAGAATATGAAGATGCAAAAAGGAAAAGCAGATTATCAGATCTGTGTGAATCCATCCTGCTGAGAGAAGCTTTTGACCAATTCATGTGTTTTATAATCTAGAGATCTGAAACAGAAATGTAATCAAGTGTTTTTAAATTGCATTAGTGGTGCCTGATAAACTGCACCCAAATCAGTAGCGGACCTACTCAACAGAGGGTGCAAAAATATTTGTTGTCCCCCCCAATGTAACTCAGTAGTAAGCAAGAGTAACAATATACATGCTGCTGTGTAATGATTTTGAGGATATATAGAAGGACCTGCAACCAGCACTAATAAAGGCTCCCCTTGCATTGTATTTTACACATTCTACACATACCTATATATAGACTGGATGCTATGGGCCACCCCAGCACTTGAGCCCTGGTGTCACTGTACCTGCTGCACCAATGGTAGTTCTGCCCCTGACCCAAATCATTACCATACATTTGGCAAGATAACAAGTGGAGCGCTAACTATCGGTTGCCCGCAAGCGATATTAGTGCTCCACTTTGTAATACCAGCGTATGATAATGTGTGCTGGTATTACAAGTTAATTGCAATGCGAACGTGAGCTCGCGTTCGCATTGCTAGGAAACATTGCGCTTATGAGAGCACGCTTCCATTGGCTCCTATGGGAGCCTTGTTCTGATGACGTCACACACGGCATCAGAACCTTACACAGCGAAGGGGGTAAGTCCCGCAGTGATGGGCAGCATTTTTAAATATATATATGTATATGACTATATACATATATATTATGTGTTACTATGTGTATGTACACATATTAACACAGAAATATATATGTATATAATCATATACATATATATTTACATTGTGGTTTCTAACACTTCACTCCCACCAACTTTAAAGCCCCATTACTGCCTAGTGCAGTTTTTTTTTATTAACTTTTAGAAAATTAGCCAAAGATCGGATCTCACAGTAGTAAGCAGCAATACCCAGCATCTTGTAATGGCTGGTGAATTATTGCGCTCCCGCAAACGGGCAAATTTGCCCATTTGCAGGAGCGCAATAATTTAAACCTCCACTTGTAATCTAGCCCATATTTTTACTGGCCAACCAAAATTCAAAGAGCACCTGTAAGGACTTCTCATGTGGAACTACTAGGGTTGCCAGGTGTCCGGTATCTGACTGCACAGTCCGTTATTTCTGAGTGCTGTCCGGTATGATGTATTGAAAAAAAACGGACATGCCCAAGTACCATCCACAAAAGACTAACTGCCTGTCTAACAGTTCTTTCCTGGCTGAGCTGCCTTTGTGTAATTTACAGTGGCATTTGCATTCCGAGTAGCGTGGCATTCCTCTCCAAGCCTGGCTGTGATAACAGTCACATGATGCTTCAGTGAGCACTGATGACATCACCTAGTGCAGCGCGGGTGCTGTGTTGAGAAGACCTGTAAGGGAGTGAGACTGTGAGAGACATGCAGCCTGGCTGCTAGTGAGGGGCTTGATTTAAAACTTGCAGCGTGCCAGACTTTTGTAGACAGCCCAGGGAGATCAACTGTCAGTTGACAATGCACAGATCACCTACACAATGAGGTATATTATGCAGAACTATAATACTCTAATTTTTATAGTGATAAATGTATAGAATGTTCATTACACTGTTACTTAAGAAGGTTTAATAAGATCAATTGTTGATTCTGTGATTTCTCTTTGTAATGCGACTGAGTGGTCATGACCATTATCAAATGCTGTACAGCAGTATAGTATATAAAGTTTAAATTTAATTTTATATTTCAAATAAAATAATTTAATACATTTGATATACCTAACATGTTTAAATCTTTATACCTCATAATATATAGATATGACTGTTCAGGAGAATGAATAAATAAATAAATGAATATATGAGTTATCAGGATAACATTGTCCCATTGATAGACAAAATAAGCAACTTGTGTTAATAAGACATTGTTTTAATTTCCCTCTGCCGACCTCACCTTTTCTGTTATGATATTTTGCAATCTGTCTGTAAATTATAAATATATAGAGATAGAAAGAAAGGTATATATATATATATATATATATATATATATATATATATATATATATATATATATATAATTACTACGAACAAAAACAATTTGTTTTATATACAGGGAGTGCAGAATTATTAGGCAAGTTGTATTTTTGAGGATTAATTTTATTATTGAACAACAACCATGTTCTCAATGAACCCAAAAAACTCATTAATATCAAAGCTGAATAGTTTTGGAAGTAGTTTTTAGTTTGTTTTTAGTTATAGCTATTTTAGGGGGATATCTGTGTGTGCAGGTGACTATTACTGTGCATAATTATTAGGCAACTTAACAAAAAACAAATATATACCCATTTCAATTATTTATTTTTACCAGTGAAACCAATATAACATCTCAACATTCACAAATATATATTTCTGACATTCAAAAACAAAACAAAAACAAATCAGTGACCAATATAGCCACCTTTCTTTGCAAGGACACTCAAAAGCCTGCCATCCATGGATTCTGTCAGTGTTTTGATCTGTTCACTATCAACATTGCGTGCAGCAGCAACCACAGCCTCCCAGACACTGTTCAGAGAGGTGTACTGTTTTCCCTCCTTGTAAATCTCACATTTGATGATGGACCACAGGTTCTCAATGGGGTTCAGATCAGGTGAACAAGGAGGCCATGTCATTAGATTTTCTTCTTTTATACCCTTTCTTGCCAGCCACGCTGTGGAGTACTTGGACGCGTGTGATGGAGCATTGTCCTGCATGAAAATCATGTTTTTCTTGAAGGATGCAGACTTCTTCCTGTACCACTGCTTGAAGAAGGTGTCTTCCAGAAACTGGCAGTAGGACTGGGAGTTGAGCTTGACTCCATCCTCAACCCGAAAAGGCCCCACAAGCTCATCTTTGATGATACCAGCCCAAACCAGTACTCCACCTCCACCTTGCTGGCGTCTGAGTCAGACTGGAGCTCTCTGCCCTTTACCAATCCAGCCACGGGCCCATCCATCTGGCCCATCAAGACTCACTCTCATTTCATCAGTCCATAAAACCTTAGAAAAATCAGTCTTGAGATATTTCTTGGCCCAGTCTTGACGTTTCAGCTTGTGTGTCTTGTTCAGTGGTGGTCGTCTTTCAGCCTTTCTTACCTTGGCCATGTCTCTGAGTATTGCACACCTTGTGCTTTTGGGCACTCCAGTGATGTTGCAGCTCTGAAATATGGCCAAACTGGTGGCAAGTGGCATCTTGGCAGCTGCACGCTTGACTTTTCTCAGTTCATGGGCAGTTATTTTGCGCCTTGGTTTTTCCACACGCTTCTTGCGACCCTGTTGACTATTTTGAATGAAACGCTTGATTGTTCGATGATCACGCTTCAGAAGCTTTGCAATTTTAAGAGTGCTGCATCCCTCTGCAAGATATCTCACTATTTTTGACTTTTCTGAGCCTGTCAAGTCCTTCTTTTGACCCATTTTGCCAAAGGAAAGGAAGTTGCCTAATAATTATGCACACCTGATATAGGGTGTTGATGTCATTAGACCACACCCCTTCTCATTACAGAGATGCACATCACCTAATATGCTTAATTGGTAGTAGGCTTTCGAGCCTATACAGCTTGGAGTAAGACAACATGCATAAAGAGGATGATGTGGTCAAAATACTCATTTGCCTAATAATTCTGCACTCCCTGTTTATATATAAATATGGACTTTTATAAAATGGGTTTTATGGACTGATGAAATGAGAGTGAGTCTTGATGGGCCAGATGGATGGGCCCGTGGCTGGATTGGTAAAGGGCAGAGAGCTCCAGTCCGACTCAGACGCCAGCAAGGTGGAGGTGGAGTACTGGTTTGGGCTGGTATCATCAAAGATGAGCTTGTGGGGCCTTTTCGGGTTGAGGATGGAGTCAAGCTCAACTCCCAGTCCTACTGCCAGTTTCTGGAAGACACCTTCTTCAAGCAGTGGTACAGGAAGAAGTCTGCATCCTTCAAGAAAAACATGATTTTCATGCAGGACAATGCTCCATCACACGCGTCCAAGTACTCCACAGCGTGGCTGGCAAGAAAGGGTATAAAAGAAGAAAATCTAATGACATGGCCTCCTTGTTCACCTGATCTGAACCCCATTGAGAACCTGTGGTCCATCATCAAATGTGAGATTTACAAGGAGGGAAAACAGTACACCTCTCTGAACAGTGTCTGGGAGGCTGTGGTTGCTGCTGCACGCAATGTTGATGGTGAACAGATCAAAACACTGACAGAATCCATGGATGGCAGGCTTTTGAGTGTCCTTGCAAAGAAAGGTGGCTATATTGGTCACTGATTTGTTTTTGTTTTGTTTTTGAATGTCAGAAATGTATATTTGTGAATGTTGAGATGTTATATTGGTTTCACTGGTAAAAATAAATAATTGAAATGGGTATATATTTGTTTTTTGTTAAGTTGCCTAATAATTATGCACAGTAATAGTCACCTGCACACACAGATATCCCCCTAAAATAGCTAAAACTAAAAACAAACTAAAAACTACTTCCAAAAATATTCAGCTTTGATATTAATGAGTTTTTTGGGTTCATTGAGAACATGGTTGTTGTTCAATAATAAAATTAATCCTCAAAAATACAACTTGCCTAATAATTCTGCACTCCCTGTATATATATATATCTGTATATTTCTTTGAGCGTGTGTGTGTGTATATATATATATATATATATATATACATACTGAACAGCCAGCAGATTGCCAGGTGGGGTGGGGGTGGTGAAGCGTGGGGTAGGTGGTATTTACTGATTAATTATACACATATCATATGTGATATGTGAATAATTCATCAGTATATACCACCTACCCCACGCTATGATATGTGTTTAATTCATCAGTATATACCACCTACCCCATGCTATGATACGTGTATAATTCTTCAGTATATACCACCTACCCCACGCTTCACCACCTCCACCCCACCTGGCAATCTGCTGGCTGTCCAGTATTTTTTTGAAGGGCAGCTGGCAACCCTAGGAACTACATAAAACAAACAGACAAAATCAATTATGTTTCCCTGTAGCATCTCTTGTTTTTTTTGTTGTTGTTTTTTTTTTTTTTTCAATTAAATCAAACCATGTTGTAGTTCTTTCTATTACCAGGTTCCAAATGATTACTTTTTGTTTTGCAAAATTTAGTTCTCGATATTCAACAAGTCAAAGATTTCATGGGGAGCCATAAATGTGACAGAAACAAATGAAATGATTACTGCATCAACCATTAAATCTTGTATATGAAACCTTCCTTGCCCATTTGTCGGAAGACATATTTAATAGCTTTTTATGAATGTAGATACATAAATAGGGCAGAAAGCAAATGATCTTAATATGCTCTTAGTTTATTTGCTAAATAGCATGTTATTGTAGTCATTGTACCAGCACTGAGTCTTCCTAATGGATGTTATTAAATGGACATTAACCTCTAAAATGTCAGCCATGAAAAATAAAGAGTATTATATAATCGTAAAGCTGTTAAAAGTTATTTTGAATAGTGCATTTGTGTGCATAGCTTTTTTTACTAGGTACAGCTTTTTCACTGGGTTATATGGAAAAACTACCATAGTGCTGTTAGTGTACAGTGATGATGAAAGTGCAGGGTTCCAGATTAGCCTGGAACACCTTAAGGGTTAAGATTTCAGGGAGGAGGAGTGTGTGTGGAGCTGAGTATTAGATTTGCAACAATGTTGCAGATCTAAGGGAGGGGTCTCTACTCACAGTTAAGAAGGGGATTCTGGGAGTTTGAGGCCCTCTTTCTGTTCAGGAACATCACTGATCTTCACGTAGCTGAGAGATTTTCTTTGCTTCAACATGGATAGGTCTCGCAGATCTTATCTTCCTCCACTGCGGTTCAGGGATGAGGCTTCATCGTCAGGACGCAGGACACCTGGGGAGAAAGAGATAAGTGACCTTGAAATTGTACCCCCTTCTCCTAGGGCCCAGGGGCCTCACTGAGGCTAGGCCATCATTCCCTTCAATCCCATCCACCCATTCATTAGTGATACTAGGGGGGGATTGGAACACCCTGCAGAGGCCCCAGCAGGGTCTAGGGGCCCACAGGATGCATATGGTTCTGTGGTGGGAGAGGGGGTTCCTGTTTTAATGGGGCCTAAACCTGAGCCTAGTGCCAGTCAGGATGCCTCTGGGGTCGGGATAGTAGGCCTCACTGGTTTAGGTACTGGGCCTCCTTCATTTCTGCAATCCCCAGTAAGTTTAGGGGCTCTGCAGCAGGGACAGCTAACGACCGTGTGGTCGCTGGTTCAATCCCTGTCTGCAGTGTTAGGCCGGCCTGTTCCAGTTTGTGGGCCTGCGATGGGTCCCGGAGCCTCCTTGCCCCATGTCACCCCACTCCGGGGCACTTTGGATGGCCCCGGAGCATAGTTTATTCTTTTAATCGCCTGTTTGCTACCTCCCCAGGAGTGGTTAGGCTGCTCAGGCATTTAGTGCTACATTGCCTGCAGTATAATATTAATTTTGTGGCAAAACATGTGCCAGGGGTAAAGAATGTTATGGCGGACGCGCTGTCTAGGGGGAAGTGGGAGGAATTCAGGAAGGTGGCTCCTAGAGCATCTCCTCACGGCATGCCTTGCCCATTTTATCTCTGGCAGCTCGGCTTCCCTGGGAATTCGTCTTCCCGCTAGTTCAAGCCTCGTTGGCTCCAGCGACAAGGAGGGCATACGTGAGGCATTGGAACGAGTGGCAAGCATTCTGCAGGAGTAAACATATACCGTGCCATCAGGCTTCACAGGTAACACTTTTAGAGTGGCTGGTGTCCATGCGGCAGAGGGCGATTAAGAAATCGCTAATATTCCCACATCTCACGTCTCTATTTCAATCTATAGATGACGGTATGAAATGGTCTAGGAGCTCTCTTGAAGCACATATTTCTGTCATAGCTAAACCAGATAAAGACCCCACACTAGTAAGCAACTATAGGCCAATCTCCCTATTAAATTCAGATCTGAAAATTTATGCTAAGATCCTTGCCGCCCGAGTCAATAGAATACTCCCCCAAATCATACATGTCGACCAATCGGGCTTCATACCAAAAAGAGAAGCCCGAGACAATACCATCAGAGTCCTGCACTTGATTGAATAGTCCAGCCGGTCGAACATACCATCTATCCTAATCTCTACAGATGCTGAAAAAGCGTTTGACCGGCTGGACTGGAACTTTCTGAAGCAGTGTCTGGAGGCCTTTGGTTTCGGCTCTGTCATGATCCAAAGGATATTTAGCTTATATTCTCGCCCCACGGCAAGGGTTCGCACGAATGGGACTTTGTCTGATAGTTTTAACATACAAAATGGCACGAGACAGGGCTGCCCCCTGTCTCCTCTGCTATTCGCCATCTGAATTGAAGTACTTGCATCACACATCAGAAATAATCCCAACATATCTGGCATAAAATTAGGCCCAAATACATATAAACTCACCCTTTATGCCGACGATGTCCTTACCCTGCTAACCCACCCGCATGGGTCTTTGCCACACCTGCTAGAGGAATTTGATAAGTTTGGTGGCCATTCAAACTTCCTGATCAACACACAAAAGTCGGAAATTCTTAACCTCAATATGCGAAGAGGAGACTTTGATGCACTTAAGACACATTGTCAGTATAGACTCCTACATGATAAAATTAAATATTTAGGAATACACATAGCCCCATCCATCAATAAAATATTTAAATACAACTACCTACCTATCCTGCATAAGATTAGGAAGGACTTTGACTCCTGGCAAGCTCGACCCCTCTCCTGGTGGGGCAGGATCCAGTCGATTAAGATGACTACCCTCCCTCAGATCCTATACATTCTACAAGCTGCTCCAGTTCACTTACCGATTACATACCTGAATCAAATCCAAGCTCTAATAAATTCCTTCATATGGGGGAATATTAAACCCCAGATCAGTAAGAGAGTTCTAGTAAAACCATTGGGAGGGGGAGGATTAGGAGTTCCCTTGATCTCTCAATATTATAGCGCAGTAACACTGCAGAGAGTGTGGGAGTGGCATGACCGTTCCTCCACTAAGGCTTGGGCCTCCATTGACTCCTTTCTCTTGGGAACACCTACCATAGGCCCACTTTGTTGGATCTCACACAAATGCAGACCTGCATACGCTAGGTCCTCATTGTTATACTCCCACATTTTTCGTACATGGGACTTAGTTAGAATCAAAGTTAAGGGAATATCATTGTTTACCTCACCTATGTCTCCAATACCAATAAACGCAGAATTTAGTGGAGGGATAGTCCCGCAGGTGCCAGACCATGTAGGCACAACTCAAACAATCCCATTCACATGCCTGACTAATAGAGGGGCCCTGAAATTAAGAACACAACTATTAGACACTGCTGGGGGGGCCTTCTCCCATTGGCTTAAATACAATCAACTGACACACTTATTGAGCACCTCACCCCACAAACAAGACCTCCTGAGAGAAATGACACGTTTCGAACGTTTCTGCTTTGAAGGAACGGTTCCTAAGGGGTCTCTATCGATGGTTAAAAAACTGATGGACATGTCTCTTACACTACCACCCTCGTCATACGACTTACACTGGCAGACTGAGTTAGACTTCCCTATTTCCAAAGAACAGTGGGAAAACATATTCTACCACTCCTCCAAGTCCTCATCATCTCCCAGGATACTGGAGATGAATCACAAAATTCTATACCGGTGGTATCTTACCCCAGTTAGGCTTAAGCATATATATCCTAGCTCCAATGCGACATGCTGGAGGGGCTGTGGCACAATGGCCCATATTTGGTGGCAGTGCCCGAGGCAGCTTCCCTTCTGGGAAGGCATCACTAGTCACATGACAATAGTCTTAGGGGATCAATTTAACTTATCACCTCTCACAGTTCTTCTTAGCTACAACCCGGGCAAAATGTGTAAAATTAGATGGAAACTTATACAAAATTGCCTTAATAGTGCCAGGTTACTTATCGCCGAAAGTGGAAGTCTACAGGTGTACCTACTGTTCAGGAGTGGCTGCTTAACACATCTGAACTGCTTTCTGTCGAAGAATACTCCTATTTTAAGAGTGGTTGTTTGCCCCTATACCATAACATCCAGTTTTACTGGCAAACATTACTACACACTCCTATAAGACCACCTTAGATAGTAAAACTACATGAACATTAGCTAATCTAAACTGCCCACCCGGGCTGACCCCCCCATCCTCTTTTACAACAATTGTAATGATGGTTAAATAGGTTCTGAGTTTGAATTTTGCAAAATTTGTGATGGTTTATCATAAAAGTGCAGTTTGATTAACCACATGATCGGCAAGTAAATATTGAATACAGCTGGACATTTAAGTGAATGGCCTAGGTAATGGGCAAAAGACTGATTCATTCCTTTCACTCACTGGCAAAAGATATATCTGTGTTTGCTCCTTATCCTCTCTTCCCTTTTCCTATTTGTAACATTTGAATATGTGTGGTATGATATTCTGTACTATGTTTATTTTTACTCAATAAAACTTTATTAAACATAAAAAAAAGAAAAAAAAAAAAAGAAATCGCTAATACAGGGGAAATTGGCAACATTATCCTTCTTCAGCAAGCTCTTTCAGTTGAGAGACTTTACGGGAACCTTTCTGGTCAGGCAGTCTGTACGGGGTTGGGGGTGGGGAGAGTTACAGAAAGGGGATAATAGGGAGCCCATTACCATGCCCCGTCTTATTAGATTGATGCAAGTGTTGGAGGAGGTTTGCAGAAATTCATATGAGGCCTCATTGTTTAGGGCAGCTTTTGCATTGGCTTTTCACTGGGCCATGCGAATTGGCAAATTGGTTTCCCCATCAGGCAAAGTAAAGCAGGCAGGAGTGCAGAGTCAGCATGTCAGGCTGTCCGAGGAGTCGGTACTTTTGTTCATATCAAGGTCAAAAACTGACCAGGAGGGGAAAGGAGTGTGGTTGCATCTCCCGAAATCGGGGGATTGCAGGGCATGCCCGGTGGCGCTGCTGAGCGGATTTGCGGCACAACGTCCGGTAGGGGGAGGTCCATTCCTAATTCACCAGAACGGGCTAGGGTTAACTAAATTTCAATTTCGCAGGGTGTTAGCTAAAGCAGTAGCAAATGTCGGGTATGACTCGACGTGTATAGCCCCGCATTCATTTAGAGTAGGCGCGGCAATCTCTGCAGCTGCGTTGGGTTGATCAACAGATAGGGTTAAGGCACTGGGTCGGTGGAGTTCTCAGCACTATAAAACCTATGTTAGGCCCCTAGAGGACCCTTCCCACTGATATGGGTTGGGATCGTTTGGGGTAGGGTTGCAGTCGGGGGGTTGCGATGGGTTGCTTGTGTTTTTAACATGGTGCTGTGTTTTTACAGGTAAAGGCAGGGCCCCCCAAAAGGTCTGGATCTTCGGCCACTCGTTTGTTCATTGGGCCTCGATCAGAGCTCTAGCAGTCCCGGATGGGAGCCGGCTCGACTTTAACCTCTCCCAGGCGTCCATCAGGTGGCTAGGGCGCAGAGGGCTGTGCTGGCACGAACTACCAGCGCTAATCCAGGAGGCTCACCGGAGGTGGGGTCGTCCAGACATTTTAGTGGCATTTAGGGGCAACAATTTGGGTGCTTTGCCTACCGTTGAGTTAATTAATATCATGGGGGCTGATATCAGATGGCTGCACACATGGTTGCCTGGTGTGAAAGTGGAGTGGTCTTATATCATTCCCAGATTGCATTGGAGGCATATGTCAAGTCACA
This sequence comes from Bombina bombina, assembly GCF_027579735.1. NCBI lineage: Eukaryota > Metazoa > Chordata > Amphibia > Anura > Bombinatoridae > Bombina > Bombina bombina. Next base: position 1,319,888,042 of record NC_069500.1, read on the forward strand.
AGGCAGCATTTGGGGTCTGAAAAAAGATAAATAGGAACGTGGGCAAGGTAATTTCAGATTTGGGAGGTTTCGTAGTGAGGCACTCCGACATCTTGGCCGGGGACAAAAGTCTTTACAGAAAATATGGAGTTCATTTAACAGAAGTGGGTTTAGATAGATTTAACATTAATATTAAGAAGGCCCTAGCAGTCATAGTATAAAAAAAAAAAAAAAAAATTTGGTTAAATTATCATTACAGGTTAGTGGTTGGCGGCAAGAATATGTCAGGACAGTTATCTTCTTGTGGCGGGCGGTAGCATCCCAGACGGCAGATAGAAAGTGGGGAGGAGTGACGGCCATTGCAAGGGGTGTGACGTACCCAGGCGCGTGCTTGGGGAAAACGCCTCCTGGGTTGCTGAGGGCTGAACAGCTTGAGTTTTTATCCTTCTATCTGGTACTGCGTTGTAGCCGGGCTCCGCTTTGTTTCCGTTTGCCTGGGGGGCTGCTTCTCGCTTCATATGGGTTTATATATAGTTAGACATTGCCGCTCAACAGTTAAGTTAAAGTTAAGAGTTTATAGTCATTTACCCGTACCTAGGTAAATGAGTTATAGTTAAGAGTTTGAAGAAGGCCTTGATGCTTTATAATAAAATCATTCAAGGAGTGCCTCTTATTAATAAAATGACCTGCACGGTCTTACTTCCATCTGGTTGTTGTGTCTTTATTTATTTATTAGAGTTTAGTATGGAATACATGCCACACCCGCACGACATTGGACCTTTAATCCCTTATGAAAGTGCAGGGATCCAGATTAGTCTGGAACGCCTTAAGGGTTAAGGTTTTAGGGAGGAGGAGTGTGTGTGGAGCTGAGTGTTAGATTTGCAAAAATATTGCAGATCTAAAGGAGGGGTCTCTACTCACAGTTAAGAAGGGGATTCTGGGAGTTTGAGGCCCTCTTTCTGTTCAGGAACATCACTGATCTTCATCCGCCCACCCACCGAACCCTTGGAGTGGCAATAAACAGTAATTAGTTAATAGTGTTAGTTATTCCTGGGGCCGGACAGGGTTAGTCAACCTATAGTCTTTGGGTAAGTCCAGGGCGTTAATGATTTTCAGCTCCCCTCAGTATCGTCTTGGTATTCGCCTGGACGGGCTGGGGGTCCAATAAGGATTGAGCGTTGCTGCACCCTAAAGGCGGGCGGTAGCATCCCAGGCAGCAGATAAAAAGCGGGGAGGAGTGACGGCCATTGCAGGGGGCGTGACGTACCCAGGCACGTGCTTGGGGGAAAGCGCCTCCTGGGTTGCGGAGGGCCGAACAGCTCGAGTTTATATCCTTCTATCTGGTACCGCGTTGTAGCCAGGCTCCGCTATGTTTCGGTTTACCTGGAGGGCTGCTTCTCGCTTCATATGGGTTTATATATAGTTAGACATTGCTGCTCAACAGTTAAGTTAAAGTTAAGAGTTTATAGTCATTTACCCATACCTAGGTAGATGACTTATAGTTAAGAGTTTGAAGAAGGCCTTGATGCTTTATAATAAAATCATACAAGGAGTGCCTTATTAATAAAACGACCTGCACAGTCTTACCTCCATCTGGTTGTTGTGTCTTTATTTATTTATTAGAGTTTAGTATGGAATACATGACGCACCCGCACGACATTAGGCCTTTAATCCCTTATGCACTTAAAGCAAAACAAAAAATAATTTAAATAAATGCAAAAAACAAACAAACAACAAAAAGCAACAAAACAAAACAAAACTGGCTTATATTTTAAAATTACTTTCTTAGAAGCAACCAAAAAATGGACACAAATTGTTTATGAAGAATCAATATGATATGCACATCAAAAATGGATACATGGGGGCCGATTTGTCAATGTCTGGCGGACATGATACTCTGTAGCTTTTGATGTCCGCCAGACATCGCTAAATCCGCTAGCTGGGGGTGTCAATCAACCCAATCCTATGCAATTGGGCGTATTGATATCCGCTGCTTCTTAACTCCTGTTTCTGGCGAGCCTAAAGATTTGCGCTGAAACAGGGGTAATTGGCCCCATTCGGGCCATGATAAATCGGCCCCCAAAAGAACAAAGTAAATTTGATTTTTAAATGGTTCTTTTAAAATATATGTATTTTATTTTAAACATGTAATGGACAAAATATTAGAAAGTGCTTTCAAAAATATTGTTTGTAGTGATTGTTGGGGATTCTGTGGGTCATTTAAATAAAGTGTGGATTGATTAAAGGGACAGTCTACTCCAAATTTGTTATTGTTTTAAAGGATAAATAATACCTTTATTACCCATTTCCCAGTTTTGCATAACCAACACTGTTATATTAATATACGTTTTATCTGTGTGATTACCTTGTATCTAAGCCTCTGCAGATTGCCCCCTTATTGCCCCCTTATCTCAGTTCTTTTGAAAGATTTGAATTTTAGCCAATTAGTGCTGACTCATAAATAACTCCACAGTAGTGATCAATGTTAACTATATGGCACACATGAACTAGCACTATCTAACTGTCAAAAATAGTCAAAATGCACTGAGATAAGAGGTAGCCTTCAATGTCTTAGAAATCAGTTTATGAGCCTACCTAGGTTTAGCTTTAAACAAAGAATACCAAGCAAAAATAGGAAATTTGATGATAAAAGTAAATTGGAAAGATGTTTAAAATTGAATGCCCTATATCTAGAACATGAAAGTTTAATTTTAACTAGACTGTTCCTTTAAGTTAAAAGGACATGAAACTCATTTTTTTCCTTTTTATGATTCAGAAAGAAAATACAATTTTAAACAACTTTCCAATTTACTTCTATTTTCTAATTTGCTTAATTCTCTTGATATCCTTTGTTGTATATATCTAAATAGGCTTAGTAGCTGCTGATTGATGGTTGCACATAGATACCTCATGTGATTGGCTCACCCATGTTTATTGCTATTTTTTCCAACAAAGGATATCCAGAGAATGAAGCAAATAAGATAATAGAAGTAAATTGGAATGTTGATAAAATTGCATTCTTTATCTAAATCATGAAAGAAATGTTTTAAAGAGCTGCTTCATATTCTAGACATGGGCATCATTTTGTAGTGGAATTCTATTTTTGGAGCTTGATTTATTTGTGTAAAAACCTGCAGCCAAATTCTGCATTTGTTTGTAAAGCAAATGCTGAATTGGAAATGCCTAGTATATTCTAAACAATTTAGCTTTACTTCATACAGTTCATTTTTGTTGTTGTTATATTGTTGTGCATATTCTGGTTTCAACTGCAAAGAATACAGATTTAGTGTAGTTTCCTATAGTTTCAGATCTTTACGGTTAAAGATCTGACCTTGTGATACAAATTCTAACGCCTAGATTTAGAGTTCTGCGGCCAAAGGGGTGCGTTAGCTACGCGTGCTTTTTTTCCCACGCACCTTTTAAATACAGCTGGTATTTAGAGTTCACAGAATGGCTGGGTTTTCAGTGCGTTAGGCTCCAAAAAGGGAGCGTAGAGCATAATTTAACGCCACTGCAACTCTAGATACCAGCGGTGCTTACGGACGCGGCCAGCTTCAAAAACGTGCTCGTGCACGATTACCCCATAGAAAACAATGGGGCCATTTGAGCTGAAAAAAAACCTAACACCTGCAAAAAAGCAGCGTTCAGCTCCTAACGCAGCCCCATTGTTTTCTATGGGGAAACACTTCCTACGTCTGCACCTAACACTCTAACATATACCCCGAGTCTAAACACCCCTAACCTTACATGTATTAACCCCTAATCTGCCGCCCCCGCTATCGCTGACACCTGCATATTATTATTAACCCCTAATCTGCCGCTCCGTACACCACCGCCACCTACATTATAGCTATGTACCCCTAATCTGCTGCCCCTAACACCGCCGACCCCTATATTATATTTATTAACCCCTAATCTGCCCCCCTCAACGTCGCCTCCACCTGCCTACACTTATTAACCCCTAATCTGCCGAGCGGACCGCACCGCTACTATAATAAAGTTATTAACCCCTAATCCGCCTCACTCCCGCCTCAATAACCCTATAATAAATAGTATTAACCCCTAATCTGCCCTCCCTAACATCACCGACACCTAACTTAAATTATTAACCCCTAATCTTCCGACCGAATCTCGCCGCTACTGTAATAAATGGATTAACCCCTAAAGCTAAGTCTAACCCTAACACTAACACCCCCTAAATTAAATATAATTTAAATCTAACGAAATAAATTAACTCTTATTAAATAAATTATTCCTATTTAAAGCTAAATACTTACCTGTAAAATAAACCCTAATATAGCTACAATATAAATTATAATTATATTATAGCTATTTTAGGATTTATATTTATTTTACAGGTAACTTTGTATTTATTTTAACCAGGTACAATAGCTATTAAATAGTTAAGAACTATTTAATAGCTAAAATAGTTAAAATAATTACAAAATTACCTGTAAAATAAATCCTAACCTAAGTTACAATTAAACCTAACACTACACTATCAATAAATAAATTAAATAAAATACCTACAATTATCTACAATTAAACCTAACACTATCAATACATTAATTAAATACAATACCTACAAATAACTACAATTAAATAAACTAAAGTACAAAAAATAAAAAAGAACTAAGTTACAAAAAATAATAAAATATTTACAAACATTAGAAAAATATTACAACAATTTTAAACTAATTACACCTACTCTAAGACCCCTAATAAAATAACAAAGACCCCCAAAATAAAAAAATGCCCTACCCTATTCTAAATTAAAAAAGTTCAAAGCTCTTTTACCTTACCAGCCCTTAAAAGGACCTTTTGTGGGGCATGCCCCAAAGAATTCAGCTCTTTTGCCTGTAAAAAAAACCATACAATACCCCCCCCCAACATTACAACCCACCACCCACATACCCCTAATCTAACCCAAACCCCCCTTAAATAAACCTAACACTAAGCCCCTGAAGATCTTCCTACCTTATCTTCACCTCGCCGGGTATCACCGATCGGTCCTGGCTCCAAAATCTTCATCCAACCCAAGCGGGGGCTGGCGATCCATAATCCTGCGGCTGAAGAGGTCCAGAAGAGGCTCCAAAGTCTGGATAATGGATAATACACTGTCAGTGGTATTAGCCAGACTACCTGAACTTAGAGGTAAGCGAGATAGCTCTGGGGTGAGACAAAATGCAGAGCATACTGACGCTTTAAGAACCATGTCTGATACTGCCTCACAATATGCAGAAGCTGAGGAAAGAGAGCTTCATTCAGTGGGTGATGTTAATGACTCAGGAAAGATACCTGATTCTAATATTTCTACATTTAAATTTAAGCTTGAACACCTCCGCGTGTTGCTTAGGGAGGTTTTAGCTGCTCTGAATGACTGTGATACCATTGCAGTGCCAGAGAAATTGTGTAGACTGGATAAATACTTTGCAGTGCCGGTGTGTACTGATGTTTTTCCAAATACCTAAAAGGTTTACAGAAATTATTAATAAGGAATGGGATAGACCAGGTGTGCCGTTCTCTTCCCCTCCTATTTTTAGAAAAATGTTTCCAATAGACGCCACCACACGGGACTTATGGCAGACAGTCCCTAAGGTGGAGGGAGCAGTTTCTACTCTAGTAAAGCGTACTACTATCCCTGTCGAGGACAGTTGTGCTTTTTTTTTTTTAGATCCAATGGATAAAAAATTTGAGGTTACCTTAAGAAAATATTTATTCAACAAGGTTTTATCCTACAGCCCCTTGCATGCATTGCCCCTGTCACTTTGGCTGCAGCGTTCTGGTTTGAGTCTCTGGAAGAGGCTTTACAGGTAGCGACTCCATTGGATGACATACTTGGCAAACTTAGAGCACTTAAGCTAGCCAATTCTTTTATTCTGATGCCATTGTTCATTTGACTAAACTAACGGCTAAGAATTCTGGTTTTGCTATACAGGTGCGCAGAGCGCTATGGCTTAGATCATGGTCAGCTGACGTGACTTAAAAATCTAAGCTGGGCCTGGTTGAAGGAGATTATTGCTGATATCACTGGAGGAAAAGGTCATGCCCTTCCTCAGGACAGGTCCAAATCTAGGGCCAAACAGGCTAATTTTCGTGCCTTTCAAAACTTCAAGGCAGGTGCGGCATCAACTTCCTCTAATAATAAACAAGATGGAACTTTTGCTCAATCCAAGACGGTCTGGAGACCAAACCTGACCTGGAAAAAAGGTAAGCAGGTAAAAAAGCCTGCTGCTGCCTCTAAGACAGCATGACGGAACGGCCCCCTATCCGGGAACGGATCTAGTAGGGAGCAGACTTTCACTCTTTGCCCAGGCGTGGGCAAGAGATGTTCAGGATCCCTGGGCGCTGGAAATTATATCCCAGGGATATCTTCTGGACTTCAAAGCTTCCCCCCCAAAAGGGAGATTTCACCTTTCACAATTATCTGCACACCAGATAAAGAGAGAGGCATTCTTACACTGTGTACAAGACCTCCTAGTTATGGGAGTGATCCATCCAGTTCCAAAGGAGGAACAGGGACAGGGTTTTTACTCAAATCTGTTTGTGGTTCCCAAAAAAGAGGGAACCTTCAGACCAATTTTGGATCTAAAGATCTTAAACAAATTCCTCAAAGTTCCGTCGTTCAAGATGGAAACTATTCGTACCATCCTACCACTGATCCAGGAGGGTCAATATATGACTACAGTGGATCTAAAGGATGCTTATCTTCACATTCCGATACACAAAGATCATCATCGGTTTCTCAGGTTTGCCTTTCAAGACAGGCATTACCAGTTGTAGCTCTTCCCTTGGGATTACAGCCCCAAGAATCTTTACAGACGACATCCTGATACAGGCGTCAAACTTCCAAATTGCCAAGTCTCATACGGACGTAGTACTGGCATTTCTGTGGTTGCATGGGTGGAAAGTGAACGAGGAAAAGAGTTCTCTATCCCCACTCACAAGAGTTTCCTTTCTAGGGACTCTGATAGATTCTGTAGAAATGAAAATTCACCTGACGGAGTCCAGGTTATCAAAGCTTCTAAATTCCTGCCGGGTTCTTCATTCCATTCCGCGCCCTTCGGTGGTTCAGTGTATGGAAGTAATCGGCTTAATGGTAGCGGCAATGGACATAGTGCCTTTTGCACGCTTACATCTCAGACCGCTGCAACTATGCATGCTCAGTCAGTGGAACGGGGATTACACAGATTTGTCCCCTCAACTGAATCTGGACCAAGAGACCAGGGATTCTCTTCTCTGGTGGCTATCTCGGGTCCATCTGTCCAAAGGTATGACCTTTTGCAGGCCAGATTGGACAATTGTTACGACAGATGCCAGCCTTCTAGGTTGGGGTTCAGTCTGGAACTCCCTGAAGGCTCAGGGATCGTGGACTCAGGAGGAGTCTCTCCTTCCATTAAATATTCTGGAACTAAGAGCGATATTCAAGGCTCTTCAGGCTTGGCCTCAGTTAGCAACTCTGAGGTACATCAGATTTCAGTCGGACATCATCACGACTGTAGCTTACATCAACCATCAAGGGGGAACGAGAAGTTCCCTAGAGATGCTAGAAGTTTCAAAAATAATTCGCTGGGCAGAGATTCACTCTTGCCACCTATCAGCTATCCATATCCCAGGTGTAGAGCACTGGGAGGCGGATTTTCTAAGTCGTCAGACTTTTCATCCGGGAGAGTGGGAACTCCATCCGGAGGTATTTGCACAACTGATTCATCGTTGGGGCAAACCAGAACTGGATCTCATGGCATCTCACCAGAACGCTGATAGATGCTCTAGCAGCGCCCTGGTCTTTCAACCTGGCTTATGTGTTTCCACCGTTTCCTCTGCTCCCTCGACTGATTGCCAAGATCAAGCAGGAGAGAGCATCAGTGATTCTGATAGCACCTGCGTGGCCACGCAGGACCTGGTATGCAGATCTAGTGGACATGTCATCCTTTCCACCATGGTCTCTGCCTCTGAAACAGGACCTTCTACTTCAGGGTCCTTTCAACCATCCAAATCTAATTTCTCTGAGGCTGACTGCCTGGAGATTGAACGCTTGATTTTATCAAAGCGTGGCTTCTCCGAGTCAGTTATTGATACCTTAAGACAGGCACGAAAGCCTGTCACCAGGAAAATTTACCATAAGGTATGGCGTAGATATCTTTATTGGTGTGAATCCAAGGGTTACTCATGGAGTAAGGTCAGGATTGCTAGGATATTATCTTTCTCCAAGAAGGTTTGGAAAAAGGATTGTCAGCTAGTTAAGCGTCTGGCAGATGTTCCAGACGTTCAGGCATTTTGTCAGGCTTTAGTTAGAATCAAGCCTGTGTTTAAACCTGTTGCTCCACCATGGAGCTTAAACTTGGTTCTTAAGGTTCTTCAAGGAGTTCCGTTTGAACCTCTTCATTCCATAGATATGAAGCTTTTATCTTGGAAAGTTCTTTTTTTGGTAGCTATTTCCTCGGCTCGTAGAGTCTCTGAGCTATCTGCCTTACAATGTGATTCTCCTTATCTGATTTTTCATACGGATAAGGTAGTCCTGCGTACCAAACCTAGGTTCTTACCTAAGGTGGTATCTAACAAGAATATCAATCAAGAGATTGTTGTTCCATCCTTGTGTTACACAATCTGGACGTGGTCCGTGCTTTAAAGTTTTACTTACAAGCTACTAAAGATTTTCGTCAAACATCTGCTTTATTTGTTGTCTACTCTGGACAGAGGAGAGGTCAAAAGGCTTCGGCAACCTCTTTTTCTTTTTGACTAAGAAGCTTAATCCGCTTAGCCTATGAGACTGCTGGACAGCAGCCTCCTGAAAGGATTACAGCTCATTCCACTAGAGCTGTGGCTTCCACTTGGGCCTTTAAAAATGAGGCTTCTTTTGATCAGATTTGCAAGGCGACGACTTGGTCTTCGCTTCATATTTTTTCAAAATTTTACAAATTTGATACTTTTGCTTCTTCGGAGGCTATATTTGGGAGAAAGGTTTATGGGCAGTGGTTCCTTCCATTTAAGTTCCTGCCTTGTCCCTCCCTTCATCCGTGTACTTTAGCTTTGGTATTGGTATCCCACAAGTAATGGATGATCCGTGGACTGGATACACCTTACAAGAGAAAACACAATTTATGCTTACCTGATAAATGTATTTCTCTTGTGGTGTATCCAGTCCACGGCCCGCCCTGTCATTTTAAGGCAGGTAATTTTTAAATTTAAACTACAGTAACCACTGCACCCTATGGTTCCTCCTTTCTCTGCTTGTTTTCGGTCGAATGACTGGCTATGACAGTTAGGGGAGGAGCTATATTACAGCTCTGCTGTGGGTGTCCTCTTGCAACTTCCTGTTGGGAATGAGAATATCCCACAAGTAATGGATGATCCGTGGACTGGATACACCACAAGAGAAATAAATTTATCAGGTAAGCATAAATTGTGTTTTTCTTTGTTAATCTGTATTGATCTGCCTGTGTCTTTGACACTGTTGACCACGCTATCTTGCTCCAAATCCTTCGGCATCTGTGACATAGCCCTCTTGTGGCTCTCCTCTTACCTGTCCAAACGCACCTTTAGGGGCCCATTTATCAAGCTCCGGATGGAGCTTGAGGGCCCTTGTTTCTGGCGAGCCTGCAGGCTTGCCAGAAACAGCAGTTATGAAGCAGCGGTCTAAAGACTGCTGCTCCATAGCCCTGTCCGCCTGCTCTGAGCAGGCGGACAGACAGTGCCGAAAATTAACCCGATCGAGTACGATCGGGTTGATTGACACCTCCCTGCTGGTGGCCGATTGGCCGCGAATCTCACAAGAGCTGCTGGTGCAATGCTGAATACAGAGAGAGTATTGCTCTCCGCATTCAGCGAGGTCTGTCGGACCTGATCCGCACTGTCGGATCAGGTCCGACAGACCTTTGCTAAATAGGCCTCTTAGTGTAAGCTTCTCTGGCTTAACCTCTGACCCTTTACCACTTTTTGTCCTTGGTCACCTTCTCTTCTCAATTTATACATCACCCTTAGATTCCTTAATACAGTCCCATGCTGATGATACCTAAATCTACATCTCTGCACCAGAGAAATCCCCTTCCTTACTAACTCATGTCACTAACTGTCTTTCTAATATTTGATTCTGGATGTCCTCTTACTACCTTAAGCTAAATCTCTCCAAAACTGAGCTCTTTGTTTCCCCCCCTTTCTTCCAAAATCCATACCCCCTAACTTTCTCTAACTGTTGATAATAGCATCATTATCCCAACAACGTATGCCCGATGTCTTGGGGTCACATTTGACTCAAATCTCTCTTTCACTCCCCAATTCCTGCCGCCTTCACCTTAAAAACATCTTAAAAATTTGCCACTTTCTCACACAAGACACAACTAAGACTTAAATCCACTCTCTCATCATTCCCCCCCCTTGACTATTGCAACTCCATCCTCTCTGGCCACCCTAGATGCCGTCTATCTCGCTTACAATCTATAATAAATGCTCCTCATCTGCTGCACCTCTCTGCCAGTCCCTTCATTGGCTTCCTCCAATTTCCAGAATAAAACACAAAATCCTGACTCTAACTTTTAAAGCTTTGAATAACATTGCTCCACCCTATAGCTCCAACCTAGTCTCCAGATACTCTCCCTCACTCTGCTCACGACCTTCTCCTCTCCTCCTCTCTTTTTATATCCTCACATTCCCGTCTTCAGGACTGGCCCCTATTTTGTAGAACTCTCTGCTACGCTCTACACGACTCTCCCCTAGTTTTCATACTTTCAAGCACTCTACTGTTCAGGAATGCATATAATATACACTAACATTTTCCTATCTTAGTTCCTTTCCTCCTTTAGTTATCCCCTTGAACCCCCTTAGCATGTAAGCCTACAAGCCTAGCTGCTTTGTAGATCACCTTCATGAGTGATGATTTACAACAGTGAAACTCTTGGCAGGGCCCTCTAACCCTGTCTCCCATAATTGTCACCTTATATATTTGACCCTTGTTTTTAGAACTGCAGAATCTGTTGGTGCTCTACAAATAACAGATTATAATAATAATAATAATAATAAATCTTTCTACTTATCTCCAATCCATTTAAAGTTAATTTTTACTTTAGCCGCTCCTTTAATTGAAATTTTCAGTACATTCAAAAAACAAATAAATTATAATTTCCCAATAAACTATTTTTAGCTGTTAAGTGAAAATTGCATGTAAACAATTTTGACAAGCACTTTCTCCTGTGTGATTGTTCATTCTTTGAACGGCTATTTTATAAAATTGTAAAAGGGGTTACAAAGGCAATTACTGATTGCTGCAAGTAGATGTCTGCGTGTACCACTGTTTCCTTCATACACTCAGGCCAGACAAAACTGATGTTTTAAAGTATTTTACATATAGAGAATAGAAGAAATGATAGCTACTCTGAAAGGTAGTATCTCTTTTTAATTAGTAAATACATTTTTTTTTAAATAATTATACAAATCCTAAAAAGAATTACTAGCAAACATACATTGATTTAAATTAGCATATAGGTTTGTCATGGTAGATAAACCGCACTGGAGGCTCATGCCACTGCTAACTTGACTGGAATTTGAAAGATTGTAGTTTACAGTATATGTAGCCCATGGTTTATACACAATTTCCGCTCCTAGATTAGCTTGTAGATCAATGAGTTATATTCCAGGCCTTTCTCAAACATTTGTCTGTAATAAAATCTTATATTATTAAAGGGACACTGAACCCACAATTTTTCTTTCGTGATTCAGATAGAGCATGCAATTTTAAGCAACTTTCTAATTTACTCCTATTATTAATTTTTCTTTGTTCTCTTGCTATCTTTATTTGAAAAAGGAGGCATCTAAGTTTTTTTTGTTCTGAACACTGGACAGCACTTTTTTATTGGTGGATGAATTTATCCACCAATCAGCAAGGACAACCAAGGTTGTTCACCAAAAATGGGCCGGCATCTAAACTTACATTCTTGCATTTCAAATAAAGATACCAAGAGAATGAAGAAAATGTGATAATAGGAGTAAATTAGAAAGTTGCTTAAAATTTCATGCTCTATCTGAATCATGAAAGAAAAAATTTGGGTTCAGTGTCCCTTTAAGTATGTAAAAATGTGCACACTGTAAGTAAGCAAAAAAAATACATCTAAAACTTTCCTCTTAAGGGACACAAAAACATTTTTTTCCTTTCATGATTCAGATAGAACATGCAGTGTTAAACAACTTTCTAATTTACTTTTTTTTTTCTCATGGTATCTTTCGTTGAAAAACAAGGACGTAAGTTCGGGAACGTGCACGTGTCTGGAACTCTATATGGCAGCAGTTTTAAAAGAAGGTTATTCATATGCATGAGCACTATATGGGAGTTCGGGAACGTGCACGTGTCTGGAACTCTATATGGCAGCAGTTTTAAAAGAGGTTATCCATATGCAAGAGCACTATATGGCAGCACTAATTTTGGCCATGTAGTTCTCCAGACAACTACCTAGGTATGTCTTCAACAAAGAATAACATGGAAATGAAGTAAATTTGACAATAAGGGGCAGATTTATTATTGTGTAGCAGTTGTAGCAGATCATGTCCACTGCACATCGATACATGCCGACAGCATACGCATTTCTCATTGCACAAACATTTCTTATGAAATGCTTGTGCAATACTGCCCCGTGCACATTCGCGTTCACTAGCAGGGGGTGTCACTCAACCCAATCGTATCCGATCGGGCTGATTGCTGTCTGCCACCTCAGAGGTGGCAGACGAGTTAAGGAGCAGCAGTCTTATGACCGCTGCTTCTAAATTACTGATGGCTTGCGCGGAATTAGCATCATACGGGGCATGATAAATCGGCCCCTAAGAGTAAATTGGAAAAAACTATTTTTTTGTATAGCCTGAATCACAAAATATTTTTTTGGGGGGGTTTAATTTCCCTTTAAGTGCAAAGTCTCCAATTCCTGTGTAAACATTTTTTTTTTCTTCATATGTCACACATTTCCAAGAAAGTTCACAAAAAAGGCTATAGTTCATTTTCTCATGTCCCGCTTTTGGGTGTCAATGCTGTAACTGTTGCTATTGTGATTCAGGGGTAGGGTTGCCATACTGCCGCTTTAAAGGGGGAGGCATTTGAAAAACACATATGTCAGTGTTCATATAATGGAAGATTATTCAAACATTTCTTTAAGCTGCCCCTGACATATGTATTTTTAAAAGTGTCCTACTCCTAACCTATATGGCCACCATATTCAGGGGGAAACAAACTCTTTTAAAATGAAATCTACCTATATTCTGATTTCTAAATGTACAAGCTGCACAATTAATAGAGAAATCAATTGTTGAATATTGATTTGAAATAACCATGTACTATTTCACCTCTGGCCGTTTTGAAATGGCCGTCTGACCCCTCCTGTCCTGACGTCACCCTCCAGCTCCCAGTGAGTGTTCCAAGTCGATCCTGTGCGTTCCTCTGTTTCGCGCATGCGCAATACGTGTATTGAAAGTTCTAAGGGCCAGATGATCTAAACCTCTCAATTTCAGATGTGGTGTTTCTGGCCAACCCTCGCGGGGACTGCCCTGGTGTAATTCTCATAAAAAAGGGGCAGTCCCTGTGAGCGGAGTGATGTCTCCTATTGAAAGTAATGGAGTTTACTGGAAAGAGAAACTTCGCACTGTGGAGCAAAGTTAGCAGTGGGTGCACTTTAAAAATTAAATTCTCAAGAAAATATAAATCACATTACACTGCTTTCTGCTTAAAGCATCTTACAATCGCCTATATTTCCATATGCATGTCTTTGTCTATTAGGGTTATAAGTATTTTGATTTTTCTGAGAAAAGCTCACCACCTTAAATTTGGAGAGAAAAAACAGATCAAGTGTACACATTTTTACAGAATTACGTTGAGATTAGAGAGACAGTTTCATATGGGCACTCACACTTTCAGCCCATTTTACAAAAAAACAATTATGCTTTGTATTGATAAGTACGCATTGCGTGCTTTTTTTTTGCACATCCAGTGTACTTAAATTACGATTAACATCGCGCACTCACCTAGATTACGAGTTTTGCGCTAAACAGGGTGCGAAAATAACGCCAACAAATTTGCGTTATTTTCCCCTATAGATATCAATGGGGGAGAGAGTGTTAGAAAAAAAATACCTGCGATCGCGGAATGGAGATCGCGTAATGCAACCCCATTGATGTCTATGGGGAAAAGAATGTTGCATTTAAACCTAACACCCTAACATAAACCCCTAGTCTAAACACCCCTAATCCGCTGCTCCCCAACATCGCCAACACTAATAAAAGTTATTAACCCCTATTCAGCCACCCCCGATATCGCTGACACCTAAATAAACCTATTAACCCCTAAACCGTCGGCCCCCCACTGTGATGCTCGTGGGATATTTCCCTATCAGACCAAACTTGGCCAGTAGTCTTCTTATCCCGGCGTCTAATGGAAGGATAAGGAAATATCCCAGAACAAAGTAAGTATAAGGAAATGAGGTAAGCAGTACTCATGGTAGACAGGGCAACAAGAGAAAGGCGATTAGCAGTTCAGGGGTAAACAAGCAGAATAGTCAGGAACAAGCAGAGGTCAGCAACAAAGGTAATCCAGCAGTTTAGCAGTTCATGGGTAAACCAGGAGACTGGTCAAGAACAGGCAGAGGTCAGCAACAAAGGTAATCCAGTGGTTTAGCAGTTCAGGGGTAAACTGGTAGAATGGTCAGGCAGGCAGAGTTCAGTAATGATAAGGCAATCCAGCAATTAAAGGGTTAAACAGGCAGAGTGATCAGGCATGCAGAGTTCAGTAATGATAAAGCAATCCAGCAATTCAAGGGTTAAACAGGCAGGGTGGTCAGACAGGCAGAGTTCAGCAATGATAAGGCAATCCAGCAATTCAAGGGTTAAACAGGCAGGGTGGTCAGACAGGCAGAGTTCAGCAATGATAAGGCAATCCAGCAATTCAAGGGTTAAATAGGCAAGGTGGTCAGACAGGCAGAGTTCGGTAACAATAAGGCAATCAAAGTTACAGCAGTTCAGAATAATAGCACCCAGGGAAGCATAAGACTAACCTATACTTGGGCAGTGAAGAGAAGCGAAGGAGGTACTTACATAGGCGCATGTTCGCTCCAAGGAGACCTCCCAGGTGAATCCAGAGGGGCATTGGATACTACACACAACAACCACCATGACCATGGCAACGGCCATGCTTACGGAGCTGCAAGTCATAGCAATGATTATGATCACAGAGGAGCGGCGTGACATAGTCCACCACAATTAAGGGTTCGCTCCAGGAACCAGAGTCGGTTTCAAAGGATGAGCAGCATGGGATTTGGAGACAAAAGATGGAGCATGCATATCACGGGCAGGGACCCAGGAGCGATCCGCCACAGAGTAACCCTTCCAGTGAATGAGGTATTGGAGCTGCCTGCATGATCCTAGCAACCTCATATTCCGGTTCCCCTTGGATGATGAGTGAAGAAGGATGACGTCTGAGTATAGTATATTTACTCGTGATGTAAGGTTTGAGCAGGGAGAAGTGAAAGACCGGGTGAATGTGCAAGGTGTTAGGCAAGGCCACTCTACAGGCAACAGGAGAAAGTCTTTTGAGGATTTTATAAGGACCAATGTACCGAGGTCCTAATTTGTGACAAGTTTGACGTAAGCGGATATGTCAGGTAGAGACCCAGACACGATCCCCTGCAGAATAGGCATGAATATCAGCTCGATGATGATTGGCAAACCTCTTGTATCTGAGAGTGTATTCATTGCCAATGGGTGGTGAGGTCAGGTAAGCGACGCTCTGCAGCAGGAACCCCTGTGGATTGAGCAGAAAGAGGAAAAACATGAGGTTCATAACCAGCTGTGGCCTGGAAAGGAGAGCATTGTAGAGAAGAATACCAATGAGTGTTCTTTGCCAGTTCAGCTAGGGGTAACAAGCCAGACCAATTGGTATGCTGTGAATTGACATAAGCTCTGAGATAAGCTTCAAGATCCTGATTGGTCCTTTCCATCTGCCCGTTAGTCTGGGGGTGATAACCAGAGGACAAAGACACAGTGGTTCCA
Source organism: Bombina bombina (assembly GCF_027579735.1). Taxonomy (NCBI): domain Eukaryota; kingdom Metazoa; phylum Chordata; class Amphibia; order Anura; family Bombinatoridae; genus Bombina; species Bombina bombina. The sequence continues at coordinate 1,319,904,035 of NC_069500.1, forward strand.
AGCAATTTGCAAAAGCTTCTCCAAAAGGTAGAAATAAATTGAGGGCCTTTGTCAGAGATGATGTTCATGGGTATACCATGGAGCAGTACCACTTTTAACAGAAAAATAGTGGACAATTCTTGGGCTTTAGGTAACTTAGATAAAGGTAAAAAATTAGCAAGTTTAGAGAATTGATCCACCACCACCCAGATGACTGTATGAGGGTCAGAAGGAGGGAGATCTACAACAAAATCCATGGCTATGTGTGTCCATGGTTGTTTAGGTATGGACAATGGTTGAAGTAGGCCATGAGGTAGGGAACGGGTAGTCTTATTAACAGCACAAGTCTAACAAGCCTTGACATAATCCTGAGAGTTTGACTTAATGATAGGCTACCACACGTGTTGGGAAAGAGGTTTAAAGGTTCTTGTCAAACCAGGATGACCTGACAGCTTGCTGTCATTAGCACAGGATAGCACAGGTTTGGGGGAACATAAAGGACTTCAGGAGCCGCAGGGGCTTCAGAAGGTTTTCTTGACTGGGCGCATTGTAGTCTTTGAAGAAGAGCGGTGTTAAGCTTAGCAACCACACAGGAGGGAGGTATGATGTGTTTGATAACAGCTTCAGAAGAGTCACTAGACTGAGGAAACTGATGGGAAAGGGCATCAGCCTTTTTATTCTTGGTCCCAGGAAGGTAAGAGACTATAAAGTTAAAATGAGAAAAGAATAGGGCCCACCTGACCTGTTGAGGATTGAGACGATGAGCAGTCTCTAGGCATGTCAGATTCGTGTGGTCAGTAAGAATTTGAATGGGGTTAGCGGTACCCTCTAGCCAATTATGCCATTCAGTCAGGGCAATCTTAATGGCTAAGAGACCACGATTACCCACATTGTAATTCCTCTCTGCAGGAATAAACCGTTTGGGGAAAAAAGGCTACAGGGTGCAACTTGGAAGTTAAACCCTTTGGGTTAAGAATGCACCAGCTCCTATCTCAGAGGCATCAACCTCAAAAGTGAACTGCAAGTCAGGATCAGGATGGCAGAGCACAGGAGAAGAACAAAATACCTTTTTCAGAGCATCCACAGCTACAGGAGGCCATTTCTTGCAGTCTCTGTTTCGTTTAGTCAGCTCAGTACGTGGAGGAACAATTTAGAAGAAGTTCTTTATAAACTTGCGATAATAATTGGAGAACCCCAAGAATCTCTGTAGTTCCTTTAATGAGGTGGGTTGAGACCATTCCAGAACTGTTGTTAGCTTTGTAGAATCCATGACAAAACCTTCCTTCAAGATGACATAGCCAAGGAGCTGGATCTGAACTTGATCAAACTCACATTTCTCCAGTTTGGTTACCAAATAATTATTTCTGAGATGAAGAAGTACCTGTTTATATGCTCATGATGTTCCTCAAGGGTGGATGAGAATATGAGGATGTCATCCAAATAGACGATGACAGTGCGATTAAGGAGGTCACGGAAGACATCATTGATGAATGCTTGGAAGACAGCAGGGTCTACACAGCCCAAAAGGCATTACGAGATATTTATAATGCCCTGATCTTGTGTTGAAGGCAGTCTTCCACTTGTGTCCCTGTAAGATATGAATGAGATTGTACGCCCCACTTAGGTACAACTTTGTAAAGTTGCAAGCATTCTGGAGTGAATCATATAATTCAGTGATCAAAGGAATAGGATAACGATTCTTGATAGTAATGTTTAGGGCTCTGTAGTCGATACAGGGTCTGAGACCACCATCCTTTTTACTGACAAAAAAGAAGCCAGCCTTGGTTTCAGCTTTGGAGAGCGGATACGTCCTGCCTCCAGGAAAGAGGTCTATTTTGCAGTCGTAAGGACGGTGGGGTGGCAGCACATCAGCTGCTTTCTTTTCAAAGACATCCATAAATTTTGCATATACTGAGGGAAGATTATAAGGGGTCAGAAGGCTGGCTATAGGGATGTGATGCAGCAGAGTAACCTTAGCCAGGCAGGAGTGAAAACAGGATTTGCCCCAGGAGGCCAACTGTCCCTCAGTCCAGTCAAATTGAGGTTAGTGTTTACGTAGCCAAGGAAGAACAAGGATAACTGGTTGTGCAGGAGAATGAATGACATTGAACTGCAATTGTTCGGTATGAAGGACTCCCACAGTTATGGGTAAGGGGTGCTGATTCAAAATGGATTAACCCTGATCCAAGGGGAGTGCAATCCAGAGTAGTTATTTTAAGACATTGTTGCTTTTGAAGAAGAGGTAAACCTGCATGATTCATGAAACAGTGATCTAGAAAATTTCCATTGCCCCTGAATCAATAAAGGCTTGAGCATGGACAGAATTCTAAAGAAAGATAAGGGTAATGGGTACCATGACCCGAGAAGGGTAAGGGGAATTAGCAGTGGCCACGCTTAGAGGTACCCCACTTTTATCCTCTAAGCTTTGGCTTTTCCCGGCACTAAATCACAATTCTTGAGTTGGTGTGAATTAGAACCACAATAGAAACACAGTCTCAATCTCCTTCTTCTCTGTCTTTCAGATTCAGAGGGTTTAAGGGAAGAGAGATCCATGGGTTCCTCTTCAGAGGTAACTGGAGGTGCTGAAGAGGTAGAGGATAGTCTAGAGATTGGATGATTAGGAGGACGAGAGGGAAGGAATCTACAAGTTCTCTCTCTCTCAGCTTGTCTCTCCTGAAAGCGAGAATCCAGACTGATACAAAGTGTTATGAATTCATCCAGGGAAGATAGAACATCACGATAAGTGAGCTTGTCCTTTATGCGCTCATGCAGACCTCTCCTGAAGGCCGCTTTGAGAGCACTGCCATCCCAACTGGTCTTATGTGCCAAGGTTCGAAACTCTGCGTATTGTGCCACAGATCTATTGCTCTGGCGGAGATCCAAAAGAGAGTACTCTGCAGCAGAAGCGTGGCTGGGGGTCCCAAATACGGAAGATAATGCAGATATGAAGGCATCTGCATCATTCAGGAGCTAAGCACTCTGTTCCAAAAGGGGATAGGCCCAGGCTAGGGCCTTGTCTTTCAATAAAGAAATTATAAAAGTGACCTTTGACTGATGAGACTGGAAAGTGTGAGGGTCATTGTGAAAGTATCAATGCTAAAATATATAATGTCCTACTTAAGCGCCGACTAACACCTATATGCCCGGAAGAGGCGAAACCTAGCTTTCGGCTATTAGAGAGTGGTTATAAAGAAATGGAGTGACCAGGCGCCAAATAACGGAGGCTAGGTATGAGCGTGGAGATCTAAAAACAGTTCAAATTTAATAACATAAAAACAGGTTGTAAAATATTGACAAAGGTTAAAAACAATGTTGACAATGATAAAGAATCAAGCAATATGCACAATTCCTGGTTCATGGATCCATAAAGGTACAAAACTAAAACTTGTTACAGTAATAGTAGACAAGGTACAATAAATGTGATTTAATAAATCACTATCTAAAGCTACAGGAGCTGCTAATGTGGGTTAGATGGTGCAATGTTGTGCAAAAAAATGTGTCCAAAATCAGTGATGTGGTGTCCAAAGCAAATCAAATCAAAAAACAGATAGATATCTAAAACCAGACAAGTTCAATCAAATCAGTCCAAATATGGTGAATGTGAAAAAATGTGGAAAAAAGTAAGTAAAGATGTGTAAAATGTCCTCAAAGTGTTTAAAACAAATCCAAAAATTGCTAGTGAACAAAAATAGTCCAAATGATATGATGTGTTGGAACCTTTGGTTCTTCTTCTCCTAGTAGAAAGGGGTTGAATCACAGGATAGGGAAAAAAACCATGGTGAAAGGAAAATACAAAAATGGATCGAAAAAATATATAATGAAAAAACCTGTGAAAAGAAAAATACAAGCAATGTGTAGCAAGTTCACAGATAATAACTCCAAATGGAAATGTGCTTACCAGTCTACGCGTTTCGGCCCCTCTAGGCCTTTATCAAGACTGGTTATTAGTACTTACTGTTGGCCTTTTATAGCTATCTGACCGGATGTCTGGTTTAACAGCACTTCCGGTTTCGTTGCTACTATTAATGTGAATAATATGAATAATTTCAATTCCCAGAGTCCCTATTTGTGAGAAATTTTTTATGATGGCTATTTGTTACTCTTAAATCTTTCAGAAATTAAAATACAATTGTTTTGTTCCTAATTTGTGTAGCCTCCGTATCTTGGTGACGTCACTTCCGGTCGGAACAAATTGCCGTGAATTACAGCTTATTTCAAATATGCTAAATTGTATACATTCTACTTGCTAAAATCAATATTTTAGGTAACCTGGTGTCGATTATCCTTAAAAATGGTTGTTTATACTCCTCATATCTATTCTTTATATGCCGATTTTTAAGCTATCCGATTGTTTGTGACGTCACCTGTTGGCCGCAAGGGGATTGGATAAACTTATGAATGTGTATTCAACAGTTCTCTATTGTTATGTTATATATGTAATATGTTATATCAACAATTTTCTCTTGATTGTATATAGTGTGAGCTCAGGGGATATCTTTCTATTCATAGCAATACTCAAAATCTTAATCTTATATCGTAAAGAATATGTTTTAATGTCCTGTGAGTCACAGCGTGATCGGGTATGCTTATCAGTATATAGTCTGCAAATCATTCTTGTGTTATATGTATGTACAACTAAGAGATAAGTATTTGTCTTGTAATACAGATTCTAAAGGGCATAGATATATGTTATTGGTTCATTTCAAACCAGTCCCAATCGATTCTCTCATACATCTATATGTTTAGTAATTACACTGTCCTAATACAAATACAAGTGAATGTATATTATAACTGAAGTGGAACATATAAATTTCTTACTATATGTTTACTGTGTAATCCTTCAGGGAATTTAAGATACTTATTAGTGTTACTTAGTAGAATCTCTCTGTTTAGATTATACTAATAATAATAATCGTTGTTGTTTTGAATAGAGGGCAGTTATTGAACTGACAGATGCTTGATTTATATTAAAATGTCCAATTTATACGTTCAAAATCAAAGGATATTGCTTTCCAAGAGATACAATCTTGGTACTAGCATCTAAGTGTTATAAATATCGTGTCGATCTCTATAGTAGATGAGGATATTAATTACAAAGGAGAGGATCAGATTTCCATGAGTTAATCCCTATAAGGGGGTGTGTCAAAATAGAAAGTGTTGGTTCTTAAAAAAAGTTTATCGGAGGTAATAAAAAGGGGGATTTGTTTCCATATCGTTTAGGGAAAAACATACCTAAAACTAGATCATTATTATGATATGGTGGTGGTTGTTAACACTGATATGCTATACTCAGTGTATCTGTGTGGTCTAGTTCGGTGGTTCTCTAAAAATCAAATTTCTAAGTATTGAAAATTGATTCTACTATGTAGGTGATGAATTAAAAAAATGACTGTTTAAATGAAACCAAGTCTAGTATTATATCCTTGGTATAGTCTTCTTGAGACATAATTCATTGAACCCTATTTGGGTATAGGTTATAAAGGTCAAAGCTTAAAGAATATATGTATGACAAATATATAAAAAAGTGTGTGTAAAAGACATTATAGTAAAGATGACAGAGGTGTGATTCTCAGTATTGGTTGTTAGATAAGTCAAATCTATCCATTACTGATAGATTTTGCTTATATCAAAAACTAAGTAGGGGTACTCTATAAATTACTCTTATCTTAAAATTGGGAGATATTGTCATTGGTAGTGCCCATACCAGTTAAAAGTTTATTATAAGGAGAGCGTATTGATCTAACCACTTAGTGTTAGCCCATAACTTTGAGAGTCAGATACAGAGAGAGGATGTTTTATGGGTATAACAGGATATTCAGAGAGAGGATATTTATTGGGTATAATAGGATCTAACAGGATATTACAGCCATATGGAGGTTATTTGGTCGTGTAGTTTGTCACTGAGGATCAGATTATATTAAATAAGTGCGAGAGGTCTTCTTTATTATTTAATCCCTTCAGATAAAGGCAGTCTAAATTAAAAATCCATTTAGATTCGGCAATCCGCAGTTTGTTGTTATAATTGCCTCCTCTCCAGCACTTTGCTACTTTTTGTATTCCCATAAATGATAGGTCCTTTGTATTCCCTTGATGTTTAGTCGAGAAATGACGGTACAAAGCTGTCTCCATATTCAATTTCTCAATGAGGAGTAGATGTTCTCGGATTCTATCCTTTAGGGTCCTAGACGTTTGGCCTACATATTGAAGCCCACAGGAGCATTGCAGCATGTAAATGACTCCACTGTCCTGGCATCTGATCAGGTCATGTACCCTGTATTTCTCTCCTGTATGATGGCAGCTGAAGATTGCCGATTTAGTACCATGCTTACATGCCTTGCACGATATACAGGGAAAAAAGCCTTTTATCTCATTCCCATATACATCTTTTACACCTGATCTTTTCTTCTTTTGTATACTGGGAGCTAGCTTACTTTTTAAGTTCTTGGTCTTCCTGTAGATGAACCTTGGTTTGGATGGTAATCTCTCACCTATAATGTCGTCGTCCTTCAGTAGTGACCAGTGTTTATGAAATATATTTTCGATAATATTTTTATTTCCACTGTATTCTGTTATCATATTGATGTTAAATGTATTGTCTTCCGTTGGGTTTTCTTTTCTTTTGTATTTCATCAGTTCTGTTCTTTCAATATGGCTGATTTCTTGTATCTTTTGTTCTAGTTTATCCTTATTATACCCTCTATCCAGAAACTTGTTCTTGATAAGTTCTGCTTGTTCCTCCCATTTTTCGTTAGTAGAGCAATTCTTCTTTATTCTTAAAAGCTGACCTGTCGGAATGTTGTCCTTCCAGGACTTGTGGTGGCAACTCATTCTATGAATGAAATTATTGCTATCAACTTTTTTGAAAAAAGTGGATGTCTCTATTTTCCCTTCCTCTATTTCGATTTTAAGATCCAGGAAGACCAGTTCGGTCCTGCTCCAAGTGTATGTGAATCTTAAGTTGTCAGTGCTTCTATTCATCACCTCAATAGTGTAATCGAGATCTTCCTGTGTTCCCTTCCATATGATGATAATATCATCTATATACCGGCGATATAGGACCAGGTCCGCACCGGCTGGGCAAGACTCCCAAAAGATTTGTTCCAATTTGCCCATGTATAGGTTGGCATAGCTCGGTGCAAACCTGCTCCCCATCGCCGTACCACACAACTGTTGATAATAATTTCCATCATCATAGAAATAGTTGTGGGTCAGAATGTATCGGATCCCTTCCAGGATGAATATTTTCTGTTCATCTCGAAGTTCTATATCCTTATCTAGGAAGAATTCCACCGCTTTTAGACCATCTTCATGTGGAATACATGTATATAAGGACGTGACGTCACATGTCGCTAGGATATACCCGTCTTCCCAGGTTATTTCATTTAGAAGGTTGAGTATCTGTGTGGAATCCTTTAGGTAGGAAGGTAACTGCCTTACATATCTTTGGAGGTTCAGATCGATGTACTCTGATAGATTTGAGCTTAAGGAACCGATGCCTGAGATGATCGGTCTTCCTGGCGGTTTCTGTAGCGTTTTGTGGATTTTGGGCAAATGGTATAGAATTGGAGTTATGGGGTGATTAATGCTGATATAGTCATACTCCTTGTTGGTGAGTATCCCCTGCTCCTTTGCCTGATCCAAAATCATCAATAATTCCTTTCTGTATGTTGTTACCGGATTTCCTGGTAGTTTCAGGTAGGTGTCCTTGTCGCTTAAGATCCTTGCATTCTCCATTTTATAATCTGTCTTATCCATAATGACAATTTGTCTGCAGGTTTAATCGTTAGATTATGGTTGTCTTCCAAAGTCCTAATAGTCTTTATTTGTTGTTTGGAGAGATTATGTTTCCTGATCTTCAGTTTGCCCGACTCTATCTCTCTTATTTCCTTACAGACTATGGTGTCGAAAGATTCGATAGCTGCTCCCTTGCTGTTTAATGGATAGAACGTTGACTTTGGCTTCAAGTCTGTATGCTTGTAGCCATCAGTAGTAACCTGTGGAGTGTAGATTGATCTTTCCATAGGTGATTTTGCAAAAAATCGCTTCAGAGTGAGTTTTCGAATAAACTCCTTTACATTTATAAAAGTTTGAAATTTATTCAAACTCCTTGTCGGGGCAAAGGAGAGGCCATATTTTAGCACAGCGGTCTCATCTTTGGAGAGTGTATGGGAGCTTAGATTGAAAATACCTTCTGGTTTCTCTTCAACCGCCGGATTGGTATCGGTTGTCTTGTCTTTATTTTTGTTTTTGTTTGCTCCTCCTCTCTTAACCGATGGGTTTTTTTCTTATTTTTTATGATGATGTTGTCGGTCTCTCTGGCCTTGCTTCTCTTTGTGTTTTTGGTATCCTCTTCTTCTCCCTTTTGTGTATGTTGTCCAACTCTAAAAAAGAAGAAGGTGATTTGGTTTCAGTGTTAGTCATCGACCTTTGAGGTCCTTCTCCTTGCTCAGTCCGTTTCGTGCGTGGTTGGATTCTCCGTTCTTCCCTGATATATTCATTCTTTGGGTCCTTTTCTGAAGGGTATCCTCCTCTTCTCCCCTGAGCTCTGTGATCGTTTCCTGGAGTTTGATACATGTTGTTTCTTCTTGTGTGTTAATCATAGGTTGGGAAATCTCTCTCATCCTCATATCTAGACTCAGCTTCGTCATGCCTATATTGGTATGGTTGTTCATCATTACGTCTATACTGATATATTCTCCCCTCATAATATCCTCTTGGTGCATATCTATTTCTATAGTCACTCCTATGATTTGGTGTCCTGTCATAATAGTTTCCCCATCTATCTTCCTGGGTATTTCTCCTTCTATCGGGTGAATATTCCCCTCTCGGTCTGAAGATTCTGTCTTTATTATAATTCCAATAATATTTATCATCATACTTCCTATCATCATAATAGGTTCTCCTTTGTTGATATGTAGAGTGTGTAAAATAATTTGTTCTATTGTGATTTCTCCTAGGTTGTCTAAATTGATTAGACCTCTGATTTATATGGTAGTCATTTTTATTAGTGTATTTACTAGAATCCTGAATGGATTCAAGCGGGTGATTATACCCTTGCTGATTGTTTGATTTTGTGTGTGTCGCTGTGGACTGTGTGCTCCTCAGCTCTTCTCCTATATTAGTTTCCTGATCTTCCCTAGTTTCATTGTTCGCATATTCATTAGTATTACTCTCTCTATTCTCCAACTCTCTCATGAGTTTTTTTGTCTTTTCTTGAATCACTTCATCCCTTACTTTCTTTACCTTCTTGAATAAATTATCTTTCTTATCTGGTATATCTTTTGACTCTTGTCCAGAGTGTTCTAGATTTAATAAAATCTCCTCATTTTCTTTAATTCTAGAATCCATATCGAGTGTAAGGGATTCTCTGTATTCAATAATAAGTTTAATGAGTTGTCTTGATGTGTTAATCAGGACTATTCTCCATCTCTCAGAGATGGAGTCAGAGAGAGGGAAGGCACACTCTTTATGAGTCATGAGGCCTTTAGGAATAATGTCTAAAAGGCCAACAGTAAGTACTAATAACCAGTCTTGATAAAGGCCTAGAGGGGCCGAAACGCGTAGACTGGTAAGCACATTTCCATTTGGAGTTATTATCTGTGAACTTGCTAAACATTACTTGTATTTTTCTTTTCACAGGTTTTTTCATTATATATTTTTTCGATCCATTTTGTATTTTCCTTTCACCATGGTTTTTTTCCCTATCCTGTGATTCAACCCCTTTCTACTAGGAGAAGAAGAACCAAAGGTTCCAACACATCATATCATTTGGACTATTTTTGTTCACTAGCAATTTTTGGATATGTTTTAAACACTTTGAGGACATTTTACACATCTTTACTTACTTTTTTCCACATTTTTTCACATTCACCATATTTGGACTGATTTGATTGAACTTGTCTGGTTTTAGATATCTATCTGTTTTTTTATTTGATTTGCTTTGGACACCACATCACTGATTTTGGACACATTTTTTTGCACAACATTGCACCATCTAACCCACATTAGCAGCTCCTGTAGCTTTAGATAGTGATTTATTAAATCACATTTCTTGTACCTTGTCTACTATTACTGTAACAAGTTTTAGTTTTATACCTTCATGGATCCATGAACCAGGAATTGTGCATATTGCTTGATTCTTTATCATTGTCAACATTGTTTTTAACCTTTGTCAATATTTTACAACCTGTTTTTATGTTATTAAATTTGAACTGTTTTTAGATCTCCACGCTCATACCTAGCCTCCGTTAGTTGGCGCCTGGTCACTCCATTTCTTTATGATCATTGTGAAAGTGCAGCCTGCACTGGTTGAAAACCCCCCCCACAGTCGGTAATACCATCATACTTGTCAGGCAACGGTATCAGGGGTATACTTCAGGGGGGGAAGTTGCAGCACTAGCAGCAGGGGCTGGCTGAGTAACAACAGGAGCAGCGTTTTTCTCTGTAACCAATGAGGAGAGCATAGCGGATATAGCCTCTAGTTTAGAATCCACATTCTGCAAGTGTATGTTGTGGGTTCCCAGGGTCTGTCCCTGAAGAGAGACTGCTCATACTACCTCATTTGGGTCCATTGTCCAAGTATAATGTAATGCTTGTGGGATATTTCCCTATCAGACAAAACTTGGCCAGTAGTCTTCTTATCCCGGTGTCAAGTGGAAGGATAAGGAAATATCACAGAACAAAGTAAGTATAAGAAATGAGGTAAGCAGTACTCACGGTAGACAGGGCAGTCCTTAACTGCAACAAGAGAAAGGCAATCCAGCAGATTAGCAGTTCAGGGGTAAACCAGCAGAATAGTCAGGAACAACAAACAAAGGTAATCCAGCAGTTTATCAGTTCAAGGGTAAACCAGTAGAATGGTCAGGCAGGCAGAGTTCAGTGATAAAAAGGCAATCCATCAATTCAACAAGGGTTAAACAGGCAGAGTGGTCAGACAGGCAGAGGTCAGCAATGATAAGGTAATCCAGCAATTCAAGGGTTAAACAGGCAGAGTGGTCAGACAGGCAGAGGTCAGCAATGATAAGGCAATCCAGCAATTCAAGGGTTAAACAGGCAGAGTGGTCAGACAGGCAGAGTTCAGCAATGATAAGGCAATCCAGCAATTCAAGGGTTAAACAGGCAGAGTGGTCAGACAGGCAGAGTTCAGCAATGATAAGGCAATCCAGCAATTCAAGGGCTAAACAGGCAGAGTTCAGCAATGATAAGGCAATCCAGGAATTCAAGGGTTAAACAAGCAGAGTGGTCAGACAGGCAGAGTCGGTAACAATAAGGCAATCAAAGTAACAGCAGTTCAGAATAATAGCACCCAGGGAAGCTCAAGACCTAACCTATACTTGGGCAGTGATGAGAAGTGAAGAAGGTACTTATATAGGCACCTGTTCGTGCCAAGGAGACCTCCCAGGGGAATCCAGAGCGGCATCGGATACTACGGCGTGCGACGATGACGTCATAGCCACACAACCCACAACAACCGGCATGACCAGGGCAATGGCCATGCTCACGGAGCTGCTAGTCACACTGCGATCATAGCAATGGCTATGATCACGGAGGAGCGGCGTGATATAGTCTAAGTTGAGAAAAAAAAGTACCTAACGCTTGCTATGATGAAAATATGTCAAGGATTAAATTTACTGCTGGGTTTGGGTCATCACAGAAACTATGTAGAATGTTAAGTTTGTAAAAAGCTTGTTAATATTTGAAATACCAAAGAAAACAGATTTGATGATTAGTTAGGCAGAACTGTATAAATTAAATTATTTTTTCCCTTCTTATTTAAGGGACTCCACAGAGGTCCTAAATATATTTAATGATATGGAATGGGGGGAAAATTATATTTTGGCCACATGTGATGTGACTGCCCTATACACCAGTATCCCACACAATCTGGGTATAGAGGCAGTCAGATATTTTTTTAGAAAAAGACAACGGGGTAAGTCCTGATCAGAAAGAGTTCATTTTAGACAGTATTAATTTCATTTTAACGCATAACTATTTTTACAATGGGGGAAAATTTTTTAATCAGATTTGCGGCACAGCCATGGGGACCAGGTTTGCGCCTAGTTACGCAAATTTATACATGGGCAAATGGGAGAACCTGTTCTGGGAATCATGCCCAGCAGGCGCAGACCTGGTCCTCTTCAAAAGGTACATAGACGACATCCTAATAGTGTGGAAGGGGAACATGGAAGATTTGGAACACACCATACATGTGATGAATAAGAACACTGCAAATCTAAAGTTCACTTATGAACTAAGTAAAAAGAATATCCATTTTTTGGATTTAGACATCCATGTAAAGAACGGAAAGATATCTACCTCAACCTATTTCAAAGAAGTAGACTGTTGCAACTATATTCATCAAACTAGTTGCCACCTCCAAAGATGGAAGACGAACATTCCCAAAGGTCAGATGATGAGGATAAGGAAGAATTGCTCAGATGACGAGAAATGGAGAGAACAGTCGAAGATTCTAAAGAAGAGATTCTTAGAATGAGGATACGAAGAGACGACCATAGAAAAGACCATAGAAGAAATAGAGATCATGGACAGGAAACCCATTGTCAGGGTTCTGCTACAGGCTCTGCTACAAATTAGTGTTTCACCAATCACACACCTGTTCTCCCTATTTAACCACCTGTGCTGCTAGCAATCATTGCTTAGTATTTTGTTTCTCAACCCTGAGGGACTCTGAGCCTTTACTTGTCTGAAACTAATAACTGCTAACTGCTTTATTTCCTGCCTATAGATTGTTCTGGGAACTACTTGTGCTTGAGAGTAACTATTAAAGCTCCACTTGGTTTCTCGCTAATCACCCTAATGTGAACTATTCTACAAGAACCGGAATTCATACTTTCATCTTGGAAATCGCAGTGACTTTTATCCTTATTCAACATTCTATGTGGCAAGGTACTTACTTTTGTATTTCAAGATTACTCACTCCTTGATTACTTTCTATCTGCTCACTCGCAGCTGCTCTTGCGGTGACTGACGTCACACGCCATCCTAATGCTCACTCAGCTCACACGCTGTCGGCCTCGGCGCTGCAGCTCCTACCAACCCACGCCGATTACGGTCGCAGCAGTTTGTCTCACCGCCTCACTCATTGACCACTGGCCGCTGAAGGTTGTCACAACACTTACCCTTTCCCCAACAAGTTGACATTCGCTTTCCAAGGGTTGTGAGTACTAATATTTCAATCTTATTTCGAACTGTTGCCATATTTTGGATCTCAATTCTTACTTATTCAAAGTGACTTTGCTTTTGATTACTGCAACTGTTGTTTATGAATGCAAGCAATGACAATATTATTATAGTTGATTTTGCAGTGAATGGGTATTATAGTAGCACCAGTAATACTCATCCTAAACGAATCTGTATTACAAATAATAACCTACACTATCCCACAAAGATAGCAGTTACAGTATATTGTTATCCTGAAACGATAGTGTTACATTTATACTTTTATAAAAGGGAACTGTTAGTATTTCTTGCCTAAAGTATTTTATTAGTTAGCCTGAAATTGGTTAACTATTACATAATACTAAGCCTTAAAATATTGAAAACTAACATGGATCCCACTGAGCAACCCCAAGTGGATTTACCCCAGGTTGTCTACAATATAAATCAAAAAGTAGATAGAATGGGGCAGGCAATACTTGACCTACAAGTGGAAAATCAGGTTCTGAGAGAATTGATTAAGGATTTAAAAGATCAGCAGACAACAAGCCTTGAACCGCAGGTGAGTTTGCCTGATCTTTTTACTGGTGACAGAAAATTGTTTAGGCAGTTTAAAAATGCCTGTCATTTATTATTTAATCTCAAACCTAAGACTTATCCTAATGACAGGATCAGGGTTCTTTCCACCATCTCCTTCCTAAGGTCTGAACCTAGGATATGGGCAGACCACTTATGTGAGACCGATGATCCGCTACTAAATTCTCTACAGAATTTTTTCGCTGCTATGGATGAGTTGTACCGTGACTCAGACATCCAATTAACAGCAGAACAAAAGATGAGGAGCTTGAAACAAGGCAGGAATTCTGTAGATGAATATATAACTGAATTCAAGCTATACGCAGCCGATTCTGCTTGGAGTCTGATTTCATTAAGGAACCAATTCAGACTTGGTCTTGCAGATCCTGTAAAGGATGAATTAGCTCGTATGGAACTTCCTAGCACTCTTGAAGCACTTATGAAAGTAGCTTCCCAGATCGATCGTAGGCTCAAAGAAAGGAAGGCAGAACGCACAGCATCAGAGGGTCCTACCAGAGGTACCACTTCATCACAATCCTATCAGAAAACCATACCAGTTGAAAATCCTACACCTATGGAGATTGGGGTTATCCGCGGACCACTCACACCAGATGAACGTCTACGAAGGAGGACTAACCGCCTATGCATGTATTGTGCTAATCCAAATCACCCAGTGTCTGAATGTCCACTATTAAGAAAGAATAAGAAAAGTAAGTTCACCTATTCTAGTAACTCAGCATGTGCAGAAAGACCAGTATCTTACTGTCATCTGTCTCTTCTATTACAGTGGGACCTTAAGAGAATAACTACACATGCAATCATTGATTCCGGAGCTTTCGGCAATTTTATAGACCGAAAGCTTGTTCAAGAAAATAAATATAAAATAAAGATATACTGATATATTCAAACAATTTAACTGAACATATCAAGCATGTCCGCTGGGTGTTAGCACGTTTAAAGATACACAAACTATATGCTAAATTAGAAAAATGCTCATTTCATAATTCCACAGTATCATTCCTTGGTTACACAATTTCACCAACTGGTATTCAGATGCAGTCTGAAAAGGTAGAGTCAGTAAAAGATTGGCCACAACCAACTGATAAGAAATCGTTACAAAGATTCCTTGGGTTTTCAAATTATTATCGTAAATTTATCAAAAATTTTTCATCCATTGTCAGACCTTTAACTCAACTAACAGGTTCCACTCATCCATTTGTCTGGAATGAGGGTCATACAAAGGTTTTTAATTTTCTAAAACAAGCTTTTACTGAAGCACCGATACTACGTTTCCCAAATGATGATCTACAGTATATCTTGGAAGTTGACTCTTCCGACTTTGCAATAGGTGCAGTACTTTCTCAACAGGATGGACCAAAGAAGCCCTTACACCCCATCTCCTTCTATTCCAAAACAATGACACCCGCTGAAAGGAACTACTCAATTGGGGATAAGGAATTGTTGGCCATCCGAAGGTCTTTGGAGTTCTGGAGGCATCTCCTTGAAGGTGCAAAATTACCCTTTATCATTTTTACCGATCATAAAAACTTACAGTATCTCCAGAATAATAAAACCTTATCTGCAAGGCAGGTAAGGTGGAGCCTTTATTTCTCTAAATTTGACTTTCAAATCATGTACCGACCTGCAGAGAAAAACGGAAAAGCAGACGCCCTTTCTTGGCAACTTCCAGCTCCTCTAATCACTCAAAATCCCACTACCATAATACCTAACGAACGTTTCATTGCTGTTGTTTCAGATTTCCTCTCAGATGTTAAGAAAAATTCAAATACCATACCTGACAACTTAATAACTACTTTACAACAGAAAGATGGATTTTATTATAGAGAAGGAAAACTTTACATTCCAGAGGTCCTAAGGATGCAGATAATTGAACAACACCATGATTCACCACTCGCGGGACACCCAGGAAAAAAACGTACTTTGGAACTTATTAGTAGAAGGTTTTGGTGGCCACATCTCAAGGAATCAATTTCGGATTACATTAAGGGTTGTGTCACCTGCCAAACTTGCAAGTCCGAAAAGAACAAGCCATATGGACTCCTGTTGTCTATCCCAGTCTCAGACAGACCTTGGAAACAGATTGGAATTGACTTTATTGTGGAGTTACCTCCATCAAAAAATCAGACGACTATAATCAGGGCCGGCGTTTGGTATAAGGCAACTTGTAGTATATTTAGACGATATACTGATATATTCAAACAATTTAACTGAACATATCAAGCATGTCCGCTGGGTGTTAGCACGTTTAAAGATACACAAACTATATGCTAAATTAGAAAAATGCTCATTTCATAATTCCACAGTATCATTCTTTGGTTACACAATTTCACCAACTGGTATTCAGATGCAGTCTGAAAAGGTAGAGTCAGTAAAAGATTGGCCACAACCAACTGATAAGAAATCGTTACAAAGATTCCTTGGGTTTTCAAATTATTATCGTAAATTTATCAAAAAATTTTCATCCATTGTCAGACCTTTAACTCAACTAACAGGTTCCACTCATCCATTTGTCTGGAATGAGGGTCATACAAAGGTTTTTAATTTTCTAAAACAAGCTTTTACTGAAGCACCGATACTACGTTTCCCAAATGATGATCTACAGTATATCTTGGAAGTTGACTCTTCCGACTTTGCAATAGGTGCAGTACTTTCTCAACAGGATGGACCAAAGAAGCCCTTACACCCCATCTCCTTCTATTCCAAAACAATGACACCCGCTGAAAGGAACTACTCAATTGGGGATAAGGAATTGTTGGCCATCCGAAGGTCTTTGGAGTTCTGGAGGCATCTCCTTGAAGGTGCAAAATTACCCTTTATCATTTTTACCGATCATAAAAACTTACAGTATCTCCAGAATAATAAAACCTTATCTGCAAGGCAGGTAAGGTGGAGCCTTTATTTCTCTAGATTTGACTTTCAAATCATGTACCGACCTGCAGAGAAAAACGGAAAAGCAGACGCCCTTTCTTGGCAACTTCCAGCTCCTCTAATCACTCAAAATCCCACTACCATAATACCTAACGAACGTTTCATTGCTGTTGTTTCAGATTTCCTCTCAGATGTTAAGAAAAATTCAAATACCATACCTGACAACTTAATAACTACTTTACAACAGAAAGATGGATTTTATTATAGAGAAGGAAAACTTTACATTCCAGAGGTCCTAAGGATGCAGATAATTGAACAACACCATGATTCACCACTCGCGGGACACCCAGGAAAAAAACGTACTTTGGAACTTATTAGTAGAAGGTTTTGGTGGCCACATCTCAAGGAATCAATTTCGGATTACATTAAGGGTTGTGTCACCTGCCAAACTTGCAAGTCCGAAAAGAACAAGCCATATGGACTCATGTTGTCTATCCCAGTCTCAGACAGACCTTGGAAACAGATTGGAATTGACTTTATTGTGGAGTTACCTCCATCAAAAAATCAGACGACTATAATCAGGGCCGGCGTTTGGTATAAGGCAACTTGTAGTATATTTAGACGATATACTGATATATTCAAACAATTTAACTGAACATATCAAGCATGTCCGCTGGGTGTTAGCACGTTTAAAGATACACAAACTATATGCTAAATTAGAAAAATGCTCATTTCATAATTCCACAGTATCATTCTTTGGTTACACAATTTCACCAACTGGTATTCAGATGCAGTCTGAAAAGGTAGAGTCAGTAAAAGATTGGCCACAACCAACTGATAAGAAATCGTTACAAAGATTCCTTGGGTTTTCAAATTATTATCGTAAATTTATCAAAAATTTTTCATCCATTGTCAGACCTTTAACTCAACTAACAGGTTCCACTCATCCATTTGTCTGGAATGAGGGTCATACAAAGGTTTTTAATTTTCTAAAACAAGCTTTTACTGAAGCACCGATACTACGTTTCCCAAATGATGATCTACAGTATATCTTGGAAGTTGACTCTTCCGACTTTGCAATAGGTGCAGTACTTTCTCAACAGGATGGACCAAAGAAGCCCTTACACCCCATCTCCTTCTATTCCAAAACAATGACACCCGCTGAAAGGAACTACTCAATTGGGGATAAGGAATTGTTGGCCATCCGAAGGTCTTTGGAGTTCTGGAGGCATCTCCTTGAAGGTGCAAAATTACCCTTTATCATTTTTACCGATCATAAAAACTTACAGTATCTCCAGAATAATAAAACCTTATCTGCAAGGCAGGTAAGGTGGAGCCTTTATTTCTCTAGATTCAACTTTCAAATCATGTACCGACCTGCAGAGAAAAACGGAAAAGCAGACGCCCTTTCTCGGCAACTTCCAGCTCCTCTAATCACTCAAAATCCCACTACCATAATACCTAACGAACGTTTCATTGCTGTTGTTTCAGATTTCCTCTCAGATGTTAAGAAAAATTCAAATACCATACCTGACAACTTAATAACTACTTTACAACAGAAAGATGGATTTTATTATAGAGAAGGAAAACTTTACATTCCAGAGGTCCTAAGGATGCAGATAATTGAACAACACCATGATTCACCACTCGCGGGACACCCAGGAAAAAAACGTACTTTGGAACTTATTAGTAGAAGGTTTTGGTGGCCACATCTCAAGGAATCAATTTCGGATTACATTAAGGGTTGTGTCACCTGCCAAACTTGCAAGTCCGAAAAGAACAAGCCATATGGACTCCTGTTGTCTATCCCAGTCTCAGACAGACCTTGGAAACAGATTGGAATTGACTTTATTGTGGAGTTACCTCCATCAAAAAATCAGACGACTATAATCAGGGCCGGCGTTTGGTATAAGGCAACTAAGGCAATCGCCTTAGGGTGCCTCAGCAGTGGGGCGCAATTTAGAGCAGCCTTGATTTTTTATTTTTATGTCCCTTATTTTTTTTGGATGAGACTCAGCCAATTTGCATTAACTTCTAATGCAAATTGGGTAATAGTGCACGCAGCGCAAGGCACGCCCCCACAGTCCAACCAATACCTCCCGGCACACTGACTGACCCAGACCCAGGCACCCAGCAGTGACGCAGGCGCGTGTAAATTCCTGCCAGTATACAGCATGATGGGATTAAGGAACTCTGGGAGCCAGCGTGAGTTGGGTGGACAATAATTTTTATTGGTGAGTCCCGCCTTTTGTCCCGGTGTGACTATGGGGTGGGGGCCGCACACACGGCTGTCTGTGCCTGAATTGATCTCTATCCAGCCCAGGATAAGGTGCACTGAGGTCCCGGCAGCGGCTTCTGCTGATATGAAGAAACTTGTCACTGAGTGACTGAGGAGCTGGGGCTGATCACCATGCAGGTAGGTGACAAACTGTTGTGCTCCTGTGACACCGACCGGTCATGTAGTGATGCTTGCTGAGTAAAGTATTCCTCAGGTGGGACTTTGGCAAATAAATTGTAAATAAAGATAAAGTAGTATGTTTGAGCAGCGTGTGCATGGATCTGTGCCTGCCTGCCTGAGCTGCCTCACGCTCCTGGAACTGTGAGCCCGGGAACGACCTCTGTCAGTGAGTTAACCCTCCTGATTCCATTCTAGCACCTCGGCAATTAAATCTAACTTAAGTAAGTTAAGTAGCATGTTTGAGCAGCCAGCATGCTCATTGATCTGTAACGGCCTGATCTGCCTTGCTCTCTATCAGAACTGTGAGCCCGGGAAAGACCTCTGACAGTTGCAGTCCTTGCTGGAATCAGGAGGGTAACACCAGCAGAGTGTTTAGTTAAACATTCCCCTCTTACTTGCTGTGGGGAGTTCCTAATGTTTATGGGCTGTAAATGATGTTAGGATAGATTGGAATGCAGATAGCTGACTGCACCGTTAAAATGATTTAAACGGTTGTTGCTAGTGCAGTCATTAGTTAACAGTTTTAACCCATTCTCTTCAGAGGTCTTGATGTTGCACACAAAGTTTGTAGAATAAGATGCAAAATTATTAATAAATTTACTTGCTATTTTCATACTCATGTGAAGTTTGTGCCCTTTCCCTAAATCTTACAAAATACCTTGAGGGACTTGCACAATCCAGATCTCTGCACACAGCCCCCTATCCCACCTCATAAAAAAAATGTAATTTGACCTTAGAGAGTAACATACTATTCTGCCCTCTCCCCTCACTGCTAAACCACAGCACATTTCCTAAAAAATAGCTCCACAGGGAATAATTGGCTAAAGAACCTTTTGACACCCATCATAGATATGTGTGTGTGTGTGTTTAACTATGTATGTGTGTGTAGATATGTATGTGTCTATTTGTTTGTGTGTTAATGTGTGTGTGTGTGTATGTATGTCTGTGTGTGTGTATGTATGTCTGTGTGTGTGTATGTATGTCTGTGTGTGTGTATGTATGTCTGTGTGTGTGTGTATATGTATGTCTGTGTGTGTGTATATGTATGTCTGTGTGTGTATATGTATGTCTGTGTGTGTATATGTATGTATGTCTGTGTGTGTATATGTATGTATGTCTGTGTGTGTATGTGTATGTATGTCTGTGTGTGTATGTGTATGTATGTCTGTGTGTGTGTATATGTAAGTATGTCTGTGTGTGTATATGTGTGTGTGTGTGTGTGTATGTGAAACATTGTGTTTTTTTTAAGAATCTCCTTTGACTGAGGGGTAACGTTATCTCTAGGTGTCATTAGTTTGCTGTACCTTTTTAATGCATAGCCATATACATCTGATGTTTACAAGGCTTGACAAATGTATATGAAAATTAGGAGACAGATATTCTTGTACTCATATAAACAGTATAACGCAAAATGCTAGGAACCAGGGGTTTCATGACTAATTAAAAGGGACACTAAAGTCAAAATTAAACTTTCATGATTCAGATACAGCATGCAATTTTAAGCAACTTTCTAATTTACTCCTATTATCAAATTTTCTTTGTTCTCTTGGTATTTTTATTTGAAAAAGGAATGTAAGCTTAGGAGCTAGCCTATTTTTGGTTCAGAACCTGGGTTGTGATTTCCGTGGAGTTATTTAGGAGTCTGCACTGGTTGGCTAAACTGCATGTCTGTCAAAAGCACTGAGATAAGGAGGCAGTTTGCAGAGGCTTAGATACAAGGTAATTACAGAGGTAAAATGTGTATAATTATGCAAAATTGGGGAATGGGTAATTAAGGGATTATCTATTTTTTAAAACAACAAAAAGTCTGGTGTTGACAGTCCCTTTAGTTAAAAAGTTGCTTAAAATGTCATGCTCTTAAAAAAAAATTAGGTTTTATATCCCTTTAACTAGCAATAGGATGGTATGTAATGGGGGGGGGGGGGGGGGCGGCAAAATGTATCTTCGCCTGTGTGGCCAAAAATCCTAGCACCGGCCCTGACTATAATGGTAGTGGTGGATACTTTTACAAAAATGGCGCATTTCATACCATTCCATAAACTCCCAACCTCAGCTGAAACTGCCACTCTTTTCATACAACATATCATCCGTCTCCATGGTGTCCCATCTACTATAATATCAGACAGGGGAACCCAGTTCACTTCCCGGTTTTGGAAGAACTTGTGCAAATCACTTAATATCTCACACCATTATACAACATCTTTTCACCCTCAAGCGAATGGTCAAGTGGAGAGAATTAATCAATGGTTAGATGAGTATTTGAGGTGCTTCTGTTCATATCAACAAAACCAATGGGTCACGTACCTGCCTTTTTCTGAATTCTCCTATAATAATTTAACCAATTCTTCTACACACCTTTCTCCATTCTTCTCAAATTACGGATATCATCCGTCCATCTCCTCTCTACCAACCGATGCATCAGATTCCCCTCTGATTGATGAAATGAACAATACACTATTGGATACCTTTAGATTTATAAAGGAAAACATAATCAAGGCACAAACCACCCAAAAACACTACTACGATCTTCGAAGAAGAATACCACCTCTGTACCATGTTGGAGATCAAGTATGGTTATCTACTAAGAACTTAAAATTACAAGTACCAAGTAGGAAATTATCCCAAAAGTTCTGTGGTCCATTTTCTATCATCAAGGTTATAAATGAAAACACAGTTACTTTGGAATTACCTCCTAGTATGTCTGTGCATCCCACATTTCATGTCTCTCTTTTAAAACCATACTCTCCTACTAGATCCACTGCATCTTTTCCGTTAGCCATACAGGATTCAGATACTTTTGAAGTACAAGAGCTACTTGACTCCCGATACTCTAAAGGGGTATTGCAATATTTAGTCAGATGGAAGAACTATACCGAAGAAGACGATACTTGGGAACGAGCATCCAACCTCCAGGCACCTCGTTTAGTGACCCAATTTCACAGGAAGTTTCCAGACCGTCCCAGACCTCAAGCTGAGGTTCAGCTTGCTTGACGGGGGAGTCATGTCAGGGTTCTGCTACAGGCTCTGCTACAAATTAGTGTTTCACCAATCACACACCTGTTCTCCCTATTTAACCACCTGTGCTGCTAGCAATCATTGCTTAGTATTTTGTTTCTCAACCCTGAGGGACTCTGAGCCTTTACTTGTCTGAAACTAATAACTGCTAACTGCTTTATTTCCTGCCTATAGATTGTTCTGGGAACTACTTGTGCTTGAGAGTAACTATTACAGCTCCACTTGGTTTCTCGCTAATCACCCTAATGTGAACTATTCTACAAGAACCGGAATTCATACTTTCATCTTGGAAATCGCAGTGACTTTTATCCTTATTCAACATTCTATGTGGCAAGGTACTTACTTTTGTATTTCAAGATTACTCACTCCTTGATTACTTTCTATCTGCTCACTCGCAGCTGCTCTTGCGGTGACTGACGTCACACGCCATCCTAACGCTCACTCAGCTCACACGCTGTCGGCCTCGGCGCTGCAGCTCCTACCAACCCACGCCGATTCCGGTCGCAGCAGTTTGTCTCACCACCTCACTCATTGACCACTGGCCGCTGAAGGTTGTCACAACACTTACCCTTTCCCCAACAAGTTGACATTTGCTTTCCAAGGGTTGTGAGTACTAATATTTCAATCTTATTTCGAACTGTTGCCATATTTTGGATCTCAATTCTTACTTATTCAAAGTGACTTTGCTTTTGATTACTGCAACTGTTGTTTATGAATGCAAGCAATGACAATATTATTATAGTTGATTTTGCAGTGAATGGGTATTATAGTAGCACCAGTAATACTCATCCTAAACGAATCTGTATTACAAATAATAACCTACACTATCCCACAAAGATAGCAGTTACAGTATATTGTTATCCTGAAATGATAGTGTTACATTTATACTTTTATAAAAGGGAACTGTTAGTATTTCTTGCCTAAAGTATTTTATTAGTTAGCCTGAAATTGGTTAACTATTACACCCATGTTACAATATAAACAGCAGAAAACACGCGGAGATGATACAGGATTGGAAGTACCGTTTATAACCGAGTACAGTGAAAACCGATTCCTAATTGAGAAGATCATAAGGAAGAACTGGCATTATTTAAAAGAAGATAACATCATTGGGAAAGATCTGAATGAAAAACCTAGATTCATCTATAAGAAAACAAGGAATTTGAAGAACATTCTGGCACCCAGCATCCCAAAGACCCCCAAGAGGAAAATAAATGATGTTTTGGGACAACAATTAAAAGGTTTTTTTCCCATGCCACACATGCAAAGCGTGTAAACATGGAAGAAAAACACAGACTTTTTCATCCAAAATAACAGGAGAGACTTTTAATATGAAGGATATGATCAAATGCCAAGACAGTGGCATCATATATCTAATAGAGTGTGGATGTTGACTCCAGTATATAGGCCAAACATCCAGAAAACTAAAAGACAGGATAAGAGAACACCTGCTACAAATTAAATGGAAAAAGGACGATTTTCCCCTATATAAACATTTTAAAGATGTTCACAAGGGCTCTAACCAAACCCTTAGATATATGGGAATAAGTAAAATTAAGAAGAATTGGAGAGGTGGGGACTTTGAAAAGTCACTCTTAAGAGAAGAGTCCAAATGGATTTTTAATCTAGACTGTGTATACTACATCTACTGTAAGGAAGCATAAATATACACAGAACCCTCCAATCTTAATTTTTATCCTAATTTTTATTCTTCTTTTATCTATATTTAATTTTTATCCTTCTTATATCTATATTTACTTTTTATCTATAAGTCATCCACTCGTTTTTATATATAATATCTTATAGATATATATAAGATTTTAAATCATATCTTTATGTATACAGTTTTATCCAATTTTATTCCCATTTAATTCTTATTCTAACTGAATTTTAAGAATAAGAAAGGACCTCTCTAGGACTCAAACCACTCCACAATTTATGAACTCCATAATTCAATTTGTTCAATTTATGTATTATATATTTTACATAAAAAACGAAGACAAGGAGTTTTAACATCATTCTAACAACACTATCATCAATAAGAGAAGTCTAACATCTCATGTGGCCAAAATAAGTATATAGAAATCAATACCCCATATACTCCTAGGAATCAGATAAGATATCCTATATTGCAGTAACCCGCTTCATAATATAAGTGAGGATGGTATGGATAATAGCATCATGTCATTTTTAACCATTGTATTTTTCTAATTATCCGAAGTAATGTATTTTTAGTATTTTTATAATTCTATAACAATTTTTATGAATATAACAATTACTGTATTTCACATTTTTAACTATTGTATTTCACTCAATTAATGTATTTTACAATAATGCTATTGAATTTAGCCGTATGGTATTTTTTATAATGTTATTATTTTTTACAATGTTACAATTTTATATATATTTCTGTTAAAAACCTTTGTTAACAATCCTGCTTTATACACCCAATGTGGCTACGATTTGTAAAAGAGCAGAACTACCGTAAAGGGAACTGAGAGAACTTAACAAAAAGAAATATCCCATAACCAACATGGATTCAGAGCGGAAATCCGGAAATGACGTCATACGCACAACGTCACTTCCGGTTCCGCTTTCAATCACACCACGTAATAGATCTGGTGTAACACTCAAATGTGGGACAATCGGAGGCAGATTAGACACATAGCCTCCATATTCAATGTAACACACCCAGAAGGCTAAAACATGTAGAGGAAACATATCCGGGTAAAAGAATCCCGGAAGATGCATAATTTTGGCGTCATATTTTTTGGCGTTTTTTTGGGCCCAAAATAGCCTATTTAAGGAAAGACCTATCAGAGCCATATCAGTCTTGAGAAAGATCCAGCAGGATCGAAACGCGTAGATTTTGAACTGATACTGAAGGCTCAGGTCCCAAATCGGTGAGTTCTATACTTATTAAGCCACAATTGGAATAGCATATTGCACTATGTTTGTTTGTTTTCTTACATTTAGGAAATAGAGGGAATTGCGAATATCGACATTTGGACAAAAGGAAGATTAGGATTCATTCATTATAACAAGGACATTGACACCAACACTTATTGGATACAAACTGTGATATCAGCATTTATTGGACACAAACTGCCACATAAAGACTATTGGATTTTCACTATACAATTTTTTCACGATTTTTTCACGATTTTTTCAATATTTGTACTCACTCTACAAAGACAATGACACTAAATTTTATAAATTTTTAAGGATTTTTTAAAGGTGTACACCTATTTTTTGGTATCTTTTGAGATTTTTTGAACTTTTTGAATTTTGATTTTTCACACTATTTCACACATTTTTAGGTTAATCATATTTCATTGTTAACGACGTTATCACCTGTATTGGCAATTTATATGCACAACATATGTAATATATATACGTGCTTAATATAACTGGCTTAACGAGATACCTATGGTCCAGATCATATGTTTTAAATCACATGTAACTGAGACTTTTTTTCGTACTGATTAGATAGGGCTTATACCCCATTCTAGATATGGTATAATTGTTTATATACCATTGGCTATATAAATTGTTTTTTATATTGTTTTTTAATATTGTGTAATAAATACGTACTTTTAGAACCCTTTTAAAAAAGATTGGTTTTATATAGTAATCCCTTTGACTCTACTCAGCTAAGATTCCTACATAGGCATCCCAAGCGCTCCTATAGCCTTTTCAATTTGATACTTTAAGGTCTGGTCAAGAGATCTTGCACACAGGAGCCAGAGTAGTAGCACTCTTAGGCGCTGGGGAAAAGTATAATATTGGTATTGAGGTATATCCCAAACCATTAACCTCTCAATGTATGGTTTATCACAGGCATCATAATAAAAAAGGTACATTTAATTTTCTCTTTAATCCATCTTAAAATTAAACCTTTTATAGACTAGCTTCATCTCAGCTATGAGTGTTTTATGACCACTCTTCCTATACCATGGTGGAAAGACCCATATGATTCTGATGTCTCTCGATGCTGACTATTAAATGGTATTCTGCCAGTTTTAATGTTTATCATTGAGAGTATCATAATGTTATAAAATTAGATTTGTGCACTGCACCCCTTTTATCACTGCTTTGTATAACCTAAAATGTTGCTGCGTCCTTTGGGGGAAAAAAAAAGCTGGTGCTGTTGCAATTTTGAATTATGACTGTATAACTTATATCAAGGGCAAGAGCAAAATGACACAAGTATTTTTGAAAGCTACCAAATAAATATAACCTCATCAATGATATTGCAATATTTAAAGATTTTCGAATATTATATTCTCATTAAATATTAACAGAGTAGCGACAAGTCAACCACCCATTTTCTCTTGATGTGGATTAGTTATATAAATATAACCAAGAGAAAAACCACTCAGTATTCATAATTCTGAATTATTGTGACCTGATCTTATACATTATAATAAACTACACCCTGTTGGCTGATTATTTATTACATGAAAAATCCTCTACACCAAACGTTTTGATTAATTTCATTGTTAATCTGTTCACTATGCAATGTCTCTGATTAAGTGGACCAGGTGCAACCTCTTCAAGGCAAGTTATTAAGCCCACTCATGCAACATAGATCATAAATGAGATGCACATTGAATCTTTTCAAATCTTTTTTTAAGAGTCAAACTCAAGAAACAACATTATCCACTGATGAACAGTTGCAAATATTAGTCATTTTAATAATCTCATGAATCTACAATGCAAGTCGCACACCTACCAGATGATTTTATTCATACAATAGCAAGTGTTTAAATCACATATGTTTTAGAAATTAGTCCAATTGAAATCTAAATGAAAGAGAACATCATCTCAAGTCTGGGCATCAGATGTAAAATAACTTTGAAGAAATGAAGATGGAATGACTGGCAAAGTTTGCTGACAAATTTACTAATTACAAATTAAAGGGATGCTAAACCCACATTTTTTTTTAATGATTCAGATATAGAGCATGCAATTTTAAGCAACTTTTAATTGACTCCTTTTATCAATTTTTCTTTGTTCTCTTGCTATATTTATTTAAAAAGCAAGAATGTAAACCTTAGCAGCAGCAGGCCCATTTTCGGTTCAGAACCTGGGTTATGCTTGCTTAATGGTTTGCTAAATGTAGTCACCAATAAGCAAGCGCTATCCAGGGTGCAGAACCTAAAATGGGCCGGCTCCAGAGATTTACATTCCTGCTTTTTAAATAAAGATAGCAAGAGAACAAATCAAAATTAATAATAGGAGTAAATTAGAAACTTGCTAAAAATTGCACGCTCTATCTGAATCATGAAAGGAAAAAAAATTTGGGTTTAGTATCCCTTTAAGAAAATATTTTTTGAAGTATTCAGGATATATTTGCCTTGAAATACTTTTGTATGATTTAGCATGATTGTCAAATATTGGTCTCTGATACTGACACCAACTTGCTGAGGCCTTACCCTAGTACAAATTGTCCAGTTATATACTTTGTCCTCAGATATTTTCTCAAAAAGAAAGGGGTGTGTAGTAATTCAGCAATACTATGATCCTTTCTCATTTGCTATAAACTTATTACAGATATAAGTATTCAGTCTGACCCAGGTAAAATAATCCTCAAAAGACAGACCTCCTAGGTGTGACTCCTCACTAATGGGCCCTATTTATCAAGCTGCAAGTGCAGGTAGGGAGCGCTTGCAGGTCTTGCATCAGCGAATCTACAGCCAATAGTTAAGAAGCAGCAGTCGTGCATCTGGTAGTTAGGAATATTGGCCACCCAAAAAATAATAAATGGTGCCTTTAGGTTACTCTTTGAATGCACTTTATTAACATCAGTTTTGTTGTACTTGCTCTATGGAAACTTTACCCCCAAGCCCAGCTGTGCAGCCCAATAAATCACAGTAAATCTCCCAGCTAATTAATTAAATGAACTATATAAAAAAAATCACTGTTGTGTATCTACTGCTTGGCCAATGAGCTTTCATTTCCCCACTGCATATACTAGAAACTTACCATAGAGTAGGTCCACTCCACACAAACTATATCCTGCAGTCACAACTGTCCTGTCAATGGTTTTTGTGTGGCCTGCATTAGTCCTTATAAAAATATATATATATATAAAAAAACATTTACATATGTAACATGTTTTATTTTAGTAGTATACACACTGTAACTAACAAAAATGTCCTTATAACCTGTTTTTATCTTATGTTTTTATCTTTAGCATAAGATTTAGCGTGACGTAATGTGGCCCCTGGCCATTTTTTACATTACTGGCCATCCCTCCATATAAAATAGTTTGGTCATCTCTGCAGTAGCAGTATATTGCAATCTGCTCAATTTGTTTTTTACAAGGGAAACTATTGTTCAATAAACTGCTTTGAGGTTTGGAACCATCTTAATCTGTTTCAAATGACTGCATGGCAATAAACGTGTTGGATACTTTATAGGATATTACATTCTAAAAATGTATAACATTTATAAAAAGAGCACTATTTAAAGAAATAAAAAAAATTAAGTTAAATTTAATTTAATTTTTAAGTTAACAGAAGTGCATATTTGTACAGTACTACTCAGTCGGACAGATGCTTGTTTGAGCATAGAAACATAAGCAAGAAACAATAAAACATGTTAATACCATTTAAATTGCTACAAGATACAAAAGAGAAATAAATACTATAGTATCCCTTAGGAATAGTAAACATTTTGAGTTCATAATATAAAATACTTAATTGCGCATACTAACACAACTTTGCAATATACTATTGCTATGTAATTTGTTCCCTTTTCCTGTAATGTACAGTATATCTCTGAAAAGTGTGGATTTTCCAGTCCTGAAAGCTGAAAGATCGGTGCTCTAACAGAATTCCGACAGACAGAATGCCAACGGACAGAATGCCGAAGCATGGTCCGAGTTTGGCCAAGGGCAGATACGCTCCAGAGTGCCTCAACCGCCTCTGGGAATCTAACCATGGGTCCCAGCCCACACGTCTTGTAGCTCTCTGTCTGGAAAATACTCTATCTAATCTATCTATCTATCTATCTATCTATCTATTTATCAAATCTATCTATCTATCTCGTGGCCGGACTGTTATCCGATGGCCACTTGTCTGTCGGATTATTATGCGTCCGACAAATGTCCGTCAGACAAATGTCCATCGGATAACAGTTCGACAACGGAAAGATCACATGGCAGGTTTCACAAGCCTAACATTGCCCAATATTTATAACTAATTTGTAATCTTATGTTTTCTGCTGAGGCCAAACGTTGGACATTTTTTTAACATAATGACAGTGACAAATCCTATCTGTCCCAGATTGGTTCCTCTAAATAAAGTAGTAGATTGAGTTGTACCATTTAAAAACAATTGCAACAAACATGTTTTTTTATCTGTTCAAATAATGTTGAGACTTTGCTAATATGTTCATTTATTGGAAGTCTAAATATTGCAAATTTAAGGTGTTTACTGTCCATTTAGATATTTAAAAACTTTACAAACCTTATTCATAGGGGTCTATTTATGATAGTGCAGATGGACATGATACAATGTAACGTATCATGTCCGCCACACATCGATAAATGCCAACAGCATACGCTGTCGGCATTTATCATTGCACCAGCAGTTCTTGTGAACTGCTGGTGCTATGCCGCCCCCTGCAGATTGGTGGCCAATCGGCCGCTAGCAGGGGTGTCAATCAACCCGATCATACTCGATCCGGTTGATTTCTGTCCGCCGCCTCAGAGCAGGTGGACAGGTTATGGAGCAGAGGTCTTTAGAGCTTCATAAATTGACCCCTAATCCTCTAGTAGAAAACACAAGAAAACATCAGTTTTCAATTTCAGGTAGGGTGAGAGCTTCCCAGAAAACCTCTTAAACACAAGGCTGGAAAGATGGAGGGTGCATCTGGATTCCAGCGACAGCCAGTTTAATTCTTTTAGCATGTCACAATGGTGGGTCCTGTAGTTACATTGTAGCACAAAGCAGCAGAACGAGTTATACAGTGTATTACGTTTATTAAGGTGAATTTGCAATGCAGGTGCATATACTACATCCCCGTAATCCATGACTGGCATCAGCATTTGCTGTACAATCTTTTCCTTTACTGTAGGACTGAGGCAGGATTTGTTTCTTTACAGGGCACCTAGTTTTGGATAGAGTTTAGATGCAATTTTTTCTATGTGGA
Organism: Bombina bombina; assembly: GCF_027579735.1. NCBI lineage: Eukaryota > Metazoa > Chordata > Amphibia > Anura > Bombinatoridae > Bombina > Bombina bombina. The sequence continues at coordinate 1,319,934,288 of NC_069500.1, forward strand.
GGCCAAAAGATAGATTGATTTTGTTTTAATGCGTAGATGGGAATTTTGTAGTTTGTGTAATTTAGGTCCTGTTCCAAATATCATTGTGACAGTTTTGTCAGTGTTTAGGAAGAGTTTGTTTTTTGAGATCCACTTTTTTACCTCTGTGAACTGGTCTTGGAGCACTGCCTCAAGCTGCGGCAGATCGGATTTGTTTGCATAGATTACCGTGTCGTCTGCGTACATGTGTACAGTTGAGGATTTGCAGACATTTTGCAGATCATTTATAAATAATGTGAATAGTAGGGTGCCGAGAATGGAACCTTGGGGAACACCACACGTGACTGGGGGGGGAGTTGCTGTCAGAAATTGAGACATACGTTGGTCGATCCGATACATATGACCAAAACCAGGTTAGTGGACGATCACCAATACCTGAGTTTTTTAGTTTGAGCAGTTGTATGTCATGGTCTACTGTGTCAAAGGCCTTTGCAAAATCAAGGAAAATTGCTCCAGTTAGGTCTCCTTGTTCCATGCCAGTTTGGATGTCATTGCAAACTTTTAGGAGGGCAGTTGTAGTGGAGTGATTTGGGCGAAAACCTGATTGAACAGGGGTCAGATAGTTAGATTGTTGTAAATACTCACATAGTTGTATATGGACGCATTTTTCTAAGATTTTTGACAGTACTGGGAGCAATGATATTGGGCGATAGTTAGTAATCAAGGTTAACTCACCACTTTTATGGATAGGCACTACTCTTGCAGTCTTCCAAAGTTTGGGTATGTAACCAGACACCAAGGTTCCTTTAATTAGGGTTGTGACAGGTTTAGTAATTGCTGGCACACTGAGCTTCAACAGCATTGCTGGGATTTGATCAGGTCCAGACTGGTTTTTCATTTTTAGATTATTAAGGTGTTTCTTAATGACATTGATGGGTACATATCTAAAATTGAACTTCTCTATATTGGGTCTTTGCAGATTTAGCGGGGCCAGATCCACATTTGTAGTTTCAGGATGCGTGTCATTTATTAGTTTGTTGGGGTGGTGGAGCATCTGAAAAAATAATTGTTAAAGGCATTTGCTACTTCTAAGGGAAGTTGCAGGGTTTGGTTATCCACTTTGACAGTGGAGGGTTGGGGTGGATTGGGGGAGTGTGTAAGTTATTTATGACTTTCTAAATCTTTCTAGGGTTTGATATGTTATTGTTCAGATTTTCACAGAAATATTGGGCCTTGTACAATTTTGTTTGTTTAGTGCATATATTTCGCCATTGTCTATATACACAGTAATCGTTCATAGAGCCAGTATGCCTGTACTTTGACCACAAAGAATCCCAAAACTGGTACATTTGAATGAGGTCAGCTGTGATCCAATTCATATGTGCTCCTTTTACTCTCACCTTACGCAGTGGGGCATGCCAATCGAGCAGGGTGTGGTCATGGCTTTTAATGTTTATGCGAGTCAGGGAGGAGATTAATTGTGTTAGCTGCAAAGTCTTAAATGGTGAGCAAGAACTATTGTTTTTAAGATTCAGCCAATCAATATTAAAATCTCCAAAGACCAAAATTTCACTTTTTGGGTTTTGAGCTATGGTTTCACTAAGGAGATGGGCTATGTCAGAAATGGAATGCACAGGGGAGCTAGGTGGGCGGTAGATTCCTGCAACAATGATTGATTTACTGCACGACTCTCAATTGTGCCAGAAAGGAAATCAAATGTGGCAGGAGAGCTACATTTTTTGTAAGGGGGTGTACTTTATGGAATTGTCAATATAAATTACAATGCCGCCTCCTCTTTTTGCTCTGTCATTTCTATGGCATGAATTCCCATGTATTGCAATGGCAGAGTAAGGTATTTTTACGGTTAGCCATGATTCAGAAATCACAATGATTTTGGGCTTGTAATGTGAACACCATGCTGGTAGTGCATCAATTTTTGGTAGTAAGCTGCGGATATTACAGTGCACAAAGGAGAGGCCTTTTTTAGCTGGAAGGCTAGGAATGGAATTTGTTGGTGGACCAGGGTGAGACTCTACATCATTTGCAAGAGCAAGTAACATAAGGAATAGGAATTTGGACATCATTTTTGTTTGGCCATAAAGTGAATGGGATGCTTTATAATTTTGTGAGGTGGGGGTAGGGGGACTGTTTTTTATAACTCTCCACCAGCACTCAGCAGGTAAGTTATGGCAACCGAGCAGGCCATGGTGTATGATAATTTGTTTTCCAGTTTGAGGTGTGTGCTTATGGCGGTAGTGATGTGAACGAAATTGGAGCGAGAAAAGGGTTATCACGAATAACAGTATGGTCATATTTGGATTCATGTTAGTGGTATGAGGTGTGTAGATGAAAGTAAAACACAAATATTAAAAAATAAAAAAGAAATAAAAACTTGTAGGGAGAGAGGTTATGTATTCTATAGGGGTCATAATAAAACCATTAAACAAATAAATAGACAGATATATGGGCCAGAGCTGCTTAAACTAACTTAACATAATGGACAGACATAAATTTGGTAAAATATGCAATGTGCTATAGGTATGCAAATTATGACTAGCACAGCCTGTAATTACAAAGTCATGGTAATATATATATTTAAAATAAGAAAATAAAAATAATTACCACTAAATATACAAACACATACAATAAAAACAACTTGTTAGGTAAAATATAATGAAGAAAGTGTCTTCCAGAAGGCTACCTGTTATTTAGCAGAGGACAGTTGAAACAGCTGTGTGTAAAAATCTTTCGGCCAGATTATGAGTTTTGCATTAGAGGCTATGCGGTGCTAACAAGCAGTTTTCTCTCACCGCTCACTTATCTGCAGCGCTGGTATTACGGGTTTTTACAAACCCGGCGTAAAAAAGGCAAGAAGTGAGCGTAGAGCAAAATTGTGCTCCGTACCGCACTTCAATACCAGCGCTGCTTAAGTCAGCGGTGAGCTGGTCGTACGTGCTTGTGCACGATTTCCCCCTAGGAATCAATGGGGAGAGCCGGCTGAGAAAAAGTCTAACACCTGCAAAAAAACAGCGTAAAACTCAGTAACGCAGCCCCATTGATTCCTAAGGGGAAATAAAAGTTATGTTTACACCTAACACCCTAACATGAACCCCGAGTCTAAACACCACTAATTTTACACTTATTAACCCCTAATCTTCCGCCCACGACATCTCCGACACCTACATTATACTTATTAACCCCTAATCTGCCACTCCGGACATCGCCGCCACCTACATTATACTTATGAACCCCTAATCTGCTGCCCCCAACATCGCCGACACCTACATTATATTTATTAACCCCTAATCTCCCTCCCCCAATGCCGCCGCAACCTAACTACACTTATTAACCCCTAACATGCCACTCCCAACGTCGCCGCCACTATAATAAACATATTAACCCCTAAACCGCCGCACTCCCACCTCGCAAACATTAGTTAAATATTATTAACCCCTAATCTGCCATCCCTAACATCGCCACCACCTACCTACATTTATTAACCCCTAATCTGCTGCCCCCAACGTCGCTGCCACTATACTAAATGTATTAATCCCTAAACCTAAGTCTAACCCTAACACCCCCAAACTTAAATATAATTACAATAAATTTAAATAAAAATGAATATTATTACCAAAATAATTCCCATTTAAAACTAAATACTTACCTATTAAATAAATCCTAAACTAGCTACTAATAGTTACATTGTAGCTAGCTTAGGGTTTATTTTTATTTTACAGGCAAGTTTGTATTTATTTTAACTAGGTACAATAGTTACTAAATAGTTATTAACTATTTAATAACTACCTAGCTAAAATAAATATAAAAGTACCTGTAAAATAAAACCTAACCTAAGTTACACTAACACCTAACACTACACTACAATTAAATAACTTACCTAAATTAAATACAATTAAATAAATTACATACAATTAGCTAAAGTACAAAAAAAAAACAAACACTAAATTACAGAAAATAAAAAACAAATGACAGCTCTTTAAGATCTTTAAGTTAGGGGGTGTTAGGGTTAGACTTAGATTTATGGGTTAATAAATTTAATATAGCGGCGGCGACGTTGGGGGCGGCAGATTAGGGGTTAAAAAATGTAGGTAGGTGGTGGCGATGTTAGGGATGGCAGATTAGGGGTTAATAATATTTAACTAATGTTTGCGAGGCGGGAGTGCGGCGGTTTAGGGGTTAATATGTTTATTATAGTGGCGGCAATGTCCGGAACGGTAGATTAGGGGTTAAAAAATATAATGTAGGGATAGCAGATTAGGGGTTAATATTATTTAACTAGTGTTTGCAAGGCGGGAGTGTGGCGGTTTAGGGGTTAATATGTTTATTATAGTGGCGGCGATGTCCGGAGCGGCAGATTAGGGGTTAAAAATTTAATTTTAGTATTTGCGATGCGGGAGGGCCTTGGTTTAGGGGTTAATAGGTAGTTTATGGGTGTTAGTGTATTTTTTAGCACTTTAGTTATGAGTTTTATGCTACGGCGTTGTACCATAAAACTCTTAACTACTGACTTTAAAATGCGTTAGGGATCTTGTAGGTAGAGGCTGTACCGCTCACTTTTTGGCCTCCCAGGACAGACTCGTAATACCGGCGCTATGGAAGTCCCATAGAAAAAAGACTTTGCGAAGTTTGCGTAAGTCGTTTTGCTGTAAGGCCAAAGAAGTGTGCGGTGCCCCTAAACCTGCAAGACTCGTAATAGCAGCGGGCGTAAAAAAGCAGCGCTAGGACCTGTTAACACTGCTTTTTTACCTTAACGCACAACTTGTAATCTAGCCGTTTGTATTTTCTTGGAGTTCTGGGGCAGGATATATTTAAAATCAGGCGGTTATTTAGCAGAGGGCAGTTGAAACAGCTGAGTGTAAAAATCTTTGTATTTTCTCGGAGTTCTGGGGCAGGTTATATTTCAAATCAGGCTGTTATTTAGCAGAGGGCAGTTGAAACAGCTGAGTGTAAAAATCTTTGTATATTCTTGGAGTTCCGGGGCAGGATATATTTCAAATCAGGCTGTTATTTAGCAGAGGGCAGTTGAAACAGCTGAGAGTAAAAATCTTTGTATTTTCTTGGAGTTCTGGGGCAGGTTATATTTCAAATCAGGCTGTTATTTAGCAGAGGGCAGTTGAAACAGCTGAGTGTAAAAATCTTTGTATATTCTTGGAGTTCTGGGGCAGGATATATTTCAAATCAGGCTGTTATTTAGCAGAAGGCAGTTGAAACAGCTGAGAGTAAAAATCTTTGTATTTTCTTGGAGTTCTGTGGTAGGATATATTTCAAATCAGGCTGTTAATTACAAATAGTACTAAATGCAATAAAACAAATGTCTGACATAGGTAACTAACTATGAAGCTAAATATAGGTTACAGAAAAAGAATTATCAATATTAGAGGAAACTTTGCCAATCCAAATTCACATTAAATGGGGGATGGGGGGGGGGACAGAGCCAAGCTTCTTTTGCAAAAAGAGTCAAAGTGGATATTTAATTTAAATACCTTAGCTCCAAAAGGGTTAAATGTGAATTTGGATTGTCACTGTTTCCTCTAATATTGATAATCCTTTTTCTGCACCCTATATTTAGCTTCATAGTTAGTTACCTATGTCAGACATTTGTTTTATTGCATTTAGTACTATTTGTAATTTTACTATGTAGTGACAGATTGATGTTTGGTACTAATGCTTTCTATTATGTATCTTTTAGGGAGAATATTTCATGGTGCATTATTTAATGCCTTGTGGGGATTGTGTACCCTATTACCACGCCCCCCTTCATTTACATAATATCAACACACCGCTAATATTGTTAATTTTGTTAATTTTGTATGTGCTCCCACTTGCAATATTCTGCTCATCTGTAAATGTATTTGTTCCTATTAGGACGCAAGTTCCGTTTGCCATAACCGCTGGACCTGTGCAGTGGTGCGGGCAGGACCCCATGGTCATTACCGGTTCGTCGCTAGTGTTGGTGGAGGATAAGCATAGTAATGCATATATATATTTGTATCACAGGTTTGTTCTGGTAAGGTCTGAGGACGGGGCTAATCACCCCGAAACGTCACCCGCTTTTTGTATTATTAAATACCATCTTTATAAGACCCGGAGAGTGCGTCCTTTATTTCCTCATATGTGTATTCTTTTAATGCCCCCGGGCAATATATTTGATGACAAGTGTATGCAGAGCCCTTGGGTGTGTTTATATATATATATATATATATATATACATATGTATGTATTACTATACATATCTATACCTGTATATAGATATCTATTCACATTAACAGTATCATACATATATAGAAATATATATTTATTAATAAAAAGTACATTATTTTCTATGTGAAGGACATAGGAATGTAAACTATCCTAACCCAACTAATGCGGTTGGGTTAGTGCACATGAAGAATTTCTAACTTCAATGTGCTTTATTTAAATATTTTCATTTGAACTATTAAAAAACATTAATAAAAATATTAAAAATTACTATACATACTGTAAAAAATATAGATATATTCTATGGATTATTTAGAATACTTTAAAGTATGTATAATAATTATTTATATTTTTTATCAATATTTTTTAATAGTTAATCATTAGTAAATCTTAATTGCGCACAAGTAACTGTGTTTACTTTCAACTCATAATACATGCGTTATTTCCTTTGCACGCAAAAAGCCAAAAAAAACAATATCTCTGGTGCTCTACAGTTAGCACTCCACACATAGGCCTCTACTTATCAAGGTGTCTACTTTACCTGCCTTCGCCGGCCCAATACGCCCGCCTAAGCTCGCCTACCATCGCCGCCGTGGACCTGAATACGTTCGCCTAAGTTATCAAAAAAGCTGTCAAAAAGCCGTGCACCAAGTACGGGGCGATGAGCAGCGGATTTTGATAGTTATCACTCATCCGATCTCGCTGCTCTTCGGCTTTTTGACAGCTTTATTGACAAGCTGTCACTAAGCACCCACACTAACTACACTGTTCTACCCCCTATACCGGCGCCCCCGGAGCCCCCCGCAACTAAATAAAGTTAGTAACCCCTAAACCGCCGCTCCTAGACCCCGCCGCAACTCTTATAAATGTATTAACCCCTAAACCGCCGCTCCCGGACCCCGCCGCCACCTACATTATACCTAGTAACCCCTATCCTGCCCCCTTATACTGCTGCCACCTATAATAAAGTTATTAACCCCTATCCTGCCGATCCCGGACCCCGCTGCAACTAAATAAATAGTTTAACCCCTAAACAGCCGCTCCCGGACCCCGCCGCAACCTATATTAAACTTATTAACCCCTAATCTGCCCCCCCTACACCGTCGCCACCTATAATAAATTTATTAACCCCTATCCTGCCCCCCCTACACCGCCGCCACTGTAATAAAATTATTAACCCCTAAACCTAACACTAACCCTAACACCCCCTAACTTAAATATTAATTAAATACATCAAAATAAATTTAACTCTTATTAACTAAATTAATCCTATTTAAAACTAAATACTTACCTTTAAAATAAACCCTAATATAGCTACAATATAAATAATAATTACATTGTAGCTATCTTAGGATTTATTTTTATTTTACAGGCAACTTTCAATTTATTTTAACTAGGTACAATAGCTATTAAATAGTTATTAACTATTTAATAGCTACCTAGTTAAAATAAAGAGAAATTTACCTGTAAAATAAAAACTAACCTAAGTTACAATTACACCTAACACTACACTATACTTTAATAAATTATTCCTATTTAAAACTAAATACTTACCTGTAAAATAAACCCTAAGATAGCTACAATGTAATTAATAATTACATTGTAGCTATTGTAGGATTTATATTTATTTTACAGGTAACTTTGTATTTATTTTAGCTAGTTAGAATAGTTATTAAATAGTTATTAACTATTTAATAACTACCTAGCTAAAAGAAATCCAAAATTACCTATAAAATAAATCCTAACCTAAGTTACAATTAAACCTAACACTACACTATCATTAAATTAATTAAATAAATGAAATACAAATACCTACAAAAAAAACAAATAAATACACTAACTAAAGTACAAAAAATAAAAAAGAACTAAGTTACAAAAAATAAAAAAATAATTTACAAACATTATAAAAATATTACAACAATTTTAAGCTAATTACACCTACTCTAAGCCCACTAATAAAATAACAAAGCCCCCCAACATAAAAAAAATCCCTACCCAATTCTACATTTAAAAGATACCAGCTCTATTACCTTACTAGCCCTTAAAAGGGCCTTTTGCGTGGCATGCCCCAAAGAAAACAGCTCTTTTGCCTGTAAAATAAAAATAAAACCCCCCCAACATTAAAACCCACCACCCACATACCCCTAATCTAACCCAAACCCCCCTTAAATAAACCTAACAATACCCCCCTGAAAATCTTCCTACCTTGAGTCGTCTTCACTCAGCCGAGCCGAATTCTTCATCCAAGCGGGGGCTGAAGAGGTCCATCATCCGGCTGAAGTCTTCATCCAAGCGGGGGCTGAAGAGGTCCATCATCCGGCTGAAGTCTTCATCCAAGCGGGGGCTGAAGAGGTCCATCATCCGGCTGAAGTCTTCTATCAAGCGGCATCTTCAATCTTCTTTCTTCCGGATCCATCTTCATCCCGCCGACGCGGAACATCCTTCCTCCACGACGAACTCCCGACGAATGAAGGTTCCTTTAAGGGACGTCATCCAAGAGGGCGTCCCTCGAATTCCGATTGGCTGATAGGATTGTATCAGCCAATCGGAATTAAGGTAGGAATAATCTGATTGGCTGATGGAATCAGCCAATCAGATTCAAGTTCAATCCGATTGGCTGATCCAATCAGCCAATCAGATTGAGCTTGCATTCTATTGGCTGTTCCGATCAGCCAATAGAATGCAAGCTCAATCTGATTGGCTGATTGGATCAGCCAATCGGATTGAACTTGAATTCCGATTGGCTGATAGAATCCTATCAGCCAATCGGAATTTGAGGGATGCCATCTTGGATGACGTCTCTTAAAGGAACCTTCATTCGTCGGGAGTTCATCTTGGAGGAAGGATGTTCCGCGTCGGCGGGATGAAGATGGATCCGGAAGAAAGAAGATTGAAGATGCCGCTTGATAGAAGACTTCAGCCAGATGATGTACCTCTTCAGCCCACGCTTGGATGAAGACTTCAGCCAGATGATGGATCTCTTCAGCCCCCGCTTGGATGAAGAATTCGGCTCAGCTGAGTGAAGACGACTCAAGGTAGGAAGATCTTCAGGGGGGTAGTGTTAGGTTTATTTAAGGGGGGTTTGGGTAAGATTAGGGGTATGTGGGTGGTGGGTTTTAATGTTGGGGGGGTTGTATTTTTATTTTACAAGCAAAAGAGCTGTTTTCTTTGGGGCATGCCCCGCAAAAGGCCCTTTTAAGGGCTGGTAAGGTAATAGAGCTGGTATCTTTTAAATGTAGAATAGGGTAGGGAATTTTTTTATTTTGGGGGCTTTGTTATTTTATTAGGGGGCTTAGAGTAGGTGTAATTAGCTTAAAATTGTTGTAATATTTTTATAATGTTTGTAAATTATTTTTTTATTTTTTGTAACTTAGTTCTTTTTTTATTTTTTGTACTTTAGTTAGTGTATTTATTTGTATTTATTTGTAGGTATTTGTATTTCATTTATTTAATTTATTTAATGATAGTGTAGTGTTAGGTTTAATTGTAACTTAGGTTAGGATTTATTTTATAGGTAATTTTGTATTTCTTTTAGCTAGGTAGTTATTAAATAGTTTAGATAAAGGTGGAGGTTACCAAAGCGCCAAATAAAAGGCTGGGTCTGAGCCAATAATAGTTAAAATCACAATTAGCATAAAAAGTGCATTTATTCATACAGATTCACAAATAAAAAACAAGTAAAAACAGGTAACAAACAATTAAAATTAAAATAATGTAAAATTGCGCAAAAAAGACCGATTCGAAATGCTAGCCTTGATCAGTGGCTAGTAAAAACACTAGGAAAGCCTGGTTTCCCAATACACAATATTTCAAATAATGTCTGGATACCATATAACCACTTAGAGAGTGGACTAATAAAGGTGGGACATGTTAGTGTCCTAAGATACGTCTAAGGTGTGTAGCAGGTTATTGCTTACAAAATTAAGTAGGTCAGAATTATCTTGCTAATTAACGTAGCGTGTGTGACATACAGTAAATGTTGTTTAAGGTAGTAACCTGTGTGAGCAAAGCTTGAGGTTTGGACAATCTATCTGTACAAATCCTAAAAAGGTAATCTAGGTTTAAGTAGATTGATTCTGCTAATTACGGCAGCGTATGAGATTTGCAATGTGTATTGTGTGAGATATATCCTCACGGTTTATCTGACTTGTTAAAATTCAGAATGTGGGTAAATGTTGTCTAAGAGAGTGATGATGAAAGGTATTCGTGAGTGTTAAAGCTTTGTGTGTGATGGATACAAACTATAAATACAAATAATAATAACACACTGGATTATTAAAAATAGCGTGAAACATCAAAGCAAATTCAGCGTGAAACAACAAAACAAATTCACAATTTCCTAGTGATTAATGTGAGCAACGTAAACTTTAACGAAATAGCGTGAAAAATCAGCGTAAAACAACAGAAAACAAATAAGCACTGTGAACACTGTGAAACACCTTGGTAGTGTTCAAAATGAAAAAAAGCAATTCAAAAAAGTCATGGTCCCTAAAAATTTAGAGCAAACCAAATGATTCAAAAAAACAGTGGCCACTGTGAAAAAAGAAACAATATAGTGAACAGTCAATCCAACAAACAGATAAGTGATTTTAAAACCCTCTGCTAGTATTAGCGTTCCTGTTATGATTCTGCAGCCGAAGCCGGATTGGAGTTAGAAACCGGAAGTCCTAGTCTTCTCTAGTTTCGGCGATACCTAAAAAATAAACATACAATAGTGCAGATAGTTTTCTTAATCATGTAACAATTGAAATAGAACTCACCAGTCGACGCGTTTCGGTCTGTGCTAGACCTTTATCAAGACTGGTATTATGTATTTACAGAGCCTTTTTATAGCTGTTTGTTGAATGTGAACCGGAAGTGCTTGTTTAGTACTTCCGTTTTGCGAGTCTATTCTTATTCAATAAAAAGTTTGCTTTTTAATCTATGAGAATCCTTATTTAGTTCTCACAGTTATCTTAGTACTGGCTTATAGTACCAATTGTTATGGCAAAAAATTCTTTATAACTGAAGTCGGAGTATCTAGATCACTTCCGGAATTTCAGTTCAACCACTTCCGGTCTCATTCATTCAGATGAAAGGATAGTGTTAATTATATTCAATGCAAATACGCTACTCAGACCCCGCCTTTTAAGCCATTTGCTTGGTCTTTTGTAAACATTGTAAATCTGTGTAATCATTGCGATTTCAGTTCGCCCATTCTTGTCATATATAAAATACTTTCAATGTATACAAAGATGGAGGAATTGTTTTAAATGTGTGACAAAAATGAAATTAAATTTAAAAATAAAAATAAATTTAAAAAATCATCAATTTATTTAAATGTCTATCTATGTATAGCGGTTATGAAAGAGAGAGAGTTGTAGTATGGTCTTCTCCTTATTGGTTCAAATTCTTTAGTCAGGAGCTTGTGAGTATATATTTTAATTGCCTAACCAATAAATGAATGGAGGGATTTATGTGACAATTTTCTTCTTATTAGTTTAGACTCTTTTCTTCATAGGGTACGGGTGTATAGGGAGGTATTCTTCTCGTTGATTCGGTGTCTTTCATTCAAAGGCTAGTTCTAATTAGAGGCTAGTTTTAATTAGCACAGAGAGGTAGAATCGTTTAAGAGCCGTCTGGTTATCTTTGAAAAGATATATATAAAAAATTATAAAAAATCTTTTTAAAAAATTATTATTTAGAAGATTATTCAAAAATTACATTTAGAAATTACATCTATATTTTCAATTATATATGCTGTTTTCGTCTCTATAAATACTCAGTTGTCAGCCAGTAGTATTTACAGTCTTTAATTTCTATTTCTAGAATAACTCAGACAAAGGATTTTTAGGGATATGTTCCTATTATGGAGTCTCTAAATACTACCATTAAGTCGTGAGGAGATCGAGGCTATTAGATTTCTTATTGGTAAACATAAAATTGTTATATATATTTAACCATTACTTAGATCAACATGTATGTGCATGAAGGTACTTGTTTGGATATTTAATGATATTAGTCAACGAATTGAAAATTGTTTCTTGTTGACTATAGTTGTATGCAGTCTTATAGTAGTATCTAAGGGATTGAAGTCCGCTATTTGCGTATATATACTAGAAATTAAGGTTATATGGCCATTTTAGGCCAAAGAAAGTTCTGGCTTATAGCCAGGTGATAGAAGTGTTCCCTATGACTCCTAAGCTAGGGTAATAAAGACCTTCCATACAGTACCCCTATTCTATTTCTAGCAACTGAATCCCTCTGAATTTATAAGACAGTATCCCTATTCTATTTCTAGCAATTGAATTCCTCTGAACTTATACGAGAATGGTATAGAATACAAGATCCTCCTGTACTATGTAGATTGTATATATACGCAAATAGCGGACTTCAATCCCTTAGAAATTAAAGATTGTAAATACTACTGGCTGACAACTGAGTATTTATAGAGACGAAAACAGCATATATAATTGTAAATATAGATGTAATTTCTAAATGTAATTTTTGAATAATCTTTTTAATTTTTGAATAATCTTCTAAATAATAATTTTTTAAAAATTTTTTTTTATAATTTTTTATATATATCTTTTCAAAGATAACCAGACGGCTCTTAAACGATTCTACCTCTCTGTGCTAATTAAAACTAGCCTCTAATTAGAACTAGCCTTTGAATGAAAGACACCGAATCAACGAGAAGAATACCTCCCTATACACCCGTACCCTATGAAGAAAAGAGTCTAAACTAATAAGAAGAAAATTGTCACATAAATCCCTCCATTCATTTATTGGTTAGGCAATTAAAATATATACTCACAAGCTCCTGACTAAAGAATTTGAACCAATAAGGAGAAGACCATACTACAACTCTCTCTCTTTCATAACCGCTATACATAGATAGACATTTAAATAAATTGATGATTTTTTAAATTTATTTTTATTTTTAAATTTAATTTCATTTTTGTCACACATTTAAAACAATTCCTCCATCTTTGTATACATTGAAAGTATTTTATATATGACAAGAATGGGCGAACTGAAATCGCAATGATTACACAGATTTACAATGTTTACAAAAGACCAAGCAAATGGCTTAAAAGGCGGGGTCTGAGTAGCGTATTTGCATTGAATATAATTAACACTATCCTTTCATCTGAATGAATGAGACCGGAAGTGGTTGAACTGAAATTCCGGAAGTGATCTAGATACTCCGACTTCAGTTATAAAGAATTTTTTGCCATAACAATTGGTACTATAAGCCAGTACTAAGATAACTGTGAGAACTAAATAAGGATTCTCATAGATTAAAAAGCAAACTTTTTATTGAATAAGAATAGACTCGCAAAACGGAAGTACTAAACAAGCACTTCCGGTTCACATTCAACAAACAGCTATAAAAAGGCTCTGTAAATACATAATACCAGTCTTGATAAAGGTCTAGCACAGACCGAAACGCGTCGACTGGTGAGTTCTATTTCAATTGTTACATGATTAAGAAAACTATCTGCACTATTGTATGTTTATTTTTTAGGTATCGCCGAAACTAGAGAAGACTAGGACTTCCGGTTTCTAACTCCAATCCGGCTTCGGCTGCAGAATCATAACAGGAACGCTAATACTAGCAGAGGGTTTTAAAATCACTTATCTGTTTGTTGGATTGACTGTTCACTATATTGTTTCTTTTTTCACAGTGGCCACTGTTTTTTTGAATCATTTGGTTTGCTCTAAATTTTTAGGGACCATGACTTTTTTGAATTGCTTTTTTTCATTTTGAACACTACCAAGGTGTTTCACAGTGTTCACAGTGCTTATTTGTTTTCTGTTGTTTTACGCTGATTTTTCACGCTATTTCGTTAAAGTTTACGTTGCTCACATTAATCACTAGGAAATTGTGAATTTGTTTTGTTGTTTCACGCTGAATTTGCTTTGATGTTTCACGCTATTTTTAATAATCCAGTGTGTTATTATTATTTGTATTTATAGTTTGTATCCATCACACACAAAGCTTTAACACTCACGAATACCTTTCATCATCACTCTCTTAGACAACATTTACCCACATTCTGAATTTTAACAAGTCAGATAAACCGTGAGGATATATCTCACACAATACACATTGCAAATCTCATACGCTGCCGTAATTAGCAGAATCAATCTACTTAGACCTAGATTACCTTTTTAGGATTTGTACAGATAGATTGTCCAAACCTCAAGCTTTGCTCACACAGGTTACTACCTTAAACAACATTTACTGTATGTCACACACGCTACGTTAATTAGCAAGATAATTCTGACCTACTTAATTTTGTAAGCAATAACCTGCTACACACCTTAGACGTATCTTAGGACACTAACATGTCCCACCTTTATTAGTCCACTCTCTAAGTGGTTATATGGTATCCAGACATTATTTGAAATATTGTGTATTGGGAAACCAGGCTTTCCTAGTGTTTTTACTAGCCACTGATCAAGGCTAGCATTTCGAATCGGTCTTTTTTGCGCAATTTTACATTATTTTAATTTTAATTGTTTGTTACCTGTTTTTACTTGTTTTTTATTTGTGAATCTGTATGAATAAATGCACTTTTTATGCTAATTGTGATTTTAACTATTATTGGCTCAGACCCAGCCTTTTATTTGGCGCTTTGGTAACCTCCACCTTTATCTAAACTGTATATTGACTACTAGGAGTCAAATTTCCAAAGCCAAGGTCTTATTTTAGGTAGGCGCTCAGTGTACCCCATTGCATACTGTTTCATTTCACTCCTAGTCACACTAAGCTGCCAACCTTCCACCTCTCTTATAATTTGAACACATCTAATTGTTACTATCATGGAAGGCTTACGCAATATAAGGGAAGATATTAACTTAAGAATAATAACAAATAAAACAAATCTTAATATTAGCACAGAAGAGGAGGATATTATTGATGTTCAGTTGATATTCAGAGAATTGGAAAAATTACTGATCACAGAAGTAAAATACAAGGCAGAAATATCTTTTCTGCAGAAATGTCTAGAATTGGACATTGTACCCAAAGGTCTTTTGGTGCATAAAGAATGCGCGTTTCCTCTTTCAGATAGTATTGCTGAAAAATGGAGACAGGTGCTAATTGAAACTTCCAAAAAACTAATAGAACTAATCATTGAATATAGATCATTGTTAACATCAAACATAGATCTAGAAATAAAGGAAGATGAGGAAATTATTCTTAATCTAGAGAATTCAGGGCCAGAATGTAAGGATATAATAGAAAGGAAGGAAAATTTAATTAAGAAAGTTAGCAAAATTAAAGAGGATGTGATACAAAAGAAAACTAAAAAAATGATGAAAGAGCTTAATAATAAAGAAGAAGAAAGTAATCAAATAATAGAGGATAAAAGTATAACAATAGGGAATATGAATCAAGAAGAAACTGATATTGAACAGACTACTGACCCCATTACAAATAGGAGCATTGTAATTGATGAAGGTTCAGATCAGAGAGAAGTTACCTTCGAAAGGTTTCAAAATAAGCGACATTTGAACAGAAATCCACATACAGATAATAGACATAGAGAATATGACTCAAGGCACCCATACAAACACCACCCCCATGCAAATAGATACAACACGTATGGGGACAAACGGGGTTTCTATGGAAGGCAACACTTCAATCAGAGATGGGACAGGGGACAGCAATATGATGGGAGGAATAGAGATAATTATTATAATAATTGGCAATCAGAAAGGAGAAATAGAGGAGATTATTCCAACTATTGGAACAGAGAGAGGAGATATGAAGATCACAGGGGAAGATCTGACTATCATGGGCCAGTATATGATACAAGAAGAAGGCATGATGACTTCGGATATGGAAGTTATCGACAACAGCCAGAAAGAGGATATTACCAAGAAGAAAATAGATACCACTACGAATTGACTCCGAATAAAAGGAGAAACTTTCAGGATTCATCGAGGAATTGGAACAGAGTCTATGAAAACTACGGAGAAGGGATGAATCCATATGAAACCCCAGGAGAATATAGGAGGAATACTAAACAAAAGGACGAAAGAGAGGAAAGGAAGGAGAAAGAATCTAAAAAGATTGAAGAAGGAAAAGACTGTAAAAAAGGAAGAGAAATGGACATAAGAACACCAAGCTCAGCCACACCAACGGCAATGCAGTCAAGTACCTCTAGGGCTACGTCTGGACCTTTTTTAGGGTTGGATCATCAACATCAGAAAGGAAGAGAGAAAATCCAACATGTAATAAAGACAATTCTGAATCTTGGACTTTCATTTGCTCCATCTAGGAGTTTAAATAAATTTGATACTTTTGTGAATACAAAAGAATTTATTAGGAAGTTAACCCTGAAGAGATTCTTCCGTAAAGCTGACTTAGAAAATACTGGAGAGAATCCAAGAAGGAATGTTAATCCGGACCCAATAGAAGAGTATATACACACCGAACTAAAACCAAGATCACGCTTCTATCCTATAAGCAGTAAAGGAACAGCTATAGAAGCTTTCGAAACTGTGGTGTGCAAGGAGATTAAGGAGATACAATCGAATAAATTAAGAAATAAAAAGCAAAACTTATCAAGAAATCAACGTGAGACCATCAAAAAGCTCGAAAATAATGCGAGCTTAACAATCAAGCCCGCGGACAAAGGAGGCGGGATCGTTGTGATGAACAGGGATAATTATGAGGCTGAAAACAAACGGATTCTGAGCGACATCAGTACATATGAAGAACTGAAAGGAAATCCAACGGATGTATACGCCAAAGAACTTATAGAGTTGTTGAAAGAAGCAAATGAAGAGGGCATACTCAATGACAAAGAATTCAATTACCTAAATGTAAAGTATCCAGTTATACCGATACTATATCACTTACCAAAGATCCATAAATCGTTGACCAAACCCCCCGGAAGACCAATTATCTCTGGAATAGGATCTCTGAGAAGCAATTTATCAGAGTACGTGGACAAACATCTACAAAAAGTAGTCAGAACACTCCCCTCGTACCTGAGGGACTCAACACAGGTTCTGAATCTTATAGAAGATCTACCCTGGAAAGAGGGTTATATACTGGCATCATGTGACGTGGTATCATTGTACACAAGTATCCCACATGAGGAGGGTATTGATGCAGTTAAATTCTTTTTAGATAAGGAACCTGATATGAGACCAAAACAAAGTGAGTTTATACTGGACAGTATCCAGTACATCCTGACGCATAATTTTTTTAACAACGGGGGAAAATTCTATCGTCAAACTTGTGGAACAGCCATGGGGACCAGGTTCGCGCCTAGTTACGCAAATCTCTACATGGGAAAATGGGAGAAAATATTCTGGGACTCCTGTCCAGCTAGCGCGGACCTGGTCCTCTATCGGCGATATATAGATGATATAATTATAATATGGAAGGGTACTTTGGAAGATCTGATGTTCACGATTGATGTCATGAACCAAAATACAATGAATCTCAAGTTTACATTCGAATGGAGCTACACCGCGCTGACATTCTTAGATTTAAGAATCGAAGTGAAAAAAGGGAGATTGGAAACTTCTACGCATTTTAAAAGCGTAGATAGCAACAATTATGTCCACAGAGAAAGCTGTCACCACATTAAATGGAAGAACAACATTCCAAAGGGGCAATTGTTACGAATGAAAAAGAACTGTTCCAACCCCTCAAAATGGGAAGAACAAGCCTCAGTAATCAAAGAAAAATTCATAGAGAGGGGATATGATAAGGAAATGCTGGACCAGAAGCTAAATGAAGTAAGAAGAACAGAAAGAAAAGAACTGACTAAATATAAAGTTAAAACCAAAAAGAACTTTATGGAGGATGACTACAACATAGCAATGATAACCGAATATAGTGATAATAAACAGATTATAGAAAACATCTTTCGGAAACATTGGTCATTATTAAGAGATGATGACATAATAGGAGACAAATTGCCAGAATACCCAAGATTCATATACAAAAAAACAAAAAATCTGAAAACCAGACTGGCACCCAGCCTCCAAAAGAAAAAGAAGGGAGGAATACAGGATATACATGGGGAGATGATAAAAGGGTTTTTTCCCTGCCACACATGCAAAGCGTGTAAATGCGGTACTAAAACAACCAAATTTATCTCCCATAACACTAAAGAAGAATTCAGAATAAAAGATATGATACGCTGTCAAGACAAGGGGATAATCTACTTGTTACAATGTCCGTGCGGACTCCAGTACGTTGGACAAACGTCAAGAGTTCTCAGAGAGAGAATTCGTGAACATCTGTTGATGATAGAAAAATTGAACATGGACACACCGCTTTATCAACACTTTACAACTAAACACCATGGAAATACCAAAGCATTGAAATATATAGGAATACAAAAAGTTGTAAAAAACTGGAGGGGTGGTAACTTTGAGAAACTGCTCCTGACCAATGAATCCAAATGGATATTCCAAATCGACTGCCTATATCCAAGAGGGCTTAATAATAAAGAAGACCTCTCACACTTATTGAATTCCTAGGCCAGAAGATGAATAGTGTAAACAGAACAGAGGCCTGTGTATAGAAAGTTTAAAGTGTTGCGGTTAACAAACATTAATTACTGTTATGAAGGACATATAGAAGACTCGTTTTTGACTCCGGTCATAAATCTCTGAATTTCCTCCTCCCTGAATTTCTTCCTCCCCATATACCGAAGCCAGCGAGAATAACTCCTAAAGATATTTAAGATCCAGTTTATATATAAAAAACTAGAACATACCTCTCTCTATTATAAGTTAAATATAGTTTCTTATGATGCATTTTTTCACCGAGTCCCAGCATACTACTATATTAGGGCAGGAAAACTCCTGTTAAAAGCCAGCGGAAAGAACTGTCCTCTACGACCCCTATGAAAGGCCTAATAGGACTTCCTATAGCTTATTTCAACGCTAGCGAAACCTACCCAAATCTATGTAGAAAGATGCTTCAATATACTAGAAATTAAGGTTATATGGCCATTTTAGGCCAAAGAAAGTTCTGGCTTATAGCCAGGTGATAGAAGTGTTCCCTATGACTCCTAAGCTAGGGTAATAAAGACCTTCCATACAGTACCCCTATTCTATTTCTAGCAACTGAATCCCTCTGAATTTATAAGACAGTATCCCTATTCTATTTCTAGCAATTGAATTCCTCTGAACTTATACGAGAATGGTATAGAATACAAGATCCTCCTGTACTATGTAGATTGTATATATACGCAAATAGCGGACTTCAATCCCTTAGATACTACTATAAGACTGCATACAACTATAGTCAACAAGAAACAATTTTCAATTCGTTGACTAATATCATTAAATATCCAAACAAGTACCTTCATGCACATACATGTTGATCTAAGTAATGGTTAAATATATATAACAATTTTATGTTTACCAATAAGAAATCTAATAGCCTCGATCTCCTCACGACTTAATGGTAGTATTTAGAGACTCCATAATAGGAACATATCCCTAAAAATCCTTTGTCTGAGTTATTCTAGAAATAGAAATTAAAGACTGTAAATACTACTGGCTGACAACTGAGTATTTATAGAGACGAAAACAGCATATATAATTGTAAATATAGATGTAATTTCTAAATGTAATTTTTGAATAATCTTTTTAATTTTTGAATAATCTTCTAAATAATAATTTTTTTAAATTTTTTTTTATAATTTTTTATATATATCTTTTCAAAGATAACCAGACGGCTCTTAAACGATTCTACCTCTCTGTGCTAATTAAAACTAGCCTCTAATTAGAACTAGCCTTTGAATGAAAGACACCGAATCAACGAGAAGAATACCTCCCTATACACCCGTACCCTATGAAGAAAAGAGTCTAAACTAATAAGAAGAAAATTGTCACATAAATCCCTCCATTCATTTATTGGTTAGGCAATTAAAATATATACTCACAAGCTCCTGACTAAAGAATTTGAACCAATAAGGAGAAGACCATACTACAACTCTCTCTCTTTCATAACCGCTATACATAGATAGACATTTAAATAAATTGATGATTTTTTAAATTTATTTTTATTTTTAAATTTAATTTCATTTTTGTCACACATTTAAAACAATTCCTCCATCTTTGTATACATTGAAAGTATTTTATATATGACAAGAATGGGCGAACAGAAATCGCAATGATTACACAGATTTACAATGTTTACAAAAGACCAAGCAAATGGCTTAAAAGGCGGGGTCTGAGTAGCGTATTTGCATTGAATATAATTAACACTATCCTTTCATCTGAATGAATGAGACCGGAAGTGGTTGAACTGAAATTCCGGAAGTGATCTAGATACTCCGACTTCAGTTATAAAGAATTTTTTGCCATAACAATTGGTACTATAAGCCAGTACTAAGATAACTGTGAGAACTAAATAAGGATTCTCATAGATTAAAAAGCAAACTTTTTATTGAATAAGAATAGACTCGCAAAACGGAAGTACTAAACAAGCACTTCCGGTTCACATTCAACAAACAGCTATAAAAAGGCTCTGTAAATACATAATACCAGTCTTGATAAAGGTCTAGCACAGACCGAAACGCGTCGACTGGTGAGTTCTATTTCAATTGTTACATGATTAAGAAAACTATCTGCACTATTGTATGTTTATTTTTTAGGTATCGCCGAAACTAGAGAAGACTAGGACTTCCGGTTTCTAACTCCAATCCGGCTTCGGCTGCAGAATCATAACAGGAACGCTAATACTAGCAGAGGGTTTTAAAATCACTTATCTGTTTGTTGGATTGACTGTTCACTATATTGTTTCTTTTTTCACAGTGGCCACTGTTTTTTTGAATCATTTGGTTTGCTCTAAATTTTTAGGGACCATGACTTTTTTGAATTGCTTTTTTTCATTTTGAACACTACCAAGGTGTTTCACAGTGTTCACAGTGCTTATTTGTTTTCTGTTGTTTTACGCTGATTTTTCACGCTATTTTGTTAAAGTTTACGTTGCTCACATTAATCACTAGGAAATTGTGAATTTGTTTTGTTGTTTCACGCTGAATTTGCTTTGATGTTTCACGCTATTTTTAATAATCCAGTGTGTTATTATTATTTGTATTTATAGTTTGTATCCATCACACACAAAGCTTTAACACTCACGAATACCTTTCATCATCACTCTCTTAGACAACATTTACCCACATTCTGAATTTTAACAAGTCAGATAAACCGTGAGGATATATCTCACACAATACACATTGCAAATCTCATACGCTGCCGTAATTAGCAGAATCAATCTACTTAAACCTAGATTACCTTTTTAGGATTTGTACAGATAGATTGTCCAAACCTCAAGCTTTGCTCACACAGGTTACTACCTTAAACAACATTTACTGTATGTCACACACGCTACGTTAATTAGCAAGATAATTCTGACCTACTTAATTTTGTAAGCAATAACCTGCTACACACCTTAGACGTATCTTAGGACACTAACATGTCCCACCTTTATTAGTCCACTCTCTAAGTGGTTATATGGTATCCAGACATTATTTGAAATATTGTGTATTGGGAAACCAGGCTTTCCTAGTGTTTTTACTAGCCACTGATCAAGGCTAGCATTTCGAATCGGTCTTTTTTGCGCAATTTTACATTATTTTAATTTTAATTGTTTGTTACCTGTTTTTACTTGTTTTTTATTTGTGAATCTGTATGAATAAATGCACTTTTTATGCTAATTGTGATTTTAACTATTATTGGCTCAGACCCAGCCTTTTATTTGGCGCTTTGGTAACCTCCACCTTTATCTAAACTGTATATTGACTACTAGGAGTCAAATTTCCAAAGCCAAGGTCTTATTTTAGGTAGGCGCTCAGTGTACCCCATTGCATACAGTTATTAAATAGTTAATAACTATTTAATAACTATTCTAACTAGCTAAAATAAATACAAAGTTACCTGTAAAATAAATATAAATCTTACAATAGCTACAATGTAATTATTATAAATATTGTAGCTATATTAGGGTTTATTTTAAAGGTAAGTATTTAGTTTTAAATAGGATTAATTTAGTTAATAAGAGTTACATTTATTTCAATGTATTTAATTAATATTTAAGTTAGGGGGGTGTTAGGGTTAGTGTTAGACTTAGGTTTAGGGGTTAATAATTTTATTCTAGTGGCGGCGGTGTAGGGGGGGCAGGATAGGGGTTAATAAATTTATTATAGGTGGCGACGGTGTAGGGGGGGCACATTAGGGGTTAATAAGTTTAATATAGGTTGCGGCGGGGTCCGGGAGCGGAGGTTTAGGGGTTAAACTATTTATTTAGTTGCGGCGGGGTCCGGGATCAGCAGGATAGGGGTTAATAACTTTATTATAGGTGGCGGCGGTATAGGGGGGCAGGATAGGGGTTACTAGGTATAATGTAGGTGGCGGCGGGGTCCGGGAGCGGCGGTTTAGGGGTTAATACATATATTATAGTTGCGGCGGGGTCTGGGAGCGGCGGTTTAGGGGTTAATACATATATTATAGTTGCGGCAGGGTCCGGGAGCAGCGGTTTAGGGGGTAATAACTTTATTTAGTTGCGGCAGTGTAGGGGGGCAGATTAGGGGTGTTTAGACTCGGGGTACATGTTAGGGTGTTAGGTGTACACATTTCCCATAGGAATGAATGGGATGTCTGGCAGCAGCGAACATGAACTTTCGCTATGGTCAGACTCCCATTGATTCCTATGGGATCCGCTACCTCCAGGGCGGCGGTTTGAAAACCAGGTACGCTTGGCCGGAAAAGTGCCCAGCGTACCTGCTAGTTTTTTGATAACTGACAAAAGTAGTCAGATTGTGCCGCACTTGTGTGCGGAACATCTGGAGTGACGTAAGAATCGATCTGTGTCGGACTGAGTCCGGCGGATCGAAGCTTACGTCACAAAATTCTACTTTTGCCGGTGTCTAGGGCTTGATAACTACGGCAAATCAGCCTCACCTCAAATACGCTGTGGAATTCCAGCGTATTTGAGGTAGACACGTTGATAACTAGAGGCCATAGTCTAGCAAATAATTACTTCCTATTTTAAATAAAATGTTAAAGAAATATTTTTAAACTATGAAACACGTCCTCATATAAAATTTTAACACTTGAATGCTTGTTCATTAATTCACTATATGGATGTTATAAAAATTAATATACATATACATACACACACACACACACACACACATATATACACACACACACATATATACACACACACTCATACACACACACTCATACACACACACACACATACACACACACACATATATATATACACACACACACACACATACACACACACATATATACATACACACATACACACACACTCATACACACACATGCACACACACACACACACATACACACACACACACACACACACACACAGACACACACACATATACACACACACACACATATATATATACACACACACACACAAGGGATAAAGGACCAGTGCAAAACAGTCTCACGTCACACATGACAAGTGCACATTTTTTTCTTTAATGTTAATTTATGCCATCAAATAAATTCAGCTGGGGAGGATAAAATAAAGAATGCCCCTACTTTGCCTATTTACTTCAAAATACCTCAATTCTATGAGGTAAGTGTCGTGTGCAAGTCAGGAGCCCCATGGGTCGTTCACCATCCAAGCTCCCTTGCCTCCTCTACTAAGGTGTACTAACTTCTGAGTGCCCCTCAGAGTATGGAACCAGCGTATAAATAGAAGAACAAGCAAACAATAGAGTAATATTGTCTAATAAGATAAAATCACTTTAGTACAAGGTAAACAACCCATGTTAAATACCCTTAGTATGGGGTGTGTTTTAGCACTCTATAAATGTTTTATGGGTCCTTGTGAAACCTTTTATTGCAGAATATTGCTCCATAAGTTAAGCAACATTTGCTCCCATGGAACCTGTGTGGAGCAGGCTCACTCATGTGAGTTTACTTTCCACAATATAAGAAGCAGCTGTTGGATGAGTGCTGTTTCTTACCCTCTCTGCCACCTCTAAGCTGGCAGATAGAAATCACCCTGAACACGAGAAAGGAGCGGCATTACACACTCACGTTATTGTGTAAAATACATCCAGGCAACAGACATACAAGATCCACTGTGTAATGCTCATGGGATATTCCACTATCAGACCAAAGTTGGCCAGTAGTCTTATTATCCCAGTGTCAAGCTGGAATGATAGGGAATATCCCAGAGCAGAGAAAGTTCGCAAAATGAGGTATGCGGTACTCACAATAGGCAGGGTAGTCTTTGACAGCAACAGGTAAGGAATCAGCGGTCAGGCAGTTTAAGGGTAAATCACTTGAAGGACTGGAGACAAACAGGATAAACTTTGACGGCAACAGGTAAAGAAATCAGCGGTAATGCAGTTCAAAGGTAAACCACTAGAATGGTCAGGCAGGCAAAGTTCGGCAACAGTAAGGCAGTCCAAAGATTCAAGGGATAAACAGGCAGAGTGTTCAGACAGGCAGAGTTCATTAACAGTGAGGCAATCCAGTAGTTTAGGGGTTAAGCAAGCAGAGTAGTCAGACAGGCAGAGTTCATTAACAGTGAGGCAATCCAGTAGTTTAGGGGTTAAGCAAGCTGATTAGTCAGACAGGCAGAGTTGATTAACAGTGAAGCAATCCAGTAGTTTAGGGGTTAAGCAAGCAGAGTAGTAAGACAGGCAGAGTTTGTTAACAATGAGGCAATCCAGCACTTTAGGGGTTAAGCAAGCAGAGTAGGCAGACAGGGAGAGTTCAATAACGATATGGCAATCCAGAATACAATAATAATGATCACACCCAGGAGCACACAAAGTAACACCTATACTTGGGCAGTGAAAGGCAGAAAGTGAGCAACTTACATAGGCGCAGGATTCGCGCCACAGGAGATCTTGACCCGCTTCAGAGTTAGAGGAGCATACAGCAATGACTTCACCGCCGCAAGCAACAGGAACTGACTCAGCCATAGGCAACAAGCAGAGGAGCAGGCGCCGTGTCCCTAGCAACAGCTAGAGCGGCGCGACACACTGCCAGTTCAATGGGAAGCCAAGCGAACATGTTCTCAATGAGGAAATTGTAAACAGTAGTGGCATTGCTTTTCTACAGAGAGATCAAGTGTTGCTGGGTTTCAACTCTATCATTTCAGGTTGCTTTGTGTTCCCACCTCGCCCCAGTAAAAGAGGGCTCACAGTGTATAGAAAGTGTAGGGATTTTCATTTACAAATACAATGTTGTTGTAAAGGAAAAAGCTGCCACCATTTTTGTACAAAATAGAAAGTGCAAAATACATAACGTTTATCTCATAACGATTCACCTCTTGGGCATAGAGTGAGTTATAATGTAAAGGGTAACATCAACACTAAAATGCTTTCAAAATATTATAGAATGCAGTAATTAAAACAGGAAATAAACACCTCCACTCTAACTAATTGTTAGAAGCAATTCGCTTATGAAGAGATACAGAGGCATATTTAAGAAATGTCTTGCGGACATGATCCGACAGTGCGGATCAGGTCTGCAAGACATCACTGAATGCGGAGAGCAATACGCTCTCCGCATTTAACATTGCACCAGCAGCTCACAAGAGCTGCTGGTGCAACGCCGCCCCCTGCAGACTCGCGGCTAATGAGCCTCCAGCAGGGAGCTGTCAATCAACCCGATCGTACTCGATCAGGTTGAATTGTTGCGATTTCTGTCCGCCTGCTCAGAGCATGCGGACAGGGTTATGGAGCAGCGGTCCTTGTGACCGCTGCTTAATAACTACTGTTTCTGGCGAGTCTGAAGACTCGCCAGAAACACGGGCCGTCAAGTTCCTTTCGGAGCTTGATAGATAGGCCCCACAGGCAGCAGTTTGTTTAAGTTATCAATATCATAAATCAGTTGCTATATTCATCAGTTACATCGATATTAAATACCTACAGTACATAGTTTTAAATTACAAGGTAGTTTAAGTGATCCGTCTATGCCTATGCATTACACCAGGCACAGAAAAAGCTCATAGAGGAATGTATGAAGATAGATGCATAATGTAGGGCAGGAATATTACATTTCAGATAGAAGGACAGATAGATAATTAGCCCACATATTATACAAGTTTGATTTTAAGATTAGAATGATATAATGACATAATATTTTTCTTGTAAAATGTGTATATTATGGTCCATTATGATTTACAGTTGTCGGGAATTCTTAAACTAAATAATTGGGTTGTACAGAAGTTAGAATTAAAAAAATAGTGATCTTATTGAGTAGACACATGCATTAGTTTTGTAATGAATGCTAATTCATTAACAAAACAGGGATAATAGTTTTGTTTCCAAGAAATGAATATCCGAATGAATGCACCCAAAAATTTAAAGAAAACAAATAAATACAAAATTTGTCAGTATTAATTTTCTTCCTTTAAATGGTTAAAATAACTTTAGCTTACTGGAGAGCGGCGTTAACCTGCTCCTCTTTTTCACAGAGCCTTGGCCGCGCTAATAGGAGTCTTAGTATGGCGGCTCCTTTAGGCACTGGGAACCGCGACAATAAGCCCCTTATTAGTAAAGCCAGGGCTCTGTAAAGAAGAGGAGTAGGTTAGCGAAACTCTCCAGCGTGCTATAGGTAGGTATAAAGCTACTGGTGAACTTTCTCACCTGTAGCGTTGGAACATTTATATTTGTTTAACAAAATATTCAGTATTGATTTAATTTAAATTAAATGAATACTGAATAGCACAGGCAACAAATATTCGGGGAAACTAATTTCCCCGAATATATGTTCTAAAAAATTTGTCCGAACCAAATTTTTCACCTTTGCCAACCTCTACTATTAAGCAATATATTTGAGTATGGAGAGTTGGGAATATTGCTAGATACTTGTGGCCCCTTGTACAGGTATATTTCAGACGAAGGACAACAACAGTTATATGCCGAAGTGTATGAAAAATTCTGACCATGCTTCTAGAACACCTCAGAATTATTACAGCCAGCCCCCTCAAGACACCTTAGTCTTAGTTAAAGGTGTATAAGCTGGTTGGCAAATCTGGGAGACTGATAAAGTTAAAGGGTAACATTTGAATATGATCCTGCCCTTACTACAAGACCCATTGGCAACTTAATTTTTGTGTGTTTTACTTCAAACTGAGTCGACTAGGTTTCTTTATTTCATAGCAATAAAATGAAACAAAAAAAGGGGCCGCCTCAGAATAAGTTATTTTAACCACACTAGTTTTCCTGTTTCTGCATTTTTCTATTAATATGTATCAGACTTATGTTCTATTAAAGATAAAAAGTAATATACTAAATACATTCTACTTACTAGTGATAGCTTCCTAATTAATTTTCAAAGCACTTTAATTTCTGAAGTAATTAGTAAAACTATATTTTAAAAACTTTATTAAAGTAGATTATCCTTTTTAGAACATTCAGTTACCTCTCCCCATGGACACAATATATCTGCATTATAAACTTCTTACACAAATTTGCTATGCATTTTCAGTACACTACCTCACCTCCTTCTTGTCATTATCATTTTAGCTTAACTAGCGTTTTTGCTTAGCTTAATTCTCAAAGCACCAAGGGACAGTTTTTTTTAATTAATGAAACCTTATGAAGCATTTTTCTTTTATTATGTTAGCAAACAACATTGGATTTTTGCACCTAACTTTTTATTTACAACTTTTTTAAATTAATTGTGCTAACAATACATTTATTAGTCATAGTACAATCTTTCCAAAAAAATAATTAGCAGAAAATAATTTTAACAATGTCACTTTAGTGATGTGAATAAGTATTGCTAAATCAACAAATTGTTAATATTGTTTTCTAAAACAGGCCAAAAAATAATTAGGGCAAGATTACAAGTGGAGTGCAAAATATCACTTTCGCGAGGGCGATATTTGCAAGTATATACATATATATTTATGTGTTTATACAAATATTAACACATCAATATATATTTATATACGCATGTACATATATATTCAAAGGGAACACACAGTTATCCATAGACTACAATGTAAAGGCCCTTTTCAGTGCCGTTTTTTTTCCAACACCCCACACCAACTTTAACCCCTAAAAACTTCTTTGTGCAGTTATATTAAAAAACAAAAAAACAAACGCTCATTGTTTTTTATTTTAAAAACAAGCACACAACTGTATTTTAGGGGCAATTGGGGCACTTTTGGAAAATTAACCAGAGATTTTTTGCTCTTGTTAATTTTCGGAGAGATAATTGCTACCACAAGTCACTTGTAACTGGTTATTTATTGCACGCTTTTTTCCCATATATGGGCATGCAATAAATTAGCACTGCATTTGTAATCTAGCCCTTAAAGTATGCTTTTTGCTTATTTCCTTTATAAAAAGCAACGTGGACAGTTTTTAGCTGTAATCAGGGGTCAAGTGCTACAAAAAAAAAAGTGTGGGCACTTACCTAGACTTTCACCGCTCTCACAATTAATATTGTTTTATACACACACTTACAATATTATTATTATTTTTCTTTATTTATAAAGCGCCAACAGATTCCGCAGCACTGCCCATGGGTACAAAAATAAAAGTACAACGGAGAAACACTACAATAAAAGATAACTTTTTACAGACAAATACAGGGGGAAATGAGGGCCCTATTCCCGTGGGAACAATCTAGATGGGTAGGAGGATGGGAAACAGGAGGTGGGGACTGCAAAGGTGAGAATGATATTAGTGAGGAGATAGATGAGGGAAACTGTTAGGTAAGTGAAATTAATTTGTTACTGAGTCAAGTGATAAGCTTCCCTGAACAAAAAGGTCTTTAGGGAGCGTTTAAAGGAGGACAGATTAGGGGAAAGTTTGACAGCTGAAAGACGTGCGTTCCAGAGGGTTGGTGCCACATGAGAGAAGTCCTGTAGTCTAGCATGGGAGGAGGTGCTGGTAGAGGACGCAAGGAGCAGGTCGTGGTTGGATATTAGGGGGCGGGCAGGAGTATATTTTTGATAAGTGAGGACAGGTAGGGTGGGGCAGCATTGGTGAGGACTTTGTAGGTCAGGGTGAAAATTTTGAATTTAACTCTGCTGTGAATGGGAGCTAGTGAAGGGACTCACAGAAAGGTGCAGCAGAAACAGAGCATAGGGAGAGGTGGATTAGCCTGGCAGATGCATTTAGGATGGATTAAAGGGGAGAGAGGTAGGAGAGAGGGTGGCCAGTTAGTAGACTATTACAGTAGTCATGTAGGGAAATTACAAGGGAGTGGATTAGCTGTTTGGTTGTTTCAGCACTCATAAATGGACCAATTTTGGAGATATTGCGTAGGTGGTTATGGCAGGATGAAGAGAGCAATTGGATGTGGGGAATGAAGGACATATTTGAATCAAGTGTGACTCCAAGGCAGTGGACTTGGGGTGATGGGGAGATAGTGGTGCCCCCAAAAGTAATAGAAAAATTAGAAACTAGAGTTAGAGGGGGGATCAGAAGTAGTTCGGTCTTGGACATGTTTATTTTTAGGTAGTGAGAGGCCATCCAGGAGGAAATGCCAGATAAGCAGTGACTGATGTGAGAGTTGACAGAAGGAGAGAGTGCAGGGGTGGATAGGTAGATCTGGGTATCATCAGCATAGAGGTGATAGTTGAAGCCATAGGTGTTGATAAGTTTACCCAGAGAAGAGTAGAAGACCCAGGACATAGCCTTGAGGTACTCCAACAGACACAGGCAATAGAGAGGAGGAGTCACCAGCAAAAGAGATGGAGAAGGATCTGTTAGAGAGATAATTGTGAATCCAGGAGAGGGCAGTGTCACAGAGCCCAAGAGAGCTGAGAGTCTGTAGGAGGAGGAGATGTTCAACAGTGTCAAAGGCAGCAGAGAGGTCAAGTAAGATGAGTATAGAGTAGTAGCCATTGTTTTTAGCAGAAAGGAGATCGTTAGTAACATGCACACACACACACATACTGCATTTATATGTATATAATCTATACACTTTGGTTAATGAAAGCAAGTTAAAACCAATGAAGGGTTGAATGGGGCCTGAGACTCCCCCCTTTGTCACAGAGTCTCATCCACTTAAAGTGCAATAGTCCTATTTCTGCTGAGGGGAGATAAATAACCCCAGAGCAGGCCACACAGAAATGTAAGCACCATGTGTTCCACTCAGTGCAGGGTGGTCACGCAGCAGGACTGCTGACAGGCTTGCATTTAGTATATTGTAGGAAGTTGTATTGCCCATTACTAGAGGATCTTACTATCCCTCTAACTAGACTGTGCTCCAGCTCCTCCCACCAACAGCAGCAACAGTGTTTACTGGAGTGTTTCTGTTCTCTGTCGAGGGGGAACTGCAAAAATAGTGCAGAAACTCTGTTCCCAATGCGTTCCGGCTGGACTTGTCAGGGTTATTTCCCCCTAGTACTGTTCCTTTAAGAGCTACCTCGCTAACTCACACCTAGTGCTATTTAAGCACCTCCCTGTCTTACACACATTGCTAGGTTATTCTGTCTAATGTGTGTACCTACATTCACGGACTGAAGTCTCCAAGCCAAGCTTCACTACTTTACTTGTGACTCACCTTCCTGCAGGACTACCCTGCCCTAACTACCTCCTGTATACCACCTTCAACCCTGTGCTAACTTGCAGCAGCCACTGATTCATCAAGCAAATAGGAACTCCGGACCTAAACTAGCCTCCCGGTCGTTGCACTTACCGGAAACCTGACCGCATCCTTTCAGCTCTCACAGACTCTTCGCAAGACACAGCCAGAGCGGGTGACGTCATCAGCTGTAGCCGCCAGTACAGCTCTCCCTAGTCCACACCGCTCTGACTACAGGCTGCTCCGCTCAGCTCTCTCAGCTCCATGCCGCCCTCAGGACAGACTGGTTGCTTAAAGAGGGTACAGGTCGTATGTAACTAATAGCTGCAACTGTTATATAAGATACTACCTACCATATGTCACTGTGTCTTATAAAGTCATGCTTACCATTCTACTATCTCTATACTAAGTAAGCCTGTTTGTTTGTTCCTACGTTGTAGTCTTACTGTACTTATTAAGCTCACAGTTGTTAAGCCTCAATCACTGTTGTGCTCATAAGTTATATGAGTACTTGGTTACAGGGGCAATAATAAAACACACAGCTATACACTATAGGGCCTCCAGTGTTAACCTGTGTGTAACAACACATCATACAAGTATCAAAGTTGTGTCACTCCGTATTCAGAGGTTAAGATTGCATATTGACTCTGACACAATAACCTAGCCAACATGACCTCTGAGGAAGTGGCAGAACAAATTGCTAATATGTCTCAGCGTATTGACAGTCTTACACAGAACGTAAGAGACTTACAGAGTGACAATGAAACAGTAAAAACATGTCTCAGAGATCTCTATAATACTAAGGTTAACCCCCCCAGTGCAGGCACCTGATCCTCAGGTCAGTCTGCCCAAAAAATTCTCAGGAAACAGGACTCTTTTCAGGGAGTTCAAAAATTCATGTTTATTACTCTTTGAACTGAAACCAAACACTTATAGGAATGATAGATTAAAGGTCCTCACTATCATTTCATTTCTCAGGGTGGAGCCCCATGCGTGGGCTGACACCTATTATGAGAATCAAGATCCTATTCTGGACTCTCTAGATGAATTCTTAAAGGAGATGTCATCTCTATACGACGACCCCTTTAAGCAAAGCTCAGCAGAAGCTTCTATTAGAGCGTTGAAACAGAACAGGCAACCTGTAGAGGATTACATTGCCCAGTTCAAAATTTACGCAAGGGATTCCCAATGGAATGAACCTTCCTTGAAGAATCATTTCCGTTTGGGCTTATCAGATGACATCAAAGATGAGCTATCTAGGATTGGCATACCCTCATCCCTTGAGGAGTTATATACTCTTTCAATCACCATAGATAGAAGGATCAGGGAACGCTGTCATGAGAAGGCTGGCCATTCCATTACTTCCAGGAAATTTACTTCATCTGTATTTCATAAGGAACAAGAAGTGGACACTCCAATGGAGATTGGTGTAATCAAGGGACCCCTCACTCAACAAGAGAAAAACAGAAGGCGCCTTCTCAGTCTCTGCATGTACTGTGCAGCAAGAGACCATGAAGTTAAGGCTTGCCCCCTTCTATTAAAACAAAAGTCTGGTAGGTTCAGAAACACCATAAGTAGTCATACCTTGAAAGACAAGAACAGCGCTTATTTTTCTTTACCTCTCTCCTTACAGTGGCATCGTCGCAGGGTCAAAACTGAAGCTCTCATTGATACAGGAGCGTGTGGTAATTTCGTTGACCTTGAATATGTAAGGGCCAATAAAATACCTGTTGTTGCAAAATCTTCTCCTGTCTCATTTAACGTTGTTGATGGTTCTCCTCTCTCTTCAGGTCCAGTTATTCAACAAACTATACCTTTAACTATGTGTACTACCACAGGTCATAAAGAAATCATAACCTTTAATGTAATTACCTCCCCTATATTTCCTGTCATTTTAGGTATATCCTGGTTAAAGACACACCAACCATCTCTAAATTGGACTGATCTTTCTATTTCACTAACTTCTACTTATTGTGTTAGAAACTGCTACACAACACATCACATCTCATTTCTATCTGAACCTACACTACCTATTTATTACCAAGAGTACTCTGACGTTTTCAGCAAGAAAGATGCACAATCACTACCCCCACACAGGGTATATGACTGTCCAATTGAGTTGTTACCAGGGTCTACTATACCCTATGGTCATATATACCCACTTTCACAACCTGAGTTGGATCATCTAAAAAATTACTTGCAAGAAAATCTTGAGAAGGGATTTATCAGACCTTCCATGTCACCAGCTGGAGCTGGTATTTTCTTTGTAAGGAATAAGGATGATTCACTCAGGCCCATTATCGATTATAGGGAACTCAATAAGAGAACTATTAAAAACAGGTACCCACTACCCCTTATCCCTGAACTTATAGAGAGGTTACGTGGAGCCCAGGTCTTCACAAAATTGGACCTAAGAGGCGCTTATAACCTCATCAGAATTCGTGCCGGCGACGAGTTGCTAACAGCATTTAGAACCCGTTACGGGCTATTTGAGTATACTGTTATGCCATTCGGACTCTGCAATGCTCCGGCTACATTCCAAAATTTTATCAACGATATTTTTCGTGATATTATGGATGTATACATTGTAGTATATCTTGATGACATACTGATTTATTCACAAAACTTGCAGGATCACATACAACATGTCACCACAGTTCTCACCCGTTTGCGTACACATAGTCTTTACGCCAAGCTCGAGAAATGTCTATTCCATGTGAACCAAGTGTCATTCTTGGGTTACCATATCACCTCCACTGGTATTAAAATGGAGGAAACCAAAGTCAATTGTATCAAACAGTGGCCTACCCCTAAGTGTAAAAAAGACATACGATTTCTTGGCTTCGCCAATTTCTACCGCAAATTCATACATAAATTTGCTGCCTTAACTAAACCATTATCAGACCTCCCAAAGTTGCACAACAAGTTCCATTGGTCACAACTTACTCAACAGGTTTTTGATAACCTAAAGGATCGATTTACCACCGCTCCTATACTTCAGTTCCCCGACACCAATTTGCAGTTCATATTGGAAGTCTATGCCTCTGATTTTGCTTTAGGAGCCGTCCTCTCTCAGAGGAAGTCCTTCAAGGAACCCATTCACCCAGTAGCTTTCTTCTCAAGGTTAATGACCCCCGCTGAAGTCAACTATCCCGTTGGGGAGAAAGAGCTATTGGCGATAAAGAGCTCTTTTGACCACTGGCGCCATCTCCTAGAGGGTTCTACGCATCCAATAGTCATCCTGACTGACCACAAGAATCTGCAATACCTCCACACAAACAGAACTCTTTCCTCAAGACAACTCAGGTGGAGTCTGTATTTTTCACGATTCCAATATGTCATTACATATAGGCCTGGTTCAAAAAACGCTAAGGCAGACGCCCTGTCAAGAATGTATCAAAAACCTAATACTGAAAACCTTCCATCTACTGTCATACCAAAGGAAAACATTATAGCCTCTCTCATTTTTAAGCCTTTGGAAATCAAATCTTCACAAGAACGTGATTCCCTCAAACCAACTAATCTGCTACAAATGGCTCCTGATGGTTTATATTACCGTAACCATCTTCTCTATATTCCACCAGATTTAAGAAATACCGTTCTCAGTTCTGTTCATGATTCTCCTTTGGCAGGTCATCTAGGGATCCACAAAACTCTTGCTTTGCTGAAGAGGTCTTACTGGTGGCCCGCTATGGTGCCTTTTGTCAAGAAGTATATCTCCCGATGTATTATCTGCTCTAGTTCTAAACTTTCTCATTTGAAACCTGTAGGGTTGCTTCAACCTTACCCAACACCAAGCAGGCCTTGGACTGACGTTTCTATTGATTTCATCGTGGACCTACCTAACTCATCATCAAACACTTGTATTATGGTTGTAGTGGATATGTTCTCCAAAATGGCTCATTTCATTCCAACTGCCACCATACCTAGTGCTTCTTTGACTTCCCAACTTTTCATTAGAGAAGTCATCCGTCTCCATGGTATTCCAACCTCTATCCTTACTGATAGGGGATCTCAGTTCACGCCCAAATTCTGGAAACAACTATGTATAGCCTTACAAATAACCCAAAAACTTACCACTTCATATCATCCTCAATGCAACGGACAAACCGAAAGGACCAACCAATGGTTGGAACAGTATCTCCGTTGTTACTGTTCCCAACAACAGGATTCTTGGTATACTTTCCTTCCATTGGCGGAATTTGCATACAACAATACGCCTAATTCCTCGACCAAATTCAGTCCTTTCTTTATTAATAATGGAATTCATCCCAGAAATCATATGCTACCCAGGCTCGAATCCACATGCCCTCAAGTGAACGACACAGTTAATGACATCTCGCAGGCATTTACCGTTATTGAAGACAATATTAAACATGCTCAAGCATCTTATAAAAGGCAATATGACCTTCGTCACAGACAACAACCAGTATACCAAATCAACCAGACTGTTTGGTTGTCCACAAAAAACCTTAAGCTCCATTTACCCTCTAAAAAGCTTGCTAGACTCTTCATTGGTCCTTTTCCAATAGTGGCCCTACCTAGTCCGGTTACCGTCACCTTGAAGCTACCGGATAACTACCGGATCCATCCCACTTTCCATGTATCCCTCATCAAACCGTGTGATTACCCGACTACCGACCATGTACTGGATCTTGCTGCTCGGGACCTGACGGATGGAGTTGACTATGAGATTGACAGTATCTTGGACTCTAGACACAGGAAAGGTCGCTTGGAATACCTGATTCGCTGGAAAGGTTTTGATGCTTCGGAGGACTCTTGGGAGCCTGCTACAAATGTTTCAGCTCCTCGACTTGTTTCATTGTTTCATCGTCGCAACCCAGACAGGCCGATTCCTTGAAACCTCGCTGTGGTTTCCTTGGGGGGGAACTCTGTCAGGGTTATTTCCCCCTAGTACTGTTCCTTTAAGAGCTACCTCGCTAACTCACACCTAGTGCTATTTAAGCACCTCCCTGTCTTACACACATTGCTAGGTTATTCTGTCTAATGTGTGTACCTACATTCACGGACTGAAGTCTCCAAGCCAAGCTTCACTACTTTACTTGTGACTCACCTTCCTGCAGGACTACCCTGCCCTAACTACCTCCTGTATACCACCTTCAACCCTGTGCTAACTTGCAGCAGCCACTGATTCATCAAGCAAATAGGAACTCCGGACCTAAACTAGCCTCCCGGTCGTTTCACTTACCGGAAACCTGACCGCATCCTTTCAGCTCTCACAGACTCTTCGCAAGACACAGCCAGAGCGGGTGACGTCATCAGCTGTAGCCGCCAGTACAGCTCTCCCTAGTCCACACCGCTCTGACTACAGGCTGCTCCGCTCAGCTCTCTCAGCTCCATGCCGCCCTCAGGACAGACTGGTTGCTTAAAGAGGGTACAGGTCGTATGTAACTAAAAGCTGCAACTGTTATATAAGATACTACCTACCATATGTCACTGTGTCTTATAAAGTCATGCTTACCGTTCTACTATCTCTATACTAAGTAAGCCTGTTTGTTTGTTCCTACGTTGTAGTCTTGCTGTACTTATTAAGCTCACAGTTGTTAAGCCTCAATCACTGTTGTGCTCATAAGTTATACGAGTACTTGGTTACAGGGGCAATAATAAAACACACAGCTATACACTATAGGGCCTCCAGTGTTAACCTGTGTGTAACAACACATCATACAAGTATCAAAGTTGTGTCACTCCGTATTCAGAGGTTAAGATTGCATATTGACTCTGACAGGACTTGACCCCTGGCTGTAATATAATATATCTATTGCTGTCTTATTCTTATCCGTGAGTGAGTTATAATATAAAGGGTACCATCATCCACAAAATGCTTTCAAAATATTATAGAATGCATTACTTAAAACAGGAAATAAATACCTCCACTCTAACAACCAAAAAAAAATATAAAAAAAGTAAAAGAAAATATATCAAGACAACTTCATCAACTTTGAAATAGTGGGAAATTAATGAGAGATAAGATAGGGCAATATAGACATTAGAATTCTACATGCTTGGCCTTAGTGTACATGAAAAATCCCTAGACAACCCCGACACAAAGGCGCAACCCCAGAACACAAATGGCCAGTGCCTTGTAGATTGCTGAGCCACCTTTTCTATCTAGTGAGACTACCATAACAAAACATAT
Organism: Bombina bombina; assembly: GCF_027579735.1. NCBI lineage: Eukaryota > Metazoa > Chordata > Amphibia > Anura > Bombinatoridae > Bombina > Bombina bombina. Next base: position 1,319,971,171 of record NC_069500.1, read on the forward strand.
ATGCAATTTTTTTTTAAAATTACAGACATTTACATACAAGGATAGGCAAGGTGTCCATACACGGACACTGGTGTCCTTGACTAGCCCTTGCAGTGTCCGCCACAACCTTAGTATGTCTTTTCTTTCTGATTAAATAATAGGAAGAAAAAAAAATTATGTAGTGTGAATAAAGTTAGTGGCTTGTCAAGAGACTGCTAGCAATATTGGGTGAAAAGTTATGGAATAAATAAAGCCTGAGTGAAATACTGGATGTGTATCTGCATCTGTATCATAACACCCAGCTAAGAATATATACACAGTAGTGGCACTGGCACATGCCTATAGCCAGACAAGGGCTGGTTATAGAATCAGTGGTATCTGCATCAGTATAAAAACACCCAGCACTATATAATGACACAGTAGTGACACTGGCTCATGGGTATAGCCAGAGGAGGGCTGGTTATAGGATCAGTGGTATCTGCATCAGTATAATAACACCCAACACTATATAATGACACAGTAGTGACACTGGTTCATGGGTATAGCCAGAGGAGGTCTGGTTATAGGATCAGTAGCATCTGCATTAGTATAAAAACACCCAGCGCTATATAATGACACAGTAGTGAAACTGGCACATGCGTATAGCCAGACAAGGGCTGGTTATAGGGTCAGTGGTATCTGCATCACTATAATAACACCCAGCTCTATACAAAGACACAGTAGTGACACTGGCACATGCCTATAGCCAGACAAGGGCTGGTTATAGGGTCAGTGGTGTCTGCATCAGTATAATAACACCCAGCGCTATATAATGACACAGTAGTGACACTGGCACATGGGTATAGCAAGAGGAGGGCTGGTTATAGGATCAGTGGTATCTGCATTAGTATAATAACACCCAACACTATATAATGACATAGTAGTGACACTGGCACATGGGTATAGCAAGAGGAGGGCTGGTTATAGGATCAGTGGTATCTGCATCAGTATAATAACACCAAGCACTATAAAATAATGTTTTTAATTTTAAATGTACCTTGGTGTCCTTCACTAAGGTCTGTACTTTGGCAAATTTCCGCCACAGCCTTTGTCTGTGCCTATCCCTGTTTACATACAATGCATGGACAACATCGACTTTGGTGATCAATATCCCCCAAAACATATTGACAAAAGATTGTCAACAAAATAGACATATTGAACTCAAGAGCCAAAGAAACTTGAAAAGTTGCCTTTTCAACATATTTGTTCATATTCCAAGTTGATTTGGAATAATCCTGTTATCTTGTGCATGTGCAATATACTCTTAAAAGGCCCTTGATACAATTTTTGATGTATATATGAATATACATATGAATGTATGGTCTATATTGATTTAATAGGCATATATATGAATATACATATGAATGTATGGTCTATATTGATTTAATAGGCATATATATGAATATACATATGAATGTATGGTCTATATTGATTTAATAGGCATATAAGTCATATCTTGTATAGATAATGAAATCTGTAGGAAACATGTGGAAACAAAAATCATGACCTCAACATCTAGAAATTATGTTCAGCATGTTCTTCTAATAGTTCTTTTTATTTCATACTCACATTTTTGTAATTGTAGTTACATTGATTTAATCTTCTTAAACAGGATTTCTATCAGCAATCACGTCTCGTTTTCATCTTGTTAATTGGCAACTCAAATCTTATTCTGTTTTACGCAGACAGAAGTCTCAAAAATCAAGTTTTAAATTATTGTGGTTTACAGTATTCTGAACCTTATTTTGACTGATTCTTACAGTAGAAGCTTTTCAGCAAAGAGAAACCTTGTTTAGTACAGTGAGGTTTGGAACTTTTGCCAATATTTTAAACCTCGTCACTTTGCAGTTTCATGAATTATAGTATTAGAACTGTAAAAATCCTGTTATAGAAGATAAGGTAAGTTGCAGCCATTTTCTTGTTATGGGAAAACAAAACAGAAAACAAAGTTTTCTCAGTTAATAAAAAAACCCCTTTTAAACGATTAAAAGTATAAAAAAAAAGCATTGAGCAAACATGCTCAGCATACCCATCTTATTTAAACTTTATCAGAAACACTACTCTAGCTAACTGCAAAATACACACATTGATTCCATTAACTCCATTATTCCATTTCAGTTTTCATTGATTGACGACCATTATCAGTTGCTAACTGTTCCATTAAATATATTTACACGCCCACATTTCCTCTCACTTATGCTCGCTTACGCTTATGTTTCTACAGAGTGGCTGTTGCGTCTTATCAAGAATCGATTGCGCAATTGAAAAAAAAAAGAAGGCGCATGCTCTCTTATACCTGATGTTCTAAGCATCGATTGTTTCATGGAAACGTCGGAAGTTGCGCATGCGCATACCTGTGTAAAGAAGAAACCAGGAAATAATGATGTCATCGGGTGCGCGTTCACAAATCTTGTCCATAGCACGACATATATTTTTACAATAGGTGGATGGACATTACTTACAAATATTAAAAAGCGGCGGAGCGGTAGGCGGACAGTTAACATACAAGGGGGCTAAGATTTGGGATCAAATTAATAAACTAAAAAATTAATTATTTAAAAAGTGATGAATGAAACTTATGTTTAATACATCATGCAAATGTAAATTTGAAGTTTAATTTCGGAGTATACTGTCCCTTTAAGAGCCTTAAAAGCATGGTTCTTATTCATTTATTTGTCCTCTATGTAGACATCATAGAATAGGCATTTCATTCTGTGATATATTTGAACATTGCCCTATTGCGCTATTCAACTGAATAGGGCAGATACACTGGTGACGTACTGACACGCTCATTAAGTTCGCTTGTAAGCTTGTTCTCATAAAACATTAGCAGATACAATACGCTTACAGGATGTTTTCTTTTAATTTGGAATTTAAAACATTGTTTATTTTGATGTCTTCATAGATACAGACATAATATAGCACACTCAATTTCATGTATATAGTGACATATGAAATATACCCCTCCTCTTTCCATTGGAGAGACGATTTCCTATATCAGTTCTGACAGGTTTTATTTAGTTATGTCAATTATTACACAGAACTAATCATAAACTTTTTAGACATAATAGTCCTGGAACCTATTTAAATACAACATTTTGACATTTGATACATGTCTACAATGAAAATACATAGACATGAAACAAAGCATATATGAACTGGAGTTAAATTTCATCAACCCATCATGGTATGTTTTTTATTATTACTTTTCGCAATATAATATATTTATTATAGTTATTTTAATTTTTTATATGTGTCAGAGTAGATCTGTATATGTACCCCAACTGTTGATTTGGTTACTATGCTGTTATTTTCTTATATCTGGCAGACAGAGTAAAGGTTAAGTTTTGTGGGAGAGATCTTGCTTCTGATGCTTAGCTCAGGATGGAGAATGACAAGAACATGGTATGTCATTTAGAAGCAGGATCCCTTCCATTGTTATATGGTGATTCTGTTTAATTACCTCTACAGCCGTGCAGTGGCAACTTAGGTAGGAACAGCAGAAGCAATAAGGAAAGTTCACCATAAAAATACCAATCTTATGCACATAAGTGGAATAGAAAGCTATAAACGGTATTTGATATGGCTTAAGGTTTGAGAAGACAGCGGGAGCGTAGTCGCCTGTAGCAGCCTAGATATGATTGGAGGATTGATGTAAAGTCCCAGCCTGTGGAAGAAGCCAACCATGCCGGTCTGTGTGAGCTCCTTGGAGCAACCAGAGTGAATTGAAGTCCAGAGTGTGATGTCACCGCTAGTGGTTGTACGTATCCAGAAGAGTGACAAGTTCAGAAGGAATGTAGCAAGCTCAGGAATGTATCAGATTAACCAACAGGTCCGGAGTGCATCTTGTAAACTGTAATCATAAATACAAGTAAGGATTAGTATATCAGAGCTTGATTAAGCTACTCGTAGTAGAAAAATTACCAAGCAGAGAACAGGGAGTTACTTGGCCTTAAATACAGGTTCAAGTTGGTACAGGAACTTTCCCTTAAATGTACAGTGCATAATTATGAAGTGGATATGACAGAACTCCCCCCTCAAGGATCAACTCTGAGGATCAAGGTCTGGGTCTATCAGGATATCTGCAGTAGAATTGGGAGACCAATCGTGGAGCAGAGAGATTGGCCGCTAGTTCCCAGGAGTCTTCCTCATCAGGGTACCGCTTCCATTGGACAAGATACTGCAATTGACCCCTATATCGTCTAGAGTCCTTAACGGAATGGACCTTGTATTCATCACCAAAATCTGGAAGGTCAAATGAGTTAGGTGTTATAGAATCTAAATTACAAACAAAGCAGAAAGGTAGGGAGAAATGGAAGGTGGGGTGATTCTTCATGCTGGATGGCAGAAATTAAGGTGACAGCATTTTGGTTGACAACGGATTTGATTTCATAGGGTCCTATATATAGAGATGAGAGTTTGTGAGAGGGATACTAAAGTCTCAAGTTTCGGGTGGAGAGCCAAACCGTATCTCCTACAGAATATGTAGGCGACTGAGATCTTTTCCTATCAAAGTAGGTCTTCTGAAAACGCTTTGATTGAAGAATGTTTTCTTGCACTAAGGAGAAAGTTTCAGATATAGAATTTATCAGATCGTTGACCAATGGGCAAATACTTTCCAAGTTAGCATCAAGATGGAAAGTAGGGTGAAAACCATAATTTATGTAAAAGGGTGAAAACTTGGTGGTGGAGGAAATTGCATTATTGTATGCAAATTCAGCATAGGGCAGAAGTGAGGACCAGTTATCTTGCTTATCTTTGGTGAAACATTGAAGAAACTGTTCCAACCATTGGTTCGTCCTTTTTGTCTGTCCGTTGGACTGGGGATGGAAGGAGGTACTCAGTCTGCGCTGAATTTTCAGGGATTTACACAACTATGACCAGAATTTGCTAGGGAATTGAGATCCACGTTAAGATGTTATGGTATAGGGAAGTACATGGAGTTTTATAACATGTTGTATCAATAGTTGCACTGTTTCTGAAGCAGAGGGTAATTTTGAAGTGGGGATAAAATGTGCCATTTTGCTAAAGAGGTCTACTACCACAAGAATGGTGTTATTATTTGAATACTTGGGTAGCTCCACAATATAATCTAATGTAATATCAGTCCAGGGTCTGTCTGGAGTAGGTAGAGGGAGTAATTGTCTGTAAGGGCATTTAGTATTATCTTTTGAAATTGTACAGAGTTTACAAGACCGTACGTACTCGGTTATTTCTTTATCCATGTTTGGCCACCAAAAGGATCTTTTAATCAGATCTATAGTTTTTTGATAACCCGGATGTCCTGCTAGAGGGGTATCATGGTTTGTTCGCAAATCCATATCTCTTAGACTTGGGGGTACGTAAATCAGTTTTTCAAAGTAATACAAGCCATCAGTTCCAAGATGTAACTTTGAAATGGGTATAGAAACATCAGATTCATGACTGGATTTAAAGAGTAAAATGGCGTCATTGGTGAGTCCAATGATGTGATCTAGTGGTATGATTGAGGTAATATTGCTATTAACAGACGGTTTCTCATGGATTCTGGACAGGGCATCTGCTTTCCCATTTTTATTGAAGGGTCGGTAAGTGATAATGTAGTTAAATATGGTGAAGTACAGATTCCATCTGACTTGTCTAGAGGTGGAAGTACGGTTTGTTTTTAGATACTGTAGGTTCCTGTGATCTGTGTAAATTAGAATTGGAATAAAAGTACCCTCTAGGAGATGCCGCCAATGTTCAAGGGAAGACTTAATAGCTAGCAACTCCTTTTCCCCTATCGCAATTCAGAATTGGTCATTACTCGTGAATAAAATGCCACTGGATGTAAGGGATGTTTTAATGATTCCCTTTGAGACAACATAGCTCCAATAGCAAAATAAGAAGCATCTACTTCCAACACGTATTGGAGAGAAGGATTAGGGAAGGTGAGTATAGGTGCTGTTGTGATTTTAGACTTTAGGTCATCAAAGACTAACTGTGTTTGGTTAGTCCAGGCAAATTTGACATCATATTTGGTGAGGTTGGTAAGAGGTTTGGTTAGCTGAGCAAAGATCCTTATGATTTTTTTATAAATATTTGCGAATCCAAAGAATCTCTTTATGTGTTTTTTAGTAGTGGGAGTGGGCCATTGTAGTATGGATTTAAACTTATCATCTTCCATATTTATTCCTTGTGGGGTAATAACATATTCTAAGAAATTAATATAATTTGTATTGAATATACATTTTTCAAGTTTGGCGAATAAATAATTTTCCAGTAACCGTGAGAGTACTGTGCGGACATGTCTTATGTGATCGGAATTTGTTTTTGAAAAAATCAGAATGTCATTGAGGTAAATGACAACATATTTATCCAAAAGATCTTTAAAGATATCATTAATTAGATATTGGAAGGTGGCGGGGGCGTTACAGAAGCCGAATGGCATCACAGTGTACTCGTATAGGCAGTATCGAGTACGAAATGCTGTGAGCCATTCATCCCCCTCTCTTACCCGTATGAGGTTGTAATCACCTCTAAAGTCTAACTTAGTCAAATATGTGGCACCCTTAAGTCATACAATGAGCTCAGGAATAAGCGGCAGGGGATACCTATGTTTTATTGTGCGTTGGTAAAGTTCCCTATAGTCCACTATAGGTCTGAGGCTGTTGTCTTTATTCTTTACAAAGGAAATCCCCGCACCTGCTGGTGAGGTGGATGGTCTTATAAACACCTTCCTGAGATTTTCTTCTAAGTAAGCTAAGTAAGACCACAAGAAATGTCTGCAGCCGGAATCAAATCAATAGAGCAATCATACTTATGATGTGGAGGCAAATTTTCAGTCTCTTTTATTTATTGAAAACATCTTGGAAATCGGAATACTTTTGTGGTATTATGTTGTCTGTGGTATGAAGAATATGAGTAGAGAAACATGGTAAATTAAAGTAGTCTGAGTTGAAATCTACTTTGGATGTATACCAGGATATGACAGGATTATGTAATTTAAGCCATGAGTATCCCAATATAATAGGGTACAATGGTGAGGGGATGATATCAAATTAAATGTACTCGTTATGGTTAGTGGGTGTAGAGATTCGTAGGGGTATCATTTGGTACTGAATTGGCCCAGAAGAAATCTGACTGCCGTCAATGACACACAGAGACACTGGTATATTTTTTTTTATAAGTGGAATTTTATTTACAAGTGTGAAAGTCAGGTCAATATAGTTGGCACTAGCACCAGAGTCAATAATCGGCTAGGACTGGATTTGATGAGTCTCCCACTGCAAAATAATTGAAAGTGAGCAATGACTGAGGTGAGATGTCTGTATATTCAAACAGGAGGTAATTGGATACATCTTACCCTTCTTCTGGCATGCAAGTATAGGACACTCCTTTAACAAATGTTCACTGGCTCCGCAGTAGAAACACAGATTGTTAATTCATCTCCTAATTTTCTTTTGGGGATTAAGCGGTCCCTTTAAGAATCTTATGTCCATGAGTTCAGAGAATGATTTAGAAGGAGATTTAGTGTATTGAGGTGTAGGTCTAGGTGTAACTGAACGTTTTAAAGGATATTCAGTGAGGTTGCGTTTGTGTCTGCGTTCCCTTAAACGCCTATCACAGCTAATACTTAGATTGATTAATTCTTCTAGTGTATCAGGTAGATCCACTCATGCTAGCTCATCCTTTAAAGATTCAGAGAGGCCCAGGGGAAATAGATTTTTTAATGAAAGGTCATTCCAACCACTATCCTTAAACCATTTTTTAAAATCATTAATGTATTCCTCAACTGACCTTTTAAGCTGTTTGAGTGATCTCATTGCATTCTCAGCAGTGAGTTGCTTGTAAGGATCCTCGTATAGTTGAGACATTGCTGTAAAAAATAAGTCTAAGGAGTGTAAGATTGGAACATGATTCTCAAAGTATGAATTTGCCCAAATGCGTGGCTCTCCCCTAAGGTATTATATGGTAGTGAGAACTTTAATATGATCAGTGGGATATGTTTTGGTTTTTAAGGGAAATAAAAGATAGCATGCATTCTTGAATTCCCTGAAGTGCTTACGTTCACCAAAGAACTTTTCCGGGGGACGACTGATCATAGGTTCAGGTAGGTTATCATTTTTTTGTTTATCAGCAACATCTGTTATATAAGCTTTTAGGGAAGCATTATCATACTGAAATGCATTTAATGCCTGTGTTATGGTTTCTACCCTTTCTGTCAGTGTTTGTACATGGTCACCAAATCTACTGGGTTCATGATAGTGGCTTTGTAAAATTTTCAGAATAGATCTGTATATGTAAGTTTTTCCCTAGAAAAGTGAAATTTGTACACATTTTTTAGATTAAGATCCCAACTGTTGATTTGGTTACTATGCTAAGTTATTTTCTTAATATCTGGCAGACAAAGTGAAGGTTTAGTGTTGTGGGAGAGATCTTGCTTCTGATGCTTATTTCAAGATTGAGAATGACAAGAACCTTTAGAAGGATCCCTTCCGTTGTTATATGGTGATTCTGTTTAATTACCTCTACAGCCGTGCAGTGGCAACTTAGGTAGGAACGGCAGAAGCAATAAAGAAAGTTCACCGTAAAAATACCAATCTTATGCACATAAGAGAAATAGCAAGCTGTAAACAGTATTTGATATGGCTTATGGTTTGAGAAGACAGCGGGAGCGTAGTCGCCTGTAGCAGCCTAGATATGATTGGAGGATAGATGTAAAGTCCCAGCCTGTGGAAGAAGCAAACCTTGCCGGTCTGTGTGAGCTTCTTGGAGCTCCGGCATGTGACATCACCGCTAGTGCTTGTACGGATCCAGTGGAGTAACATAGTAACATAGTAACATAGTAGATAAGGTTGAAAAAAAGACTGAAGTCCATCGAGTTCAACCTATACAAATCTAAAATACTTACAAAAAGCTCCAGTTAAGCTTAAATAACCCCATTAAAATGTGACCCATTTAATACTAGCAATCATATCCATGAATTTTGTTTATATACAGAAATTTATCCAGACTATTTTTAAATGTATCTATGGTATTGGCATTCACTACCTCCTTTGGTAATGAGTTCCACAATTTTATACCTCTTACAGTGAAAAACCGTTTCCGTTCCAGGAGATTAAATCTCCTTTCCTCCAACCTTAAATTATGACCTGTTGTCAGAAACAATTTTCTTGGAATAAACAGAGCTTCTGCCATCTCTGTATATGGGCCATGAATATATTTATATAAAGTAATCATGTCACCTCTCAAGCGCATTTTTTCTAAAGAAAACAGACCCAGTTTGGCTAGCCTCTCCTCATAGGTTAATTTCTCCAATCCCCTTATTAGCTTTGTGGCCTTCTCTGAACTTTTTCTAGTTCTGCAATATCTTTTTTAGCAATTGGTCCCCAGAACTGCACTCCAAACTCAAGGTGAGGTCTTACCAGGGCTTTAAATAATGACAGAAATATGCTTTCCTCCCTTGAATCAATGCCTCTTTTAATACATGCTAGTATCTTATTAGCCTTTGAAGCCGCTGCCCTGCATTGTGCACCCATCTTTAGCTTGTTATCTATTACTACTCCCAAATCCCTTTCCTCCTGTGTTTGGCTAAGTCTTGTCCCATTTAAAAAATACGTAGCCTGCTTATTTTTACTTCCAAAATTTAGAACCTTGCATTTTTCCGTATTAAATCTCATTTTCCCTTCACTTGCCCATAGTTCTAATTTTAGCAAATCCCTTTGTAAAGAGAGTTCGTACTGCTCTGACCTTATGACCTTACTTAACTTAGTATCATCTGCAAAAATAGAGATGTCGCTATTTAATCCTTGCTCCAAGTCATTTATAAAAATATTAAAAAGAACAGGGCCCAGTACTGATCCCTGGGGGACACCACTGATTACCTTTGTCCAATCTGAGTATGATCCATTTACTACTACTCGTTGCTCCCTATCTTTTATCCAGTTATTTATCCATGAGCTAACATTTAGTCCCTTAATTTTGTGCATTAATCTCTCATGTGGCACTGTATCAAATGCCTTTGCAAAATCTAAGTATATCACATCAACTGATTCCCCTTTATCTATATTTTTACTTACTTCCTCATAGAATCTAATTAGATTAGTTTGACATGATCTATTTCTCCTAAAGCCATGCTGATTAGAACTCATAATCTTGTTTACACTAATATGCTCATCAATATAATCCCTTATAATCCCTTCAAATATCTTCCCCACTATTGATGTCAGACTAACTGGTCTATAGCTTCCTGGATCATCCCTGCTTCCCTTTTTGAAGAGTGGCACCACATCAGCTTTACGCCAATCCTGGGGTACCATGCATGAGGATAATGAGTCTTGAAAAATTAAGAGTAAAGGTTTGTCTATAACAGTGCTAAGTTCCCTTAACACCCTTGGGTGTATTCCATCTGGGCCTGGAGGTTTATTTACCTTAATATTTTCCATTTTTTTCCTGATATTCTCTAAACAAAACCCGGTTAGTGGTATGGACTGGCATGTTCTATTCTGTTCCAAAGTACCATTCAATGGTTCCTCTCTTGTGTATACTGAAGAAAAAAACTGGTTTAGTACCTCAGCCTTCTCCCTGTCATTATTTATCATACTACCCTCCACGCATTTTAATGTACCTATATTATGCTTCTTAGATTTTTTGCTATTTATGTACTTAAAGAACCTTTTAGGGTTAGACTTAGAATCCTTGGCAATTAATTTTTCATTTTCAATTTTGGCTAATTTGATTGCTTTTTTGCATGCTTTGTTACATTCCTTATAAATATTGTATGCTGAGTCTGTACTATTTTCTTTTAATAATTTAAATGCCCTACGTTTTTTCCTAATTTCTCTTAACACATTTTTATTTAGCCATAACGGCTTTGTTTTATTTTTATTTTTATAACCATATGGTATGTGTTGATATGTATATTTATTTAACACATTTTTAAATATTATCCATTTATTCTCTGTATTTTTATTAGAAAATACATTGTCCCAATTTATATTATTTAATGATTTCCTTAAATCGTTGAATTTTGCTTTCTTGACAAGTTTAGAAGTAATGTAGCAAGCTCTGGAACATATCAGATTAACCAACCGGTTCGGAGTGCAGCTTGTAAACTGTAATCATAAATACAAGTAAGGATTAGTATATCAGGGCTTGATTAAGCTACTTGTAGAAGAAAATTTACCAAGCACAGAATAGCGTTGCTTTGCCTTAAATACCGGTTCAAGTTGGTACAGGAACTTCCCCTTAAAGGTACAGTGCAGAATTATGAAGTGGATATGACAATATGTTTTTATTTCTTCTTCTTCTTCTTCTTCTTCTTCTTCTTCTTCTTCTTCTTCTTCTTATTATTATTATTATTATTATTATTATTATTATTATATCTCCCCCAGTCTTGCAAGCAATACACATGCCTGCATTTCAGCTTTCCCACTGCTCTGCAAACAGTCTGATTTTAAAGTATATCTGCACCAGTCTTGCAAGCAATACACAGACCTGCATTTCAGCTATCCCACTGCTCTGCAAACAGGTAGCCTCTGGAAGATAGTTTCCCACCCCAAGCTCATTTCCTCATTTATAGATAGTCTCCCACACAACTTTTATTCTCCTAAAATGACAGCTGCAAACACTGATCAGCACATCCTTTCATTCACTTAATCCTATAGAATACATACTCTCTCTCCCTACAAATTGCTGTATATCACACATCGATAGTATATACTTTTATTTCTTTTTTAATTTTGTATTATTTTTGTTTTATTTTCATCTACACACCTCATACTATTAACATGAATCCAAATATACTGTTATTCGTGATAACCCTTTTCTCACTCTAATTTTGTTCACATCATTACCGCCATAAGCACACACCTCAAACTGGAAAACAAATTATCATACACCGTGGCCTGTTCTTTTGCTGTAACTTATCTGCTAAATGCTGGTGGAGAGTTATAAAAAATAACCCTCCTACCCTCACCTCACAAAATTATAAAGTATCCCATTAACTATATAGCCATGTCCTACTACCCCAACAAATTCCATTCCTAGCCTTCCAGCTAAAAAAAGACTCTCCTTTGTGCACTGTAATATACGCAGCTTATTACCAAGTATGCTGTTTAAAATACAAGCCCAATATCATTGTGATCTCTGAATCATGGCTAACCGCAAAAATACCCGACTCTGCCATTGCAATACATGGGTATTAATGCCATAGAAATGACAGAGCAAAGAGAGAAGGCAGCATTATAATTTATGTTGACAGTTCCACAAAGTACACCCCTTACAAAAATCTAGCTCTCCTGCCACCTTTGATTTCCTTTCTGGCACAATTGAGATCCCGTGCAGTGAATCAATCATTGTTGCAAGAATCTACCACCCACCTAGCTCCCCTGTGCATTCCATTTCTGACATAGCACATCTCCTTAATGAAACCATAGCTCAAAACCCAAAAATTTAAATTTTGTTTTTTGGAGATTTTAATATTGATTGGCTGAATCCGAAAAATAATAGTTGTTGCTCGCTGTTTAAGACTTTTCAGCTAACGCAATTAATCTCCTCCCCAACTTGCATAAACATCAAAAGCCATAATCACACCCTGCTTGATTAGATTCTCTCCACTTCTCCTGACCCAATCAAGGAGGCAGGTGTTTTCCCTAACAATTTCAGTGACCACTGCTTAATGTACTCTGTGCGCAAAATAAATCCTCTCCCAAGGTTAAAATCACCAGGTCCTTCAAAAAATGTAATCTTCAAACATTTCTAAATGACATAAAGAACCTCCCCTGGCACAGATTAAACCTAATCCCAGATTTAGACTCTGCAGTTGAATTCCTTCAGTCTGAATGCCTACAAGTTTGGAATTTGCATGCCCCGCTGCTTAAGGTGAGAGTAAAAGGAGCACATTTGAATTTTATCACAGCTGACCTCATTCAAACGTACCAGTTTCGGGATTCATTGTGGTCAAAGTTCAAGCATACTGGCTCTATGAACGATCACTGTGTATATAGACAATGGCAAAATATATGCACTAAACAAATAAAATTGGCCAAGGCCAAATATTTCTGTTGAAATCTGAACAATAACATATAAAACCCTAGAAAGTTTTGGAAAGTCATAAATAACTTACAAACTCCATCAATCCACTCCCAACCCTCCACTGTCAATGTGGATAACCAAACCCTGCAAATCCCCTTAGAAGTAACAAATGCCTTTAACAATTATTTTGTCGGATGCTCCACCACCCTGATTGACAAACTAATAAATGGCACACATCCTGAAACTACAAATGTGGATCAGGCCCCACTAAATCAACAAAGACCAAATATAGAGAAGTTCAATTTAGACCTGTACCCATCAATGTCATTAAGTAACACCTTAATAATCTAAAAAATGAAAAACAAGTCTGGACCTGATTAAATCCCAGCAATGCTGTTGAAGATCAGTGCACCGGCAATTGCTAAACCTGTCACAACCCTAATTAACGAATCCTTGGTGTCTGGATACATACCCATACTTTGGAAGACTGCAAGAGTAGTGCCTATCCATAAAAGTGGGGAGATAACCTTGGTTTCTAACTATCGCCCAATATCATTGCTCCCAGTACTGTCAAAAATCTTAGAAAAATGCTTCCATACGCAATTATGTGAGTATTACCAACAATCTAACTATCTGACCCCTGATCAATCAGGTTTTCGCGCCGAATCACTCCACTACAACTGCCCTCCTAAAAGTTTGCGACGACATCCAAACTGCATGGAACAAAGATACCTAACTGGAGCTATTTTCCTTGATTTTGCAAAGGCCTTTGACACAGTAGACCACGACATACTACTGCTCAAACTAAAAATATCAGGTATTGGTGATCGTCCGCTAACCTGGTTTCGATCATATGTATCGGATCGATCATAATATGTCTCCATTTCTGACAGCAACTCCCTCCCTCTCCCAGTCATGTGTGGTGTAAGCCAAGGTTCCATTCTCGGCCCCCTACTATTCACATTATTTATAAATGATCTGCCTAATGTCTGCAAATCCTCAACTGTACACATGTACGCAGATGACACGGTAATCTATGCAAACAATTCTGATCTGCTGCAGCTTGAAGCAGTGCTCCAAGACCAGTTCACAGAGGTAGAAAAGTGGATCTCAAAAAACACACTCTACCTAAAAACTGACAAAACTGTCACAATGATCTTTGGAATGGGACCTAAATTACACAAACTATAAAATTCCCATCTATGCATCAAAACAAAATCAAATTGCACACTGACCGCAGTCCACTCTTTCAAATACTTTGGTATGTTGTTAGACCCCAATCTATCTTTTGGCCTCCACATAGAAAAACTTGCATCTAAACATTATCCAAAACTAGGTGCCCTGTACAGAAACAAATCCTGCCTCAGCCCTACAGTAAAAGAAAAGATTATACAACAAATGGTGATGCCAATCATGGATTATGGGGATGTAGTATATGCACCTGCACCGGTAACTCACCTTAATAAACTTAATACATTGTATAACTCGTTCTGCCACTTTGTGCTACAATGTAACTACAGGACCCCCATTGTGACATGCTAAAATAACTAAACTTACTGTCGCTGGAATCCAGACACACCCTCCATCTTTCCTGCCTTGTGTTTAAGAGCTTTTCTGGGATGCTCCCAACCTACCTGAGCAGAATGCTCTCCCTGGCTATTCCCACCTTCTATAACCTCCTATCCAGTACCAGCACATAATTTAGCTTGCCTCAATACAAAAAGAAAGCAGCTCAATCCTCCTTTTCCTACAGAGCACCACAATTATGGAACAACCTCCCGCACACTTTCAAACCTTCCCCAAGCCTAATATCCTTTAAGAGATCCCTCTCTACATATCTCAAAACAGAATGCACCTGTCATGGTAGATTATATATTTCCTACCTGTTCTATGTTAAATTTTGCATATATTGTGTATTATTATTGTTTTTGTATTCTATTGTACACTATTGTATCAATGTTTTGTGGACCCAGGACATACTTGAAAACGAGAGAAATCTCAATGTATCCTTTCTGGTAAAATATTTTATAAATAAATAAAAATAAATTTAAACTTTAGATTAGATATACAATTTTGTTGATGAAGTTTTTATATTGTCTTTGATTTTATTTACTATGACATCACTTGATTGGTCTGCACCTGCAGACATGTGTTTTATATTATCCTGAGCATTTTGTTTGGATATATATAGCAAGTAAATATTAACAATGTTATGGTGAAACAGCTTTGCTAAGCTGAGAAATGCATTGCTGATTTTATGTTATTAAAGTAAATCTTACAACTTGCTACCAAACATTTATTGCTCATTACTTGCATCCTGAACTGGAGAAGAAGAACCTTTGGAGGTATTTCATCCCTATTGTTGGTGTATCAGGAGAGGCCAGTCTGCTGGATGACAGTGAGATGCTGGATGACAGTAAGACTCCAGCTCGCTACATTTGCACCATATACATGTGAGTGAATATTTACTTTGCACATTGTGTTCCCGATTATATCCAATATTAGGCCATGTGGCGCTTCTGTTCTTACCTATTATCTACAGATCACTGAGCTTGGGATTTGGACCACCGATCCCCCCAGAGAGATCAGCCTGGGATTGAATTTATCACAAGTTGTTCTTTTGGATTCGACCATCACATCACGTCAGATATATGGGACTTTTAACTCATTTTAATTTAAATTTATAAATTGTTTTTGTACTTTTGTTATTTTCCACTATATTGTGTTTTAATTGAGAGTCACAATCTGTGTTGTTATTTAAGTCACTGATATCACTTTGAATTTTTAATTAGGATACTTTTGACTTAGGGTGCCCTCTATCTTCTTTTCTTGTCACACTGTGATTACCTTGCATCTAAGCCTCTGAATATTGACCACTTATTTCAGGTCTTTTGGCAGACTTGCATTTTAGCCAATCAGTGCTGACATAAATAACTCCACAGGATTGAGCACAATGTTACCTATATGGCACACATGAACTAGTGCTGTTTAGCTGTGAAAAACTGTCACAATGCACTGAGATAAGAGGCGGTCTTCAAGGGCTTAGAAATTAGCATATGAGTCTACCTAGCTTTCAACCAAGAGAACAAAGCAAATTTGATGATAAAAGTAAATTGGAAAGTTGTTTAAAATTGCATGCGCTATCCGAATCATGAAAGTTTTTTTATTTAGATTAGCCTGCAAACCGAATGCGGCTGCAACTTTCCTTATGTGGTACTTATTGATTAAAGAGACATGATGATTCAGATAGAGAATACAATTTATAAAAAGTTTCCAATTTACTTCTATTATCAGATTTGTGGCATTCTTATGTTATTTGTTGCTGAATAGATATCTAGATAGGTAGCGTGCACATGCCTGGAGCACTACATGACATGAAATAGTGCTGCCATCTAGTAATCTTGCTAATGTACAACATTGTTACAAAACTGCCGCCATATAGTGTGGCAGACACATGTACACCCCTGAATTTATCTTCCTGCTTTTCAGCAAAGAATAACAAGAGAATGAAGAAAACTAGATAATAGAAGTAAATTGGAAACTTAATTAAAATTGCATGTTTTATTTGAATCATGAAAGAAAATTGTTGGGTTTATTTATCAAAGCGTCAACCAAAAATATACGTTGGAATTCCACGTCGTAATTATCGCGAGATTGATCCGCCGTAGTTATCAAAGCGTCAACATCGGCAAATGTTGAAATTTGTGACGTAACATACGATTCCGCAATCTCAATCCGACGCAGATCAATGCGAGTTGAAAACCCATAGAATTCGAGCGGAATTGTGTTCATTCACCCTCCTATTCGACACTATTTGAAGCGCTCACAAAGTTATCAAAAATTCTACATTTACGCTTGAGTCTTTTCCGACTCAGCGTACCTAGTGTTTAATCCGCCACCCTTGAGGTCGCGGATGCCATAGGACTCAATTAGAGTCTGAAGACACCAAAAGCTTATGTTCGATTCTGCAAGAGAATGAAGCATATGACATAATAAAAGTAAATTAGAGACTTTATTAAATATGTATACACTTCAAAAATCAAACTAAATTATTGCACTGCATTTGGTGCACTAGTAGATATAGGGATACAAATGAAAAATACTTTACTACTGATGGATTATGCTACAACTTTGTCTCCCATTACAAAGCAAGCGAACAATATAGCTAACTTCATTTATTTATATTTTTTTAAATTTGCACCATGTTTAATGTTTTCTAAACGCAAAAACAAATGTTACCAACACAAACGCCTAGATTTAGAGTTTGGCGTTAGCCATCAAAACCAGCGTTAGAGGCTCCTAACGCTGGTTTTGGGCTACCGCTGGTATTTAGAGTCGTGCAAATAAAGGTCTAACACTCAATTTGCAGCCGCGACTTTTCCATACTGCAGATCCCCCTACGCCATTTGCGTATCCTATCTTTTCAATGGGATCTTTATACCGCCGGTATTTAGAATCTTGGCTGAAGTGAGCATTAGAAATCTAACGACAAAACTCCATCCGCAGAGAAAAGCCAGGAGTTAAGAGCTTTCTGGGCTAACGCCGGTTCATAAAGCTCTTAACTACTGTGCTCTAAAGTACACTAACACCCATAAACTACCTATGCACCCCTAAACCGAAGTCCCCCCACATCGCCGCCACTCTAATAATTTTTTTAACCCCCTAATCTGCCGACCGAGCACTGCCGCAACCTACATTACCCTATGTACCCCTAATCTGCTGCCCCTAACGCCCCTAACACCGCCGACCCCTATATTATATTTATTAACCCCTAATCTGCCGCCCCCAACGTCGCCGCCACCTACCTACAATTATTAACCCCTAATCTGCCGACCGGACCTCACCGCTACTATAATAAAGTTATTAACCCTTAATCCGCCTCACTCCCGCCTCAATAACCCTATAAATAAATAGTATTAACCCCTAATCTGCCCTCCCTAACATCACCGACACCTAACTTAAAGTATTAACCCCTAATCTGCCGACCGGACCTCACCGCTACTCTAATAAATTTATTAACCCCTAAAGCTAAGTCTAACCCTAACACTAACACCCCCCTAAGTTAAATATAATTTAAATCTAACGAAATAAATTAATTCTTATTAAATAAATTATTCCTATTTAAAGCTAAATACTTACCTGTAAAATAAACCCTAATATAGCTACAATATAACGAATAATTATATTGTAGCTATTTTAGGATTTATATTTATTTTACAGGCAACTTTGTATTTATTTTAACCAAGTACAATAGCTATTAAATAGTTATTTACTATTTAATAGCTACCTAGTTAAAATAATTGCAAAATTACCTGTAAAATAAATCCTAACCTAAGTTAAAATTAAACCTAACACTACACTATCAATAAATTAATTAAATAAAATACCTACAATTAAATCTAACACTACACTATCAATAAATTAATTCCATGAAATACCTACAAATAAATACAATTAAATAAACTAACTAAAGTACAAAAAATAATAAAAATATTACAACAATTTTAAGCTAATTACACCTACTCTAAGCCCCCTAATAAAATAACAAAGCCCACCAAAATAAAAAAATGCCCTACCCTATTCTAAAATAAAAATAGAAAAGCTCTTTTACCTTACCAGCCCTTAAAAGGGCCTTTTGCGGGGCATGCCCCAAAGAATTCTGCTCTTTTGCCTGTAAAAAAAAAACATACAATACCCCCCTAACATTACAACCCACCACCCACATACCCCTAATCTAACCCAAACCCCCCTTAAATAAACCTAACACTAAGCCCCTGAAGATCTTCCTACCTTATCTTCACCACGCTGGGTATCACAGATCGGTCCAGAAGATCCTCCGAAGTCTTCATCCTATTCGGCAAGAAGAAGTCCAGAAGAGGCTCCAAAGTCTTCGTCCTATCCGGGCAGAAGAGGAGATCCGGACCGGCAACCATCTTCACCCAAGCGGCATCTTCTATCTTCATCCATCCGACGACGAGCGGCTCCATCTTCAAGACCTCCGGCGCGGATCCATCCTCTTCTTCCGACGTCCTAACACAGAATGAAGGTTCCTTTAAGGGACGTCATCCAAGATGGCGTCCCTTGAATTCCGATTGGCTGATTCTATCAGACAATCGGAATTAAGGTAGGAAAATTCTGATTGGCTGATTTAATCAGCCAATCAGATTGAGCTTGCATTCTATTGGCTGTTCCGATCAGCCAATAGAATGCGAGCTCAATCTGATTGGCTGATTGGATCAGCCAATCGGATTGAACTTGAATCTGATTGGCTGATTCCATCAGCCAATCAGATTTTTCCTACTTTAATTCCGATTGGCTGATAGAATCCTATCAGCCAATCGGAATTCGAGGGACGCCATCTTGGATGACGTCCCTTAAAGGAACCGTCATTCTGTGTTAGGACGTCGGAAGAAGAGGATGGATCCACGCCGGAGGTCTTGAAGATGGAGCCACTCGTCATCGGATGGATGAAGATAGAAGATGCCGCTTGGATGAAGATGGTTGCCGGTCTGGATCTCCTCTTCTGCCCGGATAGGATGAAGACTTTGGAGCCTCTTCTGGACTTCTTCTTGCCGCTTGATAGAAGACTTCAGCCGGATGATGGATCTCTTCAGCCCCCTTGGTGCTCGGATGAAGATTTCGGAGCCTCTTCTGGACCGATCGGTGATACCCGGTGTGGTGAAGATAAGGTAGGAAGATCTTCAGGGGCTTAGTGTTAGGTTTATTTAAGGGGGGTTTGGGTTAGATTAGGGGTATGTGGGTGGTGGGTTGTAATGTTCGGGGGGTATTGTATGTTTTTTTTTACAGGCAAAAGAGCAGAATTCTTTGGGGCATGCCCCGCAAAAAGCCCTTTTAAGGGCTGGTAAGGTAAAAGAGCTTTACAATTTTAATTTTAGAATAGGGTAGGGCATTTTTTTATTTTGGGGGGCTTTGTTATTTTATTAGGGGGCTTAGAGTAGGTGTAATTAGCTTAAAATTGTTGTAATATTTTTATTATGTTTGTAATTAATTTTTTTATTTTTTGTAACTTAGCTTTTTTATTTCTTGTACTTTAGTTAGTTTATTTAATTGTATTTATTTGTAGGTATTTCATGGAATTAATTTATTGATAGTGTAGTGTTAGATTTAATTGTAGGTATTTTATTTAATTAATTTATTGATAGTGTAGTGTTAGGTTTAATTGTAACTTAGGTTAGGATTTATTTTACAGGTAATTTTGTAATTATTTTAACTAGGTAGCTATTAAATAGTAAATTACTATTTAATAGCTATTGTACCTGGTTAAAATAAATACAAAGTTGCCTGTAAAATAAATATAAATCCAAAAATACCTACAATTAAATTTAACACTACACTATCAATAAATTAATTCCATGAAATACCTACAAATAAATACAATTAAATAAACTAACTAAAGTACAAAAAATAAAAAAAGCTAAGTTACAAAAAATAAAAAAATTAATTACAAACATAATAAAAATATTACATCAATTTTAAGCTAATTACACCTACTCTAAGCCCCTTAATAAAATAACAAAGCCCCCCAAAATAAAAAATGCCCTACCCTATTCTAAAATAAAAATAGAAAAGCTCTTTTACCTTACCAGCCCTTAAAAGGGCCTTTTGTGGGGCATGCCCCAAAGAATTTTGCTCTTTTGCCTTTAAAAAAAAAAACATACAATACCCCCCAAAATTACAACCCACCACCCACATACCCCTAATCTAACCCAAACCCCCCTTAAATAAACCTAACACTAAGCCCCTGAAGATCTTCCTACCTTACCTTCACCACGCCGGGTAACCGATCGGTCCAGAAGATCCTCCGAAGTCTTCATCCTATCCGGCAAGAAGAAGTCCAGAAGAGGCTCCAAAGTCTTCATCCTATCCGGGCAGAAGAGGAGATCTGGACCGGCAACCATCTTCATCCAAGCAGCATCTTCTATCTTCATCCATCCGACGACGAGCGGCTCCATCTTCAAGACCTCCGGCGCGGATCCATCCTCTTCTTCCGACGTCCTAACACAGAATGGAGGTTCCTTTAAGGGACGTCATCCAAGATGGCATCCCTCGAATTCCGATTGGATGATAGGATTCTATCAGCCAATTGGAATTAAGGTAGGAAAATTCTGATTGGCTGATTTAATCAGCCAATCAGATTGAGCTCGCATTCTATTGGCTGTTCCGATCAGCCAATAGAATGCGAGCTCAATCTGATTGGCTGATTGGATCAGCCAATCGGATTGAACTTGAATCTGATTGGCTGATTCCATCAGCCAATCAGATTTTTCCTACCTTAATTCCGATTGGCTGATAGAATCCTATCAGCCAATCGGAATTCAAGGGACGCCATCTCGGATGACGTCCCTTAAAGGAACCGTCATTCTGTGTTAGGACGTCGTAAGAAGAGGATGGATCCGCGCAGGAGGTCTTGAAGATGGAGCCGCTTGTCGTCGGATGGATGAAGATAGAAGATGCCGCTTGGATGAAGATGGTTGCCGGTCCGGATCTCCTCTTCTGCCCGGATAGGATGAAGACTTTGGAGCCTTTTCTGGACTTCTTCTTGCCGCTTGATAGAAGACTTCAGCCGGATGATGGATCTCTTCAGCACCCGCTTGGGCTTGGATGAAGATTTCGGAGCCTCTTCTGGACCGATCGGTGATACCCGGCGTGGTGAAGATAAGGTAGGAAGATCTTCAGGGGCTTAGTGTTAGGTTTATTTAAGGGGGGTTTGGGTTAGATTAGGGGTATGTGGGTGGTGGGTTGTAATGTTGGGGGGGTATTGTATGTTTTTTTTTACAGGCAAAAGAGCAGAATTCTTTGGGGCATGCCCCGCAAAAAGCCCTTTTAAGGGCTGGTAAGGTAAAATAGCTTTACAATTTTAATTTTAGAATAGGGTAGGGCATTTTTTTTATTTTGGGGGGCTTTGTTATTTTATTAGGGGGCTTAGAGTATGTGTAATTAGCTTAAAATTGTTGTAATATTTTTATTATGTTTGTAATGAATTTTTTTATTTTTTGTAACTTAGCTTTTTTATTTTTTGTACTTTAGTTAGTTTATTTAATTGTATTTATTTGTAGGTATTTGTAGGTATTTTATTTAATTAATTTATTGATAGTGTAGTGTTAGGTTTAATTGTAGATAATTGTAGGTATTTTATTTAATTAATTAATTTATTGATAGTGTAGTGTTAGGTTTAATTGTAACTTAGATTAGGATTTATTTTACAGGTAATTTTGTAATTATTTTAACTAGGTAGCTATTAAAAAGTTATTAACTATTTAATAGCTATTGTACCTGGTTAAAATAATTACAAAGTTGCCTGTAAAATAAATATTAGTCCTAAAATAGCTGCAATATAATTATTATTTATATTGTAGCTATATTAGGGTTTATTTTACAGGTAAGTATTTAGCTTTAAATAGGAATACTTTATTTAATAAGAGTTAATTTATTTTGTTAGATTTAAATTATATTTAACTTAGGGGGGTGTTAGGGTTAGGGTTAGACTTAGCTTTAGGGGTTAATAAATTTATTAGAGTAGCGGTGAGGTCCGGTCGGAAGATTAGGGGTTAATACTTGAAGTTAGGTGTCAGCAATGTTAGGGAGGGCAGATTAGGGGTTAATACTATTTATTATAGGGTTAGTGAGGCGGATTAGGGGTTAATACATTTATTATAGTAGCGGTGAGGTCCGGTCGGCAGATTAGGGGTTAATTATTGTAGGTAGCTGGCGGCGACGTTGTGGGGGGCAGATTAGGGGTTAATAAATATAATATAGGGGTCGGCGGTGTTAGGGGCAGCAGATTAGGGGTACATAGGTATAATGTAGGTTGCGGCGGTGTACGGAGCGGCAGATTAGGGGTTAAAAGAAATATGCAGGTGTCAGCGATAGCGGGGGCGGCAGATTAGGGGTTAATAAGTGTAAGGTTAGGGGTGTTTAGACTCGGGGTTCATGTTAGGGTGTTAGGTGCAGACATAGGAAGTGTTTCCCCATAGGAAACAATGGGGCTGCGTTAGGAGCTGAACGCTGCTTTTTTGCAGGTGTTAGGTTTTTTTTCAGCTCAAACTGCCCCATTGTTTCCTATGGGGGAATCGTGCACGAGCATGTTTTTTAAGCTGGCCGCATCCGTAAGCACCGCTGGTATTGAGAGTTGCAGTGGCGGTAAAGTATGCTCTACGCTCCCTTTTTGGAGCCTAACAGTATTTAAAAGGTGCGGGGGAAAAAAAGCCAGCATTAGCTACGTGGGTCGTTACCGACAAAACTCTAAATCTAGCCGAAAGTTAGTAAATAGCATTCCCTTTCTTTCATGTTTTGCAATGGTGATATTCTACATTATTATTCAATTCACTATGCAAATATTTTTGAACCAAGGATAGCAAGAGAATGATAACAGTGGCATGCAAAATAAATTGAAATTATTTTAAAATGGCATTCAACTTCACACAAAGGATAGCAAGAGAACAAAAACAGTGGCATGCAAAATACATTGAAATGATTTTAAAATGGCATTCGATTCTGTGCAGGTTCACCAGCAGTAATAAATGCATGTGTATTGTTTGTGCAAATCAATAAATTACTTATGCACAACACATGAGTATTTAGCTATGGTTGAAAACTGAACTCTGATTTTCTGTGTTTGGATGGCAGAGTCAAGGAGGCTTAAAAGGTCAGTAAATATATTTTTTGAAAATAACATATTAGCACTGTTTTCATTATGTTGCTATCCTTTGTTGGAATTAGAATGCTATTTAAAGTAATTTCTATGTATTTTGCATGCCACGGTTTTCCTTTATGCTTGAAAAATACATTGAAATGTAATTCTCAATCCCAAAAAGGATAGCAAGACATTTTTAACGGTTGCACAAATTATTGCATATCATAATGTTCTACATTGCATTCTCTTTCTAAGTTATGTTTGCCAATGTTAATACACCAAATTGTTCTTTAATATTGTATTTCAAAAACACAGTAATCACTGACCTTTTAAGCCTCCACAACGCTGCCATCCAGAAGATCTTATGATTCCAACCAGAGCTAAATACTCATGTTTTGTTTATAAGTCATTTAGTTAATTGCACAAACAATACATCTGCATTTATTACAGCTGATGAACTCACCTGGATGATTTAATTCTATACATATTAATTTATACACAACATTCTGCTCACCACATGACGCAATAATACAGAAATTTTGTCAATTGTCATGGTGCATAAATTATTCAATCAATTTGCTCGTCAAATGATGCAATAATACCGAAATTGGTCAATCGTGGTGCATAAATTATTCAATCAATTTGCTCGTCAAATGACGCAATAATACTGAAATTCTGCAAATCATTTGTTAGGTAATGTGTTGCTCATCTTTTATTCAATTGCTGAAATCATTCACAGTTGTAGAACTTGGCATTATAAAAAGGGCTATCAATCAGTATCACTTAATTTCATTAAAATTAGATCATGGACACACTAAATGCCTTACAGTTTGTCCTGTTCTTAAGGAGACGCTGGGAAAGATGGGTATTGATGGCTGCGGTTGTGTGACAACAAAGATGCCAGTGGTTGCCGAGGGTGTTCCTGCCTAGGGTTGGTCTCCATGCCCTCAGTGACTGAGAGGTGATCCGTAGATTTCGACTAAATAGGGCCTCTATTGAAAGGCACTATGTCAAAATCAAGGACTCTCTTGAGCCACTCACTGCAAGAACTAGGGCAATGCCTGGGATGGTGAAATTACTATTGGTCCTTTATTTTTTGCAACTGGATCATTCCAGGCTGTGGCAGGTCTAGGCGTAGGTATGAGCCAGGCAACATTCTCACGTCATCTGAAGGTTTTCCTGAATGCCTTGCACCAATGCCTAGTCCATCATGTCCACTTCCCCAATACACCTGAGGAGTGGCATGCTGTCAAGCTCCAGTTCTATCATCTGGCTGGATTGCCAAGAGTATTGGGGGCCATAGATTGCACACATGTATTGGTGCAGCCTCCCAGGGGTAGAAAGGAGCCATACAGGGACAGGAAGCACAACCACTCGCTGAATATCCAGGTCATCTGCAACGCCAGTTTGAGGATCATGAGCGTACGCTCTGGAATCCCTGGCTGCAACCACGATTCCTTTGTCCTCCGGAATTCTGCCATCTACCATCGCTTCCATGAGGGACAAATGCTAGAGGGAATCCTGATAGGTAAATAATACTCAAACAAATGTATATTATATATTTTATTTATTATGATTGCTAATATCAATGCTCTATTTCTTTTACGCAGGTAATTCTGGATATTCATGTCTTCCGTGGCTGTTCACACTCGTCCACAACTCCAATGGAGGGGAAGAGGTGTGCTACAATGTGACACACATCGCCACCAGATCGGTGATTGAGCGCACCTTTGGCATATTGAAGAGCCATTTCCGCTGCTTGGACATCTCCGGTGGGGTTCTTCAGTATGCTCCCTCCAAAGTCTCCTTAATTTTTTGGATTTGTTGTATGTTGCACAACATTGCCCTAACAATCCCTGATATAGATCTGGAGAGCTTGGATGTCCACAAGTATGGTGAACATCTTCCTCCATTATAGGAGAATGATGCTGGCAGAGTCCAAGCTTGAGCAGACTATGTTCAGGCGGTTTTTGGGCAATAATGTTGACAGTGCAACATACAATATTTTTTATTTATTAATATTTACTTTACAATATACTTTTTAATCCAAAAGATGCCATATTTTGGATTATGTTTTAGCAAGAATTGTTATTTAAATATCTACAAAATTATATTGTATATCACCGTCTTGCCATTGATTGAAAGTGGTAAATTTTGTCGATCTTGCAATTGTTCATTGTAAAGCTTTTGAAAAACAGATGTTTATTAAAATATCTTCAAATACATTTTTTTTGGTGTACACTTGACTCTGTTTTTATTTTTTAAAGTTATAGCAATACCATTTTTAACTCTGTGTTTACCTTCTAGCTAGGCTTTTGCAAACTGCCCCCTTATTTCAGTTCTTTAGACAGACTTGCATTTTAGCCAATCACTGTTAACTTCAGGGTAACTTAATGTGCATGAGCTCAATGTTATCTATATGAAACACATTAACTAATGAGCTCTAGTGGTCTAAATGATTTCAGAATAGAGCCAGTCTTCAAGGTCTAAGAAATTAGCTTTCAACTAAGAATACCAAAAGAACAAATCACAATTCTTGATAAAAGTCAATTTTAATTTTTAATAAAATTAAATTTTCAATTTAAAGCTTGAAATATTTGTTTGGTACTTCACTGTCCCTTTAAATAACTTAACATTTCACCCATAACCAAAAATTGTATTCATTCGATTGCTATCATTTGTTGAAGGAGCAGCAATGCACTTCAGGTTTAGAAATGAATACATGTGTAATCCAATTACTCTCTCTTTCTCTCTTTCTCTCTCTCTCTCTCTCTCTATATATATATATATTTGTGGGCCAGATTACGAGTTTTGCGTTATGAGCGGCTCGGTAATAACTTGCAAGTTATTTCCACCGCTCACCTTTAATAGCACTGCTATTACAGGTTTTCCAAAAACCTGCGTTAGCGGGCAATATGGTTGCGTTGCGCTCCATACCACACACAAATACCAGCGCTGCTTTGAGCTGGTTTTACGTGCTCGTGCACGATTTCCCCATAGACATCAATGGGGAGAGCCGGCTAAAAAAAAGCCTAACACCTGCAAAAAAGGAGCGTAAAGCTCTGTAACGCAGCCCCATTGATTCCTATAGGAAAAGAAAATTTATGTTTAAACCTAACACCCTAACATAAACCCAGAGTCTAAACACCCCTAATCTGCTGCCCCTGGCATCGCCGACACATACCTACACTTATTAACCCATAAACTGCCGCCCCCAATGTCGCCGCCACCTACATTATACTTATTAACCCCTAATCTGCGGCCCCCAACGTCACCACCGCCACAATACTAAAGTTATTAACCCCTAAACCTCTGGCCTCCCACATCACTAACACTAAATAAATATATTTACCCCTAACCCTAAGTCTAACCCTAACCCTAACATTCCTAACTTTAATATAATTAAAATAAATCTAAATAAAAAATACTATCATTAACTAAATGATTCCTATTTAAAACTAAATACCTGTAAAATAAACCCTAAGCTAGCTACAATATAACTAATAGTTACATTGTAGCTATCTTAGGTTTTATTTTTATTTCACAGCTAAGTTTGCATTTATTTTAACTAGGTAGACTAGTTTGTAAATAGTTATTAACTATTTACTAACTATCTAGTTAAAATAAATACAAATTTACCTGTAAAATAAAACCTAACCTGCCTCACACTAACACCTAACAATACACTACAATTAAATAAATTACATTAATTAAATACAATTAACTAAATTACAAAAAAACACTAAATTACACAAAATAAAAAAGAAATGATCAAATATTTAAACAGCCAATAGGATTGAGCTTGCATTATATTGATTGTTCTAATTAGCCAATAGAATGCAAGCTCAATCCTATTGGCTGATTGGATCAGCCAATAGGATTGAAGCTCAATCCTAGTGGCTAAATGCATCAGCCAATATAATTTTTTACCCTTTAATTCTGATTGGCTGATAAAATTCTATCAGCCAATAGGAATTCAAGGGATGCCATCTTGGATGATGTCATTTAAAGGAACCTTCAGTGTACGGCTGGGACAGTATGAAGAGGATGCTCTGCGCCGGATGTCTTAAAGATGTAACTCATGTTAGGTTTTATTTTACAGGTAAATTTGTATTTATTTTAACTAGATAGTTAGTAAATAGTTAATAACTATTTACTAACTAGTCTACCTAGTTAAAATAAATACAAACTTAGTTGTGAAATAAAAATAAAACCTTAGATAGCTACAATGTAATTATTAGTTATATTGTAGCTAGCTTAGGGTTTATTTTACAGGTAAGTATTTAGTTGCATCAGCCAATAGGATTTTTTACCCTTTAATTCTGATTGGCTGATAAAATTCTATCAGCCAATCAGAATTCAAGGGATGCCATCTTGGATGATGTCATTTAAAGGAACCTTCAGTGTATGGCTGGGACCGTATGAAGAGGATGTCTTAAAGATGAAGCCGCTCCACGTTGGAAGGATGAAGATAAAAGATGCTGTCTGGATGAAGACTTCTGCCCGCCTGGAGGACAACTTCTTGCCGCTTGGATGAAGACTTCTCCCGGCTTCATTGAGGACTTCTGCCTGCTTGGATGAAGACTTCTTCTGGCTTGATGAGGATGGATGTCTGGTCTTCAAAAAATGTAAGTGGATCTTCGGGAGTTAGTGTTAGGTTTTATTAAGGGTTTATTAAAGGAACAGTAAAGTCAAAATTAAACTTTCCTGACTCCGACAGAGCGTACAGTTTTAAACAACTTTCCAATTTACTTCTGTTATCAAATTTACTTCGTTCTCTTGGTATCTTTAATTGAAAAGTAAAACTAGGTAGGCTCTTAAGAGCTGAGAGTGTGCACGTGTCTTTAGTACTCTATGGCGGCAGTGTTTTGCAACATTGTATAACAAAACTACAAATAATGTTGCAAAACACTGCTGCCATAAGGGTACTAAAGACACGTGCACACTCCTGAGCTCTTATGAGCCTACCTAGTTTTACTCTTCAATAAAAGATACCAAGAGAATGAAGCACATTTTATAACAGAAGTAAATTGAAAAGTTGTTTAAAATTGCATGCTCTATCCGAATCATAAAAGTTGAATTTTGACTTTACTGTTCCTTTAAGGTTTTATTGGGTGGGTTTTATGTTTAGATTAGGGGTTTGGGCAACGAAAAAAGAGCTAAATGCCCTTTTAAGGGCAATACCCATCCAAATGCCCTTTTCAGAGCAATGGGGAGCTTAGGTTTTTTAGATAGGATTTTATTTGGGGGATTTGGTTGGGGGGTTGTTTGTATTTTTTTTTACAGGTAAAAGAGCTGATTTTTTGGGGCAATGCCCCGCAAAAGGTCCTTTTAAGGGCTATTGGCAGTTTAGTTTAGGCTAGGGTTTTTTTCATTTTTGGTATGATAGGGCTATTAGATTAGCTGTAATTAGTTTAAATATTTGATCATTTCTTTTTTATTTTGTGTAATTTATTTTTTATTTTTTTGTAATTTAGTTAATTGTATTTAATTAATGTAATTTATTTAATTTTAGTGTAATATTAGGTGTAATATTAGGTGTTAGTGTAACTCATGTTAGGTTTTTATTTTACAGGTAAATTTGTCTTTATTTTAACTAGATAGTTAAATAGGATTTTTTCAACCTTAATTCCGATTGGCTGATAGAATTCTATCAGCCAATCAGAATCTAAGGGACGCCATCTTGGATGACGTCACTTAAAGAGACATTCATTCTGGAAGAAGACTTCGTTGGAAGAAGATGCTCCGCACCGGATGTCTTGAAGATGGACCCGCTCCGCTGGATGGATGAAGATAGAAGATGCTGTCTGGATGAAGACTTCTGCCCGTCTGGAGGACCACTTCTCCCGGCTTGGATGAAGACTTCTCCCAGCTTCGTTGAGGACTTCATGCCGCTTTGATGAGGACTTCTCCCAGCTTCGTTGAGGATGGATGTCGGATCTTCAAAACTGTAAGTGGATCTTCAGGGGTTAGTGAGTTTTTTTAAGGGTTTATTGGGTGGGTTTTATTTTAAGGTTATGGCTTTGAGCCGCAATAGAACTAAATGCCCTTTTAAGGGCAATGCCCATCCAAATGCCCTTTTCAGGGCAATGGGGAGCTTAGGTTTTTTTTAAGTTAGGGTTTTATTTGGGGGTTTGGCTAGGGTTTTTTTAATTTTGGGGGGCTTTTTTTTATTATGATAGGGCTATTAGATTAGGTGTAATTAGTTTAAATATCTTGTAATTTGTTTTTTATTTTGTGTAATTTAGTGGGGTTTTTTGTAATTTAGGTAACTATTTAATTTATTTAATTGTATTTAATTTAGGTTATTTATTTAATTGTAGTGTAGTGTTAGGTGTTAGTGTAACTTAGGTTAGGTTTTATTTTACAGGGTAAATTTGTATTTATTTTAGCTAAGTAGTTAGTAAATAGTTAATAACTATTTAGTAACTATTCTACATAGTTAAAATAAATACAAACTTGCCTGTAAAATAAAAATAAATCCTAAGCTAGCTACAATGTAACTATTAGTTATATTGTAGCTAGCTTAGGGTTTATTTTACAGGTAAGTATTTAGTTTTAAATAGGAATTATTTATTTATTAATAGTAGGTTTTATTTAGATTTATTTTATTTATATTTAAGTTAGGGGGTGTTAGGGTTAGACTTAGATTTAGGGGTTAATAACTTTAGTATAGTGGCGGCGACGTTGGGGGCGATAGATTAGGGGTTAATAATATTTGTATATATGTTTGCGAGGCGGTTTAGGGGTTAATATGTTTATTATAGTGGTGGCGATGTCCGGAGCGGCAGATTAGGGGTTCATTTATATAATGTAGGTGTCAGCGATGTCGGGGGAGGCAGATTAGGGGTTAATAAGTGTAAGATTAGGGGTGTTTAGACTCGGGGTTCATGTTAGGGTGTTAGGTGTAAACATAAATTTTGTTTGCCCATAGGAATCAATGGGGCTGCGTTACTGAGCTAAACGCTGCTTTTTGGCAGGTGTTAGACTTTTTCTCAGTCGGCTCTCCCCATTGATGTCTATGGGGAAATCGTGCACAAGCACGTACAACCAGATCACCGCTGGTATTGAAGTGCGGTATGGAGCTCAATTTTGCTCTACGCTCACTTCTTGCCTAATAACGCCAGGTTTCTGAAAACCTGTAATACCAGCGCTGTAGGAAAGTGAACAGTGACAATAAAGTGCAAGTTAGCAACGCACCCCTCTTACCGCAAAACTCGTAATCTGGCCGAATGTAATTTAACATTCGTGTTTAAGACTGTGATATTCTTCAAGATTAACATTTTAAGTTTAAAATTATGGCATTGACTGTCCCGCTAATGTGAGCACACATAATATTAATCTTTGATCTTGTTTTTGTTACCTGAGGAGGAGATCGAAGATGTTGGAGGGTGTCCCAAAGCCCTTCACACCTCAGCTGAAAAAAAAAATGTGTATATACAGAGCTAACAATCAATTTACAATCATACGAGTAAGAGCATTTGAATTAAACAAAATCTAACATTAAAAAACATACCTGTAGAATGGCCAATGCTTGCTCCATCAGGGGTGCTGCACATAATGTCAGACTGTGTGGTGGCCGAGGAGAAGCTGTGGCAGGATTCAGTATGGATACTGATGGCCAATGGGAGTGTGTCATCGCCATCAGTGGCAGCAGCACTAATAGATGCTGGAAAAAAAGATAAAAACAAGAACACATGAGTACTAATATAATTGTATATCATAATGTCAATAAAACAAAAGGCCTATATTTTCCTTAAAACACTTTTGCGACATGAAGAACGCATGCAATAGAACTTTAATTACCTGCCACCTCGTCAGTATCATGCCCAACCAAATCCAGACTGAGCGTCATATCTGCCCCCAACTTCTCCATTATTTGAGTCTCGTATGAAGACAACTCATCTGTATACGGTACGCCACTGCCTGTAGTATGTGCAGACTGTTTCTCCCTGGCCAGCTTGGTCTTCAAGATTCTCTTGATGTCTGAGAATCTCTTCTTACAGTGCTACACCAATTTTGCATGAGCACCTTCGGCGGAGACACTGTCAGCTATATCTCTCCAGATGTGTTGTTTTCTGGAGAGAGAAGTCTGTTGGGCTTTGGAATCAATTATAAAATCATAGTGCTCTAAAACCTGGGTAACTAAAATCCGATTCTGATCAAAAGTAAATTGGATATTGCGCCCGGATTTTGTCTTTCCAGACGCCATATCAAAATAACAAAAATAAAGTACAGAAATGTCGCCAGAAAAAAACACCACAAAATCACAATAAGAACTAAAGCTATCATCAAAGCTTTGTAGGACTTAATAGACTCCATTTTCATTCTTCTTTTATAGTTAGTCAATACGTAGACAATCAGCCATTAACAATTAGACAATCATCAATTAAAATGTGTTACTGTATTAGCTTTATTGACGATTATTCAATTATTTTAGTACATCCTATTAATAATGCCATCATTGGTGACGCATATAATATTAAATGTTCACATAAGTGATTTAGTAAATGAACTTTTTAATAAAATTAATATTGTTATATAATCAATAACTTCTTCAATCAAATTAGTTAACATTGATTCAATACACTTATGTAAGTAAATATACATTCATATTTGTTTTATAAAGGATTTATTAGCAAGGGAAAAAAAAAAGATGTTACAGGATATCGTTTTCATAACTTAGTCAGTGGTGACGTATATTGTATAATATGATTACTGTTTCAATGTGGATTACATAGCAATGGTCATGAACACATGATGAATATAATCAAACATTGATAATTATTTTCCACTGTCAATAACCAATCAGATTGCTCTCTAATTGGGATAGTTGTGTCACACTTAAAAATTAATTAATAGTTATTTTGGAGTTTAAGATGGCGCAACCTCCAATACTTACTGATCGTGAGCTGGTCATCTTGGTGTATGAGATGGACCGCTATTTCTCGCGGAGGATAGGAAGAGCACAGACCATCCTACATGAAGATAGTGACCTCATTGTCTACGAGATGATGCAGCGGATGCGAAGGGTGTCCAGGATCCGATGGTCACGTTGTAGTTGCCTCTGGAGGTTTTCAGACCTTCGGAGATGCAAAAACAAGCTCTACCTGGTGCTCCAATCGCTCATTAGAGCCTATAAGTAGCATTTATTATATTGTGTATTATACTTATACAGTATGTATATTTCAATGACACAGAAAACTCAAATTTTATTTCATGATAGAGCATTACATTTTAATCAACTTTGTAATGTAGTCCTATAAATTTTATTTCATTCTGTTAATATCTTTATTTTAAAATCCAAAAATATAAGTTTAGTTGGAGGCCCATTTTAATTTCAAAGCATGGGTTGTTTTTGCCGATTGGTGGCTTAATGGCAGCCACCAATTTTATGTAAGTCACCAATAAAAAAGTACTGTACAGGGTCATTAAACTAAAATTGGCTGCCTCCTTAGCTTATACAGTATACATTATTTTTTAAAGAACAATTGATAAAATGAGTAAATTTGGTTGATTAAAAATTAATACTCTATCAGAATCATAAAAAAGACATAATGTATATATATATATATATATATATATATATATATATATATATATATATATATATATATATATATATATATATATTCTGCATGTATATATATATTTAGAAATATATATACTGCATGTAAATATATATTTATATATATATATATATATATATATATATATGGCCCTCGGTTAACGCCGGTTCAATTTGCGCCGTTTCAGAATAACAACCTTTTTTTTCAGTCAAGTGACTGCTATTGAAAATCTTTGGAAAGCAGTGCACAAATTAAAATAGCCAGTAGGTGGAGCTGTCCGCTTGTTTTGCAGCAAAGTTATGCAACTTAACAGCCTTAAATTGATCTGTGTACACAGAGCAGACATTAGCTATCGAGCAACAAGATTTAGCAGCAACTTCCCTATTACCTTCCTGTCCAGCTGCTCGAGGTGAGAGTGCCTAACTGCTTATTAATCACTGCAGATTGACATGCATAGAATAGGTGCGGACCCAATATTATCTAACATGCTAACAATGCAGAGAACTGTTTCCAGAAAAATGCATCTGTTTAACCAACTGGCGGAGGGGCTACAAATTGTCGTCACAGCAGTGTGGGGCCTACAGGAGACCATGCAAAATATTTTATAAAATATATATTTAATCAAAATTATAGTGTAGCTATATTCATTTTAAATATTATTTTGAAGTGACATGAAAGCAAAATATATGTTGAATGATATATAAAAGCATGCAGTAAATTATTCTTTGTTTTTATTTATACTTTTTATCTATATTATATTTCTCTTCATCTTTTAAATATACTTGAATGAAGAGCATATTTAGATAAACTATGTAGCTGATGATAGATAACTGCACATAGATGACTCATATGATTGGCTTGCACACGTGCATTGCTATTTTTACTAAAAAGGATATCTGAGGATTAAAGGGACACTGAACACAAATTTAATCTTTCATGATTCAGATAGAGCATGCAATTTTAAGCAACTTTCTATTTACTCCTATTATCAAAATTTATTCATTCTATTTATATCTTTATTTGAAAATCAAGAATGTAAGTTTAGAAGCAGGCCCATTTTTTAAGAACAACCTGGGTTGACCAATAAACAAGTGCTGTCCAGGGTGGTGAAACTAAATTTGTCTGGCTCCTTAACTTAGATGCCTTCTTTTTCAAATAAAGATAACAATAGAAAATAGAAAAATTGATAATAAGAGTTAGTTAGAAAGTTGCTTAAAATTGAATGCTCTATCTGAATCATGAAAGTTAAACATTTTGTTTAATACCCCTTTAATAAAAGCTCAACAGTTGTAATGGGGCTTGAGATGTTCTTCTATTTATTCATAATATTTCTGATATGATTTTGGTGTCCCTTTAAGTTCGGAAATAACATTCGGCTAGATTACGAGTTTTGCGTTTTGGCTCATAACGCTGCTTTTTCACTACTACTATTACGAGCCTTGTAGGTATAGCTGTACCACACACCTTTTTGGCCGTAACGCAACGTAACTACCGCACCTTTAAAAAAGTCATTTTTCAATGGGACTTCCATAGCGCCGGTATTACGAGTTTTGCCTACAAGATTCGTACCGCCATCTAAAGTCAGTAGTTATGGGTTTTACGCTACAAAGCTGTAGCGTAAAACTCATAACTAAACTGTTACAAAGTACACTAACACACATACACTACCTATTAACCCCTAAACCGAGGCCCTCCCGCATCGCAAACACTAAAATAAATTTATTAACCCCTAATCTGCTGCTCTGGACATCGCTGCCACTATAATAAACATATTAACCCCTAAGCCGCCGCACTCCTGCATCGCAAACACTAGTTAAATATTATTAACCCCAAATCTGCTGCCCCCAACGTTGCCTCAGCCTACATACACTTATTAACCCCTTAACCTCTGGCCTCCCACATCACTAACACTAAATAAATATATTAACCCCTAAACCTAAAGTCTAACCCTAACACCCCTAGCTTTAATATAATTAAAATAAATCTAAAAAAAATTACTATCATTAACCAATTAATTCATATTTAAAACTAAATAAAGTACTTACCTATAAAATAAACCCTAAGCTAGCTACAATATAACTAATAGTTACATTGTAAATATCTTAGGTTTTATTTTTATTTCATAGTTAAGTTTGTATTTATTTTAACTAGGTAGACTACTTAGTTAATAGTTATTAACTATTTAATAACTACCTAGTTAAAATAAATACAAAGTTACCTGTAAAATAAAACCTAACCTGTCTTACACTAATACCTAACATTACACTAAAATTAAATAAATTACATTAATTAAATACAAAAAAATAAATAAACACTAAATTATACTAAATAAAAAAGAAATGATCAAATATTTAGACTAATTACACTTAATCTAATAGCCCTATCAAAATAAAAAGCCCCCCAAAATAAAAAAAAACCCTAGCCTAAACTCAACTGCAAATATCCCTTAAAAGGGCCTTTTGCGGGGCAGTGCCCCAAAGAAATCAGCTCTTTTACCTGTAAAAAAAATACAAACAACCTGCCAACAGTAAAACCCACCACCCACACAACCAAACCCCCCCAAAGAAAATCCTATCTAAAAAACCTAAGCTCCCCGTTGCCCTGAAAAGGGCATTTGGATGGGCATTGCCCTTAAAAGGGCATTTATCTCTTTTTCGTTGCCCAAAGTCCCTAATCTAAAAATAAAACCCACCCAATAAACTCTTAAAAAAACCTAACACTAACCCCCGAAGATCCACTTACAGTTTTTGAAGACCGGACATCCATCCTCATCCAGCAAGAAGTCCTCAATGAAGCCGGGAGAAGTCTTCATCCAAGCGGCAAGAAGTCGTCGTCCAGGTGGGCAGAAGTCTTCATCCAGACAGCATCTTCTATCTTCATCCTTCCAACGCGGAGCAGCTCCATCTTCAAGACATCCGGCAAGGAGCATCCTCTTCTTTCAATGGCTCTTGAAGAATGAAGTTTCCTTTAAATGACGTCATCCAAGATGGCGTCCCTTGAATTCTGATTGACTGATAGAATTCTTTCAGCCAATCGGAATTAAAGGGTAAAAAATCCTATGGGCTGTTTTGATCAGCCAATAGGATTGAGCTTGCATTCTATTGGCTGATTGGAACAGCCAATAGAATGCAAGCTCAATCCTATTGTCTGATTGGATCAGCCAATAGAATTGAGCTTGCATTCTATTGGCTGATTGGAACACCCAATAGAATGTGAGCTCAATCCTATTGGCAGATTGCATCAGCAAATAGGATTTTTTTTACCCTTTAATTTCGATTGGCTGATAGAATTCTATCAACCAATCCAAATTCAAGGGACACCATCTTGGATATATATATATATAAATACATATATATTTACACGTATATAGATGCATATGTACATACATACATACATACATATAAATATATCAAGGAATAAATATATATAAAGCACATTTGAAACTAGAAGTGAAATTGAAAGTGTTTTAAAATGGCATGCTCTATCTGAATCCTGCAACTTAAATGTTTACTTTCCTATCCCTTTAAAATATTAATTGTTTGCAAATAAATACATATGATGCCCTGATTATATGTTATATTAGCAATTATTCCTGCTCAGGAAAATAATACATTTACAATATATGCATAGTGGTATAAATCAACAGAGATATGACAGCCAACATCGTTTAGAACCAAAAAAGGAACTTAGGGACATGTAAATATGTTTGCAATCGATTTCTGACATAACACACACACACACACACACACATATATACAGTATATATATATATTTATTAATAATATGTGTGTGTGTATACATAATAAAATATGTACTGTATGTCCAATCTTAAAAAAAATTATAATTCCCTCTCCACTTTGCCGCTACTTGCTATATTCGCAATGAGTCCTGCTCAGAAAAAGAATACTTTTACACTATATACCAGTGATTTTTAACCTTTTTTTTGCCGTGGCACACTTTTTTACATTAAAAAATCCTGTGGCACACCACCATCCCAAAATTTAAAAAAAATCACACATTGTAGCCTAATACAGCATAATATATACACATACACACAAACACACACATACTGTATGTATTGTGCTGTTATGCCATGCCTCCTACAAACTACCCCTGCACTGGGAGTAAAAAACAAGCAAAGTTTAAAAAATATGTCACACTGTTGTCAGTCTGCCGTGGCACACCTGAGGATCTCTCACGGCACACTAGTGTGCCACGGCACACTGGTTGAAAAACACTGCTATATACAATAATGTGTTAAAGAGAAAAGTTTTGTTTGTGGACAGTAATGAAATAGTATAAATAAAGTTTGGAAAAACCCGAATAGACGCGAGATCGATGACTGCTAGTCAACAACAGTCGGATGCTCTTCGCACCGTACTTAACGTGCGTGTTTTTGACTGCTTTTTTGATAAATAAGGAGATCGTATTCAGATCCACAGCTGCGATGTTTGGCTAGCGTATTGATGCCTGCGAGTGCAACATAGTTGATGCTTTGATAAATATACCCATTAGTTTGTTTTGATATAAAAGGGCTGATCCCATTTTTCCAATATTGAATGAGATTTTACATTATTAAAATAGAAAATTAAAGCAAAAAAATATTTAACTGGTAAATGAACACACAAAGTTGTCAAAAGGAGACATGTAAGGTTAGGCTGTACAGTGTTACAAGAATTTTTCTGGATTCCAGCGTGAAGACACTTTTTGAAATATTTTAGTCTCAATTGAAATATTTCCACATATCACTGTTCCCTGAGATTAGTTTATGCTTATGGGCATAAAATCAATTTGAAGCATCTGTTTAAATGTGTTTATTATATTTTATTATTTTTTTAGGTGTATATAAACAAAATCTAGTGAAGTCAATTAGCCAGCAGTTTCCTTGCTGACGTATCTATTTGGTAAACAGAAAATGTGTTATTAAAGTTATAATGGGCCCGATTACGAGTGAGAGATTGCAAGCGCAATATTTGATTTCCACTAGTAATACTAATGCACGCAATTGTGCGTTGGTATTTGAAGTGGCCCTCAATGCGAATGCAACCTTGCTTTCACATTTTGCGCTCAATAGAGTTCGCTTCCATAGGCTCCAATGGGAGCCTCGTTTTCATGCTGTGACACATGACATGAGAACCTAGCCCAACAAAAGGGTTAAGTCGTGTAGCGATGGGCAGCAGATATAAATATATATGTATATGAATATATACTTATATTTTTCATACATATATATGTATAAAAGGATATGCATATACAGGTGACCCTAGTTTTACAACGGTTCAATTTACACCGTTTCAGAATAACAAACTTTTTTCCAGTCATGTGACTGCTATTGAAAAGCATTGAGAAGCAGTGCAATGATTAAAATAGCCAGTAGGTGGAACTGTCCGCTAGTGTTGCAGCAAAGCCAAGCAAGCTGAAATTAATCAGTTTAACAAGACCTGCGCTATCGAGCAGATTTCAAAGGAACAAGATCTCCCTGTCTATAAATCAGTCCAGATTTGAATGCATAGAAAGAACTGTTTGCAACTGAAGTCTGTGTTGTGTGATTATTTTATTAGGTTTATAATGCTGTTTAGCAAATGTTTTTGTTCATTTAACTTAGTTTAATTATATATTCTGTGTTGTGTGATTATTTTATTAGGTTTATAATGCTGTTTAGGATTTAAAGTCTTCATTTCAAATCTTTAAAAATAATGTATTAGGTGTTACTTATGACAATTTTGAGAGGGGCCTGGAACCTATTTCCCTTACTTCCCATTGACTTACATAGTAAACTGGGTTTCAATTTACAACGGTTTCAATTTACAACCATTCCTTCTGGAACCTAACCCTAGCGTAAACTGAAGGCTACCTGTATATTTATTTGTTGATTAGAGTAGCCGTGTTAGTCCAGTGATTTAGATAACAAAATAACAAGAGCATTGCATTGAGCAATGATACTTTTTTTTATTGGACTAACTATACATTTATAAGTTGACAAGCTTTCGGAAGTGTTCCTTCCTTTTTTAAGTCTGAAGCAATACTGACCAATTCAATGGAATTTACAGATTATATCTTGAAACACAAAATGCCTTAAAAGCACAAAGTGTCAAAAAAGAAGAAAGGAAAGAAGAAGAAGAATTAAAAAAAGGAATAATAATAATGGCAAAAGTATTTACATGGGCTTACCTGTGTACCTTTGTATAAAGAGTGTGGAATATACAATGTAATATACTATATGAAAGTACATTATAAGAATTTATTTTTTTAATTCGTCTTCTTTCCTTTCTTCTTTTTTGACATTTTATTACTCTCCCTGTAGACATAATTTCACATCTTTATACATATTGATTTCATGCTGATATATAACTTTGTGTCAGTATATGCTCTATGTAAAACTATATATTTCCCCTGTCTGTTCTCCTACACTGGTCACTGTCTGCCTCTGTCACCTAAGCCTCCCTCATGATTTTTACGACACCCCCTCCTCTCCCTGCACTCAGACCTCTTAAACACTTTCTGTCCTTTTTAGCAGAACATTGGAATGTGTCAATACATATAAACACTTATAAATACATATGTACACACATATAGACATATATCTATCTATCTATCTATCTATCTATCTATCTATCTATCTATCTATCTATCTATATATACACAGTATATATATAAAAATATACAGATACATATTTAGACATGTTTATGTATGTAACTCTATGTTAAAGCCCTTTGCCTGCCTTTTTTTCCCTAACACCTGAAACCTCATATCTTTGAGCCCTTCTAACTTTTTTGTGCAATATTTTTTATAATATTTTTATTAGATAGTGTTATAATGAGTTTAACTCTACTATACAATGTATTATTATGTGTTTTGTGACACTTATTTGTTTCTCGAAACAGTTAACCAGAGCTCTGAGGACACAATATCCTGACCTGCCTTAACTGCAATTGAGCTTAAGCCATCGTGTTTACTTTCAACTTGTAATACGAGCGCTACACCAGGCACGCAAACAGCTGCGATAGGCTGTTTGATTGCTGAGAGACTGTTTGAGGGCTGATTGGCTGTTCGCTTGCTGAGAAGCTGTTCGCTTGCTGAGAGGCTGTTTACATGCTGAGAGGCTGTTCGCTTGCTGAGAAGCTGTTCGCTTGCTGAGAGGCTGTTTACATGCTGAGAGGCTGTTCGCTTGCTGAGAGGCTGTTTGAGTGCTGAGAGGCTGTTTGTTTGCTGAGAGGCTGTTCACTTGCTGAGAGGCTGTTTGAGTGCTGAGAGGCTGTTTGAGTGCTGAGAGGCTGTTTGTTTGCTGAGAGGCTGCTGGTGCGATAAGGGATCCAAGACTATAAATGCCCCCTGTGATGCGTGGCCTTATTCTAGACTAAGTGGGGCCTACCAAATCCCTGTGTGGCCATGCTGCCTGCTCGAGGGCGCATTGTTATAAGGAACTAACTATTAAAAACAGGAGCTAATGAGACTGCATAAAAGAACATTGAACATAACTTGCTATGGTGTTAAAACTGTTGCTTGTCCCACTCTCCTTAGCTAGGCCAGAAAGCAAATTCTGTAACCTGCAAATAATGCAAATCAAATAGCTGATCTAGGGCCAGATTACGAGAGGAGCATTAATTAAAGTGATGGTAAACAATCTGTATCTACTATGCAGCAGGTGCAAAATAGTTATAAAACAATGCCACTTTCATTCATCACTTTGTTTAAATATGCTTAGAATAAAATATAATACCAATTATTTGTTTATTAATGCCACTGATCCTCCGTCCGTCTATTTTCAAGCACTTTATTTTTTGTGGTCACGTTCTTTTAACATCCAATCATTTTCAGGCCCAGCTGGCGTCCTTCAATGCAATTGATACACCCCTCAAGTGTATAGTGCATTCACTATCTTCTGCCGCTACAGACAGTTGGTTGATGGCAAAAAGCCCCCGAGATAATTACATTGGAAGCGGGTGGGACCGCTCTCTACGTCATATAGCCCACAAAGCAGGAAGAAGAGAGGGGAAGAAGTAAGCTTATGTTGTCATGTAATATATACATTTTTAAAATGATGGGGGAAAAAAATAGTTAGCAAATAAAAATAATTATCATAAAGGAATACATTGAGCTATTCGGAATAGTGAAAATTTACCATCACTTTTATGCTCCCGCTCAAGCATCAATTGCGCTAGAAATGGTTGATTTATGAAGCAACGGATGCTGCTTCCGACCCACTCCGCTTCAGTTCCGCCTGAAGCGGAGTGGGTCCTAAGACCGCTTTTACTTAACTTGTCCGCCACCTCTGAGGAGGCGGACAGCAATCAGCCTGATCGAATACGATTGGGTTGATTGACACCCCCTGCCGCGAATCTGCAGGGGGCGGCATTTATCAATGTGCAGCGGACATAATCCTCTATATTGGATCATGTCTTCTCGCACTTAAATAAATTGACCCCATAAGCTTTTTCCGTGAGTCGGGTTGCACTCATATTATGAGTTGAAAGTAAACTATTTTTGCTCTTGCACTAACCCAATGAGTGCAAAAAGCCTAAGTTAGAATATCGCTTGCGCGTTCACATATTCCCCATCGAAGTCAATGGAGAAAAACAAAAGGAGATAAAACTTAACACCCCACTCTTTCGCAAACCTGATCGCTAACCCGACATGAAAATATAAATATTTAACATTCCAATGTTCTTCACATAGCTAATGTTTTTGTTAAATATATATCTATACCTATATATACATATATATACTGTATATATATATATATATATGTGATAAAATATAGGTATAGAAATATTAATATACAGGAATATCTATATTCAAATACTAAGAACATATTCTTCTATGTTAATGTGAAATATTTTACAGTGAACACTTAAATTTGAATACTGCATAAATATCCTTTTACATGTTTTCATCTACTTAACTGCAAAGGGCTCCAATGCACATATATATATGTCTATATAAGTGTTTATATATATGTATGTGTTTATATGTGTATATATTTCTGTAAATACATATATACACACATAAATACATATGTATATGAAGATATAGATAAATATACAGTATATATATATATATATATATATATATATATATATATATATATATATATATATATATATATATATATATATATATATATATATATATACATATATTAGAATACATTCATCCAGAACAGAAGCACTGCACTCACTGGATTTTCATTTAAATAAAATGTCCTTTTATTAATACAAAGTTTAAAACATCAGCAAACGTTTCGGCACCCACTGGTGCCTTGTTCACTGGGAGCTAAAGTGCAAAAATTGTATAGTGCTAATCACTACCCCCACCTCTATAAATACTCATAGTGCTCTTAGTTAACAATGCTAGGGCCAATCATCCAAGATCTTTTGCACCTGTTGGTACTAATCTTACAGCGATACACAGGGTATGGAGGGTATGCAGGCTGTTAAATCCATCTTGAGTACCTCTTTGGCATATGCGGGTCCACCCATTGAATTTTTGTTGGAATTACTAACATATTGTTTAGAAAAGAAATATTTTAAATTTGAACATGAATTTTTTTTATCTCCAGATAACAGGAACTGCAAATATGGCACCCGCATATGCCAACTAATTTTGTGTGAGGTATATTGATGACGTGTTCCTGGTATGGAGGGGGGTCTGTACACTCACTCACTACTTGGATAGGCATGTTATCTCCCCTATCAGGTTTAAATTTGAATTTGATAGGGTCAAAATATCCTTTCTGGATTTGAAAATCATCAAACATGAGGACAATGAGAACATTAATTTTACCACAACATTATACACTAAGCCTACAGAAATTTTTTTTTATTATCTGCACAGAGTTTTCACCCATTACATCAAAAACAAGAGTGTAATCTCTTCTCAGCTCATGAGTGTGGCACGTAACAACACATTGGAAGAAACAAGGAAGACACAAGAGAAAGATATGATGACGAAATTAAAACAGAGGGGCTATTATTCCAACATCAATGGGGAGAGCGGGTTAGAAAAAAAACACCTTAAGTGCGGTATGAAAAAGCTCCGTAACGCAGCCCCATTGATATCTATGGGGAAAAAAGTAACATTTAAACCTAACACCCTAACATAAACCCTAAGTCTAAACACTCGTAATCTGCTGCCCCCAACATCGCCGACACCTTCATAATGTAATTAACCCCTAATCTGCCGCTCCCGATATCGCCGCCCCTAAATAAATCTATTAACCCCTAATCTGTCGCTCCCGATATTGCAGCCACTATACTAAAGTTATTAACCCCTATTCCCTCGCACCCCAACATCGCACACACTTTAATAAATTTATTAACCCCTATTCAGCCACTCCTCGACATCGCTGCCACTAAATAAAGCTATTAACCCCTAAACCTCTTGCCTCCCACATCACTACCACTAAATAAACCTATTAACCCCTAAACTGCCAGCCCCCACATCGTACCAACCTAAATTAAACTACTAACCCCTAACCCTAAACCTAACCCTAAACCTAACACCACCTAACGTTAACATAATTAAAATAGAGCTAAATCAAAATTACAATTATTAACTAAATAATTCCTATTTAAAACTAAATACATACTTACCTGTGAAATAAAACCGAAGCTAGCTACAACATAACTAATAGTTATATTGTAGCTAGTTTAGGTTTTATTTTTATTTCACAGGTAAGTTTGTATTTATTTTAACTAGGTAGTCTAGTTAGTAAATAGTTATTAACTATTTACTAGATACCTAGTTAAAATAAATACAAACTTACCTGTGAAATAAAACCGGAGCTGCCTTACACTAAAACCTAACATTAAAAAACAAAAAAAAAAAAACCTTCCATTACAAAAAAACCCCAAAAAACACTAAAATTACAAAAAATAAAAGGGCCTTTTGTAAGGCATTGCACTAAAAATAACAGCTCTTTTCCTACAAAAGAAAAACAAATACCCCCTAACAGTATACAAATCCCCACCCTCCAAACCCACAAAATAAAAATAAAGTAAAACCTAATCTATCCATTGCCCAGAAAAGGGCATTTGTATGGGCATTGCCCTTAAAAGGGCATTCAGCTCTTTTATGAAATGAAAGGGCGGAGGTCCAGGTGGAGGTCCAAGGCAGAGGTCAAGGTGGAGGTCCATCTATCCAACTTTGAGGTCCTCTTCATGCAATTGTCCGTCTCACACTGAGGCTTGAAATGCAAGGTACCCCTTTTATACTGGGGGTACCATTGCATTCCTATTGACTGAAAAATTTGAATCAGACAATAGAATGAGAGCTGCTTAAATCATATTGGCTGATTTGAACAGCCAATAGGATTTT
The DNA here is from genome assembly GCF_027579735.1 of Bombina bombina. NCBI lineage: Eukaryota > Metazoa > Chordata > Amphibia > Anura > Bombinatoridae > Bombina > Bombina bombina. The sequence continues at coordinate 1,320,015,725 of NC_069500.1, forward strand.
AGCAGCCCTAATTCCTATTGGCTGATTCAAAATTTTCAGCCAATAGCAATGCAATGGTACCCCCAGTAATTTATAATTTAGTAATTTTTACGTGTGTGGGACTGACGTTGCGTTACAGGCTAAAAGGCTTGAGGTACAGCTATACCGACAAGACTTGTAATAGCTGCGGTGCTATTTTAATGCTGAAATTACCATTTTTTCAGGGTTAAAACACGAACGCAAAACTTGTAATCTAGGTGTAAGTAAATGAAGTGTATAGAATAAAGTGTATTAAAAGAATATTTTTGAAATAAACTTAAATGAAAAACAAAAAGAAACACAAAAAAATCTAGAAAAATATACTAAATAAAAATGTATAAAAAGATGAAATACAATAAAAAATCATCATTTAAGAGTACTGTTCATTAGCAAAAAAAATCAAATCAAATGAATCAGTTTTAGTTCTGCAGACCTGCTTATATCTCAAATCCAAAATTGTAAGTGATATTCTTTCCTATAGAGACTAATTAGTTCTTTTATCCTAGCTCCTTTTTCTCTGTATAATGATGGCAATATTCAGCACATGTGAACATAGAAAAAAGGTTTGCAGCAGATGCATGATTAATTCATAATCAGTGTTATTTAAAACTAATTTCTGTCTTTCAGGTATTTTCAGACTCAATATATTCGTAGAAAATAAAATAAAATAGGCTGTAAATAAATGTACCCTTTATGAACATTCATATGATAAAGTATTTAAAAATAATTGGGTTAAAAATGATTTTCCTTATATTTTCTTGATGGCATATTCATGACTAGTGGGTATTCAGTTTCATACTACTTGGAATTAAAAAGTAAATTCCCAGAAGTCTTCGGGAGTTTTACGCTTTGCATATAAATTCATCCCTTCCTTCTGACTTTCTACAGTTCTGATTTTACCAGTTAGGAGTATGAAACTGTATTTTTTATTATATTTATTTTTATATTGCACCAGAGCTTGTACTGTGATATAGCCAATCATCATTTAAAATGTTGCAGGGTCAGGAAAGTTTACCATTATTAAGTATAAATAAGGATATCCAGAGTTTCATGAGGGAATGGGAATAAAACAATATACATGGGGTATTTTTACAACTAAAACTCTATATTGCAGTGTTGTTTTATTTTCCATAATTAAACATTATGGGGCCTATTTATGATGGTGCGAGCAGCACATCGATAAATGGTGACAGCATACGCTCTCTGCATTTATCATTGCACCAGCAGATCTTGTGAACTGCTGGTGCAATACAGCCCCCTGCAGATTGGCCGCTAGCAGGGGGTGTCAATCAACTCGATCGTATTCGATCGGGTTGATTTCTGTCAATTTCTGTCCGCCGCCTCAGAGCAGGCGGACAGGTTATGGAGCAGCGGTCTTTACGGAGCTTGATAAATATGCCGCTATGGGTTGATCACAATACTGTATGAAAGCTTATGAAATGTATCTACAAAAATCTCCCTAGACTTTAATGGTGATCTTCTATAGGATTGTGATTGACCTCTATAATTTTATGGATTTGGTGTTGAAACTTCATATTCATGCACAACTAATATTCATGTATCAACTTCTAATTGGTAAATAAGGAGAAACGCCATGGGGTGATATTTCTGGTTAAGTGAAAACTTATATTCAAACAAATTCATATTGATTCATATTGAATAACTTAAACCGGGTGTTTCACTATTACATTGGCTGCATGTTGTTTGATGTTGGGTAGGAATTCAGAAAACCTGCGAAAAGTCTGAGTAAAGCCTGTTTAATATATATTTTTGTGTGTTTAACCAATGTGAGAGTATAAAGTCTAGATGTTATTGGCTTATTTTATATTTAGCTCAGACAGCTTAATTTATTTAAATGGAGGTGCTTTCAATTGATTCGAGTGTCATACAAATGGAAGTCAAAATGTCTGAAACTAATTATACGTTTTTGCACAATACTGTATTCTGTTATGGATTGGAATGGAACTATTAAAGGTCATCACCAAAGTTTACAAGTGCACAACATTTTTTAAAGTGTTAAGCATATATCAAACCTCCTTTTCTCGTAACATTCAGAAGCTTGGTAGTTTTGAAAGAAAATGAGAATCTCAGAGCATGTTGCTCAGTAACTCTTACATATTGGTATAAAAACTTGTTTTGCCCATGCAACCTTCATCTAAATATCAGTTATAGAAACCAAGTTGTAGATATGAGCCAAAGACATTTTCCCAGTGTGCATCTATGTTTATGCTGAAATATGTCTATACAAAGATTACAAATTTAAGAACCTAGAGATTAAACAACTCAGGCTGAAATGTATCTAATTGTATCTAATTTTATGTAAAATAAGAAACCATTGTTTTATTTTTGCAAAGAGAGTGAATATTAGAATGCATATGAATTCAATACTTATATGTTCGCATTGATAAATATCCATGTCTGAAAGGACAAAAAAGTTCAGATCATGCAATTTAAAGCAAAATTACATTTATTTCTGTTATCAAATTTACTTAGCTGTATATAGATCCTTTGTTTAAAAACATAGCTAGGTTGGATCAGGAGGGTAAACATGTCTTCTGCTCTATATGGTGCCAGTATATTCAACAAAGTATAACACTGTACACACTGTTGCCACATAATGCTCATGATGTGTTTCTGAGCTTACCTAGGTATGTTCTTCAACAAAATAGAGAGTACAAAGTAATTTTGATACCATAAGTATACTATTGATGTTTTTTTTAAAAATCAAGTGCTCTATCTGAATCATGAAAGTTTAATTTTGGCTTTCCCATACATTTTATATATAACTGGTATGGACTTTTTATTAAGTTTCAACTGCAGACAAGTTAACAATTTATCAAAGTTATACTCATTATACCACTTTTCCTTGTGTATACCTGTGTGACCTATAGACCTTGTGCTTGTTTAAAGCCTTAGATTGGTTTTGAACAAGCCAAATAGATTGTTGTTCTACTACAGGACATGGTAAAATTCTGCTCTTGACAATTTAACTTGATGACAACCTTGAAAGAAAAATGTAATGTGTGATTTTGAGAAAAGACAAGATGTTAGCAGTTCTCTATGTAACAAAACAACTGTAAAATCTTTAACTTTTTAAACCACAGTAGACTTTCAAAAGTACACCTAACTAATAAATATTCAACCTTCAGATAGAAAGCTTTATTAAGTTTACTGATATTTCTACATACACAATTACAATCCAATAAACTAATTAAAAATAATTCTTATATTTTCTGAAAGGTGAGTTTTAAGTACCTCTAACATTGCTTTTGATACACTCTACCTAAACAAAAGAAAAAAAGCGCTGAGTCCCATAATGTGTATAATCCTTAGTTCATTGGATCTGAGCCATAGGGTACAAAAAAAGTGCTCCCTATTATCTGATGTGTTTCCGCGCATGCGTACATATATGCTTCATCAGAGATGATTACTTTGAAAGGCTTAATACTTACCTTAATGCACTCTTAACTTTAGTGCAGGTCCTGGGAGCCGAACGGCTAAGCTTCCTGAGCGGCAAGGGTCCTGGCAAGAAGAGCATAGGGTTAGTGGATTAGGCTAAGTATATAGCTACAGGTGAATTTTTCACCTAGAGCTTTGAAACATTTAAACTTGTTTAATGAAAATGAATGTAAATGTTTAATGAAAATTCAATTTTCGTTTAATTTTGAACTAAATAAAAACCGAATGGTGCAGGCAATAAATATTCTGGGAAACAAATTTCCTTAAATATTCGGACAAAATGAAATGTTCTTCCCTGCACATCTCTAATATATATATATATATATATATATATATATATATATATATATATATATATATATATATATATATATATAGATAGATAGATAGATAGATAGATAGATAGATAGATAGATAGATAGATAGATAGATAGATATAGATAACATAGAAGACTCAGGCACTTCCCGGATAAAAAGTCAAAGAGGTTTATTTTCCAAAAGTAAAAACAGGCAATTGCGTAGTCCAGTGTATCCACACTGACACAGCTATATCTACTATTACACTGTGAATAAGGACTGCTGGGATCCTGTAGCAGACATGTTTCGTGCTTGGATAGCACTTGTTCAGGGCAGAGCACGACGCTGCAAACGCTGTGGAGTGTGGAATAGGAAATCGTCAAGCAGCATATGCAGCCTACCGGAAGCCTCACACTGGGAATATACACGTTTTGGAAAAAAACGGCTGAAGAGGAGCGGGGTAAGTGCACTCCCGGTACATATATCAAATGTAGTACTAGCGGAGGTATAAATGGATTACACAGTAATGATGACATCTACAATGGAGTGTTTTATATGCGCTGTTTATATGCATGATACTACAGGCAAAATGATTTAACGTATTTAACAATTTTTATACAGTGACTTACTGACACTGTTAGCTATTACTACAGTGGTTCAATTATGGACATAGGTTACCTTAAATTGTGATATATCTGTTACATTTACAACTACCCTTATGTGTGAAATAAACACATGTGATACAAACTAATTGACTCTAACTCTGGGACGGATGACACTTTGACTGTAATAGGAGGCAATTACATTGAAATCATATTAGCTATATAAGTTAACCCTAACTTCACTAAATATAGATGGGAGTGAGGAAGAATCCTATGTACTCACAGAATTTGGAGATGACTTAACAACATATGACACAGAGGAAGAAATTGTACACACAATTGACAGCCTCTTTTTTTATATAGATTCCTTGAGAAAAAGGGACATAAAGCTGGAGTTAGACATAAAATCTTTTCTAATTTATAAGCATAATAAGAGGATACCAAGAGGGTTGCATGTACGTAAATTCCTTTCATTTAGGGTCTTGGATGTAGAATTCATTAACAAATGGAACATAATTCTGGACACTTGCTCTTTTGCACTAATTGAAATCCTGATAGAATTCAAACAGAAACAGAGGATGGAATTGCTAGAGGAAATGAAGGTCATACAGGAAAAATTAAAGGCTATGCAAAAAGATCCAGAATTTAAGCTTTATGACAAGAAGTTTGAAAAAAGTATGATAGCATTCCGCCAAGAACTATGGGAGTTCAAGTCCAGGAAAATGAATCGTGATAAACATGACTATGATCATCACAATGTATACAGGTGGGACAATACGGCCAATTTTGGAAGAGAATCAAAGAAAGGTGGAAGGAGATGGTTTAAGAACTGAAACAAGAAGGCCAAGCAAGTCACATTCTCTGATACAGAATACGAAGTAGAGTCATCAGAAGGAGAAATAAATATTGAGGATGATGAACCCACAGTACTACAGGCTTCCTTTGAAGGACCAAAAGAAACACAGTCAAAAAACGGACAGTCAAAGACTCTAAACCCAGGAAGAAAAAACACACAGAGGAAAAAGGGGGAAAAGAAGGAAACATGCCACAGAAGGAAACAATGGAATACAGGAAACAAGACAAGAAGAAGAAGGAACATCAACGAGTTTATGTAACAAGATCAGAAACTCACAAGAAGAAATATGCATAAATAACAATGATGTATTACATTTTCTGATGTGTTACTTACAGATGATGAGAAGAAGGTTTTGTCAAAGGGTCTTAATTTTGTACCTTCACAGCATTTCAACTTATTCAACACTGTGTTGGACGTGAACAGATTTGTCAGAAAATTAATATTGCAAAAACATTTTGCGAATGCTGTGGAGGTACAAGAATAGACGGAAACCTCAAAGAATGTAACTACTGGGGAAGGTCTAACATTTTCTGAAGAGTGTTCAGTGATAGATTTACAGGAGTTATTAGATCTAAGAGCAGAAGAGAATTTGGTAAAGGAGAAGGACTTAGATTTTTCTAAGTTTAGAAAAAACAGTAACTTTTACCCTGTAAATTCTAGAACGCATCCTGTGGAGACCTTTGAGAAGGTAGTAGAAGGGCAATTTAGGGAACTGAGTGAAAAATCTATAAAATTTTAATATAACATGACACTTAAAGAAAAGGAAGCACTGAATAAAATTTCTAATGATGACAGAATTGTTGTACGCCCCTCAGACAAGGGGGGAAATATTGTGGTACTAAATAGATCTGCTTATATAGCTGAAGCAAAACGACAACTACAAGACAGTGAGGTATATGGTAGATTAAGGGATAATCCCAGTATACAATACAGGGAAATATTAAGTGAAATTGTAAAATGGGCAAGATATAACAATGATATAACAAAAGCAATTGAGGAAGCATTAATACCTGAGAATACTACTATTCCCATATTTCACTATTTCCCAAAAATCCACAAGAGTATGGTAAATCCCCCAGGACGCCCCATTATAGCGGCCATTAACTCACTTAATGAACCCCTGTCAGATCTTATGGATACATACCTACAACCCTTAGTCAATAAATTGCCCAGTTACATCAAAGATACTACTGACTTATTGTTAAAATTAAATAAAATTGAATGGAAACCAAGTTATAGGTTTCTGGTAGCAGATGTAGCTTCTCTATATACATCTATAACCCACCAACAAGGTCTAAAAGCGATAGAATTTATTCTAGAAAATCAAAGCAACTATGACGAAAGCACTAAACAGTTTATTATGTATTCAATTGAATACTTATTAACACATAATTTTGTTATGTTTGAGGAGGGCTTCTATCTCCAGAGACGTGGAACCACTATGGGGGCCAAGTTTGCCCCCTGTTATGCCAATCTCTTTATGGGATGGTGGGAGCGGTTCCACGTCTTTGGAGATGGGAACCCCCTAAAAAACAATATTATACTTTACGCTAGGTTCATAGATGACTTGATCTTCATCATTGATAGTGATGAACAAAAGGTGGAAAACTTTTGTTAACTACCTCAATATGAACCAATGTGGTATTAAGTTCATAGGAGAGCAAAATATAAATCAAATATGCTTTTTGGATATAAACATTTCAGTGAGTGATACATCAGACTCAGTTGAAACAAACCTGTATAGGAAGCCGACATCAGGAAACACCATTCTTGAATTTAATTAAAGTCACCCACGACATACAATACACGGTATACCGAAGGGACAATATATTCGAGCCAAACGAAATTGTTCTAGGACTGAAGATTATAACAAACAGGCTGACATCATAACAGAAAGATTAATGAATAGAGGCTATGATATTAATATCCTTAAAAAAGCACGTAGTGAGGTTGATGTAATACCGAGAGAAACATTACTGATATACAATGACAAACACAAGAGATACCACAACACTGATATAAAGCGTAAGCCGAAATTTATTACAACATATAGTAGGGAGTATACGGAAATTTGTAATATCATAAAACAAAATATTCCCATATTACATACAGATCCAGGATTAAAGGACATTGTAAAAGAGGGTTGTGATTATATTTCTAGAAAAGGGAAAACGATTGGAAATCATGTGTCACCGTCAGACTGTTCAAAAAGGTCTAGTAACACTTGTTGGTTAAGACAACGAAAAGGTTTTATTAAATGCAGGGAAAAAATCTGCAAGACCTGTGATCATGTAATAGAGGGTGACACATTTGTTTCAACCACTACAAACAAAATACATAAAATAAATTTTTACATTAACTGCAATACAACCCATGTAGTTTACTTGTTAACCTGTAGGGGGTGCCAAAAGCAATATATTGTAAAAACTAAAAGATCCCTCAAGGACAGGTTTCTAGCACATGTAAGATCCATTGAGGATCCTGATTCTGATACCCCAATTGCACGGCATTTCAGAAATAACCATAATTCTGATGCTAACCTATTATCTGTCCAAGCTATAGATCAGATCATGTCCCACAGTGGAGGAGAGGGGGAGATAGAGAAGAGAAATTAGACCTAATAGAGGTTTTTTGGATTTTTACAGCAAATACCTCTATCCCCTATGGCTTAAAGTTTAGGAGAGATATTGACCTGTGTGTCTAAATACACACTTACTTCTTTATATTTCTTTACAATCCCCTTAATAATCTATTAAATAGACATATAACTATAAGAAATTAACTGCAATAAAGGTGAGCATTATGAAATTTAAGTTATGATTAATAATTGAGTGTGTATAGCAATAACATTGAGGGTAATTGTTTACATATGCACAGCTATGTAATATATAATATAACTGTAATATTATGCATTAATATAAGACAGTTATGAGAGTAATGGAGTAAGAGAATACATCTATTATATATAATGTCACATTGGTAACCAAGTACATTCTGAATAGCATATTTGATTGTTTTAGCAATAAGGACAAATATAATAGGGTATATGTACCTTTAAGAAAATCCCTATTTAAGGACAGAGGAGTCTGGGTATCCTGTAAGCAGTGAACAAGTGCTATCCAAGCATGAAACATGTCTGCTACAGGATCCCAGCAGTCCTTATTCACTGTGTAATAGTAGATATAGCTGTTTCAGCGTGGATACACTGGACTACGCTATTGCCTGTTTTTACTTTTGGAAAATAAAGCTCTTTGACCTTTAATCCAGGAAGTGCCTGAGTCTTCTATGTTATCTATTTACACATTGGCACTGAGAGACGAGCAGTACCTTCTCAGCAGCATATATGGGATATTTGGGTGACGTCATCCCCCCTTGGAGCTCCTGTGTGCCGTGACAGCGTGTGTGGAGGGTAGGGCATAGCGCGATGCTGCAAACGCTGTGGAGTATATATATATATATATATATATATATATATATATATATATATATATATATATATATATATATAGTATCTCACAAAAGTGAGTACACCCCTCACATTTTTGTAAATATTTTATTATATCTTATCATGTGACAACACTGAAGAAATTACACTTTGCTACAATGTAAAGTAGTGAGTGCACAGCCTGTATAACAGTGTAAATTTGCTGTCCCCTCAAAATAACTTGACACACATTAATGTCTAAACCGTTGGCAACAAAAGTTATTACACCCCTAAGTGGAAATGTCCAAATTTTGCCCAAAGTGTCAATATTTTGAGTGGCCACCATTATTTTCCAGCACTGCCTTAACCCTCTTGGGCATGGAGTTCACCAGAGCTTTACAGGTTGCTACTGGAGTCCTCTTCCACTCCTCCATGACGACATCACAGAGCGCTCCCCCACCTTCCGTTTGATGATGCCCCACAGATGCTCAATAGGGTTTAGGTCTGGAGACATACTTGGCCAGTCCATCACCTTTACCTTTAGCTTCTTTAGCAAGGCAGTGGTCGTCTTGAAGGTGTGTTTGGAGTCGTTATCATGTTGGAATACTGCCCTGCAGCCCAGTCTCCGAAGGGAGGGGATCATGCTCTGCCAGTGACCAGTTTGAGAGAGTGTGAGAGCGATAACACCAAATTTAACACATCTGCTCCCCATTCACACATGAGACCTTGTAACACTAGCGATTCACATGAAACCGGGGAGTGAAAATGGCTAATTTGGCCCAATTTGGACATTTCCACTTAGGGGTGTACTTACTTTTGTTGCCAACGGTTTAGACATTTATGGCTGTGTGTTGAGTTTTTTGAGGGGACAGCAAATATACACTGTTATACAGGCTGTACACTCACTACTTTACATTGTAGCAAAGTGTCATTTCTTCAGTGTTGTCACATGAAAAGATATAATAGAATATTTACAAAAATGTGAGGGGTGTACTCACTTTTGTGAGATACTGTGTATATATATATATATATATATATATATATATATATATATATATATATATATATATATATATATATATATATATATCTATCTGTGTGTGTGTTGTATTCATGTACTCACCACTTCATATAATTAAAAGGCACCTGGGTTCTATTTCCCATAGGTGTACAAAAAGAGTCAAAATGAAGGCACTCACTCTTGTTAAAAAGTGCAAACAATTTTATTTGTCCATAAATAATGAAATACAGTCAACATTTTGGCTCTTACTGGGGCCTTTGTCAAGACCACTAGTGCAAAACAACCTACTTAACACATTGTGCTGCATTAATTTATACCCAATAGTTAGGAACATTGCCTCCTAAAACCCCCAAACCAATTTATTATTATTCAAAAGTTAAAATACATCAATAAACTAAATTGCTAAATCCTATTCCTACCTATATAATTGTGATACAATTTCTAAATAATATATTGCTATCAAGTAGTTGAAAATATTCTCTACAAGCCACGTTCATTCTATGGTGCCGCCTGATGACGTAATCTCTGCACAACCCTAAGTTACTATAGAAACCTATCATGCTAAACATTGATAGTTATAGGTGTATAAACATGCTCATAAAAAAAGTGATCATTAAATGCAAACAAACAATAACCTCTCCACAATATAGAGAGTTATCAAACATCTTCCAATGACACTGCTATATTTATTACCCAACTCAGTACTTTGGTAAAGCACCAACCACTACAAATTAAATAAAAAAACAAGAATAACCACAACTAGAACAAGATAACATTAAGAAAAAGCTGACCCATCATATACTTACTAATGAAATTCCACCAAGTACAACAGCAGATAAACATGCATATTTATATCATATTGTTACATATGCGTAATATAAATATGATCTCAGATGCACTGGTAGCCTTAGAAGGGGTTAAAGCCTCCAAACTTGTTCATGGCCATTTTAGTATTGGACCTATTAGAAGTTCAGCAGCAAAATTAAAAATAATAAAAAACATTGGAAACAAAACATTGGAAACAGAAATGAGATTTAGCAAAACAAGAATGCAAGAACTAGTATTGACACCAGTTTATAGAGTTTCACTGAAGGACAGGAACAGATGTTTGGAAATTGGTAATCAAGAATATGACAGAGTAGCATTTAGCATTGATTGATGGCACTGATTTGAACAGCCAATAGGATTTCAGAAGATCTCATCTTATTGGCTGATTTAAAAATTTCAGCCAATATTAATGCAAATATAAAACGAGTAACTTGCATTCAATCTTCAGTGTGTGGCGACGTTCGCATGAAGTGGATCCTCCATGATGGATGTCTGTGCGGCCACAGTTCCTACTCTGCGGCCACCTCTGCTCCACGCCGCCTTTGCTCCGGATGAAGATAGAAGATGTCCCCGCGCTGGATGAAGATGGAGCCGCCTGGAAGAAGACCTTCACTTCCGGACTTCAGGGGGTCCATCCGATAAAAATCGTCACCCGCAAAAGCCGGCGACGCCAATATTTGCGCGGGTTTGGTATCCTATATACGGCGTAACCTAGAAGTTACGCGCGTATATTTCTGCCGTCGCCCGTAGTTTTTTGGGCCATAGGCAGGTATACCAAACCCACGCAGTTTGGTATCCAATATGCAGCGTAAGGACTTACGTGGCGAAAATGGAGAAAACTTACTCCATTTTCACCTCGCCACAAAAAGCAGCCGTAAGAAGCCTTACGCTGACTATTGGAGCCCCGTAACTCCCTAAACTGGCTGCTAAAATAAACCTAACACCTAACGCATGCGCAATGTCTATCTCCCTGTCAACCGCGATCTGCTAAAATAAACCTAACACCTAACGCATGCGCAATGTCTATCTACCTGTCAACCGCAATCCCCCCCCCCCGAAATCCCTAATAAAGTTATTAACCCCTAAACCGCCGCTCCCGGACCCCGCCGCCATCTACATAAACTAACCCCCTACTGTGAGCCCCTAAAACCGCCGCCATCTACCTTATCTATCCCCTAATTAGAACCCCTTACACCGCTGTCATCTACCTTATCTATCCCCTAATCTGACCCCTTACACCGCCGCCACCTATATAAAAATTATTAACCCCTAATCTAATCCCCCTATACCGCCGCCAGCTATATTAATATTATTAACCCCTAATGTAAGCCCCTTACACCGCCGCCATCTCTATTAAAATGATTAACCCCTTATTTAATCTACCTACCCCGCCGCCAGCTATGTTATCTATATTAACCCTAAGTATATTATAGTTAATATAGGTATTACATTATATATATTAACTATATTAACCCTAATTATATTAGGGTTAATATAGTTAATATAGTTACTATAGTATTTATATTAACTATATTAACTCTATCTAACCCTAACACCCCTAACTAAATTTATATTAAATTAATCTAATTCATTTATAAACTAAAATATTCCTATTTAAATCTAAATACTTACCTATAAAATAAACCCTAAGATAGCTACAATATAATTAATAATTACATTGTAGCTATGTTAGGGTTAATATTTATTTTACAGGTAAATTGTTAATTATTTTAACTAGGTATAATAGCTATTAAATAGTTATTAACTATTTAATATCTACCTAGTTAAAATAATTACCCAATTACCTGTAAAATAAATCCTAACCTAAGTTACAAATACACCTACACTATCAATAAATTAAATAAACTACAAACATCTATCTAAAAATACAATTAAATTAACTAAACTAAATTACAAAAAAAAACAAACACTAAATTACAAAAAATAAAAAAAGATTACAAGATTTTTAAGCTAATTACACCTATTCTAGGCCCCCTAATAAAATAATAAACCCCCAAAATAAAAAAAAATTCCCTGCCCTATTCTAAATTAAACAAATTTCAAAGCTCTTTACCTTACCAGCCCTTAAAAGGGCCTTTTGTGGGGCATGCCCCAAAGAATTCAGCTCTTTTGCATACAAATACAATACCCCCCCCCATTACAACCCACCACCCACATACCCCTATTCTAAAACCACCCAAACCCCCCTTAAAAAAGCCTAACACTACCCCCTGAAGATCTATCTACCTTGTCTTCACCACACCGGGCCGAACTCCTGATCCGATCCGGGCGATGTCTTCCTCCAAGCGGCAAAGAAGAATTCTTCCTCCGGCGATGTCTTCCTCCAAGCGGCAAAGAAGAATTCTTCCTCCGGCGACGTCTTCCTCCAAGCGGCAGCAAAGTCTTCATTCTTCCGGTGGCATCTTCAATCTTCTTTCTTCGCCGCCGCGGAGCATCCATCCCGGCCGACTACTGAACTTCGAATGAGGTACCTTTAAATGACGTCATCCAAGATGGCGTCCGCCGAATTCCGATTGGCTGATAGGATTCTATCAGCCAATCGGAATTAAGTTAGAAAAATCTGATTGGCTGATTGAATCAGCCAATCAGATTCAAGTTCAATCCGATTGGCTGATCTGAACAGCCAATCAGATTGAGCTCGCATTCTATTGGCTGATCGGAACAGCCAATAGAATGCGAGCTCAATCTGATTGGCTGATTGGATCAGCCAATCGGATTGAACTTGAATCTGATTGGCTGATTCAATCAGCTAATCAGATTTTTCTAACTTAATTCCGATTGGCTGATAGAATCCTATCAGCCAATCGGAATTCGGCGGACGCCATCTTGGATGACGTCATTTAAAGGTACCTCATTCGAAGTTCAGTAGTCGGCCGGGATGGATGCTCCGCGGCGGCGGAGCGAAGAAAGAAGATTGAAGATGCCGCCGGAAGAATGAAGACTTTTCTGCCGCTTGGAGGAAGACGTCGCCGGAGGAAGAATTCTTCTTTGCCGCTTGGAGGAAGACATCGCCGGAGGAAGAATTCTTCTTTACCGCTTGGAGGAAGACATCGCCCGGATTGGATCAGGAGTTCGGCCCGGTGTGGTGAAGACAAGGTAGGGAGATCTTCAGAGGGGTAGTGTTAGGCTTTTTTAAGGGGGGTTTGGGTGGTTTTAGAATAGGGGTATGTGGGTGGTGGGTTGTAATGGGGGGGGTATTGTATTTGTATGCAAAAGAGCTGAATTCTTTGGGGCATGCCCCACAAAAGGCCCTTTTAAGGGCTGGTAAGGTAAAGAGCTTTGAAATTTGTTTAATTTAGAATAGGGCAGGGAATTTTTTTTATTTTGGGGGTTTATTATTTTATTAGGGGGCTTAGAATAGGTGTAATTAGCTTAAAAATCTTGTAATCTTTTTTTTTTTTTGTAATTTAGTGTTTGTTTTTTTTTGTAATTTAGTTTAGTTAATTTAATTGTATTTTTAGATCGATGTTTGTAGTTTATTTAATTTATTGATAGTGTAGGTGTATTTGTAACTTAGGTTAGGATTTATTTTACAGGTAATTGGGTAATTATTTTAACTAGGTAGATATTAAATAGTTAATAACTATTTAATAGCTATTATACCTAGTTAAAATAATTAACAATTTACCTGTAAAATAAATATTAACCCTAACATAGCTACAATGTAATTATTAATTATATTGTAGCTATCTTAGGGTTTATTTTATAGGTAAGTATTTAGATTTAAATAGGAATATTTTAGTTTATAAATGAATTAGATTAATTTAATATAAATTTAGTTAGGGGTGTTAGGGTTAGATAGAGTTAATATAGTTAATATAAATACTATAGTAACTATATTAACTATATTAACCCTAATATAATTAGGGTTAATATAGTTAATATATATAATGTAATACCTATATTAACTATAATATACTTAGGGTTAATATAGATAATATAGCTGGCGGCGGGGTAGGTAGATTAAATAAGGGGTTAATCATTTTAATAGAGATGGCGGCGGTGTAAGGGGCTTACATTAGGGGTTAATAATTTTAATATAGATGGCGGCGGTGTTAGGGGCTCACTTTAGGGGGTTATAGATATAATATAGCTGGCGGCGGGGTACGGGAGCGGCGGTTTAGGGGTTAATAACTTTATTAGGTTGCGGCGGGGTACGGGAGCGGCGGTTTAGGGGTTAATAACTTTATTAGGTTGCGGCGGGGTACGGGAGTGGCAATTTAGGGGTTAATAGCTTTTTTATTGTTAGGATAGTGAGGGGGGATAGCGGATAGAGGGTTAGACGTGTCGGGCTATGTTAGGGAGGCGTGTTAGACTTGTCGGGCTATGTTTGGGAGGCGTGTTAGACAGTGCGGGTGTTTTAGACTTTAGTCAGGTTTTATAGGCGCCGGCAGTTTCTAACGTGCCGCAAGTCACTGGCGACGCCAGAAATTTGTACTTGCGCAGATTTCTGGACATCGCTGGTTTGTCAGACTTACGGCACGTTAGCATCTGACGGCGACTTATATGGGATAGCTCGAGTTGCGAGCTGAAACTGCGGGCGATGCCGGTTCCCTCGCTTGCGCCGCAAACTGCGATCTATATCGGATCGCGCCCCAGGAATGGTGAGTACCTATTTCGGGGTTAGACTTGTTTTTTTTAAATGTTGCGAGTTTTCTTTATATAGATTAGGGCTTTTTTATTTTAATGGGCAGCAAAAGAGCTGATCACCCTTTTAAGGGCAATGCCCATACAAATGCCCCTTTAGGGGCAATGGGTAGTTTAAGTTTTTTTAGTGGGTAATTTGTACTTTATTTAGGTAAAAGAGCTGATCGCTTTAGGGCAATGCCCTACAAAAGGCCCTATTAAGGGCTATTGGTAGTTTAGTATTAGATTAGGGGGTGTTTTAATTTTGGGGGGAAAATTTTATTTGTATAGGGGTATTAGATTAGGTTTACATTTTTTTATTTTGGATAATTTCGTTTATTTTTTTCTGTAATTTTAGATTTTTTTAAAAATTTTTGTAATATTAGATTTTTTTATTTTAATTTAATCTTAGTTTTTTTATGTAATTAGGATTTTTTATTCTAATTTTAAGTTTGAATTTTTTTATTTTTGTAATTTTTAATTAATTTATTAGTAAGTTAGTTTTTTATTTTATGTTATCGAGGTTAATTTAGGGAGTGTTAGGTTAGGGGACATAGTGATTAAATTAGTTATTTGCATTGTGGGGGGATGACAGTTTAGGGGTTAGTAGGTTAATTAGGTATATTGCATTGTGGGGGGTGGCAGATTAAGGTTAATAAGTTAATTAGGTAGATTGCATTGTGTTGGTTGGCGGTTTATGGGTTAATAGTGTTAATGGGTAGATTGCATTGGGTGGGTTGGCGGATTAGGGGTTAATAGTGTAATTAGATACTTTGCGATGTGGGGGGATGGCGGATTTAGGTAATACATTTATTAGGTAGTTTGCGATGTGGGGAGATGGCGGATTAGGGGTTAATACATTTATTAGGTATATTGTGTTGTGGGGGGATGGCGGTTTAGGGGTTAATAACTTTTAGTAGTAGTTGCAATGTGGGGGGATGGCGGATATAAGGGTTTTGACGTGTTTGGTTTATTTTTGTTTTGTTTTTTACTTATGCTCCGGCAGATCTTAAACTGCCGTAAGTCACTGGCGATTCCAGAAATGTCTATTTCTACACATTTCTGAACATCACCAGTTTATCCGACTTACGGCAGTATATGAACTGCCGGCGCGGTTTATGTGATTCACCCAATGTGCAAAGTGAACTTAAGGACGACGCAGATTTCAGCAGTTGCGCTGAAACCTGCGCCGCATATGTAATCTCGCCTAGGGTGAGCAATTAAAAAAATATTTAAAAAAAACACTTTTTACTTCTGTTGTCAAACGTACTTCTTTCTCTTGGTATCCTTTGTCAAACCGTAGCTTCTTTCCATGAAAGCATACTGAGGTGACGAATATTCGTTAACATATTTGTTCCTTTTTGAATATTCATTTACCATTATTTTCAAAGAACAGCAGAATAAGCAAAACATTTTAACCCAAAACTTACATTAAACAATTTGAAAAATGTAATAAGTCAAAAAATCCTTTAATATTACATTTAATACAACTGTATAGAAAATATATGTTTTTTTGTACAGCTTAAAAAAGTACAAGTAAACAAATAAAGCCACATGCAGTAGAGTTGGATTGTAGCCTACTACATGTAATAAAGTAACTGAATAATGCTAAGATGACAAGAATCCCTTGGACTCTAGGGTCAGTTAAGCCCAAAGGGGATATTTATCAAGCCGTCAACCACAAATACCCCAGAATTCCGCAGCGCAATTGTTGCGAGCTTGATTCAACCTAATTATCAAAGCCTACAGACTGGCAAAAGTTGACATTTGTGACGTAACATACGATCCGCTGGTCTTAATCCAATGCAGATCGATGCTTACGTCATTACAGATGTTCCGAATACTTATTCGCCTCTATTTGACACTTTTTCAAAGTTATCAAATAGTTAACAGGTACGCTTGTGTCTTTTTCAACACAGCGTACCTGGTTTCAATCCGCCACCCTGGAGGCCACGGATGCCATAGAAATCAATGGAAGTCTGAAAACAGTGAAAGCTTATGTTCGATGCTGCCAGATATCACATTGATTTATATGGTAGAACAAGTTACTTTTACACCAACACCCTTACATAAGCCCTGAGTCTAAACACCCCTAATCTGCCGCACCAGACAACGCCACATCCTAAATAAAGTTATTAACCCCTATCCCGCCGCTCCCGGACCCCGCCGCCACTAAATAAACGTATTAACCCCTAAACCATATCACTACCATTAACTAAACCTATTTACCCCTAAACCGCCAGCCCCCACATCGACATAAAGTAAATTAAGCTATTAGCCCATAAACCTAGCAACCCGCTAATTTTAAATTAAATTTACAATATCTATATCTTAAAATAAATTAAAACTTACCTGTAGAATTAAAAGAAACTAATTTTAAACTATTAATTATCCTACCCTAACTATTATACTACAATCAAATTAAACTAGCAATTCAATTTATTAAATTACATATTAAAAACCCTAACCCTACTCAAATTATTTAAATATACTATTTAGTCTTATTAAAAATTACTAAATTACAAAAAATAAACGCTAAGTTACAAAAAATAAAAAACACTAAATTACGAAAAAAAACACATTATCAAAAATAACAAAGAATTACACCGAATCTAATAGCCCTATCAAAATAAAAAGGAACCCCCAAATAAAAAAAACCTAGCTTACAATAAACTACCAATGGCCCTTAAAAGGGCCTTTTGTGGGGCATTGCCCCAGAGAAATCAGCTCTTTTACCTGTAAAAAAAATACAAACACTCCCCAACAGTAAAACCCACCACCCAACCAACCAACCCCCCAAATAAAAACCCTATCTAAAATAACCTAAGCTATCCATTTCCCTGAAAAGGGCATTTGTATGGGCATTGTCCTTAAAAGGGCATTTAGATCTTTTACCTGCCCAGACCCTACTCTAAAAATAAAACCCACCCAAAAAAATCCTTAAAAAACCTAACACTAACCCCCGACAATCCAATTACAGTTCTTGAAGTCCTGCTTGAATGATCCATCCAGCCGGCAAGAAGTCTTCATCCAGACGGCCTGTTTGATCTTCATCCAGCCGGAGAAGTCTTCATCCAGGCGGCATCTTCTATCATCATCCATCCAGTGCGGAGTGGGTCCATCCTGAAGACATCCGGCGCGGAGCTCCTCTTCAATACAGTCGCCGTCGTAAACTGGATCTGCAATGCAAGTGACGTCATCCAAGATGGCGTCCCTTGCATTCCTATTGGCTTAAAAGTTCCAATCAGCCAATAGGATGAGAGCTGCTCAAATGGATGACGTCACTTGCATTGAAGATCCAGTTTATGGCAGCGATTAATATTCTGGTTGTTTGTTTTATTTTTTGATGGTATATGTATGATTGTAACTTTAGGCATTTTATATATTCTATAATTTTATATGTTATTGGAGATTTGGACCTTAAGACTCGAGCATACTATTAACAAACTACCACATTGTTTTTTTATTGGAGAGCCCAAAATTATATATTTTATAGTCCATAGAGCCATAAACTAAATTTCCCAGAATTCTATATTGTAAACTGGCTACAATGGCATATTTTCGCCGGAAGTGACACAGAATCCGAAAAACCGGAAGGGAAACGTCATCGGGAAGTGACATATTACTACCGGAAATTTACTAAGGTCCATGAATGATTACAAATTAACAATCTGAATCCTCTGATACACCTAAGGGTATTCTGCTTCAGGTTAATATACAACAAGAGTTAATGTAAATTTAGATTTGGGATATTTATTTTAAAAGTCAAATGGCTTCTTTGAATATTACTAAGACTGGAAGTGACTTAATAATGATACTAATAGTCACCATTTTGACTAAGGGCAATGATCAAAATCAATGATATACATAAGGGCATTTTCTAGACCGGAAGTGACCTAATAATGGCACTTATAGCCACCATTTTGACTAAGGGCAATGATCTAAATCAATGATATATACATAAGGGCATTCTCGAGACCGGAAGTGACCTAATAATGGCAATAAGAGTCACCATGTTGATTAAGGGCAATGACCGAAATCAATGATAGACATATGGGCACTTTCGAGACCGGAAGTGACCTAATAATGGCAATAAGAGTCACCATTTTGATTGAGGGCAATGACCAAAATCAATGACATATAGAAGGGCATTTTCGAGGAGGGAAAAAGTCTTGATTATGATTGGCCAATACAGGCTATTTAAGTCTTAATACTAGCAGTTGACATCTTGAAAAAGGCCCAGTTTGGGGCCAAAAAAACACATCGATATAGACAGTCACTGCTCGAGTCGGAAAATAGGGTAAGCCTATTCCTAATAGTCTCAATTTATTTAATCAGTATTGCACTATGTAATTTTTGTTTTCACAGGTATCAATTATGTTGTATTTTATATTGGATTTTTGGAGCTTCACTTTATGGTTCAATTTTTCATTTTTCATACTTCATTTTTTTTTTTTTGTGGGAACAATGGAAACAACCTAATTAGGATTCACCACACTAGGAGTCTCAATTTGGACAAATTTAATATTCACAGAGGACACTCATCAAGGACACATATTTCCTTTGGACACTTTACATATATACTGTATATTTTCTTGGACACTTGTTTTTACTCACAGCTATATTATTTCCTCACTTGTCTTGAGGAATTGACCTACCCCTAATCAATTGATCATAATTGATTTTATTTGTTTTTAATAGTTTTTATCTGTCATTCTGAATTGTGTATAGGATACCCTACCGTATGTTAAGTTTGTAATAAATACATTTTTAACCTTGATATTTTAGCATATGTAGATACTTTAGCCTTTTCTAGGCTCTCCCTCCTTCTATTTATATCTATTATCTTTGAGCTTCTCATGAGGGATCTCATTTTGGGAGCTTGTATCTTGTAATGTTTGCGCTGTATACAAATTTATTTCATTTTAGTGCAAGAGCAACAACAGTTTCCTTTCAAATCGTAATACGAGCGCAATCCGACGAGTGCAAACTTCTCACTACTAGAGCAATTAATGCTTAAGTAGAGCGCTCCACTCATAGTATGGAACATAGTCTATTGTTCAAGTGAAAGTTAGTTACCATGCAAATTCATGTTAAAAGGTTTGCGAACAGTGAGTGCAAAAATAAACACTTGGGGGCTCTAACACCCCCTAGAACTGCTGATAGCTACATGGACAAAAAAGTAAATATTTAAAATACAAAATATTTTAGTGATAAATTATATTTAAAATATGTTTAAATAATATTTGGTGCAGTATTTGATTTACACTGGATTTAATTGTGACAATTCATCTGTCCTAAGTCTTTAGTTTCTATAAGTATTGAAAAAGGAATTAAGCCAAATATTTATTTTAAAACTAGTAAAATATATAAGCTACAACCCTAGCTTGTTTTCTTGAATTGTGCTTTAAAATGACAGCCATGGAAGAGTGTTTGTATTAGTGATATGGAAACTGGTATAAAAAAGATATTGTCACTTACCTAACTGAAAATGATTTTTCCATCAGGAGCTAGTGAGTCATCTGATAATCTTGCCTTACAGTAGCTGAAAAGAGCTATTTTATTTGGGAAATCTGCAACCTGGCGCCCTTCTAGGTGACTGATAAAGTGTTTAAGGCAATGGGTGGCTCAGATGTTACAGTACATTGCAGTATTATCTGTGCACCCTGTTGGTTTGTTTACATTCAGCTTACAAACAGATTTGGCAAAACATTATTGTTGGGAGCTAGTGTGCTTATAAAAAAACCATGCTATTCTGTATTAAACAAACATGGGGTGTTTAGGCTAAAAACGTTAATGCATCATTTTGAGAGTCAATAAAATGTTTTTTATATACATACATAGGGGCCGATTTACCATTGCCTGTATCGACACCAATGCCTATGTTTCAGCGTGAGCCTTCAGACTCGCCGGAAACAGCCTCTGAGGCTGCGGACATCAATCCGCATGATCCTTTATGTAGTGTCCCAGTGGTAATTGTGTGTGTGTTGATTCTGTGTCACCCTGAGATACTGGGTGGGTTGCTGTAAATGTCCCTTCAGTGTATCACACACAGACAGGATGTTATGGTTAACAAGGCAGAGTTTATTACTCACTTTGTACAGGCAGATTTAATCACACAGTTATATACATATCGTCCCTTAGGCAGACTTCTCTAGGAGACCTCTGAAATAACATGCTCCTGTCCTTAATAATTCCAGGAGCAGTTTCATGTCAAGCAGTCTAACTGCTCTAAGCTTATTACAGATCCTCTTAGGCTGGCTGCATGGTTAGCAATCTGCACTCTACTAACTTACGGGTAGATTTAGAGTTTTGCGCGAAAAGGGTGCGTTAGCTACGCATGTTTTTTTTCCCCCGCACCTTTTAAATAACGCTGGTATTTAGAGTTCTCTGAAGGGCTGCGTTAGGCTCCAAAAAGGGAGCGTAGAGGCATATTTACCGCCACTTCAACTCTAAATACCAGCGTTGCTTACGGTAGCGGCCAGCTGTAAAAACGTGCTCATGCACGATTCCCCCATAGGAAACAATGGGGCAGTTTGATCTTAAAAAAATCCTAACACCTGCAAAAAAGCAGCGTTCAGCTCCTAACGCAGCCCCATTGTTTCCTATGGGGAAACATTTCCTAAGTCTGCACCTAACACCCTAACATGAACCCCGAGTCTAAACACCCCTAACCTTACACTTATTAACCCCTAATCTGCCGCCCCTGCTATCGCTGACCCCTGCATATTATTATTAACCCCTAATCTGCCGCTCCGGACACCGCCGCAACCTGCATTATACCTATGCACCCCTAATCTGCTGCCCCTAACACCGCCGAACCCTAGATTATATTTATTAACCCCTAATATGCCCCCCCCCCCCAACGTCGCCATTACCTTACCTACACTTATTAACCCCTAATCTGCCGACTGGACCTCGCCGCTACTCTAATAAATGTATTAACCCCTAAAGCTAAGTCTAACCCTAACTCTAACACCCCCCTAAATTAAATATAATTTTAATCTAACAAAATAAATTATTTCTTATTAAATAAATGAATCCTATTTAAAGCTAAATATTTACCTGTAAAATAAACCCTAATATAGCTACAATATAATGAATAATTATATTGCAGCTATTTTAGGATTTATATTTATTTTACAGGCAACTTTGTATTTATTTTAACTAGGTACAATAGCTATTAAATAGTTATTAACTAGTTAATAGCTACCTAGTTAAAATAATTACCAAATTACCTGTAAAATAAATCCTAACCTAAGTTACAATTAAACCTAACACTACACTAGCAATAAGTAAATTAAATAAATTAACTACAATTACCTATAATTAAATCAACTAAACTAAATTACAAAAAAAAAAAAAGATTACAAGAATTTTAAACTAATTACACCTACTCTAAGCCCCCTAAAAAAATAACAAAGCTCCCCCAAAATAAAAAAATGCCCTACCCTATTCTAAAATAAAAAGTAAAGGGCCTTTCGCGGGGCATGCCCCAAAGAAATCAGCTCTTTTGCCTGAAAAAAAAAACATACCATACCCCCCCAACATTACAACCCACCACCCACATACCCCTAATCTAATCCAAACCCCCCTTAAAAAACCTAACACTAAGCCCCTGAAGATCTCCCTACCTTGTCTTCACCCAGCCGGGTACCATCCGATCCGTCCAGAAGAGGGTCCGAAGTCTTCATCCTATCCGGCCAGAAGAGGTCCTCCAGAGGGTCTGAAGTCTTCATCCTATCCGGCCAGAAGAGGTCCTCCAGAGTGTCGGAAGTCTTCATCCAGGCGGCATCTTCTATCTTCTTCCATCTGGAGCGGAGCAGGTCCATCTTGAAGCAGCCGACGCGGAGCCATCCTTCCTCACCGACAGACTAACAACGAATGAAGGTTCCTTTAAATGACTTCATCCAAGATGGCGCCCCTCGATTCCGATTGGCTGATAGGATTCTATCAGCCAATCGGAATTAAGGTAGGCAAAATCTGATTGGCTGATTGAATCAGCCAATCAGATTCAAGTTCATTCGGATTTGCTGATCCAATCAGCCAATCAGATTGAGCTTGCATTCTATTGGCTGATCGGAACAGCCAATAGAATGCGAGCTCAATCTGATTGGCTGATCCAATCAGCTAATTGGATTGAACTTGAATCTGATTGGCTGATTCAATCAGCTAATCGGAATTCGAGGGACGCCATCTTGGATGACGTCATTTAAAGGAACCTTCATTCGTTGTCCGTCGGTGAAGAAGGATGGCTCCGTGTTGGCTGCTTCAAGATGGACCCACTCCGCTCCGGATGGAAGAAGATAGAAGATGCCGCCTGGATGAAGACTTCCGACCCTCTGTAGGACCTCTTCTGGCCGTATAGGATGAAGACTTCGGACCCTCTGGAGGACCCCTTCTGGCCGGATAGGATGAAGACTTCGGACCCTCTTCTGGACGGATCGCTGATACCCGGCTGGGTGAAGACAAGGTAGGGAGATCTTCAGGGGCTTAGTGTTAGGTTTTTTAAGGGGGTTCGGGTAAGATTAGAAGTATGTGGGTGGTGGGTTGTAATGTTGGGGGGTATCGTATGTTTTTTTTTCAGGCAAAAGAGCTGATTTCTTTGGGGCATGCCCAGCAAAAGGCCCTTTTAAGGGCTGGTAAGGTAATAGAGCTGTTAACTTTTTATTTTAGAATAGGGTATGGCATTTTTTTAAGGGGGTTCGGGTAAGATTAGAAGTATGTGGGTGGTGGGTTGTAATGTTGGGGGGTATCGTATGTTTTTTTTTCAGGCAAAAGAGCTGATTTCTTTGGGGCATGCCCAGCAAAAGGCCCTTTTAAGGGCTGGTAAGGTAATAGAGCTGTTAACTTTTTATTTTAGAATAGGGTATGGCATTTTTTTATTTTGGGGGGCTTTGTTATTTTTTTAGGGGGCTTAGAGTAGGTGTAATTAGTTTAAAATTCTTGTAATCTTTTTTTTTTGTAATTTAGTGGGTTTTTTTTGTAATTTAGTTTAGTTGATTTAATTGTTGGTAATTGTAGTTAATTGATTTAATTTATTTATTGCTAGTGTAGTGTTAGGTTTAATTGTAACTTTAGGATTTATTTTACAGGTAATTTGGTAATTATTTTAATTCGGTAGCTATTAAATAGTAAATAACTATTTAATAGCTATTGTACCTAGTTAAAATAAATACAAAGTTGCCTTTAAAATAAATATAAATCCTAATATAGCTACAATATAATTATTCGTTATATTGTAGCTATATTAGGGTTTATTTTACAGGTAAGTATTTAGCTTTAAATAGGATTAATTTATTTCGTTAGATTAAAATTATATTTAATTTAGGGGGGTGTTAGGGTTAGGGTTAGACTTAGCTTTAGGGGTTAATACATTTATTAGAGTAGCGGCGAGGTCCGGTCGGCAGATTAGGGGTTAATACTTGAAGTCAGGTGTCGGCGATGTTAGAGAGGGCAGATTAGGGGTTAATACTATTTATTATAGGGTTTGCGAGGCGGGGGTGAGGCGGTTTAGGGGTTAATACATTTATTAGAGTAGCGGCGAGGTCCGGTTGGCAGATTAGGGGTTAATAAGTGTAGGTAAGGTAGCGGCGACATTGGGGGGGGGCAGATTAGGGGTTAATAAATATTATGTAGGTGTCGGCGATGTTAGGGGCAGCAGATTAGGGGTACATTGGGATAATGTATGTGGCGGCGGTGTGCGGTCAGCAGATTAGGGGTTAAAAAAATTTATTAGAGTGGCGGCGATGTGGGGGGACCTTGGTTTAGGGGTACATAGGTAGTTTATGGATGTTAGTGTACTTTAGAGCACAGTAGTTAAGAGCTTTATGAACCGGCGTTAGCCCATAAAGCTCTTAACTCCTGACTTTTTTATGCGGCTGGAGTTTTGTCGTTAGAGTTCTAACGCTCACTTCAGCAAAGACTCTAAATACCGGCGTTAGGAAGATCCCATTGAAAAGATAGGATACGCAATTGGCTGACTGTAAATACCAGCGGGCGGTAAAAAGCAGCGTTAGGAGCCCTTAATGCCGGTTTTGATGGCTAACGCAGAACTCTAAATCTAGGCGTTAGTCTGCTTGCCAGATTAGACTGTTGCAGGCAGATAGGTTCCACCCCCAGTCTAGGAAGCCTGTGCCTGAACATCACATCTCCTCTCCTTCCCCTAAACAAAAGCAGAAAGAGAAAAACAACAAATAAAACACAACAAAACAAGCAAACAAAAATAAAAACAAAACATATCAACAGCAGTCAATCAATGCAGGGACTTTGGCTTAGTCTAGGTCTTCTCTTTGTGGGTTGAAGACTTTTTGTAGACATGTGCGATTCGGTTCGATTCGGAAATTCAGAAAATTTGGCAAATTCGGAGATTTGGATCGAACCGAATCTCCGAATTAAAATAGTGCCCAATCTACCGAATAAATCCGAATAACTTCGGATTTATTCGGTAGATTCGGATGGCCATGGATTACACTAGTATTGTACAGTATAATAGGTTATTTCACTCTGCTATGGGTTACACCTAATGTACAGTAAATAATACTAGTCTAATCCCACCTAACACTTACCGAAATTCCGAAATTCCGAATTTCCGAACTGAACCAAACCGAATTGAACCGAATCCAGCCGAATTTATTCGAATCCGAATGAATCCGAAACAAATCCAAACCGAATTTATTCGAATCCCAATGAATCCGAAACAATTCCGAACCGAATTGATTCAAATTTTTCCGAATTCGAATCGCTCCGAAACGAAATTCGAAAAAATCTGAATCGATCCGAGTCGAACCAAATTTTTTCGCCATGCACATGTCTAACTTTTTGTTTAGTGTTTTTCGAAACTCAGCATCTCTCAATGTCTCAGTGATTTGCCAGCAATCAGTCTGGTGTCTTTGATGAGAAGACTTGCGAAGTTCCACAGCACAAGGAGGAGGGGTAACAACAGACGTGTCTGGAGCTGTAAAGGTCTCCCTATCAGACAGATCAGTTTCTGCATCTGCAATGATGGTCTCTGGATCTTCAGGACAGTTGCTGTCACTAACTTCAGGTTCTGATTGAACAGATGTAGAATCATACTACACACCATGCCATATGTCTTTGGTATGTTCTTGAGCAAAGTTTTGTGATTGATTGATCAGAGAATTTGAACTCAGGCCTGCTATCGGAAGTTTGTGTTTTTTCAATTGTTAAAAATGCCGCCTAACACGAGTGCCATTTAAAAGGCAAACAACATACATCTTTGTTCCAATGGTTCTATTAATGCGACCAGGTAGCCAATGAGGTAGAGCTCGATAATTACGTAACCACACAGGATCACCGGTTTCATAACTAGGAAGGTGTTGCAATGTGATTGGTTGCCACTTGTTGCCTGGAAGGATGAGATGGAGTTTGGTCCGGAGGTGCCATCAGAAAAGCTGATGCAAGGCTAGTGGAGTGTGGTGTGTTTCGATATATGGCCAAGAACTCTAACAGCATCTCTTCAACCTGTCCAGGTTGGTGCATTATAGTATCAGGTGATTCTTGAAACTCTGAACAAACTGTTCTGCTAGCCGATTTGAGGCTGGATGCTTTGGAGCTGTTGTATAGTGTTTAATCTGCAGGGAGCTGAGGAATGATTGAAACTCTTGCAATGTAAATTGTGGTCCAATGTCAGAGACTATGGCTGATGGCAAACCAAATTGAGCAAAAAGTTTCCATAAGACTAAAATAGTTGCACTTGAAGTCGTAGTAGACATTGGTAAAACTTCAGGCCATTTGGAGTGTGCATCCACTATGATCAAGTAAATTTTTCCATGGATTGGCCCTGCAAAATCAAGATGTATTTTTGACCATGGATCCTTGGGCCATGGCCATGGTTGAACTTCACTCACCTTTCTGGGATGTGCCTGATGGCATCCTGGGCATCGAGCAACATAGTCCTCTATTGCTGTATCTATGCGTGGCCACAAACATAGCCCCTTGCTATTTGCTTCATGCAAACTATGCCTGGATGGCCCTCATGTAGAATCTTTAGCATTGTGGCTTGTATATTGTGAGGAATTATTACTCTTGATCCCCATTGTAGACATCCAGCATTCAATACTAGTTCACATTTTCTAGTGAAATATGGAGGAAATTCATTTGGTACCTTTGTAGGCCATCCAGCTTGAACAAATTTAAATATATAAGACAGGCACGGGTCTGTGGCTGTGTTTCTAGCTATCAGTGTGGTAGAGATGCTAACCTGTTGTTTCTTTGTTTCCACTATGTGTATGTTCTATGGGATTTGTTCCCCAATGGGTAATCTAGAAAACGCAACTGCATTGCCGTGGTGTTCATTAGAGGGGTATCTGATTGAATAGTTGTAAGCTCCCAGAAATAAGGATTATCTCTGTTAGAGGGAAGCAGTTGTTGTTGAAATTCCTTTTTGATTGTTTAGGATGGACAGTAGTGGCTTGTGGTCAGTGATAAGTGTGAATTCCCGACCATAAATGTACGTATGAAATTTCTTGGTGGCCCACACAATAGCTAGTGCTTCCTTATCTATCTGTGAGTAGTTTTGTTCTGCTGAATTAAGGGATCTGAAGGCAAAAGAGATGGGCCACATGTGAAAGTACAGCACCCAGTCCATGAGGAGAGGCATCACAAGCCAGTGTTACAGGTTTCTTTAGGTCATAATGGACTAGAACTCTAAAAGATAAGATCAATTCTTTAGATTTCCTAAAGGCTTCTTCACATTTGGTAGACCATGTCCATTTTGCTCTTGCATCTAACAAGCGGTGTAGTAGATATACCTGGTGTGCTAGATTTGGCAAAAATGGTGATAATAATTTAAGAGCCCAAGATATGATACATGTGGTACATTTTGCGGTGTTGGTGAATGAACCAGGGCCTTAACCTTTTCTTCTGTAGTGTGGAGCCCATGCCGGTCTACAATATGGGCGCAGAATTCTATTTTCGGCTTAAAAAATTCAAATTTTGCAAGGTTCACAAGTAATACATATTTCTGGAGTCTCTCTAGCACAGTTTCCAGATTCTTCTTGTGTTCTTCATCTGTGGGGCCAGTGATGAGCATGGCATATAACATACACTGAGTAAAAGGTATTCCTACTAGGATCTCATCCATGATGTACTGCCAGATTGCTGGGGCTATGCTAAAAACCATTCGGGTATACTGGAATAACCCTTTATGGGTATTAATGGTCAATAAATGTTGAGAATCTGGATGTACTTTCAGTTGTAGGTAGGATTGTTTTAAATCTATTTTCGTGCATTTCTGACTTCCTGCTAGTGAGCTGAAGAGATCTTCAATTCTGGGCAAAGAGTATTGATCCACTAGAATTTGATTGTTCAGGGCCATTCTAAAATCCCCACAAATCCTGATTTCACCATTTCTTTTTTTACTGGGACAATTGGAGATGCCTATTCACTCGTGTCAACTTTTTTTATGATCTTCTGGGCTAACAGGCAATCTAGCTCTTCTTCTACACCCTTTCTCAAAGCAAATGGCACTGATCTGGCTTTACAAAAATGGGGTTTTGCATCTGGCTTCAGTTGTAGTAGGGCTTCTTTTCATTTTACAGTTCCAAAACAGTCTTCAAAAACTGATTTAAATTTTGTTGATAGGGTCTCAACCCAAGAGCCAGGTGTGATAGTGAAGTACACTGTGCAATGGTAAGTGGAGGCATGCCCAGAGCTTTAATCCAATCTCTGCCATACAGTGGAGGCCCTACTTGCTGCAAAACGTAAAGTCTTTCTGTAGTTTCCAACTGTGACATGTGGCTTTATATAACCCATGGGTTTCAGTAGCCCCTTAGTAAATGTTTGCAGCTTAAGGTTGGTAGGTTTGAGCTGAAATGGCAGGCAAAGTTTCTGAAAATCATGCCACGATATGATAGACACTGCTGCCCCTGTATCAACTTCGATAGACACAGGGCAGCCATTTAAGGTGACATCCACTCTTATGGCAGGGGTACTCTCGCCTACTCTAAACAAGGCAACATGATGAACTAGAGGCTCTTCATCTGAACTGCAGTCTTTATGGTTAATATCAACATGAAAAGTCTGACGTTGTTGACTTTATTGTTTTGTCGTGGCACCGGAGTGTGTGCTGCGGCAAACATGCCTGACATGGCCAGTCTTCCCACACTGAAAACAAACTGCATCCTTGAACTTGCAAGCATATTCAGTATGATTAGGGACTCCACAACGGTAGCAAGTCACTGCAGCAGAGGAAACGGAAGAGTTTTTTTGTGATGGAGTGTGACTTGAGGGAGATCAGCTTGAGCTTTTGGTCACAGAGGTACAAGAAAATGTCCTGTTCTTGACTTTTCAGACTAGCAGGATATGGTTTCAATAGGGTAGCATTCTTTGTTGCTAACTCATGACAGTGGCAATATCAGTGGCCCTTGTGAATGTCAAATCTGGTTCTGTGAGTAAACATTTATGTATGGTTGGGTCATAGAGGCCCATAAGAAACAAAAGGGACAGTAAATGTTTTTTTCAAAATGTGCAGACTTCATAAGGATAGCCTTTTGTTTCTAAAATTACCTGAAAATGTCAAATTTGGCAGCTAAAGGTATACTTACCTTGTAAGAGAAGTTTTTTTAACCAGCACCATTTAACTAGATGTAGCTTGCTCCCTTGGTTGGTAAAGCTCTCATCTGCTTTATACAGTGCTGGAGAGCGCTACATGTGGTTGAATACATATGTGTGTATGTGAAGATACATACTCATATTTATACAGAGCAGTGCATTCATCAGGGTATAGTGTATAGAAACACACATCATTATAATGTGATCACTGCCAACTGCCTGGCATAAATATTCAGCATGCTCAGTATCATAAACATTATCATATATGTATACATATACATTATCATATACACATACATATATTTATTTATATATGTGTGTATACACACTATATATATATATTTATATACTATACTATAAATAATTAAACCGAGAAGCATGTATATTACCAAATCAACCCTGCAGTTCCATCTGACCTCATCAACCAGATTCAAAATATGAATCGTGAGCGGTATTGGCTCCCTTTTGGAACACCTTTCCCTGTGGTTGGATGCTTTATTGCGCCCCTTGGTAGTCTCTCTCAAAAGCCATCTTAGAGACATCAAGCATATTTTGAATCTGGTTGATGAGGTCAGATGGAACTGCAGGGTTGATTCTTGGCTTACT
The DNA here is from genome assembly GCF_027579735.1 of Bombina bombina. Lineage (NCBI taxonomy): Eukaryota > Metazoa > Chordata > Amphibia > Anura > Bombinatoridae > Bombina > Bombina bombina. Next base: position 1,320,046,057 of record NC_069500.1, read on the forward strand.
ATAGACGTTGTAGCCCTTTACTCCTCGATACCCCACCAGCAGGGTATCGAGGCTATAAGGTTTTTTCTGAAGGAATACACTGATTACACATCTGACTTTCGGGAATTTATCCTGGAGGTCACACTGTTTCTACGTTCACACAATTTTTTCAAATTTGAGTTTTTTTTTAGCTCCAGGTATGCGGGACAGCTATGGGGGCCAAGTTTGCCCCCTCTTACGCCAACCTATTTTTAGGTTGGTGGGAGCTGTCCCGCATATATGGAGATGATAACCCCTTCCATCATTGTATCTCTTTTTTATAAGAGGTACATTGACGACTTGATCTTCATCTTCAGAGGTGACGAACATACAGCTTCACTTTTTGTGGCTTGGCTGAATGAGAATGATTTAAATTTGGCCTTCACTTTTGAATTTCAAAAGGAGTCCATAAATTACCTGGACGTTACCCTTAAAGCAGGTGCTGATGGAAAAGTGCACACTGATGTGTACAGGAAACCTATAGCAGGGAATTCCCTGCTTCATGCAAAATCTTGCCATCCTGGCTTTGTCCCACATGCAGTGGCCAAAGGCCAATATATACGTCTTAAACGGAACTGCAGTGATTCAAACCAATATCACACAAGAGCCAGGGAATTAGACTTACGCCTCAGACAAAGAGGTTATTCTGGCTGAGTCATCAGTAGAGCCAACCTGGAGGGGAATAACCTCAGACGGGACCTACTGTTGAATAAATCACGGGATGAAAGTCGGAAGAATAGTACATTCAGAGGTGTGAATTTTGTCACTGGACACAGTAGACAGTACAAACAAATTTGTGATTTTATCAAGAAACACTTTGAAATACTCAAAGCTGATGATAAACTCATCCCTTGCATGGAAGAGGGGATTCATACCTCTTTCAGACGTGGAATGAGTATAGGTAACATGATATCTTCATCTAATTTGCCCCCTGTATTAACTACACAAAGCTCATGGCTTACTCACACAGGGATGTATAGATGTGGGAGAAACAAGTGTAAACCCTGTGAATATGCAACTATTTCCAAAACTTTTAAGTCTGAGATTACACAAGAATGCTTTGACATTAAACATCTCTTGAACTGTAATTCTTCATATGTGGTCTATCTTATTACTTGTGTAATGTGCAGACGGCAATATATTGGACAAACCACCAGAGATGTTGGGTCACGTATTCGAGAACACTTCTCCACTATTTCATGTGGGGAAATCCACTACCCCTCTGGTGCAACATTTTGCACTGCATCATAACAGCAGTATAGAATCACTGAGGTGGCAAGTAATAGACAAGTTTATTTTCCCTAAAAGGGGGGTGATAAGGTAAAATATTAAGTCATAATGAGATGTATTGGATCTTTAGGTTGGAGACAAGAGTCCCACAAGGCTTCAACTCTGAATACGATCTTATTAATCACTAAGGACTTCTATGTACTTATATTTTATGCCATTGTATGGCTTTTGAACTGTGCTATATTGGTCTTGCACTAAACCGTTTTTAAAAAAACGAATACTGCTAATGCTAATTGCAATGTTCATGCCAATAACTGGTTTTACTTCATTATGCTAATAAAATACCTCATATCCATTTGAGGTTGCCTAGTGTGAGTGCTATTTCATACATTACTGCGCATATAAATCCATATTAACGGGGTTGCACTATTATTATCTCTCTGCTTTTCCCATTTCATCTATGTGAGCGAAAGCATTGGAAGACAAGAAACAAGCCATAGGATACTTGCCACTACAAGGAAGGACTTTCTACTTACCCCACGCGACACTTACCTCATACAGATTGAGGTAAAGGAGAGTAAGTAGAACCCCCTGAGGGGATAGTGTGATCCGCCACTTTGGGATTTCCACCTTTTCCTTTTTTGCACAAAAGTATCACATATGGACTCTATTTGCATGTACATTTTTGTGGTTTTTCCTTTATAATTGCCTGTACTAATTGTATGTACTGTGAACCTTTTCTGTCACCTGTGGTGTTCTAGCAATAACAACACCATCTGCTAGACTAGTCTCTATATATACTACAGATAACTTCAGGTATTTGATATTTGCAATATAATTTCAATTTATACACTGTGATAGTTTTATATATGTATCTGTTTTCTTAACCATTTTTTCCATTCCCCCTATATCATTCAGTAGTCCAATATTGTGACTTGCACTATATGTGTCTTATTATAGATACAGTAATTAGCTCTTTTTACTAAGTGCCTCTATATTTTACCTTCTCTTGGTTCTATATATATATATATATATATATATATATATATATATATATATATATATATATATATATATATATATATATATACTGTATATATATAGCCAGAATTTTTTGGATGTATAAAAGATAGTTCTAAAGAAAGAGAGAAAAATATTCCCTTAAGCTGATATTCAGAGTGAAAACAGTTATTTGTAGTAGTGTTATAATTATTGTCATATTAGCTTCTAGGTGGACTTTTTAGATAGATTCTTTAGAAAGTAGTTTTTCTTTGGGTATATTTCAAGTTAAAAACACATATCTAGGAAACTATAATATGTTAGGTTTTTCCAATATTATTCTTGTTTAAGGCTTAAATCTCTCTAATTTCTTATGTAGGAGATTTAATCGGGCTAGGATATAAAATAAACCACAAAAAAACACAAAAACAAAAACACACAAAACCCAGGATCTTGTAAAATCTATCCTCTTGTTTGTAGGTGGTGAGTGGTCAAAGCACTGGTGTAACACTACCTTTCTAAAAAATATATATATGTATGTATATAAAGAGTACATATCTCCTTATCTATTCATACATAAATTACGTTACGTCTAATTGGGAGTTAAGTCCTAGGAGATGTAGGGTTCTCATTTTAAAAATAATTTCTGCTTCCTTTTTCAGAAGTTTAGTTTCAAAGTTCTCTCCCCACCAATCTGGATGAACTTTAACTATACCCCAAAATTTAAGTTCCTTCAAGTTGTTACTATGGACATCTCTAAAGTGCCTATATAGATGGGTATCTTTTTTCCCTTTTTCAATAAGCCAAAGGTGTTCCCTAATACGTTGTTTCTGCTACATATTGCTTATTACAGCTGCATTGTATTAAATAAACAATACCCTTGTCTGTACATATATTGTGTCTTTTATTGTGAATATCTCTTTAGTTTAGCTTGAGTAGAAATCTTTAATTTTGGAGCTATAGTGACAGGATTTGCAACAGTGACATGAGTAGAAACCATTATTCTTATTTCCCAGTAGGTCTTTTTGGATGAAGTCTGATTTTCCCTTTTTATATTCACTAGGTGCTAAAATACTGTTAAGATTATTCGATCTTCTGTATATAAACTTTGGTTTCATTGTTAAATTGTCAGCAATGATGGGATCTCCCCTCACTACATTCCAATGTTTGTTTATGATTTTTTCAATATTTTTATATTCACCATTATAGTTGGTTATAAATGGGACTACTATATCTGTTTCTTCAGTATCATGAGGTTTACTAATTTCATTCTTGTTTTTGTATTGTAACAATGTGTCTCCTTTCTATTCCTTTTACTTCCTCTAGGTTCCTAGATATCTTTTCCTTGTCATACCCTCTCTCAGAAAATCTTTAACTCAAGATCTTTTGCTTGTTCCTCATGATCGATTAGGGTAGATCAATTTTTCCTTATTCTGAGGAATTGTGCTTTGGGAATATTTTCTTTCCATCTTGTGAGATGGCAACTATTGGCATGGATGAAATTGTTAGAATCCAACTTCTTAAAAAAATGGCTTTGTCTGAAAGTTATTGGACTTGATTTCTATATCCAAATCTAGGAAAGCTAGTCTCTCCCTACTAATTTTGTGGGTGAATTTAAGGCTCTTATTATTATTATTCAATGCTTCAAAATATTTCTAATAATGCTCCCTCGCTTCCCTTCCAGATTATAAGGATATCGTCGAAATACCTTTTATAAGTCACCAGGTTATGCACCAAGCTACAAGAGCTCAGGAATTCAATTTCCCAGTCCTCCCATGAAGTGGTTGCATAGCTTGGCGCAAACCTGGTGCCCATTGCTTGTGTCTTTTCACCTGGACATATATTTTCCCATTAAATGAGAAGATATTGTTATTTAATATAAATCTGATACTATCTAATATGAACTCTCTTTGTTCGTGATTGATCTCAGTGTCCTTGCCCTAGGAATATGGACACTGTTCTAATTCCTAACTAATGATCAATATTAGTGTATAGCGATTTGTCACATTGCATGTGGCTAGAGTTATTTCTCCATCTAATCCCAATGTGTGTCCAAGATCTGTAGAACTTGGGTAGAGTTCTTTGAGGAATAAGGGTAGTGTTTTAAACATAATTTCTGTAAGTATCTGTCTATGTACTGTGAAAGGTTAGAGGTTACTGAGTTAATGCCGGATATTATGGGGCGTCCTGGTGGTTGTTGAAATTTTTATGAATTTTTGGGAGAAGTAGAATATTGGCATTTTTGGAAAATCTGGGCTCAGATAATTAAATTCTTTATTGTTCAGGATGCCTAGAGTGTGTGCTTTCTCTAAGAGGGTGCGGAGCATGATGCTGTCTACTCTTGTGGGGTCTCTCTTTAATTCTTTTATGTGGTTGTATCGTCCCAGAAGTCTCTCTACTTCTTTGAGGTAGTATGATTGTCCATAACAACAACCCCTCTTCCTTTGTCAGCGGTTTTATTATGATATTATCATTATCCTTCAGTTTCCTTTAAAGTCTCAAACTCTACTTTATTTAAGTTTCTAGGTATTCTCTTGTTTTCATATCTATCGATGCTCTTTTAAAAACCACATTTTTGAATAACTCCAAATTTTTCCCTTTTTCATGTGTAGGGTTAAAATTTGGATTTTGGTCTCAAATCTTTTTGTATATATTTATGTGTAAGGCTTCCTTGATTTTCAGTATAATTCTATATTCGTTCTATTTCTTCCATTCCAATTCAACATGGATCTCTTTAATACAAGGGACAATCTTCTGATAGAAATTGAAAGTGACACTATTAATGTAGAATCTGGGAATGATAGTAGTAACACTATCAGCACTACTGATCTAATGAATGAATTGGAAAAAAATAATGATTAAAGAACTAAAACAGAAGACTGAAATGAAATATTTAGAAAAATACATTTCTCTGAACATGATCCCCAGGGGCCTTAGACTTGAGAAAACATGTATGTTTCAATTAAATGAAACCCTCCAAGAGGAGTGGTTTACAGCCCTAGAGAAAACATCTTTCACTGTTATCAATATTATAAAAAATGCTAGGAGTAGTAGTTTAGAAGAAATATATAAGAGAATAACTGAAATTAAGGGTATCTTGGAAAATAGAAGAGATTCTGACACCTTTAAAGAAAGACAAGTAGAAATTATTCGTACATTGAACAACACTAATATAGAACTACAACGGATTAAGAAAAGAAAACTTAATAGGGACCAAGATGACTATTTGTCTCTCTTTTGTTCCCTTTTAGGTATTTTATTGATGTATTTGTTTGTTATGGATCTTACCAAGGATTTTTAACATCTGAATTAAGTATTTGTTTTCACTAGATTTTTAGTGCGTTCTAATATTATCACTGATTTTTAATTTTTGTCTTTTGATATTTTTGTCTTTTGATTTTTGACCATTGTTTATCATTTGAACTCAAGTTTTCCACGTGGATTTTTTCACAAGTTATTTTTATTTTTATTCTTATTTTTATACACCTCACGGATTTACAATTTTTTAATTTAGAAGCTGAACCACAATAATCTGACCCACTCAACGTTTACATTTTATTATTATTGACTTCACGTTATATTTCTACACGTCACTTTGGAGGAAACACTACGGGATTCACTTACAGATAACTGGTTGAACATTTGAACATTTTTTATGTACGCCCATTTTTGTGAACACTATTTTTTGTGAACGCTATTTTTCTTTGTTGACAGCTATTGTGTGCACTCAATCACTCACCTAGGTTGTTTATATTATTGAATGTACATGTCCTTTTAACTCTTCATCACTGGCTCACTAAGTCAGCGTCACATATTTTACTCCATTGGATATTTTTAGATACTTTTAGATTCTTTATTATATATTTGTTAGGTCAGACATGGATCCATGCGTCTGATTGCCATTTGTAATTTTTATATGTATTAAAATGTACTTTTTACTAGCCTTTTAAGCTTTTTAGCACTTACTCTCTCCCCATTTTACTTTATTTTATTAGCCTACTAGGAGACTATATATTTAGTAAGCTTAAGGCCCTGGGTGTAGCGCTCGGTCCACTTCTCCTGCTCTTATAGATTGAACAACCTGAAACCACGCATCCAAAAACACCCAACATGCAAGCCACACCAGTATTTTTTAAACAATATAATAAAACACACAATCCTAATTCTTTTAGGAGTAATCTACATACTGCACCTCAAAGGGCATATCACAATAGTGATGTCGCGAACCTAAAAATTTTGGTTTGCAAACGGCGGACTCGAACTTCCGTGACTGTTCGCGAACCGGGCGAACCGCCATAGACTTCAATAGGCAGGCGAATTTTAAAACCAACAGGGACTCTTTCTGGTCACAATAGTGATGGAAAAGTTGTTTCAAGGGGACTAACACCTAGACTGTGGCATGCCGGAGGGGGATCCATGGCAAAACTCCCATGGAAAATTACATAGTTGATGCAGAGTCTGGTTTTAAGCCATAAAGGGCATAAATCACCTAACATTCCTAAATTGTTTGGAATAACGTGCTTTAAAACATCAGGTATGATGTTGTATCGATCATGTAGTGTAAGGGTTACGCCCGCTTCACAGTGACAGACCAAACTCCCCGTTTAAAGGTACAGTCTACACCAGAATTTTTATTGTTTTAAAAGATAGATAATCCCTTTATTACCCTTTTCCCAGTTTTGCATAACTAACACATTTATAATAATATACTTTTAACCTCTGTGATTATGCAATTAGATTACACTAGCAGACTGATGTTTCACAGTGAAAAAAGTTTTTTTTTTTTAAAACGTTTACACTACTGTTATAACAAATATGATTGGTGGCACTAGTTGGCAAGTGGGCGTGGCACACATGCTGGCAGGCAGGCAACTGCAATTAGATTACACTAGCAGACTGATGTTTCACAGTCAAAAAAGTTTTTTTTTTTAAATATTTACACTACTGTTATAACAAATATGAGTGGTGGCACTAACTTAGCAAGTGGGCCTGGCACACACGCTGGCAGGCAGGCAAATTCAATTAGATTACACTAGCAGACTGATGTTTCACAGTCAAAAAAGTTTTTTTTTTTAATATTTACACTACTGTTATAACAAATATGATTGGTGGCACTAGTTGGCAAGTGGGCCTGGCACACACGCTGGCAGGCAGGCAACTGCAATTAGATTGCACTAGCAGACTGATGTTTCACAGTCAAAAAAGTTTTTTTTTTAAATATTTACACTACTGTTACAACAAATATGAGTGGTGCCACTAACTTGGCAAGTGGGCCTGGCACACATGCTGGCAGGCAGGCAACTGCAATTAAATAACACTAGCAGACTGATGTAAAAGTTTTTTTTTTTTTAAATTACACTAATGTTACAACAGATATGAGTGGTGGCACTGAGGAAGTAGGCACAGTATATGCTGTGAGCCTGACACACAGGCTGGCAGTGGCAGGCTGGCCTGGCAACTAAAATTAAATAACACTAGCAGACTGATGTAAAATTTTCTTTTTAAAAAAATTTACACTAATGTTACAACAGATATGAGTGGTGGCACTGAGGAAGTAGGCACAGTATATGCTGTGAGCCTGACACACAGGCTGGCACTAGTGGCAGGCTGGCCTGGCAACTAAAATTAAATAACACTAGCAGACTGATGTAAAAGTTTTTTTAAAAAAAATTTACACTAATGTTACAACAGATATGAGTGGTGGCACTGAGGAAGTAGGCACAGTTTATGCTGTGAGCCTGACACACAGGCTGGCAGTGGCAGGCTGGCCTGGCAACTAAAATTAAATAACACTAGCAGACTGATGTAAAAGTTTGTTTTAAAAAAATTACACTAATGTTACAACAGATATGAGTGGTGGCACTGAGGAAGTAGGCACAGTATATGCTGTGAGCCTGACACACAGGCTGGGACTAGTGGCAGGCTGGCCTGGCAACTAAAATTAAATAACACTAGCAGACTGATGTAAAAGTTTGTTTTTTTAAAAACAAATTACACTAATGTTACAACAGATATGAGTGGTGGCACTGAGGAAGTAGGCAGAGTATATGCTGTGAGCCTGACACACAGGCTGGCAGTGGCAGGCTGGCCTGGCAACTAAAATTAAATAACACTAGCAGACTGATGTAAAAGTTTTTTTAAAAAAAATTTACACTAATGTTACAACAGATATGAGTGGTGGCACTGAGGAAGTAGGCACAGTATATGCTGTGAGCCTGACACACAGGCTGGCCCTAGTGACAGGCTGGCCTGGCAACTAAAATTAAATAACACTAGCAGACTGATGTAAAAGTTTTTTTTTTAAAAAAATGTACACTAATGTTACACCAGATATGAGTGGTGGCACTGAGGCTGGCAGTGGCAGGCTGGCCTGGCAACTGAAATTAGATTACACTAGCAGACTGATGTAAAAGTTTTTTTTTTAAATTTACACTAATTTTACACCAGATATGAGTGGAGGCAGTGAGCAAGTAGGCACAGTATATGCTGTGAGCCTGACACACAGGCTGACAGGCAGGCAAATGCAATTAGATTAAAAAAAAAACAACAAAAAAAAACAACTGAAGTTCTAGCCCTAAAAAGGGCTTTTTGGGGTGCTGTCCCTCCTCTCACTAAGAATGCAGGATCATAATGAATCTAAAATGGCTTCTGCCCAGGAGCTGGGAGGGTCTGGGAAGGAGTGTCTGCTGCTGATTGGCTGAAAAGTTTTTTTTTTTTTTAAATTACACTAATGTTACAACAGATATGAGTGGTGGCACTGAGGAAGTAGGCACAGTATATGCTGTGAGCCTGACACACAGGCTGGCAGTGGCAGGCTGGCCTGGCAACTAAAATTAAATAACACTAGCAGACTGATGTAAAATTTTCTTTTTAAAAAAATTTACACTAATGTTACAACAGATATGAGTGGTGGCACTGAGGAAGTAGGCACAGTATATGCTGTGAGCCTGACACAAAGGCTGGCACTAGTGGCAGGCTGGCCTGGCAACTAAAATTAAATAACACTAGCAGACTGATGTAAAAGTTTTTTTAAAAAAAATTTACACTAATGTTACAACAGATATGAGTGGTGGCACTGAGGAAGTAGGCACAGTATATGCTGTGAGCCTGACACACAGGCTGGCAGTGGCAGGCTGGCCTGGCAACTAAAATTAAATAACACTAGCAGACTGATGTAAAAGTTTGTTTTAAAAAAATTACACTAATGTTACAACAGATATGAGTGGTGGCACTGAGGAAGTAGGCACAGTATATGCTGTGAGCCTGACACACAGGCTGGGACTAGTGGCAGGCTGGCCTGGCAACTAAAATTAAATAACACTAGCAGACTGATGTAAAAGTTTGTTTTTTTAAAAACAAATTACACTAATGTTACAACAGATATGAGTGGTGGCACTGAGGAAGTAGGCAGAGTATATGCTGTGAGCCTGACACACAGGCTGGCAGTGGCAGGCTGGCCTGGCAACTAAAATTAAATAACACTAGCAGACTGATGTAAAAGTTTTTTTAAAAAAAATTTACATTAATGTTACAACAGATATGAGTGGTGGCACTGAGGAAGTAGGCACAGTATATGCTGTGAGCCTGACACACAGGCTGGCCCTAGTGACAGGCTGGCCTGGCAACTAAAATTAAATAACACTAGCAGACTGATGTAAAAGTTTTTTTTAAAAAAAATGTACACTAATGTTACACCAGATATGAGTGGTGGCACTGAGGCTGGCAGTGGCAGGCTGGCCTGGCAACTGAAATTAGATTACACTAGCAGACTGATGTAAAAGTTTTTTTTTTTAAATTTACACTAATTTTACACCAGATATGAGTGGAGGCAGTGAGCAAGTAGGCACAGTATATGCTGTGAGCCTGACACACAGGCTGACAGGCAGGCAAATGCAATTAGATTAAAAAAAAAACAACAAAAAAAACAACTGAAGTTCTAGCCCTAAAAAGGGCTTTTTGGGGTGCTGTCCCTCCTCTCACTAAGAATGCAGGATCATAATGAATCTAAAATGGCTTCTGCCCAGGAGCTGGGAGGGTCTGGGAAGGAGTGTCTGCTGCTGATTGGCTGAAATGTGTCTGCAGACTGTGAAATACAGGGTCAAAGTTTACTCAATGATGATGAATAGGGGGCAGATCGAACATCGCATATTTTCGCCTGCCGCGGCGAACGCGAACAAGCTAAGATCACCGGGAACATCACTATATAACAATACAGATACAATTAATGATCCCAAAAATAGGGAATTACCATACAATTCACATGGACACTGGAAGGGGAAAGGTCCCAATAGATGGATAGAGAGACCACGCCATAACACCTACACCACCCCCACTAGAAATAATGACTACGCAAATGATACGTACTTATACAATGACAGAGAAGAATATAGAGAAGATTATACAGGCCCTAGACACATTGAATATAATAGAGAAGAATATAGAAAACACAATAGGTATATCATTAATATAAGACAAGATGACAGATTCGAAAAAAGAAGAATCGATAATAGGTACCAACACTGGGACAGAGATAACTGGGACTACAAAAGGACGGGCAGAGAAGGAAGATATAATACCAATTATAACTATCAACCACACTTTAGACCACAAAAAAAGGAAGATAAGAATTGGAGAATACGACTGAAAAATAGATTTTTACCATTGGCAGAGAGGACTTCATATGAACAGAATAAGGAAAACAGATCACAGAACCATACTACAAATACATCACATTTTTTAGGGGAAACCCCAACTGCAGAGACATCAAGAGGGGAGATAGTGGAAAGAGTACACTTGGCACCTCTAATGAACTTGAGAAAAAAAACACTAGAGAAAAAAGAAAAGGAAGGAGCCGAAAACCCCAAAAAACTGAGGGAAAGGAGAGACAAGAGGTAGTAACAACCAAAAATGGGGTGTTTAATATTAGTCAATATCCACTCAATGAAGAAGAAACTAGAATACTAAGTTTAGGTCTGTCTTTTGCCCCAACCTCAAAATTAAACAAATTTGAAACGCATATAAATGTACAACAATTTGTAAAAAACTCACTCTAAAAAGATATTTGATAAAAAACCCAATTGTACGTAATCTAAATGTATACTGATAATCAAGGAAGCCTTACACATAAATATATACACACAGATTTGAGACCAAAATCCAAGTTTTACCCTACACATGAAAAAGGGAAAATTTGGTTTTAAAAGACATCGATAGATATAAAAACAAGAGGACACCTAGAAACTTAAATAAAGTAGAGTTTGAGACTTTAAAGAAACTGAAAGATAATGATATCATAATAAAACTGGCTGACAAAGGAGGAGGGGTTGTTGTTATGGAAAAATCATACTACCTCAAAGAAGCAGAGAGACTCCTGGATGATACAACCACATATAAAGAATTAAAGAGAGACCCCACAAGAGTAGACAGCATCATGCTCCGCACCCTCTTAGAGAAAGCACACACTCTAGACATCCTGAACAATAATGAATTTAATTATCTGAGCCCAGATTTTCCAAAAATGCCAATATTCTACTTTCTCCCAAAAATTCATAAAAACCTTCAACAACCACCAGGATGCCCCATAATATCCGACATTAAAGGGACAGTATACACTCATTTTCATATAACTGCATATAATAAACACTACTATAAAGAATAAGATGCACAGATACTGATATAAAAATGCAGTATAAAACTGTTTTTAACTTACTTAGAAGCTTTCAGTTTAGTTCTGTTGAAAAGGTAGGGCACTCCCCTCTCCCCCTTCTTTTGCATATGAAAAGACCATTTACACAAACAGGAGCAAACTGGAGTAGGTAGCTGACGGTATTCTGATAAAACTTTGGGGCTTGGTTAGGAGTCTGAAAATCAGAGCAATGTTATTTAAAAATAAGCAAAACTATACATTTTAAAAAAAAAAAAAAAGACTTTATGGGCTATATAAATAGATCATCTACAAAACATTTATGCAAAGACAAAATGAGTGTATAATGTCCCTTTAACTCAGAAACCTCTAACCTTTTACAGTACATAGACAGATACTTACAGAAATATGTTAAAACACTACCCTCATTCCGCAAAGACTCTTTATTGCTATACACTAATATTTATCATGAGTTAGGAATTAGAGCAGTGTCCAAATTCCTAGGGCAATACACTGAGATCAATCACAAACAAAGAGAGTTCATATTAGATAGTATCAGATTTATATTAAATAACAATATCTTCTCATTTAATGGGAAAATATATGTCCAGGTGAAAGACACAGCAATGAGCACCAGGTTTGCGCCAAGCTACGCCAACCTCTTCATGGGAGACTGGGAAATTGAATTCCTGAGCTCTTGTAGCTTGGTGCATAGCCTGGTGACTTACAAAATGTATATTGATGATATCCTTATAATCTGGAAGGGAAGCAAGGGAACATTATTAGAATTTTTTGAAGCAATGAATAATAATAATAAGGGCCTTAAATTCACCCACAAAATTAGTAGGGAGAGACTAGCTTTCCTAGATTTGGATATAGAAATCAAGTCCAACAACTTTCAGACAAAGCCATTTTTTAAGAAGTTGGATTCTAACAAATTCATCCACACCAATAGTTGCCATCTCACAAGATGGAAAGAAAATATTCTGAAAGCACAATTCCTCAGAATAAGGAAAAAATGCTCTACCCTAATCGATTATGAGGAACAAGCAAAGATCTTGAGTTTAAGATTTTCTGACAGAGGGTATGACAAGGAAAAAATATCTAGGAACCTAGAGGAAGTAAAAGGAATAGAAAGAGACACATTGTTACAGTATAAAAACAAGAATGAAATTAGTAAACCTCATGATACTGAAGAAACAGATATGGTAGTCCCATTTATAACCAACTATAATGGTGAATATAAAAAAAATTGAAAAAATCATAAACAAACATTGGCATGTAGTGAGGGGAGTTCCCATCATTGGTGACAAATGAAAAATGAAACCAAAGTTATACAGAAGAACCAATAATCTTAAAAGTATTTTAGCACCGAGTGAATATAAAAAGGGAAAATCAGACTTCATCCAAAAAGACCTACTGGGAAATAAGACTAATAGTTTCTACCCATGTCACTGTTGCAAATCCTGCCACTATAGCTCCAAAATTAAAGAATTCTGCTCAAGCCAAACTAAAGAGATAGTCACAATAAAAGACACAATAAGATGTACAGACAATGGTATTGTTTATTTAATACAATGCAGCTGTAAAAAGCAATATGTAGGAGAAATGACGTATTAGGGAACACCTTTGGCTTATTGAAAAAGGGAAAAAAGATACCCATCTATATAGGCACTTTAGAGATGTCCATAGTAACAACTAGAAGGAACTTAAATTTTGGGGTATAGTTAAAGTTCCTCCAGATTGGTGGGGAGGGAACTTTAAAACTAAACTTCTGAAAAAGAAAGCAGAAATGATTTATAAAATGAGAACCCTACATCCCCTAGGACTTAACTCCGAATTAGACGTAACACCATTTATGTATGAATAGATAAGGAGGCTACTCTTTATACAGGGAGTGCAGAATTATTAGGCAAGTTGTATTTTTGAGGATTAATTTTATTATTGAACAACAACCATGTTCTCAATGAACCCAAAAAACTCATTAATATCAAAGCTGAATAGTTTTGGAAGTAGTTTTTAGTTTGTTTTTAGTTATAGCTATTTTAGGGGGATATCTGTGTGTGAAGGTGACTATTACTGTGCATAATTATTAGGCAACTTAACAAAAAACAAATATATACCCATTTCAATTATTTATTTTTACCAGTGAAACCAATATAACATCTCAACATTCACAAATATACATTTCTGACATTCAAAAACAAAACAAAAACGAATCAGTGACCAATATAGCCACCTTTCTTTGCAAGGACACTCAAAAGCCTGCCATCCATGGATTCTGTCAGTGTTTTGATCTGTTCACCATCAACATTGCGTGCAGCAGCAACCACAGCCTCCCAGACACTGTTCAGAGAGGTGTATTGTTTTCCCTCCTTGTAAATCTCACATTTGATGATGGACCACAGGTTCTCAATGGGGTTCAGATCAGGTGAACAAGGAGGCCATGTCATTAGATTTTCTTCTTTTATACCCTTTCTTGCCAGCCACGCTGTGGAGTACTTGGACACGTGTGATGGAGCATTGTCCTGCATGAAAATCATGTTTTTCTTGAAGGATGCAGACTTCTTCCTGTACCACTGCTTGAGGAAGGTGTCTTCCAGAAACTGGCAGTAGGACTGGGAGTTGAGCTTGACTCGACTCCATCCTCAACCCGAAAAGGCCCCACAAGCTCATCTTTGATGATACCAGCCCAAACCAGTACTCCACCTCCACCTTGCTGGCGTCTGAGTCGGACTGGAGCTCTCTGCCCTTTACCAATCCAGCCACGGGCCCATCCATCTGGCCCATCAAGACTCATTCTCATTTTATCAGTCCATAAAACCTTAGAAAAATTAGTCTTGAGATATTTCTTGGCCCAGTCTTGATGTTTCAGCTTGTGTGTCTTGTTCAGTGGTGGTCGTCTTTCAGCCTTTCTTACCTTGGCCATGTCTCTGAGTATTGCACACCTTGTGCTTTTGGGCACTCCAGTGATGTTACAGCTCTGAAATATGGCCAAACTGGTGGCAAGTGGCATCTTGGCAGCTGCACGCTTGACTTTTCTCAGTTCATGGGCAGTTATTTTTTTTCGCCTTGGTTTTTCCACACGCTTCTTGCGACCCTGTTGACTATTTTGAATGAAACGCTTGATTGTTCGATGATCACGCTTCAGAAGCTTTGCAATTTTAAGAGTGCTGCATCCCTCTGCAAGATATCTCACTATTTTTGACTTTTCTGAGCCTGTCAAGTCCTTCTTTTGACCCATTTTGCCAAAGGAAAGGAAGTTGCCTAATAATTATGCACACCTGATATAGGGTGTTGATGTCATTAGACCACACCCCTTCTCATTACAGAGATGCACATCACCTAATATGCTTAATTGGTAGTAGGCTTTCAAGCCTATACAACTTGGAGTAAGACAACATGCATAAAGAGGATGATGTGGTCAAAATACTCATTTGCCTAATAATTCTGCACTCCCTGTATACATGCATATATACTGTATATTTTTCAGAAAGATAGTGTTACACCAGTGCTTTGACCACTCAACACCTACAAACAAGAGAATAGATAGATCCTGTTTTGTTTTGTACCCAAAGAAAAAACACTTTCTAAAGAATCTATCTAAAAAATCCAATTTCAAGTCGTAAGCTACTAGCCAGGCTAAAATGTTACTTGCCACTTCTGATCCTATACACTATCTGCCCATACCACACCCACTATTCCACCCCACTTTGCATATGTTTAGCCATTGTGAAACACATCACTGTGCAGTCATTTTTAATATAATTTTACCTTAAATTAAATACTACATACCCCTCACTCCTGTCTTCAATCTCTCATTTTACCCTCTTCCTTATCTCTCAGGCCATATCTTCTCTTTTCACTCTTTTTTCCCCTCTCATATCTTTTACTCTTTCTTTTTTGCCCCCACTCTTAAAGCTATCTTCCTCTCCACTTTACTTTTCATCTCCCATCTCTCTCTCTCCCTCTGCCCTCATTTACCCTGTCAGAAGTAACAGTCTAAGCACTAATGATGTTCCTACAGCCCTAGAGGAATAACATATCCTTGCCCTTTCTAGGATATATAATATCCCTTCAGATAATATTTTTAGAACACAGCACAAAATGTGTGTTTGTCAATGCTGAAAAAGGGGTGTACATTTTTTCACTCACTATCTTTTACTCGCCACCATTAAATTTCCACTCGCCAATGGCTAGTAAAAAGTGGACATTTTGAGCCCTGTATATATACTGTGTATATATATATATATATATATATATATATATATATATATATATATATATATAGGTATTTATATATGTTAGATATTCACCATACTAGTATACTGCTTTTTTTTATTTATTTGCTGATGTATAGCCCTTGGGATTAATGTATCTACTACAGAATGTTCCCATGTAAACAATATGATGAGAGATATAAAGCATCCTTGGATTTTGTTGTCCTAATCCACCATTAGTGTAATCCACCTTTAATTCAAAAAAGGATTCACCTGAGGCCAAGTCACTCATCCGACAGAACCTATCAGAAGTAATTGTGATCTATTTAAATGTTAATAGTACACACCACACACATCTTGAAAAAGCCCCCAGGGGTGAAACGCATTGATTGTGTGTAAAGAAAGAGATTTCCAGGAAAGAGACTTTACTACCTCTTACATCAGAATTTGGTGTTACATTGCACTTATCGTGTGTTCTGCACATATTGTGTATGTTACCCATTGACTTTGGGGATTTATTTATATATTGACAAACCCCTACATCGAACAAACTGTTACTGAACCCTATTGACACAATAGAGGAAGAATAACACTCCCACGTTTAAGAGGGCAATCTATTCACATTGTAAAGATTCCCAACAAAGATTCACACAGCTTTAGATGGATCTCAGAAGCCGGCCACAGCTGATGGCTTGAAGTCGCCTATGTCACATTCCAGTGATGTCAGACGCCATACACATGCGATAGCACAGAAGGAAGCGGCACTTATCCGCACAGCCAAATACCCACACCGCTGGAGCGGTCCAGAGCGGTCTAGGGGATTCCGCTACTACAACTTCAGGTTTCACTAACCAAAGAGGTAGATGGACAGCCATTGAAACTGACACAACAAAACTCATCAGTGCTAAGCTCCTACTGACTCTTCTTATTTTTATTTATTTTTTTTATTTATTTTTTTTATTTATTTTTTTGCGACTTTTATTATATATTTTTATATATTTTTTGGACCTTATTAATTTTTTCCTATATATTGCACATATAGTATTCTCTTTGATAGATTTTTTTGTCCTGGACATCCAGTGTTAGCGAATTTTATCTTTATGCCCCTTTTTTACTTATTTTTTAATTAATATCCATATTCAATTCATATTTTATTAGATTTGGTGCTAAATGAATATTAGGTGTTATTTATATATCAGATATTGTATTATTATTTTCCTTTATGATTTGCTCATTTAATTGATGAAATGTTTTAACTATATATGTATTTTATATATGTGTCACTGATATTTTAAATGGTTACTATTAAAGAATCTGTATTTTTGCAATCTGCCTTTTTCAAGCTAGTCCTAAATGCTTATTCTAGACTACTGAGTATATATATATCTGTATCTAACACAAATTTTAGCTGTATCCATCTTCCAGTCCAGTATTATTATAAATATTTATTGACTTATGCATTACGATTACATATCCACTGTATTATTATCTCATTATTAGGCATCCTTACATGAGATTTAAACACGCAGACAACTGCAGTACCAGATCTAACTGCGAAATATCCTCATAGCCAGGTTTCAAATAATTTCCTTTACCCCTTGCCCAGAGTGCAAATACTCAATACCCCTCTACATATATTAGATGTAGGAAATTCTGCCAGCCATGACAGCTGCCTGGACACCCCCCCCCCCCCGCGGCATTATCTTTTAAAACAATACACATTCTGAAGTAGACTGTCCCTTTAAGCGGCATAAACCCTAATGCAAACTGACCCCACTACATTAAAAAAACAAAGCAAAATCACACAACAGTAAAACACAACAATAAACCATTAACCAGAAATAAACAACAATAAAGATGCACAAAATCAACATAAGCAGCCATCACTAAACAATTCATTTTAAGCAAAGTACACAACCATAAGTAAACAACACATTAAGCAAAGTACATGTAAGAATATATAACCATAATGACCCCATTTTGTCTCTAGTAATCCATTTTGTGTAAGCATATCATTTTAAGATTAGTTCATTATATTTCATTATAAGGTAGTTATATAACACTTTATAACACTTTATCTCAATAATTTGTCCGATGGCCTTGTTATGTCTTTGGCGATGCACCCAGGTATACTTTTATCTAACACTCTTCACTTACTAAAAATACTCCTTTTTATTCCTTATTTTTAATGAAGTTCTTTGTTCCAAGCATACTGTGTAAGATGGTGTGGCTATGATTACGTCATTGTTTAACCCCATATACTGTAACTATTGTCTATAAAAGTATGTGATGCCTTAAATTAAACAGAACAGTGATGAGACTTTACTTGCTGCCTGTCTAATTGTTGTTCTCAAGATCTTGCCAAGTAACCCATTCAGTTCCAGGTGAAGGTGTAGAATACTGCTAAGTGTCAAGTGGGATTCACACAGAGCGTGGGATTCACACAGGGGTAAGTAAATAAGTGTTTTTATTCTGCTTTTCCCTCTGTGAATCTGAGCCCAAAGTCTGGCTGGCGTTAGTACTATATAAAGGGTTAAAGTCCCTTTATAAGGGGTTAAACTCCCCTGGATAGGTTTAAGTCCTGCTAGTAAGTGTGGGGTTGCGTAGATTTGCGTCCTAGCACAAGTTATAGCAAAAATTATAGTGTGAGTTAAAGTCTCACCTTATTTGTTTGCAAGTTAAAGTCTTGCGATAACGGAAGATAATTATTTTGTTTTAAGGGGTTTAAAGGGTTAAAAGTCCCTTGTTGCTTAATTGCTTATTTCTTTGCTAATCTTACTGTGTTATGAATGTGGGGTCTGTTCAAAGTGCTGTAGCTGTTTGTTGCATACTGCGCTTATGGAAAAAAGTTCCTGACTCCCTGTACATAATGTTGTAATGTGACATGACAGGATGTATCTTGAAAAATAGCTTGGTATGTGAAAACCCTTTCTTTTTGTTTTATGGTCTTTGCAGTAATGAAACGATGATTCTGTGCAACAGAGATTCTGTGTCTTTATGTGTAAGAAGTGTCTGTCCAATGTTTCACTGTGTCTCGTGTTACATGTAAAAGGTTTACTCCCCACTAAATATCTGATTTATTATCCTGTCTAAAAATAACTTGTTCATGTCTTAATTTGCAGAGAAATGGCCGTTCTTAGCAAGTTTAGACAATTTTAGATACATTTTAAATTTTGTGGAGAGTTCATCTTGAAGTATTTCTAATGTCCCTGATATGTTTGAAATATATGTTTTCCTTGAAGAGATACACCTAGATTACAAGTTTTGAGCGCCATAGGGAAAGTAAAGAATGCAGCAAAAGTTGCGTTATTTAATCCCCTATAGCGCTGCCATTGCAAGTTTAAAAAAAACCCGGCTTGCGCAGGCGATATGCAGATTTTGAGCTTGATACCGCACCAAAAGCAAGCGTTGTTTTGATGTGCTCGTGCACGCTTTCCCCATAGACATCAACGGGGAGAGCCGGCAAAAAAAAAGTCTAACACCTGCGATCGCGGAGACAAAAGCTCTGTAACGCAGCCCCTTTGATGTCTATGGGGAAAAAGAAAATACAGTTTAAACCTAACACCCTAACATAAACCCCGAGTATAAACACCCCTAATCTGCTGCCCCTGACATTGCTAACACCTGCCTACAGTTATTAACCCTTAATCTGCTGCTCTCGATATCACCACCACCTAAATAAAATTATTAACCCCTAATGTTCTGCTCCCGATATCACTGCCACTATACTAAAGTTATTAACTCCTATTCTGCCACACCCCAACATCGCCACAGCTATATTAAAGTTATTAACCCCTTTTTTGCCACTCCCCAACATCGCTGCAACTAAATAAAGTTATTAACCCCTAAACCTCTGGCCTCCCACATCATTACCACTAAAAAAACCTATTAACCCCTAAACCGCCAGCCCCCCACATCGCAACAACCTAAATTTTTATATCTCTATTTTTAAGCATTACAGGGATATTCTGTAGCAGATATAATATTTTAGGGAATAGTATTGTTTTTATTAGCATAATGCGTGGTATAAGTGCGATTGGGAGGTTAATCCAACTATTTAATTTATTCTGGATTTCCTTCAAACATTCTGAGACATTCAGATCATTCAGATCATTCTTGTGGGTTGTTACTTAGGGCTATGCCTAGATAATTTATATATTTAGTTTCTTTAAAGGGATGTTTTATACTACCTTTCACTGGTTTCCTTATCCATAATAGTTCAGATTTACTCAGATTAATTTTATAACCTGATACTGAACCAAAGAGTTGCACATTTTTTAAGAGTTTCGGTAAGTTAACTTCTAAATTACTTAAAAAGACCAACAGGTCATCTGCGTACAACGAGAGGATAAACTTATGCTCTCCTATACTGATACTGTCTAATTGGTCACATAACAAAATAGCCAAGGGTTCGAGTGATATATTAAATAAGAGTGGGGATAATGGACACCCTTGTCTTGTTCCTCTATAGAGAGGAAAATAATCTGTAGATGCATTATTTATAATAATAGACGAGACTGGGTTACTATAAATTAACTGTATGAAATTACTGAAGTGACCACTAAACCCAAATTTTCCTATTGTCATGAACAAGTGACTCCAACTTATTTAGTCAAATGCTTTTTCTGCATCTAAAGCTAGTAAGGCAGCATCCAGCATTCTTCCTGTCTTTCCTTTCAGCTTGTTCCAGAGGTAATCTAGAATAATCATGGTCTTTCGTATGTTCTTTACTGGATTTCGCCCATTCATAAAGCCTACTTGATTCTCATGTATAATACCTTTAAGTGCAGGTTGCAATCTACTAGCTATAATTGATGTTAGCAACTTATAGTCTACGTTTAGTAGTGATATGGGTCTATAAGACTCTACCTTCTCTGGATCCTTTTTTTTCTTCAGGATAAGCGAAATGTTGGATGCTGTAAAATATCTAGAACATCTTGTTTGTGACCTGTAATAATTATTAAACAACCTGCATAACGTTAGAGTCCCTTCTTCTTGTAAAATTCTATAAAATTCTAATGGGAGGCAATCTGGTCCTGGGGCTTTATTCAGTTTGGCTTGTTTGATAGCCATGCTTACTTATTGTATTGTAATTGGTAGATTTAATTCTTCAACTTCCTCATGTGAAATTCTAGGCAATTTTAACTTAGACCAAAACAGACTCCTATATATATGGTTTGGAGGTTCTGCCTTATAAATACTCTGAAAATATTTCTTCTGTCTGTGTATATATATTCTCATTCTGTTTAATAGCTGCAATCAGATTACTGCCTCTAGGTTTAGAAATTCTAGCCAGATATTTTGCTGCTCTTCCTGTAAACCCTCTGTATAGAGCCTTTTGCTTTAACCCCTCTTGGGTAGCCTTTTGTTTTAAGAAAATATCCCTCTGAGTTTTGACATTCATGTATTTCTTCCAACTTTCATTACGTCTAGAGGCAATATATGCATTATACACATTTCTCACTGTACTTGAGAGTTGTAGCTCTTTCTGTTTAGATTTTTTTTGAGTCTACATAGATATGACTTAATCTTGCCTCTAAGTACGGCCTTTGCGGCCTCCCAATAAATTTTGGTTTTCTCGGTATAACTCTCATTAAAGCTCTGGTATTCTGCCCATTCAAGCTTTAAGAAATTCTGAAAATTACTATTAGTTAAGATATTTGGGAAAAAATAAACTATTATTGCTTATTGCCCCCCTTTTTAAACGCATTACTACCAAATTCCAGAGAAATAACTGCATGGTCTGACAGGACGATATCTTTTATATCAGTCTTGCATTCGAGTCCCATCAGAGCCTCTGCTATTAAAAATATGTCTATTCTGGATAAACTTTGATGACTTGGTGATACACATGTATATAACTTAGCATCTGGGTGCTGGATCCTGCAAATATCTCTCACCCCAAGTTGACTAAATCATTTTTTAAATATACAAGTCTTTCTATCTCTTCTATGCGGATCCTTCTTCCCCGCCCTATCCAGATTAGGCAAAGGTGTTAAATTAAGGTCCCCTGCTATTATTAGATTTTTTTCCCATAAACTCTAACAATCTATTTGTAAGTCCATTCCAGATTTGACTATCTATTACATTGGGACCATATATATTACAAATTACAAACGGGATTGCATTAATTTTTATTTTAAGAATTTGAAATCGACCTCCAGTATCCTCCTCTATACCTGTTATCTCGTAGGATAGTTGTTTATTAACCAAAATTGGCAACCCCTTCTTCCTATTCTCCCCTACTAGAGCAATAACTTCTCCAACCCATTTTGTTTTTTATTTAATTGTTTCAGGTTCATTTAGATGGATTTCCTGAAGCATTACCAGATCAGGTTTATAGAGCCCTAGTTGTTTAATAATGGCTTTCCTCTTTATTGGGGAGGTTATCCCACCTACATTCCATGACTAAAAATTCAGGGGATTCAGACCCATTCCCACTCTAGTAAATATAATGTGCGTGCCTTAAGAAGAAAAGGGGGGGGGGGAGAAAAAAAATAAATAAAAAATACAACCACTCGCATTCACCCACAAACACACACATAAGATCAATCTCTTCCATACCATAAGTATGTATAAACCAAGTCCTGACTACCTAATCTTGAGAACACTTATTCATTATATACACTGCTCTTTGCAAAAAACTTGCGCATCTTTAGTAGTGTTCAACACTTTTTGTACCCCGTCCACTGTTAGCACTAACTTGGCCGGATACAACATCTTAACATTATAATTCGCATTTAAAAGCTTAGAACAAAACGGAGACATTTCTTTCCGCCTTGCTGCAGTCTCACTAGAAAAGTCTTGAAAAATTAAAATTTTGTGCTGGTCTATCATGAGTGGGTATGCCTTTTTGTAATGTCTAAGAAAGTTCACTTTATCTTGGAAATTTAGAAATTTTAGAACTATAGGCCTAGCATTAGTGTTATCCTTTCTCGTATAACGTGCTGCACCTGTTCTGTGTACCCTCTCTATGGACACTGGGACATCAGTATTAATTCCAAGACTCTAGGGAAGGGTAGCCGTAGCAAAATGCATCAAGTTTTGGTACTTGCTATCTTCTGGAAGACCGATAATTCTTAGATTATTTTGTCTTGATCAGTCTTACAGGTCTTCCACCCTGGCCTGTAGCTTGTCAAGCCTCCTATTGTATTCGGCATTGATTGGTTCAGCTAAATTTAATTTATCCTCTATCTCTCAAAATCTAATCTCTACTTCCAGTAATCTTGTGGAGAACTGTCGTACCTCAGCCGTAAGGCTGTGTAAATCGTGTTTGATCTCTGATTTCATATTATCCAATTGTGGTGTAATTACCTTAGTTATCTATGCTATGAGTTCCTGCATATCCATATTCACCTCACTCTGTGTTTGCGATATTTCTAATGTCTGTTCAGCTCGTTTGGACATTTTTTTGTCTTTCTGTTTAACAGGCATATTAGGGGAAGAATTCCTACTTGACAAAATAAATTTATCCATATACATATGGGTTAAGGGAGCCCACTAGAAGGCCACTAGTGAGAATAGTGTCACACTAATAACCGTGTATAATTATATCGTGTCTTAGATATGTGCATTCAAATGTGTTTACATTCAGCTTATTAAATATATATCATATTCCCAGAGCTGTGGGAAAAGTAATATAGGGAAGAAGAGAAAAAGAAAAAAAAAAGGAAAAAGTGCTTGTGCTTGTGATTATGGAGCAATTGAAAGCTCCTAGACGTGCCCAGAAAACAAAACAAGAATGGCCTAAATAGAAGCTTCCTAAACTCTATATGCTTTTAAACCTCACAGAGCTTATAAGATCTACCACATACTTATATATACATCTTCATTTGTAGTTTTTGTAAATTTCAATAAGAAGCAATAACAGTTGGCTTTAGATCAATATTGCTATCACACAATTCTATATGCCTTGCAAGTTTCCACTTGGAGGTGTTTGGCTGTGTATTAATTCATACCTTAAGATGACTGTTCCCTATCCAATTATTAACAGTTTTACCTTCTAACTCAATCTTATTATATAGGTTAAGGTCAGATTATAAAGCAGTTTCCATAAGCCTCCTATCACAGTTGAGGCTACAAAGCAAGAGGTGTATAGAGCAAAACAGAGAGCCCTTCTATTAGGATCTCAAGTAGTTCTACTTAGTTAGTGTTTGTACATGTATAACAACCTTTAATACAGATATGCTCATATATATCTCCTAACATTGATTCCTGAGCTATGGGGACCTTACTGGCCTAGTTGGAAGAGTGGCGCTGGGCCTACCATCCACCTCCTGATCTATATTGCACATACACACAGTATCTTGTTCATCTGTATATGCAGCTACCCTCATACAATTATATGCCAATATAAATCAGATATTTAGCACGTACTAATCACAATTTAGTTACAGTATTTAAATCTATTTAGAACAGAGATGTGTCCATATGCCGATGTTCCCCAAGTCTCTATGTGTACCAAGTCCAAATGCAGCGAAAGCCAGCACTTTCACTTGCAATAAATACCCCGGCTATCTTCCAAGATGTGGCAATTCAATCAGAGTCCCCTATGCAGTTACACGTTGTACAGTCATCAGTTATTAATGTCACCAACCTTGCCAGTCCCGACCATCCGACCATATGCCAAACATTCACTGCCTCACCTGGGGCTGTATTTGTTTCCAGCGACCTTTTCAGCGTTGCACCATGGAGCCGGTTACTGGTAGATCGCTTGCAGCTGATGCATGTAATCGTAGTCCAGCACACTGTGTCCTCACTTACAACCTCTTTGAATCCTGAGGATCAGTATCAGCAGCCACCTCCTTCACACGAGCCTTCTCTCGAGGGACCGCTCTCCACGCTGTCACCACTCCACCACAGGGGCAGCAAACTTACCGGCCACAGGGCCGTGGGGCTTGCCTGTCACCGTGCTGGTCCACACACCCGCTAGAGTGCAGCCGAGCACCTCACCTGACTGCCAGACCTCCGGCCTCTGAGCGTCCCTCACCTGGCATCGCTGCAGGTGTGTTCACAATAGAATAATAGTTCTGCTGCTAAGTAATATTTCTAGCAGTTCCTTTTCCAGGTGTTAAATCCGTTATAGCCAGAAGATAGCTTTTTTTCGACAATCGCTTCCCATTAGGTGTAAGAAGACAGTCCCAGCGATACTGTATTATCGAGCTTAGCTATGTTTCAGGGCCGTAAGACCTAGGCCACTATATCTTGTCCATTCCATCAAGCATACAGACCCGGTCGGCTGTACTCCTGGAGCCAATAACCAAGGGGCCGCAGGATTTACCCGTCCCCTGGCTCGCGTACACAGTCCCAGTATAATATATAGCAGTCGGGAGACCTTTGGCATAAGGACCGCTATTACCTCTTGAGCCGGCAAATGTGTTGTATCAGATCCGCGGTTATTCTGTTATGTATGCGGGAGGACCTGTTGCTGTTTGCAGCCCTTCTGAGAATCTTCTGTTACACTTGTATCACGTTTGCAGTTAGTCGGTTACTATTTGCATCACATTTACAAGTAACCTGTTACAAGTTGTATCAACGCTCAGTGCAAGGTATTATATAATTTGTAACAAGTTTGCTTCAGCCACGAAGCTTATAGTTGCCTGTGCCAGACTTCCACTTCATTGGATCCCAGACCCGATGCCCAGGCCGGCATAACTCCCATGGCCAAAGGGCGCTTGAAGGTGAGGGTTGATAGTCAGAGCTGGAGGCAAGAGACACACAGCGTGCAACACCTTGCTTGCTCTTCCCTCAAACGGAAGTCATTATGCAACAACCTAAATTAAACTATAACCCTAACCCTAACATAACCCTAACCCTAACACCCCCTAACGTTAACATAATTAAAATAGAGCTAAATTAAACTTACAATTATTAACTAAATAAACCTATTAACCCCTAAACCACCAGCCCCCCACATCGCAACAACATAAATTAAACTATATTAACCCCTAAACCTAACCCTAACGTAACCCTAATCCTAAACCTAACACCCTCTAACTTTAACATAATGAAATTAGATCTAAATTAAATTTACAATTATTAACTAAATAATGCCTATATAAAACTAGACACTTACCTTTCAAATAAAACATAAGGTAGCTACAATATAAATAATAGTTACATTGTAGCTAGCTTAGATTTTATTTTTATTTCACAGGTAAATGACAAAGTTCCGTCAAAAAACGTCTCTTTTTCGTGCAAAAAAAGTTTGCGCCAAAAATGACGCAATAAAGTCTAGCATTTGACGCACCCGCGGGCCTAACACCCGCAATTGCAAAAAGTAGTCAAATTGAAAAAAGACTAAACCCCAGGTAAGAAATAAATTTCTTAAAGTGTTTATATTCCCAAATATGAAACTGACAGTCTTCAGAAGGAACTACCTGAACCTGACTCATGGCAAATATAAGTACAATACATATATTTAGAACTTTATATAATTTGCATAAAGTGCCAAACCATAGCTGAGAGTGTCTTAAGCAATGAAAACATACTTACCAAAAGACACCCATCCACATATAGCAGATAGCCAAACCAGTACTAAAACAGTTATTAGTAGAGGTAATGGTAAATTGAGAGTATATCGTCGATCTGAAAAGGGAGGTAGGAGATGAATCTCTACGACCGATAACAGAGAACCTAGGAAAAAGACCCCCATTAGAGAAATCATCGTATTCAATAGGTGATACTCCCTTCATGTCCCTCTGACATTCGCTGTACTCTGAGAGGAATCGGGCTTCAACAATGCTGAGAAGCGCATATCAACGTAAAAATCTTAGCACAAACTTACTTCACCACCTCCATAGGAGGCAAAGTTTGTAAAACTGAATTGTGGGTGTGGTGAGGGGTGTATTTATAGGCATTTTGAGGTTTGGGAAACTTTGCCCCTCCTGGTAGGATTGTATATCCCATATGTCACTAGCTCATGGACTCTTGACAATTACATGAAAGAAATTTGTATTTATTTTAACTAGGTAGACTAGTTAGTAAATAGTTATTAACTATTTACTAACTACCTACCTAAAATAAATACAAACTTACCTGTGAAATAAAACCTAACCTGCCTTACACTAAAACCTAACATTACAAAAAATAAAAAAACCTACCATTACAAAAAAAAATAATAATCTAAAAAAAATAAAGATTATTCCTATTCTAACACCCTTAAAAAAAATAAAAAAATAATAATAACAAAATAAAAAAGCCTATTCTAGAATAAACTACCAAGGGCCCTTAAAAGGGCCTTTTGGGGGGCCCTTAAAAGGGCCTTTTGTAGGGCATTGCCCTGAGTTAAACAGTTCTTTTGCTCCAAAAAAAAGAAATACAAACACCCCCTAACACTAAACAAACCACCATCCCCCAAACTACCAATGGCCCTTAAAGGGGCCTTTTGGGGAGCCCTTAAAAGGGCCTTTTGTAGAACATTGCCCTAAGGTAAACAGCTATTTTGCTAAAAAAAACAAAAAACTAAAAATATACATTACACAAAATAACAAATTATCAAAAATAAAAAAAAATATTCATATTCTAATACCCATAAAAAAACACCCCAAAATAAGAAACCTAATCTAGAATAAACTACCAATGGCCCTTAAAAGGACCTTTTGTAGGGCATTGCCCTAAAGATAGCAACTCTTTTAGTCAAAAAAATTACAAAGACCCACTAACATTATAAACCCCCACCCCCCAACCCACAAAATAAACAAAACTATCTAAAAAGCCTAAGCTACCCATTTCCCTGAAAAGGTTATTTGTATGGGCATTGCCCTTAAAAGGGCATTTAGCTCTTTTACTGCCCAGACCCTAAACTAAGAAAAAAAAACACCTAAAAAAACCTTTAAAAAGCCTAACACTAACCCTTTGACGATCCACTTACAGTTTTTGAAGTTTCGCTTGAACGATCTTCATCCCGGAGTTGAAGTCCTTATCCAGGCGACGAGAAGTCTTCATCCAGGCGGCATCTTCTATCTTGATCCCGGAGGCACGAAGCGGGGGCATCTTGAAGACATCTGGCGTGGAGCATCCTCTTCATAGGGTCGCCATCGTACACTGAATCTTCAATGCAAGGGATGCAATTCAGGATGGCGTCCCTTGCATTCCTAATGGCTGAAAATTTTTAATAGGGCTATTAGATTAGGTGTAATTCTTTTTTATTTTGGATTTTTTATTTTGGATAATTTCGTTTGTTATTTTCCGGAATTTAGTGTTTGTTATTTTTTGTAACTTAGTATTTTTTTGTTTTTGTATTTAGATACTTTGTCATTTTTAGAGTAGTGTTAGGATTTTTTTAATGTGTAGTTTTGTTTAATTTAATTAGTAGTTAGTTTAATTTTAGTTTAATTATTATATTAGTTTAAATGGTAGTTTAAACTTAGTTTTTTTGATTTGACAGGTAAATTTTAATTTAATTTAAGCTAGAGAAATTCTAATTTTAATATAAAGTTAGGGGGTTGATAGGTTTAGGGGTAAATAGTTTAATTTAGTTTACTGCGATGTGGGGGCTTTCAGTTTATGGGTTAATAGTTTAGTTTAGTATATTTCGTTGTGTTGGGCTTGCGGTTTAGGGGTTAATAGGTTTATTATAGTGGCGGTGGTGAAGGGCTTAAAACCTTTAGTATAGTTGGGGCCATGTGGGCGGACAGCAGATTAGGGGTTAATAATATTTAAATAGTGTTTGCGATGGGGAGGGCGGCGGTTTAGGGGTTAATAACTTTAGTATAGTGGTGAGGATGTCAGGGAGTGGCAGAAAAGGGGTTAATATTTTTTGAAAGTGGCGGCGATATCGGGAGCGGCAGATTAGGGGGCTAAGAAATTTAGTGTTTGCGATACAAACTCCCACCCCCCCAACCCACAAAATAAACAAAACTATCTAAAAAGCCAAAGCTACCCTTTGCCCTGAAAAGGTTATTTGTATGGGCATTGCCCTTAAAAGGGCATTTAGCTCTTTTACTGCCCAGACCCTAAACTAAGAAAAAAAAACACCTAAAAAACCTTTTAAAAGCCTAACACTAACCCCTTGACGATCCACTTACAGTTTTTGAAGTCTCGCTTTAATGATCTTCATCCCGGAGTTGAAGTCCAGGCGATGAGAAGTGTTCATCCAGGCGGCATCTTCTATCTTGATCCCGGAGGCACGAAGCGGGTCCATCCTGAAGACATCCGGCGCGGAGCATCCTCTTCATAGGGTCGCCATTGTACACTGAATCTTCAATGCAAGGGACGAGATTCACGATGGCGTCCCTTGCATTCCTATTGGCTGAAAATTTTGAATCAGCCAATAGGAATTAGGGCTGCTAAAATCCTATTGGCTGTTCAAATCAGCCAATAGGATTTAAGCAGCTCTCATTCTATTGGCTGATTCGAATTAACCAATTGAATGAGAGCTGCTTAAATCCTATTGGATGATTTAAACAGCCAATAGGATTTTAGAAGCCCTAATTCCTATTGGCTGATTCCAATTTTTCAGCCAATAGGAATGCAAGGGACGCCATCTAGAATCGCGTCCCTTGCATTGAAGATTCAGTGTACAGTGGCGATCATATGAAGAGGATGCTCTGCGGGGGGTTAGTGTTAGGCTTTTTTAAAGTTTTTTTGGGAGGTTTTGTTTTTTTAGTTTAGGGTCTTGGCAGTAAAAGAGCTAGATGACCTTTTAAGGGCAAATCCCATACAAATTCCCTTTTCAGGGCAATGGGTAGCTTAGATATTTTAGAATTAGGTTTTTTATTTTGGGGGTTTGGTTGGGTGGTGGGTTTTACTGTTGGGGGTGTCTTTGTGTTTTTTTACAGATAAAAGAGATGATATCTTTGGGGCAATGCCCCACAAAATGCCCTTTTAAGGGCAATTGGTAGTTTATTGTAGGCTAGTTTTTTTTTTTTTTTGGGTGGGCTTTTTTATTTTGATAGGGCTATTAGATTAGGTGTAATTCTTTTTTATTTTGGATAATTTCGTTTGTTATTTTCCGGAATTTAGTGTTTGTTATTTTTTGTAACTTAGTATTTTTTGGTTTTTGTATTTAGATACTTTGTAATTTTTAGAGTAGAGTTTTTTTAATGTGTAGTTTAGTTTAATTTAATTAGTAGTTAGTTTAATATTAGTTTAATTATTATATTAGTTTAAATGGTAGTTTAAACTTAGTTTTTTAAATTTGACAGGTAAGTTTTAATTTAATTTAAGCTAGAGAAATTGTAATTTTAATATAAAGTTAGGGGGTTGATAGGTTTAGGGGTAAATAGTTTAATTTAGTTTACTGTGATGTGGGGGCTTTCGGTTTAGGGGTTAATAGTTTAGTTTAGTATATTTCGTTGTGGGGGGCTTGCGGTTTAGGGGTTAATAGGTTTATTATAGTGGCTGTGGTGAAGGGCTTAAAACCTTTAGTATAGTTGGGGCGATGTGGGCGGACAGCAGATTAGGGGTTAATAATATTTAAATAGTGTTTGCGATGGGGGAGGGCGGCGGTTTAGGGGTTAATAACTTTAGTATAGTGGTGAGGATGTCAGGGAGTGGCAGAAAAGGGGTTAATATTTTTTGAAAGTGGCGGCGATATCGGGAGCGGCAGATTAGGAGGTTAAGAAATTTAGTGTTTGCGATGCGGGAGGGCCTCAGTTTAGGGGTTAATAGGTAGTTTAAGGGTGTTAGTGTACTTTTTAACACATTAATTAGGAGTTTTATGTTACAGGTTTGTAGCGTAAAACTCATAACTACTAACTTTAGATGGCGTTACAGATCTAGTCGTTTTAGGCTGTAATACTCGCTTTTTAGACAGAACGCGAAACTCGTAATACCAGCACTATGGGAATCCCATTAAAAAATGTCATTTTTACAAGTGCGGTACTGACGTTGCGTTACAGGTTAAAAGGCTTGCGGTACACCTATACTAACAAGACTTGTAATGGCTGCGTTAGGGAAAATTATGCGTTATGGGCCACAACGCTGCTATTTGACTCATAACGCACAACTCGTAATCTAGGTGATAGAACATTAATAAAATGTGTTTCCTGTGTCTTTAAAAGTTTGATGTATGTTAAAATTGCTTAAGAATAAATGTTGGCAGTGAATTCATTGAGTGAAATATTTATGCTATGCAAGTTGAGATGAATGTGTATTTCTTACAATCGCTGCAAAAACTGACCTTGGTGCTTCTTTCCCTCCCCCCCCCCAGTTTTTTTTTGCTGGTAATTAATTTAACTGTGTGTGTATCAGTGTTTCTTAGCTACGAAATCTGAGGCTGTAATGATTTGCTTGAAGTGTTATTGCTGTAACGTGATTTTAAAGTAATGTAATCATAAAAATGTGTACAATGCTTAATTCTGTGAGCAAATAATAGGATTGATGAGAGATTTGCTGTGTCTAAGGCATATAAATATATTGTTTTTGCAAGTGAACTAATTAAGGAATTTGTAAGTACGATGATGTACGTGATTTTAGGTCTGGTAAATAAGAGAGTTTTTCTGGCAAGTGATTAAAATTTGATTTAAGTATGTACAAGATTAATGTGAAAAAAGAGAAAAGAAAAGACTATACGCTGTATGTTATTAAATGTATGTAAAGTATTTGGGTCTGTTTCTTTTGCAAGTGGAGTAATTCAGTAGCATTTTAATATAAACTGGTAACATATTACTGTGTAATATTATTTATGCTGTGATGGCTCTCATTTAAATATACAAACAAACACACAAGCAGTGCGCTCTATCATGTCCTCACCGCATATGGACAGCACTTCCGGTTTTCGGCACACCGGAGAGTGGGGATGACATCACAGTCACATGAACCAGTAGGGAACGATAGCGTATCCGTCCTATACGCTAGACAAGTAAGAGATCCAATACAAAAAAGTAGTAGTTCCAATGCCGGTTAAGAGTAGAAAGTTCCTTTATTGTCATGCACATTAAAAGCACCAACGAGCACAGTACAGTGCTGTGCCTTAGCTGAACTGTACTGTGCTCGTTGGTGCTTTTAATGTGCATTTAAATATATGCAGGTAATGATACAGTAAAGAAATAGAATTTTAATGGTAAATAATACAAGTTTCCTAACTATGGCTTGGTTGTATATTTAATATACATATTATAAATGGTCAGCCCTTGAAGGGACAGTACACTGTAAAATTGTTTTTATGTTGATGTATTTTCAATGATTTTTTACACCAGCTGTATAGTATCAAGTTTAGGAGAAATTGCATTTGCAGGTTTATGTAATGATCGTGGGATATCTCTCTATCAGACCAAACTTGGCCAGTAGTCTTCTTATCCCGGCGTCAAGTGGAATGATAGGATATATCCCAGAGCAGAGTAAGTTAGTGAAATGAGGTAAGCAGTACTCACGGTAGACTGGGTAGTCCTTCAGGGCAATAAGAAGAAGACAGAGAATGGTCAAGCCAGGCTGAGTCCAGCAACAGGAAGGCAATCCAGCAGTAAAGCAGCTCAGGGCTGAAACAATAAAAAGAGCAGGAACAGGCGGGTATCAGCAACAAATGAAATCAGGCAGTGTTCAGTAAGAGTATAGCAATTCAACATTTCAGGGGTTAAGCAAGCAGAGTGGTCAGACAGGCAAAGTTCGGCAACAATATGGCAATCCAGTAGTTCAGGGGTTAAGCAAGCAGAGTGGTCAGACAGGCACTGTTCAGTAACAGTATAGCAATTCAGTAATTCAGGGGTTAAGCAAGCAGAGTGGTCAGACAGGCAGAGTTCAATATCAGTATAGCAATCCAGGAATTCAGTAACACAGCACCCAGGAGCGCAAGAATGAACACCTATACTTGGGCAGTTAAGATAGTGAGAAACTTACATAGGCGCAGGATTCGTGCCACAGGAGATCTGGACCGGCTTCAGAGAGGAAGAGACGTGGGGCTATGACGTTATCGCTGCACGCTCACAGGAATTGCTGCATCCCTGGCAATACCCAGAGCAGCAACCACTGCATCCCTGGCAACAGCCAGAGTGGCGCAAGGGAGCGGCTTGACAGCCTATTATAATTGGTTGAGTTTCAGGTAATAGCATATCTCATTGTCCTTATCTGATAATTGTCTGGAAAACCAAAGCTCAAAACTTAGACAGAACAATAGAAAATTGTCATTTTATTACTTTACTATCCTGTACCCCACGGAGAGTGTAATTTCTTCTTCTGACAGTGGTTACTTAGTCTATTCAATAGGTGAGGCTCCAGTATACAAACTTTTACTATAAGTGGGTATAACACAGGCTGAATTAGTTATTTCAAATGCCAAAATAGGGGTGAAGGAGCTACTTGTAAATAATTGAATACTATCTATCAGATAAAATTGATTATTGGGAACAATTTAAAGGGGGAAAGAATTTTGGGTAAACTGTCCAGTATACAAACTTTTACTATAAGTGGGTATAACACAGGCTGAATTAGTTATTTCAAATGCCAAAATAGGGGTGAAGGAGCTACTTGTAAATAATTGAATACTATCTATCAGATAAAATTGATTATTGGGAACAATTTAAAGGGGGAAAGAATTTTGGGTAAACTGTCCTTTTAATTTCGTAGTGTAAATTATTATTATTCCTTTCAAAAATTTAATTTTGTTGTATACAATTGTTATATTTAGTCAGAGAGCTGCAAAAATGTTGAATAGCAAATTGTATAAAAAAATAAACTAAATAATTGTGTATTTATTAAAATCCTGATTATATTAAAGTATAGCATAGCATGTAACGGCTACGTGGCTGGTTACTGCCGCCAATAGACTGGGTTCTAAAGCTTTTCCCAAATTATTTGTGACAAACCTGATTCTTTAATAGTGGGTTTGCACTGTGCATACAAGCAGAAATCATAGAGCAGTAGCAATGCCATTATTTTCTGACCTTTCCCAGAATATAGTATTGTGTGTTCTCTTTGTCAGTTTATGGTTAGGGATTTTATTTGTAAATGTGCAGCTAGAGTTTATTGTTCTTCTAAAGTGATTGCATTATTAGCATAATTTCATAGTATTGTGCAGGGTAAAATTTACAAAACCATAGCTAAAGGTTGTTATAGTATTTTAATTATCTGTAGTGTTTTGTTAGAATGTAGTATTTCTAAGTGCTGTGTTTCAGTGAGTGTAAGTATATGTGCTTGCTTTCAGGTTGATTCTGTTTGTTAAAAGTTTGTGCCTGTTGTTAATGTTTTGTTTTGCATAGTGGACAGTTGTTTTTAAATGATTTCTTAGATAATGCTTTTATTTTCAGGGAATGTGTTTGGAAGGATGGTGTATGAATGTAATATTGAGGTGTATTTGATTTTGCCTGATTTTAAGGATACTACTTCTTTTAGGAGTGCATGGATTGTCTTTTAGTTTGCTCTCATATTGTGTTTGCGTGACACATAGGGGTCCATTTATCATTGTGCGGATGGACATGATCCGCTATAGCGAACCATGTCCGCCGCACATCGATAAATGTTGAGAGCATACACTGTCGGCATTTATTATTGCACCAGCAGTTCTTGTGAACTGCTGGTGCAACGCCGCCCCCTGCAGATTTGCGGCCAATCCGCGATGTCTGTCCGCCACCTCAAAGCAGGTGGACAGGTTATGGAGCATCGGTCCATTCGGAGCTTGATAAATAGACCCATAGGGTGTTTCACGTGAACAAAGGGGGGAGTATTGCTGAGTATCTTTATTTATGTGATTTGGGTGATTGTTTTTAAGTAAGAAAATGCACCTAAAATATTTAGACAAGTTGTATTTGTATTTGCAGGATGAGATCATGGAGCTGTATCCAAAGGGAAAAATTAAACACTAACTAAATTATTTTTTAGTTTTTCATATTTAGGTAAATCTGTACAGATAAAATTCCATAGTAAAAGTTGCTGAACTATCTTTTGGATCCATTATTTGCATTGCACGCTGGTACCAGCCACAGAACTGGACTCTGGGTAATATATGACTGTTTCCTATGATGTGTGGCTTCAGAACATAAAGACTATCCTTCTCTGGATTGTGCTTTGACTGTTAGAGTTGAGGACCTGTTACAGAGTCATACACAGCTAAATTAGGGGAGTATTGTTTTTTTTTTTTAAGTTTTCAAACAAGCTTTATTGAGAAAAGAATAAGACAAACCAGCGTTATTTTTCAGTACACATCAAATGTCGGATCACTAGTGGCTGTTTCTGTGTTACAATCTGAAGCCAAAGAGTCACTTTCTTTTCCCTGCTATAATTATTTGTAGATTGTCCATAGTCTTTGAGCTTGTTTCAGCGAGCTAAGCTACTCGCCATGTTAAATAAGTCTTATCATTAAATAAACTTGTTCTTTGGAATTTAACACCAGGATCTAAATTTTGGTATTCCTTGAGAGACTCAGCTTCTTTGCTGCATACCGCTGAGTTTGAATTTGTATTTGGATTACTTGTATTTAGGAGTACTTTATAGGACAGAGTTGTAGAGTTAAGTAAAGAGTAAGGAGGACAGAGTGGAGAGAGAAAAAAAAAAGAAGAAAAAGGGGGGTGGGAGGGAGGAGGGGGAAGGAGAGTCAAGGGAAGGGGAGGTGGACCTGTGAGAGTGAGGACTGCTTCCCGTGAGGGTAGGGCGGGGCCCGGACCCCAATTAGTATGGTGTAGTCGTGAGTGCAAGTATGCGTTATAACCCCTTTCCCGCCCATGCAAGAGTCATCAATTCATGTGTGGTTAGTTTTCCCGTTTTCAGATAATGATATCTTTCCAGTCTAAGTAATTCCCCCACCCTGACCCTCCAATCTCCCATTTTTGGGACTCAAGCTTTTTTCCAGAGGGCCGGTATTAGACCCTTCGCTGCATTCAACATCAACAGGAGAAGTAAGTATTTATCTTTGTACACTTAATATGAAAAAGGAAGAAAGAGTTGCACCAAAATAAGATGCAATTCAAAGACCAGGATCTTTGAATTGCATCTTATTTTGGTGCAACTCTTTCTTCCTTTTTCATATTAAGTGTACAATTCTATTTACCAGGTAGCTAGAACTTTGTATTATTTAAAATAATTTGGTATCATCTCTTCAATTGTTTGTTTTGTTAAGTATTTATCTTCCCCTATGATTTTTGGTAAGTCATAGTAAATCAGATAGGAAGGTTTTGGCGGGATTATGATTATGATATTTTGCTCATTTCTCCTATCACCTCCTCCCAGTAAGTTTGTATACGTGGACAGGTCCACCATATATGCAGTAGGGTTCCCTCCCCTTCACAGCCCCTCCAGCACCCCCCACCCACATGCGGGTAGATTCTATGTAGTCGTTGGGGGTCATGTACCACCTGCTCAGTAACCTATAGTGTGCTTCCTGTATTCTCATTGAGATCGAGGCCTTTCTTGCTCTAACAAAGATCTTGGCCCAGTCTTTCTCCCCTATGTCTAGGTCGAGTTCTGTTTGCCAAGTTGAGGTATATGTCGGTAAGGTAGTGCCCCCCTTCGTCATAAAAGTCTTGTATAGGTGCGATATTAAGTGAGTTGGGGTCTGTGTCATTGAGCATAGGGTTTAAAAAAATGTTCTGTTTCTAGTCAATTACTTTTTTTCTTTGTGCGTTCGGAAGTAATGGTCTATCTGGGCCACCCTGTACCATGACACAAAGATATCTGGTGCAAACATATTCTGCTTGTGTTTTGAGTTTATCATTCTGTATTAGGCCAGAGATAGAAGCCTCCGCCAGAGCATAGGATTCTCCTGTGACATGTGGCTTGTATTCCATTCCCAAATATGGGTTTTCGCGGACTGGAGTGTTTGGGGAATAGGGAGAGGATAAGTACAGATCTTCATTAATTAGCTTATCCCATCTCTTGAACACCTCCCCGATCATGGGGTATTGTGCAGTGGTGGGCGGGCGTTTTTTAGCTGAGTTCCAGGCCAAGGTGCCTACGTTCCCTCTTCCCAGGAGGTCGCTATCTATCTGAAACCATGCTTTATTACGCATATTCTGGCACCATTCGACCAGTCTCTGCAAAGATATGGCCTTTTGGTATGCTTTTAGGAGGGGGATTCCCAGTCCCCCTCTATCTCTGGGCATATAGGTGGTATGTTTTCTGATCCTAGGTTTTACACCATTCCACACATATGCTTCCAGTGTAGCCTGGATCTGCTGTATGTATGCTATGGCCGGTGTCAATGGTACAGTCTGCATAATATATAACACCCTAGGTAAAATATTCATTTTTTTTTTTTTTTTATTGAGACAACATATTAAACAACAGTATGCCAACAGATATAAAATTGGAGGTACAATGTAATGTCATTGAATAATACAATTAAATGTCAAATATTGCATACTTTTATATAACAAAAAAAGAAAGAGTGAATAAGAAACATGGAAATAAGGATGAAAGCAAGTCTATACGGTAAGTGGGTCTCTTTTCTGGAAGTGACGCTTTGTAAATACAGGTTTAGATATTGAGTCTGTGTTTAAAGATGATATTGGTACTCAACATGATAGAGATATAGAATACTGGGATTTATATAACACGGACATAATGGGTTATAGAGGGGAAGAGAGAGGAGAAGAGAAGCAGGGAGAGAGGAGAGAGAGAAAAAAAAAAAAAAAAAAAAAAAAAAGGGGAGAGGGGGTGAAGGAACGGGAAAGCAGAAGATGATTAATGAGTCTATGGTGTGGTTTAAGGGCTTGAGGACCAGTTGGGGAACCTAGTGAGCCATGGGAGCCAAATTTCATGGAAGGCATTAGTGCTATCAAGTACTCTGAACGAGTATTGTTCCATTTGGCCAATGTAATGTGTAGATGAGATTACCTGAGAGAGAGTTGGCGACCTCTCCTCTCTCCAAGCTCTAGCTAGGGTCAGTTTTGTGGCCATGAGGACATACATCGTGAGTGCTTCTCCAGAGGTGGTAAGGTCAGACATTCGCATGTGTAAAAGGGCAACCTCAGGGGTAAATGGGGGGGTGAGGCCTAATGCCCGAAGGAGTGTAAATACTTTCTTCCATAATGGCTGAATTATTGGGCAAGACCACCATATGTGGAGTGGAGAACCAAGCATCTTGCATCCTCTCCAGCACTCTGGAGATTGGGAGTGATAGATCTTGTGTAGGATGGTTGGTACATGGTGCCAACGGACCAAAATCTTATAATGTAGTTCCCACAGTGTGGCACAATGGAGGATCTTTTTGGTTGTTTTAATTCTGGCATGCCAATCCTCTAGAGTAAGGGTAAGACCGATTTCTCTCTCCCAGGCCTAATGCTGTGAGATTTTTTGCGAAGGAGCCGGGTTAATAAGTAAATTGTAGTGAAGGGTCAGGAGATGTCGGAGAGCGTGAGCTCCCCGCCATGCTTTCTCCCATGTGGTTAAAGGGCGTAGAGTTTGTTTAGGGTAACCCCAAGTGCGTAAGCGAGTGCTCAATCGGAATCCCTCAAAGTGTAATTTAGGTGGAAGTTGAAATTTCGCACACATTGCTGGGTGTGAGAGCCATGTATCTAGCTCATAGAGGTCGGAGACCTGTAGTGCGTGTACCTGTGGCCATAGGTCATGGTGGGAGTCTGGAAGGCAGAAGAGAGCGGCAGAGATTGTCATGGCTGGAGAGGGGTGGGGGGAGATGTCTGAGTGGTGTCTGATTTGGTCCCAAAATTGGAGTGTGTGTCTGAAAATAGGATGCAGGCCATCAACGTCTCGTCTGTGATGGGGGGGGATCCAGATTATGTCGGGGAGGGTTATATTTGAGGGCAATAGTGAGGATTCTAGAGAGTACCAGCAGAGATGTCTCTCAGGATCATTCCAGCGAAGGATATGTGAGAGTCTTGCGGCATTGTAATATGTGATCATATTCGGGAGAGCAAGGCCTCCCTGTAAGATCGGTTTTTCGAGTGTGCGGCCCGAAGTCCTAGGACGACGGTCTCTCCAGACATACGAAGTGATTAGACTTTGAAATCTATTAAGGAGTGGTCTCGGGATGTTGTAAGGAATAGATCTAAAAAGATATGTGACCTTGGGGAGGAAGGACATCTTTATCGCGGCAATACGGCCTGTCCAAGAGATCTCCCTAAACTCCCATGAATCCAGCAACTTCCTAAATTCCGGAAGTCTATCGGTATAATTCTGTGATATCGTGGTCAGGGGATCTGGGCTGAGGTGAACTCCTAGAATCTTAAGCGAAGAAGATTTCCATTGGAAGTGATAGGTGGACTGTAGTATAGAAAGGGTTTGCGGAGGGATGTTTATGGGAAGGGCCTCAGTTTTAGTTACATTCAATTTATAGAAGCATAGTGAACCGAATTTCTCGAGGAGAGTAAAGACTGCAGGGAGAGAAGTGTCAGGAGAAGTGAGGAAGAGAGTGATGTCATCTGCATAGAGGGAAATTTTATGGGTGTGTGGACCTATTGTTAATCCTAATATCTGAGGGTCTGATCTGATAGATTGAGCTAAGGGCTCTATAGTGAGGGCAAACAACAGTGGGGATAGGGGACAGCCCTGTCGGGTACCATTTGCAATCGTGAATTTGGGAGATTGGAACCCCACCCCGCGAACAGTAGCCGTGGGGCGGTTATAGAGAGTTTGAACCGCACCTACAAAGGAGGTAGGAAAACCAAAAATGGTCATAGCCTCCCATAGGAACTCCCACCTGACCCTGTCAAACGCTTTTTCTGCGTCTAGTGACAGGGCCAGGAAGGGGATTTGCCGGTAGTCCGCAAGATGTAGAATATCCAGGATTCGTCTAGTTGCATCGACTCCTTCTCTATTCGGGATAAAACCAACTTGATCGTTCGCTATAAGGGAGGGAATAACTTTTGCACCCCTATTGGCAAGGAGTTTGGCATATATTTTGGTGTCAGTGTTAATCAATGAGATTGGTCGATAGCTGCTGCACAAATCAGGGGGTTTACCCGGTTTTAAAATGGTAACTATTGTAGCTTCTAGAAATTCAGTTGCTAGAGGGGTACCTGATAGTACGTCTTGGAAGAACTTACCGAGGATAGGGAGGATCTGAGGTAAGAAAGTCTTGTAAAACCTAGCTGTGAATCCGTCTGGGCCAGGGGCTTTCCCTAATTTTAGGTTGCGTATAACGTTTGAGATTTCTTGTGTGGTGAACGGGGATGTCAGAGGGGAGGAGTCCTCGGGAGATAATGAGGGGAGGGCAAGGGATCTAAGGAACTCAGAGATATGTTGGACTGAGGAGGCCGGAGATTCCAGATTGGACTCTATATTGTAAAGGTCAGAGTAATATTGCCTGAAAGTGTTGCCAATTTCACGAGGGGCAGTAGCCTGTGTCCCTAGGAGAGTGCGTATGGACATGATTCTGGCTTGGGCTGTGCGGTTTTTAAGTTTGTTGGCTAGAAGCGTGGAGGCTTTGTTAGCAAAATGGTAATAAATCTTTTTATACTTCTCTAACATGGATTGGGTTTTCTTGAGTTCAAGAGTTTGGATTTGTTTCATAGTGTCTGAGATTTTGTCATTGAGAGAGGGGGAGTATGTGTGAGATAGGTCTGCTCTAAGTTGGCGAAGTTGGATATTCAAAGAGGATAAGGAGGACTTGGCTTTTGCCCGAGCCTCCCATTCGAATTGGATGAGGTGGCCTCTCGCCACTGCCTTCAGGGCGGCCCACTGGTTTTGTGCTGAGGTCTGATCATTGTCATTAAGGGAGATATAATCTGTGATTATGTTCTGTAGGGAAGTCTTAAGATGTGGGTCTGTAAGAGTCCAGTCCTGTAGGCGCCAAGTGAGAGGAGGTGGGCGGGTGTATGGGCCTATTTGCATGTGGAGTGAGTCATGATCTGACCACGAAACTGGGGAGATAGTAGTAGAATAGACATTGTCAAGGAACTTGGCACATACAAAAAAGTAGTCTATGCGCGTATGTGATCTATGTGGAAAAGAGTAGAAAGTGAATTCCTTATCTTGTGGGTGTAGAGCACGCCAAACGTCATATAAGTCATGTAGTGCTATTAGTGATTGGAGGGCTGAGGATAGGGAGTGGGTTGCTCTATCATTTCTAGAGAGTGGAGGTCCTAATCTGTCTAATTGTATATCCCATACGAGATTGAAGTCCCCTCCTATTATGAGGTCCCCCTGCTGTATAGAAGCTATAGACTTAAGTAAAGTTCTAAGGAAGTTGACTTGTTTACTATTCGGTGCATATATGTTAAGGAGGGTAACTAGGTGGGTATTTATTCTACAGACAGCGATAATATAGCGTGCTTGGGGATCTAACTCGGTATAGATCTGATCATAATGGACATTCTTGCCTATATAGATAGCTACCCCTCTAGATTTCGATGGGAATGTTGCATCTAGAAGTGTTGGGTAGTGTTTGGAGGTGTATCGTTTGGAATATACGTGAGTCCAGTGTGTCTCCTGAATGAAGGCGATGTCTACGTGGTTTTTACGTAAATAGTTAAAAAGGAGGCTTCGTTTGGTAGGGGAGTTCAAACCCTGAACATTAAGAGTTAGAAGATGTAGGCCTTTCATGGTGCACTTGGGTTGTGATCAGTAGATGGGGGTATAGGGAGGAGAGAGAAGGACAAAGAAGGGGAGAGAAAAAAAAAAAAAAAAAAAAAAAAAGGGGGGGGGGGGGGAGGGGTCGGGTAGAGTCCGAAAAATGTGGATGAGTACCAATTATAGAGATAGGGAGCAAGAGTTAACTTCACTTATAAAGATATATATTTCGGGAGAAGGGAAACAGCGGGCCAGAGCCGCTTTGTATAAAAGGAGGAGAGGGATATGGGTAGGAAGGGGTGAGGAGATATGTTAAGGGGCCTTGAGTTGAGCTATCGTAAATAGAGGAGTATATGGTGAAGGGAGAGGGGGGGATTGAGGAAGGGGGGGGGGGCGGAGCCTTGAATGTATATTCAGTGGGGGGTTAATATGAGGACGGGTAGACGGAGCTGTAAGTCGTAGAAGTGAGAGGTGGGGACAAATGGTGGAATAAGTATTGGGGGAGGGAGGTAGATGGGAGGAAATAGGAGAAGAGAAAAAAAGTGCAATCCTGTAGAAAGGGGTAGAAATAGTGGCAGTGTTCGAGTAGGAGGTAAGAAGGAG
This sequence comes from Bombina bombina, assembly GCF_027579735.1. Lineage (NCBI taxonomy): Eukaryota > Metazoa > Chordata > Amphibia > Anura > Bombinatoridae > Bombina > Bombina bombina. Next base: position 1,320,088,108 of record NC_069500.1, read on the forward strand.
GCGTGGGAGGGAGGGCCGAGAGGAAGCGGGGGTAGAGCCCCCCAATGTTGGATGGAGAGGTGGGTGAGATGATTCAGTAGAGGGTGATGATGTGTAGAATATTGAGAACTGGATAAGTAGATATTTGTATAAGGACTATCCTGTATAGAAAGGTATGATTTAGCGTATGTGGTGAGAGGATAAGTAGTAAGGGAGGAAGAGGAGTTGGATGGAGGTAAATGTAAAAAGAACATGAAGGTTAATGGAGGTATCATGACAGTTGTGGATATGAGAATAAGAGCTTGAGGGTGGTATAGAAAACTTATAAGAGAGAGTAAACATGGCCTTGTTGACCTGGACATTTAACCTAGAGCATAAATTCTGATAACAACTTTTTAGTTAGCTAAGTGCAATGGTGATAGAGGAGAATAAAGGACAAAAGGATACTAAGAGAAGGGTGAGCTAATAACATTAGACCAATAATACCTGTGTTAAGTTTGTATACATTGAATCCTAAATTTCCTTTAGAGAGAACAAAGACTGAATGCAATAACTCAATGAGCAAAATCAACAAGATAAATAACATTTCGGGCATTTAACAAATCACAAGTAATAAGAGCTTGAGGGTGGTATAGAAAACTTATAAGAGAGAGTAAATATGGCCTTGTTGACCTGGACATTTAACCTAGAGCATAAATTCTGATAACAACTTTTTAGTTAGCTAAGTGCAATGGTGATAGAGGAGAATAAAGGACAAAAGGATACTAAGAGAAGGGTGAGCTAATAATATTAGACCAATAATACCTGTGTTAAGTTTGTATACATTGAATCCTAAATTTCCTTTAGAAAGAACAAAGACTGAATGCAATAACTTAATGAGCAAAATCAACAAGAAAAATAACATTTCGGACATTTAACAAATCACAAGTAAACTTGCGATATATAAACTTGTCATAATAAGACTTTATCAGAACTGTGTAGGAAAATAAGGAGCCGTGAGCCAAGAGTAGAGTAAGATATGTACCCGTGTGTGGGCTCTAGGCTTACCTGTCCGTCGAATGTTCGTAATAAGCGTCCAGGTAGGGAGACCTAGGATAGGGGGGTGAAAAAAGAGTAAGATGTGTACCCGTATGTACACCCCCAATCCCAAAATAACCCCTGGAGGTAAGTCCAATAGGAAAATGGAAAGAAACAGTCTTTCAAAGGGGCAGGAAAAGGGATATTAGTGCAACAAGTAACTTCAGATAGGACATAAGGGTCATCCCAGGTCTTGAAGTAGTGGAGTAGAGGCTCTGGAGTGCCATTCAGAGGCTGAGGGGTCCAGATCACCTGTTTTTCCTTTTTTCCTGGGGGGTAGTCCAGGGGGGCTAATGAGTTCCCAGGTGGTGAGGAGTTTCATGCCTTGTTCTAAGGAGGAGACTGTGTGAGATAAATCTTGGTATTGGACATGTAACTTCACAGGGAATCCCCACCTGTATTTGATCTTGTTTTGTCTGAGAGCCAGGGTGAACTGATGGAAAGTCCTTCTTTTGTTTAGTGTGTATGGAGATAGGTCAGGGAAGATCTGTAACTTGTTGTATGGTTCCTTAAGGGGTCTGTTAGTGAAGGAGGCTCTCATGATCTTCTCTTTAGTGGTGTAGTAGTGTAGGCGTACAATGACGTCTCTGGGAGTGTCAGGTATGGAGTTACGGGGGCGTGTGGACCTGTGTGCTCTGTCCATTAGGAGATCTTGATCTGTGGTGGAGTCAAGGATGATCTTAAACAATGTAACCAAGTATTGTTGGAGGTTTGATGTAGAGACATCTTCCGGAATTCCGCGGATCCTGAGGTTGTTGCGGCGGGATCTGTCTTCATTATCTGCCAACTTGGATTCGAGATCGGACATTTGTTCTGCTAGTGATTGAGAGTAAGCTAAGAGGTTGGCATGATCAGTCGCCAAATCTTCATGTTTCCTCTCAAGGATTTCAGTTCTCTCTCCCAGAGAAGAGATCTCGCGTTTCAGTTCGCCAACTGAGTGACGGAGCTCCTGCCTTAGGGACGAATAGTGAGTGTCCATCTTATCAGTTAAGATTCTGATGGATTCTAGAAAAGTTGATTGAGAGAGTGTGGTTTTATCTTTGCGAGTTACCTCAGGTCTAGAATTATCTGCCCCTGGAGCTGCTGAATCTCTGGAATCCTCTCCTGAGAACTCAGGATCTGAGAAGGTTTTACTATGGAAGTGATCCGTGAGAGTCCTCTTAGGATTTTCCTGGTCCTTTGGTTTTCTTTTGATAGACTGAGCCATGTCATAGGTGAGAGGCTATCCAGAGAGTAGAATTTAAAGGTGCAGGCTTGAGGTTGCTGAATCAATGATAGATGAATTTTTGGGGGGATGTTACCCCCGCCCCTCCAAAGCCAGGTGCTCTAGCCCATCATTTTCCTATATCAGGGTGTAGATAGGGAGGTTCAGTAGTTCACTGCAGGTCTGTGGGAAAGGTGAGCGATTCCCCCTCTCCTGGGGATGTACCACCTCTGGGCGAGACCGGTAAAAGGAGAAAGGATATGACCCGCGCCCTAGGGGTGGACGCGGGAAAGGGGGGGAGAGGGGGGTGTCCAGGGGAGTAGAGATGTTGCTCCTGTATAGATTGTGCAGAGTGTCCTCTCTAGGATGAGGCTCCACAATGGTAGCAAGTGACCTGGGTATGATACAAATTCTGCAGACTATATTGGGGGGAAGAGTCGTGAGGTGGCCTCAATAAGAGAGGTGATTTTAAAAGTCCCCAGCAAAAGTTCTGCAGAGTAACTCAGTGTGGTCCCAGAGCAGTGTCTGTAGTTATAAATTATGTAGATGATCTGCTCAGTGTGGACTTTACCCAGGAGGGTGTAAAGGCTCAGACTGTGTGAAGCAAAAAAAGAGGTTTTGTCAGCTTATTCCACAGCCGTGGTGTTAAGTGTCCATGAAATTGCTTCAGGTAGATGTGGAGACCTCTAGTAGTTAATTATGGCTTGCAATGCAGCAGGTATAGTGTCTGAATTAGTGCTGGAGTGCTTGTGTAGCTCAGTGAGCTGGGTCTGCTATAAAGTGTCCTGTATAAAATTTATGCTGTCAGGGAAAGTTCTTGTCTCCAGTGTGTAATTTGGCTGTATGTATTCTGAGACTGGGAGCTTAAGAGTAACGCTACAGCTGGGCAAGGGTACTGATTTGTGCCTGCTTTTTTTCTTTATTTTCCTCTCCCTGTTTCCCTTTTGGGGGAACCCACTAGCATCTGATGCAGACCCAAGTAGAGGCCGTGTGACAGGATCGGAGGTAGCTGTGGGGGTTTGCAGATGACCCCGGTGCAAGATTACCTGGGAAGAAGGGGTCCTGAGGTGTTCCAGCGGTATCAAGGCCTTCTCTCCACTAGCCGAGTACCTGCAGAAGAAGCTCCGTGTGACTAGGCGCTGCCAGGGACCAAGTCGGGTACTGAGTAAAGTGCGGCTGCAGAGTCAAAGATGGCCGCCGTTCGCGGGCTTTTCTCCTGTATCCCTAGGAGCCTCTGAAGCTCCGAGAGATGGTGTGCCGGGGTCTCCCCGGTCTCCAGCTAGTCACCGGAGCCACCGGAGAGGCAGAGAAAGCCAGGAGGGAGCAGGTAGGAGGTTACTTCAGCGCTCCATAGCGAGGTATCGCTAATCCAGAAGTGTGGAGCAGGGCTGGATGTTAGAGACGCGATCAGTCCTCAGGGGTATATAGATTAATATATAAAAAAAAAAAAGGGTAAGAAAACAAAAAAAAATGCAGAGGTCTAAGAAGTATTATGCCTGAGGGTGTATTTAGGATAAATTTGGGAGAGCTTGTCGAATTAAAGGGAGATTTTTACTGGGGAAAAAGCTGTTTTGTAGAGGGAGCTCCGGTCTCATGCGACCAGTCAGCTCTGTAGTTGGCTCCGCCCCCCGTAAAATATTCATCTTAACCACCCCAATTCGTCCCATCCAGGATATGGTTTTGTTTTTCCAGTTGTTTAAATCTTTTAGAACCTCGTCTTTGATTTTTCTATAGTTGATATCTGCTATTTAATTTATGTTAGGAGTAAGAATTCTACCCAGGTATTTAATGGAATGTTGCGCTATTTTAATCGGGCAGCTCAATCTAAGTGCACCTACCTGATCGGGTCGCTCGTTTACAAACAAGATTTCAGATTTCAGTGGATTCAGGAGAAAATTCGAGACCCTTCCAAAGGCCTCGAATTCCGCCATGGCTTCTCGTAGTGAACTAGATGAGTCCGATATGGTCATTAAAACGTTGTTGGCGTACATTGAGAGTTTATGCTCTCTGCCACCGATATGAAAACCTCTAATCGCCGGATTGTTTCTGATTTTACTAGCCAAAACTTCAATAGTGAGCGCAAATAGGAGCGGAGAGAGGGGGCATCCCTGCCTAGTACCGTTTCGGATGTCAAAAGTATTGGAAAGTGTGCCATTAACCCTAATCTTTGCTCTCGGGGAGGAATAAAGAGACATTACTGTATTTGTAAATTTGGTTCCAAAGCCGAATTTCCATAAAGTGTGTTGCATAAATGACCACTTCACCCGGTCAAACGCTTTTTCGGCGTCAGTTGTGACCAGGGAAAGTGTCACGTCTTGGATTTGAGCATGTGTGATCATTTGTAACACTTTCAAGGTATTATCCCTAGCCTCACGTGCTGGGATGAAGCCCACTTGGTCTGTGGAAATCAAACCAGGAAGCGTTTTGTTCATTCGGTTTGCCAATACCTTGGCAAGAATTTTGACGTCCGAATTTAAGAGTGATATCGGTCTATAATTTTCGGGTTTATCCTGAGGCTTTCCGGGTTTAGGAATTACAGTTATATATGCTTCCAGCATGGAACCTGGAAGTTCCGGGGACTGGGATAAAGTGTTGAATAAATTTATCAATGTGGGGGCTAAGATGCCGTGTAATTTTTATAGCATTTGAAGCCATCTGGTCCCGGACTTTTCCCTGATGGGAGATATTTAATTGCTTTTTTTAGTTCTTCCATTGTGATTGGGGCATCTAAAGATTCCTTTTCTTGTTCTGTGAGTTTGGGGAGTTCCGTTCCCTCAAGATAATCTATGATAAATTTGTCATCTTGCTGTGGGTGCATGTGTTCCCTCCCTACCTGTTGAGTTTGTGTGAGGTTATATAAGGACTCATAGTACGTTCGGAAGGTATCAGCTACTGAATCTGCATCCACCCTGACCTCACCTTCTCTGTCCGTTAAGCGGTGTACATACGCCTTCAATTTTTTTCTTGAGATTGCTCTGGCCAGAAGCCTCCAAGCTTTATCCCGCTGTTCAAAATATAATTGTTTTAGCATCAGTGCTTTTTTTTTATATTCTTCTTGTAGGAAATGTAAGAGATTTTCCCTGGCCTTCGTCAAGAGTCTTAATTTAACTTTGTCTGTCGGTAGTGTTTTATGTGTCTGTTCTGCTGTTTTGACTTGAGTTAGCAAATTCTGGTAGCGTTCTCTATTAGCTTTCTTTAGCTCAGATCTCCTCCTAATTAGGAAGCCCCTAATTGTGCATTTATGTGCCTCCCATATAGTCGCTTTCTCAATGTGTTTGTCTGCATTAATCTGAAAGAACTCTGTTATTGCTTCACTAATTTTGGCAGAGAATACTGGGTCCTCAAGTAATGTGTCATCTAGACGCCAAACGTAAGGTGCGACTGGAACGTTTGACCATAGAAGTGAGCAACTAATAGGTGCATGATCTGACCACGTAATTGTGTTGATGTTGCTGTTTTTTGTTATAGTGAGGCCTATAGCATCCGTAAAAAGGTAATCAATCCTAGAGTATTTTCTGTGTGGATGTGAGTAAAATGTGTAATTTTTAACCGTCGGGTGGTGCATGCGCCAAATTTCATGAACCGCCAGTTCTGTTAGTTGGGTAGTCATACGTTTAAGGACCCTGTGGGGGGCGCTAGAGATGCCATTAGACGTGTCCAGGGAGGGGTTCAAGGATGCATTAAAATCTCCTCCCAAACTAAAATCTCCTCCCAAACTCCTCCTATACTATATTTGGGAGGAGATTTTAATGCATCCTTAAACCCCTCCCTGGACACGTCTAATGGCATCTCTAGCGCCCCCCACAGGGTCCTTAAACGTATGACTACCCAACTAACAGAACTGGCGGTTCATGAAATTTGGCGCATGGCGCATGCATTAAAATCTCCTCCCACTCTCATTTCCAGTATTTTTCGAACTACCTTAGAAAGTGAAAATGTGCTGCAAGTGATTGGGGCAGTATACATTCACAAGCGTGAAAGGTCTGCTGTACAAGGTCCCTGTTTCACTAAGTATCTGCCTTCAGGGTCTTTATATGTTTGTATTGTCTGAAATGGTAGGTTTGCGTTTATGAGAATCCCCACTCCGTTTTTTTTGGTGGTTCCTGAAACGCTTTAGGGTAAGTTCGGTTATTCCATTTCAGTTCACACTTTGCCGAGAAATGGGTTTCTTGTAAGTAAAGTATGTCACCCCCCAGTCTCTGTAGGTCTCTCAGGGCTATTGAGCGCTTGTTGGGGCTGTTCAGACCCTTAGCGTTTATTGATATTAGTTCTATCGGGTGGGGTCTGCTATATTTCTGCTTTGATGCCATGGTGTGTCAACTCTTCCGGGTGGAGGAGGGGAGTGCGAGAGGGGAGGAGGGAGAGGAAAAAAAAAAAAATTAGAAGGGGGGTTTAACAGGAGAAAAGGGGGAGAAGAAGGTGATTTGATGGGCAAGGATGAGGTGGGAGTTAAGGTGATGTGAAGAGGGAAGAGTTCAGGAAACTTTGTTAAGGGAGATATTTGACGAGAATAAGAATAAGGGGGGAATAAAACAAAGTGTCACTGTTTTGAACACTCAATATAACAATATATGAAATCAGTAACAGTAGATTCTGTATTAATACAAAAATTAACAACTACTAATACAAACAGGGGGGTAGTTGTCCCTGTGCTTTCATTAGTTATATAACCTCTTAAAAATATTTCTTTAAACCAGCGTTTTCCAATTAAACTTTTTTTTTTTTTAATTAAATTATTTTGTGTGCATTTCTCAACTATACTAATTCTAATTTGCTTATTGTACAGCAATTACTTGGGCTTATTTCCTCATATTATGTTCATATGAGTAAAATTATTTGCCCCTTTTATATTGTGGTATGTTCCAATCAGTGCTTCCCAGTTTGCTTACCACGTTGCGCACATAGGGGTTAAAAATTTCTAGCGTGTTGTTCCTCTAGTGCATTACCCCCTATATGCAAAATATAACCTATGAATTTTGGGATAACATATCTTTGAACAATAACTTTCAACATAATTGCACATAACTCCACACCTAGACCTAACAACAACATGTATAATGAAGTTAACCCTGATAAACAATATCTACATACAACCTGCAAGGTTATTCTGAGTCCCAGATGAGTACCCCCAGGTGTTGGGTAAGATATGTAGCACCCAAAATGATGGGCGTCGCTCAGTCTTTTTTCTTTTTAGATTTTCAACCTGGGGGCTGGCGATTCACTGCAAAATTTCTTCTGGGTGGGTCCCCTAGATCTTCCTCTGGGGCCCGCAGGGGGTTGATGTTGATTCCAAGTGCCTGACTGAAGTTAGGGAGATCCTCTGTAGATTTCAACACATGTGTGGTGTTATTCTTCGTGACAATCAGACAGGTGGGGAAGCCCCACCTGTAAGGAAGTCTTTTTTCCTTCAGGACTGCAGTGACAAACCTTAGGTCTCTCCTTTTCTGCAGGGCAGAGATCTGAGTATACCTGTATCTCCGATCCTCGGAACTCGAGTGGGTGCTGCGTTCTGGCCAGTCGCAGTATCTCCTCCTTATCATTGAAGGACAACAGCTTCATGATTATGTCTCTGGGAGGAGCCCTTCCCGGAGGTTTAGAGCGTAGTGCCCTGTGGGCCCTTTCTATCGGTACCTCTGGTGCATTATCATCATTTTTAAGATGTTTGATGAAATCTTGTATATAGTTTTGGAGAGTAGGAGGTTCGATTGCCTCAGTTATACCCCTCAGCCGAAGGTTATTCCTCCTGCTCCTGTTCTCCAAGTCCTCTATGCGGTCCATCAGTGTTTGGACCGTACCCTCTTGTGCCTGCATTTGGCTGGTCTGATGCTGTAAATCCGAGCTCAGGGTTTCTTGCCTCTCCTCAACTTGAGTGACACGCCGATCCACTTCTGTAATATCTCGCTTCAACTCTCCAAACATGGTCTTGAAGTCTATCATGGCTTCTTTAATATCTTCCTTTGAGGATAAATGCTTTATGTCCTCTCTTGTTAAGTAATTTTGAGTTTGGGTGTTCTGCCCTGAGTCATGTACCTGGGCTGTTATAGTTTGCATAGGCTGATTATAGGAGTTATTTATGGAGGGCACTATTGGTTCTGCAGGAAGAAGGTAGTTTTCCAGAACTGTAGCCTGTGTACTTTGGGGAGGCTTAGCGCTCCGCTTACTTGCCATTTATTATCACAGGTTTATTGTGTGTTATGAGATGTGACTCTGATGATCTGCCCACACTAGAGTCAGAACTTTTGTGTCTATTCAGTTAAACTGGCTTTTAATGTGCTGATTATGGGTGAGAATAGCTTAGAGACCTGGCGTAATAATGTTTAAAATATGCCAAATGTTCATTCCTCAGAGGTTTAGAGCTAGTATGGGGGATTCCAAAGATGTCTGTCTGTTGTGCTGGGAGAGCTATGAATGCTGTTTGGGTACTTATATGATTTTCTGAGGAGGTCCCTTTGGTACTCAGCTTACTATGTTTGCCCCTTCGATAAAAGGCTTTTATTAGGTAGCGTGTCCCCTGCTCTATCGCCTTACTATCATTCAGTTTCCTCCTGCGCAGCTGTTATATACCCTGCTCCTAAGCTTTCGGTGCCTCCGGCCCTGATATGGTCACGTGGGTGCAGCCTAAATCAATACTGCGGCTGCTAATTAGGCTATGGCTCTCGTGGATTCCGGAGTATCTATTAAGCACAATATTGTTAGATCAGTGGAGGCTGCACAGGGTATGTACCTTATATTATTATCGATGTAGGTAGAAGTTCGTTCCTGTTTGCCTCCAGTCCTGTTGTAGGCTCGCTGTCGGGTCTGTGTTTTGAATGGGCTCCGTCTGTTGGGCACTATTTCGTGCCGTGTTTACTCTCTGTTACTGGCTCGTTTTCAGTATTTCTGTCCCCGCATGTCGCCAGGTGCAAAGTGATGCCATTATAGTTGTTTTTGGTGCTCAGGAAAATGCTAGTTCCTTATTAAAAGTCACAGGGACTACAGAGCTTTAGAAGTTTGCAGCCATCACGGTATGTGGCTAGGCTCCGCCCCTGGGGAGTATTGTTTTTACTTGTTTACTTATATTGATTGTTTTGTATTCTCTTGTAATTGTGTTATTTTTATTGATCAGAATAGTTATAATAAGTCATATAACTTTGTCTGCAGAAAAGCATGAATTATTTGTATGAGCACACGTTGTAGTTTATGTACTTAAACAAAGTAATCCTCCAGATAAGTGTAACTCAAAACCTTGCAGTATTGTAACCTATTGTATGGCCCACTGAGTATAGAGAATATGGCTTCTAGTTATCAAGCCGTCAACCGCAAATACGCTGGAATTCCGCAGCGTATTTGTGGCGAGGCTGATTCGCCATAGTTATCAAGCCCTACTGCCCAGCAAAAGTAGAATATAGTGACGTAAGCTACGATCCGCCGGACTCAGTCCGACACATATCGATGGTTACGTCACTACAGATGTTCCGAACGCAAATTCGGCACAATCTGACTACTTTTGGTAGTTATCAAACTACTACCAGGTACGCTCACCACTATTCCGGGCCAGTGTACCTGGTTTTCAATCCGCCGCCCATAGAAATCAATGGGAGTGTGACCATAGCAAAAGCTCATGTTCGCTGCTGCCCGATATCCCATTGATTCCTATGGGAGATGTCTGCACCTAACACCCTAACATGTACCCCGAGTCTAAACTAAATAAACTTATTACCCCCTAAACCGCCACTCCCGGACCCCGCCGCAACTATATTAAACATGTTAACCCCTAAACAGCCGCTCCCGGACCCCGCCTCCACCTACATTATACATATTAACCCCTAATCTGCCGTCCCCTATACCGCCTCCACCTACATAAACGTATTAACCCCTATGCTGCGGATCCCGGACCCCGCCACAACGAAATAAATTGTTTAACCCCTAAACCGCCGCTCCCGGACCCCGCCGCCACCTATATTAAAGTTATTAACCCCTATCCTGCCCCCCCTATACCGCCGCCACCTATATTAAAATTATTAACCCCTAAACCTAAGTCTAACACTAACCCTAACCCCCCCAACTTAAATATTATTTTAATAAATCTAAATAATATTACTCGTATTAACTAAATTAATCCTATTTAAAACTAAATACTTAGCTGTAAAATAAACCCTTAGATAGCTACAATATAACTAATAATTATATTGTAGCTATTTTAGGATTTATTTTTATTTTACAGGCAACTTTGTATTTATTTTAACTAGGTACAATAGTTATTAAATAGTTATTAACTATTTAATAACTACCTAGCTAAAATACTTACAAAATTACCTGTAAAATAAATCCTAACCTAAGTTACAATTACACCTAACACTACACTATCATTAAATTAATTAAATAAATTACCTACAATTACCTAAAATTAAATAAAATTAAATAAACTAAACTATAGTACAAAAACAAACAAACACTAAATTACAGAAAATAAAAAAGAATTACAAGAAGTTTAAACTAATTACCCCCAATCTAAGCCCCCTAATAAAATAATAAAGCCCCCCAAAATAAAAAAAATGCCCTACCCTATTCTAAATTACAAAGTAACCAGCTCTTTTACCAGCCCTTAAAAGGGCTTTTGCTGGGAATTGCCCCAAAGTAATCAGCTCTTTTACCTGAAAAAAAAAATACAACCCCACCAACATTAAAATCCCCCACCCACATACCCCTACTCTAACCCACCAAAACCCCCCTTAAAAAAACCTAACACTAACCCCCTGAAGATCTCCCTACCTTGAGCCATCTTCACACGACCGGGCCAAAATCTTCATCCAAGTGACGCAGAAGAGGTCATTCATCCAGCAGAAGTCTTCATCCAGGCGGCGTCTTCAATCTTCATCCATCCGAAACGGAGCGGAGCCATCTTCCAAGGAGCCGACGCAGAGCCATCCTCTTCAATCGACGACTGAACGATGAATGAAGGTTCCTTTAAGGGACGTCATCCAAGATGGCGTCCCTCGAATTTCGATTGGCTGATAGGATTCTATCAGCCAATCGGAATTAAGGTAAGAAAAATCTGATTGGCTGATTCAATCAGCCAATCAGATTGAAGTTCAATCCGATTGGCTGATCCAATCAGCCAATCGGATTGAGCTAGCATTCTATTGGCTGATCGGAACAGTGTAGTTTAGTGTGGGTGCTTAGTGACAGGCTATCAAGAAAGCTGCGAAGAAGCGGATGAGCAGCGAGATCGATGACTGTTAGTTAACAACAGTCCGCTGCTCATCGCTCCGTACTTGGTGCGCGGCTTCTTGACAGCTTTTTTGATAACTTTGGCGAACGTATTCAGGTCTGCGGCGGCGATGTTAGGCGATCTTAGGTGAGCGTATTGGGCCGGCAAATGCAGGTAAGTTGACGGCTTCATAACTAGAGGGCAAAGTCTGCACCTTTGATGTTAAAAAAATGCTGCAATATCTCAGAATATCCGAGACCCTTCACCATTGTAGAACACAGAAGGTTCCCCCATGTTTATATACCACCCCTTAATATTTAAGCGAAGAAGGGATATATGTGTCTTACAGTGGAAAGGTATGAGAATAGGAATTTTTTGTAGGAGTTTCCCATTGCAATCATTCCTTAGTGTATAATCAAACTACTCAAAATTAAAGAGTGCGGACACGTCTCGGCTAGAAATTTATATCAATTATACAGAGAAATATGAGTTTAGGGAGTAGTATAACTATAATAGTATTGATTGTATATTTCCTACTTACAATGGCTCTTATTGGATCTGTGTTATGAAAGCAAATGTATTTTTCCCTTTATTAACTGGTAAGGTATCTGCTCTTTGAGTTTTGTAATTCCAGGTGTTTGTCAGCAAAAGGAATTATCTTACCAAAAATATTTGTTTAGTTTTAAAAATGTTATGACTGTATTCTTTCCTCTTACAGGAGTGCGAGAGAATTTAGGTTGCATACAATAAATTGTAAATTAGTAGTGTTTATATCAGCTGATTCTACTAAGATCATATTTGGAGAATTATAAACATTACATATAGTAGCTTTGCAGAATAAAACAACACTAGGTTATTTTGTTTAGTAGTTCAAAGAGAAAGTGTGAAGAAATTAATTTAAAAAAAATGTTTTTATTGACTGTTTTACTTTTCATTTTTGTTGCAGGGCAGGCCTTAGCACAAGTTACTTAGCATAGCCATACATTCTCTTGATGAAGTCTAGCAGTTTTTATTTGCTTAGTATTCATGTTTAAGGTATCACTAAAATTGTATAGAGTAGCTGTGAGTTATTTTTTGTAAAAGTATACTAAATGTATTTAACTTGTATTATATATCCACAATGTTTTCCTAGTTTTAAATGGCATAGGATAAGTTAAGCTATTAAAGGAAATTGTGATGCTTACAAAAAAAGTGAAAGAGGTTTTGTTGGGCATAATTGTGATTGTATCAGGACGTGTGCTCATCTTGTGCTGTTTTGTTTCCTTCTTAGACTCCTTTTGACTCAAGTGTCTGTTGCTATGAGGATCCACCTGTTTCCCTTGTCTACCCCATGAACAAACCATCATACTTCCAGCATGTATCTGCAAGTGGACACTTTCTTATATGCAAAGCACCCCTACTGCAAATGGACTATGGTATTGAAGCAGAGTGTCTGAGGGAGGTGGAGTTCTAAGAAGACAAAGACTGTTCTTAAAGTGATCAGATGCTACCTAGAGATACTTGTGCTTTTCCCATGTTATGCTTCACTGTGGAGAGTGAACAGAGCAATAAAGATGCAGTGTTGTTTAGGGGGAGATAGGGGGGCTGGTTGGGTCTTTGTGCAGATAGACCAGTAGTTTGGGGATGCTGGGAGGTAGACAGAGAGTATTGGAGAGACCGTACTCATGTGCAGTGACATATTGTACCCTATTGGCCTATTCAGCGTTTAATTATAGTTAACTATTACAGCAGTAAATGTGAATGAATTTTTCTACATTATTCTCACATAGATTCATGTTATAGCTTAGTATTAGGCTTACATTGTTGTTAATAGATTTACTTTATAGTTTAACTTTCATACAGCTAGATTACGAGTTTTGAGCACTATAGGGAAATTAACGAGCGCCACAAAAGCGGCATTAATACACCTCTCTATAGCATTGCTATTACAAGTTTACAAAAACCAGGCTTGTGTGGGCGATTTTGTGGCGTTGAGCTCCATACCTCACCCAAATACAACTGCTGCTTTGACGTGCTCCCATAGACATCAATTGGGAGACCCAGCAAAAAAAAAGCCTAACACCTGCGATCGCGAAAAAAAGCTCCATAACGCAGCCCCATTGATGTCTATGGGGAAAGAAAAAGTTATGTTTAAACCTAACACCCTAACATAAACCCCACGTCTAAACAACCCTAATCTGCCGCCTCTGACATTGCCGCAACCTACATAATGTTATTAAGCCCTAATCTGCTGCCCCTAACATCACCGCCACCGAAATACACTTATTAACCCCTAATCTGCTACCCCTAACTTCGCCGCCACCTACATTACAGTTATTAACCCCTAATCTGCTGCCCCTAACAACGCCGCCATCTACATTACAGTTATTAACCCCTTATCTGCCGCCCTCAAAGCCACCACTATACTAAAGTTATTAACCCCTAAACCTCTGGCCTCCAATATCACTAACACTTAATAAATATATTAACCCCTAAACCTAACCCTAACGTAACCCTAAGCCTAAATCTAACCCTAACCCCCCTAACTTAAATATAATTGAAATAAATCTAAATTAAACTTACAATTATTAACTACATAATACCTATTTAAAACTAAATAGTTACCTGTAAAATAAAACCTAAGCTACCTACAATATAACTAATAGTTATATTGTATCTAGCTTAGAATTTATTTTTATTTCAGAGGTAAGTTTGTATTTATTTTAACTAGGTAGACTAGTTAGTAAATAGTTATTAACTATTTAATACCTACCTAGCTAAATTAATACAAAGTTACCTGTAAAATAAAACCTAACCTGCCTTACACTAAAACCTAACATTACAATAAAATAAAATAAATTAAATTAATAAAATACAATTATCTAAATTACAAAAAAATAAACACTTAATTACACAAAATAAAAAACAAAATTATCAAAAATAAAAAAGAATTACACCTAATCTAATAGCCCTATCAAAATAAAACCCCCCCCCCCCCGCAAAATAAAAAAAAACCTAGCCTACACTAAACTACTAATGGCCCTTAAAAGGGCCTTTTGCGGGGCATTGCGCCAAAGAAATAATCTCTTTTACCTGTAAAAAAAAATACAAAAAAACCCCCAACAGTAAAACCCACCACCCACATAACCAAATAAAAACTATAAAATAAACCTAAGCTAAACATTGCCCTGAATAGGGCATTTGTGTGGACATTGCCCTTAAAAGGGCATTTAGCTCTTTTACATTGCCCAAAGTCCCTAATCTAAAAATAAAACCCACCCAATAAACCCTTAAAAAACCTAACACTAACCCCCGACGATCCACTTACAGTTTTCGAAGACCGGACATCCATCCTCATCCAGGCGGCAGAAGTCTTCATCCAAGCAGGCAGCAGTCCTCTTTGAAGCCAGCAGAATTCTTCATCCAAGCGGGCAGAAGTCTTCATCCGGACGACATCTTCTATCTTCATCCATCCGGCATGGAGCGGGTCCAACTTCAAGACATCCGGCACGGAGCATCCTCTTCTTATGAAATCTGCTGTAGAATGAACTTTCCCTTTAAGTGATGTCATCCAAAATGGCATCCCTTACATTCCGTTTGGCTGATAGAATTCTATCAGCCAATAGGAATTAAAGGGGAAAAAAATCCTATTGGCTGTTTCAATCAGCCAATAGGACTGAGCTTTCATCCTATTGGCTGATCCAATCAGCCAATAGGATTGAGCTCACATTCTATTGGCTGATTGGATCAGCCAACAGGATAAAAGCTCAATCTTATTGACTGATTGCAACAGCCAATAGGATTTTTTTCCCTTTAATTCCAATTGGCTGATAGAATTCTATCAGCCAATCAGAATGTAAGGGATACAATCTTGGATGACGTCACTTTAAGGGAAACTTCATTCTACAGCAACCATCATAAGAAAAGGATGCTCCATGCCGGATGTCTTGAAGATGGACCCGCTCCACGCCGGATAGATGAAGATAGAAGATGCCGTCTGGATGAAGACTTTTGCCCGCTTGGATGAAGACTTCTGCCGGCTTTGATGAGGTCGTCGGGGGTTAGTGTTAGGTTTTTTAAGGGTTTCTTGGGTGGGTTTTATTTTTAGATTAGGGACTTTGGCCAATGTAAAAGAGCTAAATGCCTTTTTAAGGGCAATGCCCATCCAAATGAACTTTTCAGGGCAATGTTTAGCTTAGGTTTATTTAGATAGGTTTTTATTTGGGGGGTTTGGCTGTGTGGGTGGTGGGTTTTACTGTTGGGGGGTTGTTTGTATTTTTTTTTTACTGGTAAAAGAGCTGATTTCTTTGGGGCAATGCCCCGCAAAAGGCCCTTTTAAGGGCCATTGGTAGTTTAGTGTAGGCTAGGTTTTTATTTTATTTTGAGGGGGCTTTTTTATTTTGATAGGGCTTTTAGATTAGATGTAATTCTTTTTTATTTTTGATAATTTTGTTTTTTATTTTGTGCAATTTAGTGGGGGGGTTTGTAATTTAGATAATTGTATTTTATTAATTAATTTATTTTATTTTATTGTAATGTTAGGTTTTAGTGTAAGGCAGGTTAGGTTTTATTTTACAGGTAACGTTGTATTTATTTTAGCTAGGTAGTTAGTAAATAGTTAATAACTATTTACTAACTAGTCTACCTAGTTAAAATAAATACAAACTTACCTGTGAAATAAAAATAAAACCTAAGATAGCTGCAATGTAACTATTAGTTATATTGTAGCTAGCTAAGGATTTTTTTACAGGTATGTATTTAGTTTTAAATAGGAATTATTTAGGTAATAATTGTAAGTTTTATTTAGATTTATTTTAATTATATTTAAGTTAGGGGGTGTTAGGCTTAGGGTTACGTTAGGGTTAGGTTTAGGGGTTAATATATTTATGTAGTGATGTGGGAGGCCAGAGGTTTAGTGTTTAATAGTTTATTTTAGTATATTTCATTGTAGGGGGCTTGCGGTTTAGGGGTTAATAGGTTTATTATAGTGGCGACGATGTCGGGGAGCAGAGGAAGAAGGGTTAATACATTTTTTTAAGTGGCGGCAATGTCTGGAGCGGCAGATTAGGGGTTAATAATTTTATTTTAGTGTTTGCGATGCAGAAGGGCCTCGGTTTAGGGGTTAATAGGTAGTTTATGGGTGTTAGTGTACTTTTTAACACTTTAGTTATGAGTTTTATGGTACAGATTTGTAACGTAAAACTCATAACTACCGACTTTAGATGGCGGTACGGATCTTGTGGTTATATAGTGTACCGCTCACTTTTTGGCCTCACAGCAAAACTCGTAATACAGGTGCTATGGAAGTCCCATTAAAAAAGTACTGACGTTGCGTGACGGCCAAAAAGGTGTGTGGTACACCTCTACCTGGAAGACTTGTAATAACAGCGTTAGGGAAAAAGCAGTGTTATGAAGCATAACAATGCTTTTTCACTCATAATGCAAAACTCATAATCTAGCTGATAGTATGTTATGCTGTGAATAAAAGGGTGGAATGTAAGAATATATAACCATAATTACGCCATTTTGTCTCTAGTAATCCATTTTATGTAAGTATACAATTTTTAGATGAGTTCATTATATTTCATTATAAGATAGTTATTATGCTGTTAGAAAAATATGAAGCTGAACACTTTGGGGCTGATTTATCAAGCTCCGTATGGAGTTTGATGCCCCTGTTTCTGCCCGAGCCTTCAGGTTCACCGGAAACAGAAGTTATGAAGCAGTGGTCTAAAGACCGCTGCTCCATAACTTGCCCACCTGCTCTAAGGCCGCGGACAGAAATCAACAGGATCGAATACGATCAGATTGATTGGCACCCCCTGCTAGCGGCCAATCTTGGCCGCAAATCTGCAGGTGGCAGCATTTCACCAGCAGTTCACAAGAACTGCTAGTGCAATGATAAATGCCGACAGTGTATGCTGTCGGTATTTATCGATGTGCAGCGAACATGATACACCTACATCGTATC
Organism: Bombina bombina; assembly: GCF_027579735.1. NCBI lineage: Eukaryota > Metazoa > Chordata > Amphibia > Anura > Bombinatoridae > Bombina > Bombina bombina. The sequence goes on from NC_069500.1 coordinate 1,320,105,508, forward strand.
ATGTCCACTCACACTATGATAAATCTTTATCTCAATAATTTGTCCAATGGCCTTGTTATGTCTTTGGCGATGCAACCAGGTATACTTTCATCTAACACTCTGTGCTCACAAAAATACTCCTTTTTATTCCTTATTTTTAATTAAGTTCTTGTTTCAAACAAACTGTGTAATATGATGTGGCTATGATTATGTCATTGTTTAACCCCATATACTGTAACCATTTTCTATAAAAGTATGTGATGCCTTATAATAAACAGAACAGTGATTAGACTTTACTTGCTGCCTGTTTGTTTGTTGTTCCAGAGATCTTGCCAAGTAACCCATTCAGTTCCAGGTGAAGGTGTAGAATACTGCTAAGTGTCAAGTGATACCTCCATTTATAAGATAACGTCTAACAATTAACAGCAATAACTAAACAACAAATTAAACAAAATACACAACCATAAGTAAACAACAAATTAAACAAAATACACAACCACAAATAAACAACACATTTAACTAAATATACAATAAACAAGCACAGACAACAAAATACAAAGCAATAGGCAAGCACAAAGACAACCACAAAACATAAGAAAAATAAGCACAAAGGCAATAAAGCATTAAATAAAATAGCAGCAAACAAGTAGAATCAGAAGTATTCAACAAGGAAAAAAAACAGGGTCCTCTTCTTTTCTTCTTAAGAACTAATCCACCAGGAACATAAAGAAAAATGCCCCAAAAACTCATCAAGAAGTATTCCAGAAGGTGACAACCGTACCTCCGGTCCTCTGCTGTAATGGCGGCTCCTGCTCTGTAGCGGTGGATCCTCTTCCTCCAACCGATCTATATTCTGTCCGGCAGCATGCTAATAGTTTTTTATATAGTTTCCCCTTTTATAGATTTTTTAAAATCAGCCAATAGAAAATCCTTTTTGATGATTGGCTGTTGTAATAAAAACAACAACATAGAAATCATCCTATTGGCTGATTTGAAATTTTTAAAAAAAAGGCCAGAACACCCCTATAAAATGGGGAACTGGCTGAAGAAAATGTTAGTGTGCTGACAGACAGCATGAAGATCGGTTGGAAGAAGAGGAGGATCCACCCAAGAAAAAGATCCACAGCAGAGGATCGGAGTAGCTATCCCTGAAGACCGGAGCAGCAGTAGATTACTTCAGATAAAGAAGAGGACCCTAGATGTTCTTGGGCTCCTTGGATTTTTGGGGCATTTTTTCTTCATGTTCCTTGTAGATTATTTCTGGTGAGTAAAAAAAATTCTCCTTTACTGCTGTTTACTTTTGTTTTGTTTAATTTTTTGTTGTCTTTTTGCTTATTTTTTTGTTTATTGTTTTTTTTTATTGCCTGTACTTGTTTATTGTTATTTATTTAATTTAATTTGTTGTTTACTTATGATTGCGCATTTAGTTAAATGTGCTGTTTTCGTATTGTTGTGTATTTAGTTTAATTTGTTGCTTACTTATTGTTGTCTATTTAGTTCAATTTGTACTTTACTTATAATTGTGTATTTAATATTGGGCTAGATTACGAGTGGCGTGCTAACTGTTGTGCGCAAGCTATAAGGGGTTTATCGTTTATCTCTGTGTGCATCCATAGTAGCATAGGTATGACAACACATATCATTTTAAGTAAGCTTGACTATATACTCATGCTATGTTTTGTTATGTATCACATTACACAGTGGCTGATCAGTTGACATGGCAACACATGCCTGATATATTGGGGGCATTTTGCCCGCTGTCTACTAGTTCACTAGATGATGACGAGAGAGTATTGTGTGTGTATATACGCGTGACCATGACAACCGACGCCATCTTAATTACGTCATCACGCATGCACATGCTCTTTGTCATTGTGTACTACATCATATGTGCGGTCGTTGTACTATGGTCGTTATGACTACGAAGCTCATTTTGATGATGTATGCTGTTGTTAATGTTTTACAGCTGGTTTGTTTTCTTATTTTGGAGGTTTTCTTAGTGTTTCACGCTATTAGCTGGGGGTATTTAAGGCACTCTCTGGGTGATATGTTTTATGTCTGTAATGTGTGATTTGATACATGTGACCAAGGCCTCCGTGTGTGGCTGAAACGTTATGTTTCTTGAATCATTAAAGGTGATATTTTGAATCTCTTGTGCTGGCTTTTACTGTTGTGGATACAGAGGGATTTACACCGGATCCTGTCCTTCAACAATTTCTATGTTTGGATTTATAATGGCCGTGTACAGAGTGGCTGATGATGCTGGTGAGTGCTGATCTTTCTGTATATTGTTTATATCTATATAGGTATAGATATATATTGTACAAAAAAAGCATCCAATATATATATATATATATATATATATATATATATATATATATATATATATATATAAATAAATATGTATTTAAGAAAAAATAGATCATATTCTACTATGCAAAGAACATTGAAATGTGAAATATTAATATTTCATGTCGGGTAGCGCACTTCAGGAAACTCGTAATCCAGAACTTAATTTGTTGTTAAATTTGTTGTTTACTTATGATTATGTATTTAGTTACATTTTTGTTTATTTCTGGTTTTGTATTTAGTTTAATATATATATATAAAGACATATTTAGACATGTATATGCAGGGCTGCCACTAGAAATTTTGAGGCCCCTGACTCAGCCAGTTTTCAGGGCCTCCCCAGCGACAGCGTCCAGCAAAAAAGCCCCCCCCCCAGTGCCCACCCCCACGCTCATATTTTGGCCAAAAAATATTAAGCCAGCCACCACGTCATGGTAGCCTCTTTGAGCAGGACCCTGGCACAGCATCTCAGCCATCTTTCAATTATAGTTTGACAATTGACAATTTGACATTCAAAAAAAAGAAAATAAAACCCAAATAGAAAATAGTAAAATAAGGCCATTAACTCTTTCTTTTAATTTTCTTAATTGTGCTGCTCTAACTACCCCCACACAATTCCTTCTATGTCTTTATCTATATCTAGCTTTGATTTGGTAGAATGCAAGACGTTAACACTCATTATCTGCTGAACCATGCCTAGAAGCAAATAAGCTGCTGTGAAATACAATACCTATGTTTCTGATGTTAAACACTGATAAGGAGGGGTGCATCGGACTTCTCCCAACAGCATGGCTATGTAAGCAAGTTTGCTTATTTTTGAAAATGATTTTAAAATACTTGCCAGCAATTTCTAAATAATTTTTTTATGCAAACAATTTTTAGGATATACACAGATGTCAACATGTTTTATGGCACTTTAAGTAAATACATATATACATAGTAAATATATATATATATATATATATATATATATATATATATATATATATATATATATATATATATATGTATATATATATATATATATATATATATATATATATATATATCACTATATGTACTAAACAAACAAAATTGGCTAAGGTGCAATATTTCTGTGAAAATCTGCACAATAATATATCTAACCCTAGAAAGTTTTGGAAACTCATAAATAACTTACAAACTCCACCAATACACCCCCAACCCTCCACTGTCAATGTGGATAACCAATACCTGCAACTCCCCTTAGAAGTAGCAAATGCCTTTAACAATTATTTTGACGGATGCCCCACCACCCTGATTGACAAACTAATAAATGACATGCATCCTGAAGCTACAAATGTGGATCAGGCCCCACTAAAACAGCAAAGACCCAATATAGAAAAGTTCAATTTCAGACCTGTACCCTTCAATGTCATTAAGAAACACCTTACTAATCTAAAAATGAAAAACCAGTCAGAACCTGATCAAATCCCAGCAATGCTGTTGAAGCTCAGTGCGCCGGCAATTGCTAAGCCTGTCACAACCCTAATTAACGAATCCTTGGTGTCTGGATACTTACCCAAACTCTGGAAAACTGCAAGAGTAGTGCCTATTCATAAAAGTGGGGAGTTAACCTTGGTTTCTAACTATCGCCCTATATCATTGCTCCCAGTATTGTCAAAAATCTTAGAAAAATGCATCCATACGCAATTATGCAAGTATAATCAACTTTCTAACTATCTGACCCCTGATCAATCAGGTTTTAGACCGAATCACTCCACTACAACTGCCCTCCTAAAAGTTTGCAATGACATCCAAACTGGCATGGAACAAGGAGACCTAACTGGAGCTATTTTCCTTGATTTTGCTAAGGCTTTTGACTAAGTGGACCATGACATACTACTTCTCAAACTAAAAAACTCTGGTATTGCTGATCGCCCGTTAACCTGGTTTAAATCATATGTATCGGATCGATCACAATATGTCTCTGTTTCTAACAGTGACTCCCTCTCCCAGTCACGTGTGGTGTTCCCCAAGGTTCCATTCTCGGCCCCCTACTATTCACATTATTTATAAAGGATTTGCCTAATGTCTGCAAATCCTCAACTGTACACATGTACGCAGACGACACGGTAATCTATGCAAACAAATCTGATCTGCCGCAGCTTGAAGCAGTGCTCCAAGACCAGTTAACAGAGGTAGAAAAGTGGATCTCGAAAAACAAACTCTTCCTAAACACTGACAAAACTGTCACAATGATCTATGGAATGGGACCTAAATTACAAAAATTACAAAATTCCCATCTTCGCATCAAAACAAAATCCAATTGCACGCTGACCGCAGTCCACTCTTTTAAATAATTAGGTATGTTGTTAGACCCCAATCTATCTTTTGGCCTCCACATAGAAAAACTTGCCTCTAAACTTTATCCAAAACTAGGTGTCCTGTACAGAAACAAATCTTGCCTCAGCCCTAAAGTAAAGGAAATGATTGTACAGCAAATTCTGATGCCTATCTTGGATTATGGGGACATAGTATTTGCACCTGCTCCGCAAACTCACCTTAATAAACTAAATACATTGTATAACTCATTCTGCCGCTTTGTGCTACAATGTAACTACAGGACCCACCATTGTGACATGCTTAAAGAACTAAACTGGCTTTCGCTGGAATCCAGACGCACCCTCCATCTTTCTTGCCTTGTCTTTAAGAGCCTTTCTGGGAAGCTCCCACCCTACCTGAGCAGAATGCTCTCCCCTGCTATTCCCACCTCCTATAACCTCTGATCCAATAACAGCACATTATTTAGCTTTCCTCAATACAAAAAGAAAGCAGCTCGATCCTCCTTTTCCTACAGAGCGCCACAATTATGAAATGACCTCCCTCAAACTTTAAAAACTTCCCCAAGCCTAAAATCCTTTAAGAGATCCCTCTCTACATATCTCAAAACAGAATGTGCCTGTCATGGTTGATGAAATATTTCGTACCTGCTCTATGTTAAATGTTTGCATATATTGTGTATTATTATTGTTTTGGTATTTTATTGTACCCTATTGTATCAATGCAATGTTTTGTGGTCCCAGGACATACTTGAAAACGAGAGAAATCTCAATGTATCCTTCCTGGTAAAATATTTTATAAATAAATAAATAATATATCACATCACACTAAACAGGATTACAGTGAATCGGTGATGCTAGTGATATAAGTACAAATATTAGCTTTCTGATATCAATAAAAAGGTTAAGAAACAGAACTAGAATTTTAGGACACATGGCTCCATGACAACTGTGATTTTTCTTATTGTCCTACACAACATAGTGTCACATTGCATAAATTTAAAGATTCAATTTTAAAATCTAGGTCATGTAGACAACTTAGTCATGTTTTCAGCAATCTTATTTAGATTGTAAATTAAGTTTTATTTAAATACTATTGAATTAGTGCTAACTTTACATAATTAACGCTGTTTAATTCATACAATAACTCATCAAGCCAAATTAGATTCACCAAAACCAATGAAATATATTTGTCACATAAAGATGTATGAATATCTGTAATTTTGAGCTCCTACCTTACATGTTAGTATGCAGACATTACAAAGACAGATATCTCTCACACTAGACACACTGTTGATTTTAAAATGGCAACATTTTTTCAGAAAAGTTAAAACATTTAAGTGATCTCTGATCTGCATCTGCTTTCTGGAAGAACTTAGGGACCGCGTATTATAATATAAAACATGATGCAATATTAAAGAGAACAGATTTTTGTGTCAGGACAAGCGGCAGGCTAGTAATAAAACAGGAAGTAATCAATATATATCAAAAGAATTGTCAGGACAGCCAGCGGTATAATAAAGTTTAAGAAACGCTTTAGGAAATGCAAAGAGAGTTCGAAATGGATTATCATGAATATAAAACTTTACAGATGAGTCTAAATTAGTTGAAGGCACAAGGCAAAGGCAGCATTCAGGTCCAAGAGGGATTCAGACAGTCTCAGATGGACAGTTAGTCGGTTAGTGGGTTACTAGTAGTGTGTTGTACAGTGTAGTTAGTCTACTGTCTTCTGTCTACCAGCTCCTTACCTGATGGCTGAGGCTAATGACAAGTGAAGTTGTTGTCGTTGATCCAGTCTCCAGAGATCTGAGGTCTAACTGCTATGTCAACTAGTCAAGTGCGGCTGTGCGTGCCTGCATGTGATGTGCCTGGCCAGTAAAGTCCTGTGCAGCAGCATGCGCTATTGTCCCGCCCCTTCTCCCCGCCCCCTAACCAATCAAAACTCAGTCTCAGACGAGGGTGGGTGGAGCAGAGTGACGTCATCATCGGCACTACAGTGCCAGGCTTCAAAAAAATAAAAAAAATAAAAAAATGTTTTTGCTATGTCTGCAGGTACTGTATCTCTATGTTAAAGGGACAGTTAACTTACAGAATAATGTTATATAATTCTGCACATAGTGCAGAACTATATAACATTATCTTAGCGGTAACTTAATAAATTAAAAGCATTGCAAGTTTTTTAGTGTAAAGTTGGACTCTGCTCCATGCTCTACTGAGCAGGTCTTGGATTTCCAAAACGCTTCACAGGCGTGCTGGCAAGTCACAGCACGCCGGATCGTGCTATTGGACTAAATGTAGTTCGCTCCCGCTCTGGTTTGGTAGCGGGAGTGAGCTATATTCAGTCCAATGGCACGTAATACGAGAGAAAAGGCTGACATGCAAAAACACCTGCGATAAATCCCTTTTTGCTCTCATGTTTTCGCTCCACTTGTAATCTGGCCCATATATGTTTAAAAATTTAATTTTATACAGTTTGATAATTGTCTTTAATGTATTAATTAAAGCTTTAAATAATTAACATATAAATACATAAATGTATCTGTACACATATACATATTTAGGCATGCATATCTATGTATCTCTATGTTTTCACACCAGCCTTTTTTCACACCTGAGACCTCATATCTTTGAGCCATTATAACTTTTTTTGTGCAATGTTTTTTTTTAAAATAGTTTTTATTAAACGTTGGTAGTATGGGGTATATTTATTAATGCGTGAGAGGACATAATACGATCGATAAATGCTGACAGCATACTCTGTCGGCATTTATCATTACACCAGCAGTTCTTGTAAACTGATAGTGCAATGCTGCCCTCTGCAGATTTGCGGCCAATCGGTCGCTAGCAGGGGGTGTCAATCAAACCGATCATATTCGATCGGGTTGATTTCTGTTCGCTGCCTCAGAGCAGGTGGACAAGTTATGGAACATGGGTCTTTATGAGTGTATAGAGCAGCGGCCACTATGAGTGTAACTTTACTTTGTAATGTATTTTTGATGTTTTTTGTAAAATTTGTTTGTTTCGCAAAACAGTTAACCAGAGCTCTGAGGAGGATGTAATTATTCTAGCAAAAAATGAGATTGCACTCAAGCCCGACACATGCAAACATCCGCGATAAACCCCTTTTCCCTTGCACGCAACTGTTAGAGCTCCACTCATAATCTGGCACATATATGTTTAAAAATTTAATTTTATACAGTTTGTTAATTGTCTTTAATATAATGTACATAAAGTGGCTACAGCCTTTTACACCATTTTTCTGTTGTCACTTTGTTTCTTCGAAGATAGCAAGTGCCTAGTGTGAGGTCAAACTGGTTTTCTAATAATTTGTAATATCATTGAATGTGAAAATCTTGTAAAAAGTCTTCTAATGGATCTTAAGGCAACAAACACTTTTTTTTAAATCTTAATTATAATTACATTTACTAAAACTTCTCTTTAGTTTCACATGAATAATTTGTGATATTTTATTATCAATATAGAACATTTGTATTCTATATAAGTCTTTGTTGAGAGATCTCTATTGTGAAGAAAGCCCCGTTGAACAATTTAATTTAGAAATCATTGCTATTGACATACTAATGAATTGATCTGTAGTATATAAATGTTTTTCTTTCATATCTCACTGTAATCTGTTATAATGAGTAAAGCTTCTAGAGTCGAAGAAGCTTATGTGCTTAACCACAAATCACCAGCTAGCTCACAATAGGGCATTGCTGCCCCTTAACATACTTAGATATGCTTTCCAGAAAAGGATACCAAGTGAAGGAAGTACATTTGATAATAGAAGTAAATTGAGGAGTTTTTAATATTGCACGCTGAAAGAGAGAAAGAAAGAAAGAAATATATAAAGAAAGAGCTAGAGAGAGAGAAAAATGAAAGAAAGAGTGTGTGAGAGAGAAAGAAAGAGAGAGAGAGAGAGAGAAATGAAGGAAAGAGAGAAAGAAAGAGAGAGAGAGACAGAGAAAGAAAGAAAGAAAGAAGGAAGGAAGGAAGGAAAGAAAGAAAGAAAGAAAGAAAGAAAGAAAGAAAGAAAGAAAGAAAGATATAAAGAAAGAATGAGTGAGAGAGAAAGAAAGAAAGAAAGAAAGAAAGAATGAAGGAAAGAAAGAAAAAGAAAGATATAAAGAAAGAGCTAGAGAGAGAGAGAAATGAAAGAAAGAGAGTGAGAGAGAGAGAGAGAGAGAAAGAAAGAAAGAAAGAGCGAGAAAGAGAGAAATGAAAGAAAGAGAGAAAGAAAGAAAGAGAGAGAGAGACAGAGAAAGAGAAAGAAAGAAAGAAAGAAAGAAAAAAGGAAATAAAGAAAAAATGAATGAATGAAGGAAATAAAGAAAGAAGGAAAGAAAGAGTGAGTGAGAGAGAGAGAGAGAGAGAGAGAGAGAGAGAGATGAAGGAAAGAGAGAAAGAGAAAGAGAGACAGAGAAAGAGAAAGAAAGAAAGAGTGTGTGAGAGAGAAAGAAAGAGCGAGAGAGAGAGAAATGAAGGAAAGAGAGAAAGAAAGAGAGAGAGAGAGAGAGACAGAGAAATAAATAAAGAAAGAAAGAAAGAAAGAAAGAAAGAAAGAAAGAAAGAAAGAAAGAAAGAAGGAAGGAAGGAAGGAAGAAAGGAAAGAAAGAAAGAAAGAAAAAGATATAAAGAAAGAATGAGTGAGAAAGAAAGAAAGAAAGAAAGAAAGAAAGAAAGAAGGAAAGAAAGAAAGAAAGAAAGAAAGAAAGAAAGAAAGAAAAAGAAAGATATAAAGAAAGAGCTAGAGAGAGAGAGAAATGAAAGAAAGAAAGAAAGAAAGAAAGAAAGAAAGAAGGAAGAAAGAAAGAAAGAAAGAAAGAAAGAAAGAAAGAAAGAAAGAAAGAAAGAAAGAAAGAAAGAAAGAAAGAAAGAAAGAAAGAAAGAAGGAAGGAAAGAAAGAAAGAGTGAGAGAGAGAGAGAGAGAGAGAGAGAAAGAAAGAAAGAAGGAAATAAAGAAAGAATGAAGGAAGGAAGGAAGGAAAGAAAGAAAGAAAGAAAGAAAGAAAGAAAGAAAGAAAGAAAGAAAGAAAGAAGGAAAGAAAGAGTGAGAGAGAGAGAGAGAGAGAGAGAGAAAGAGTGATAGAGATGAAGGAAAGAGAGAAAGAGAAAGAGAGATACAGAGAAAGAAAGAAAAGAATGAAGGAAGGAAGGAAGGAAGGAAAGAAAGAAATAATGAATGAAGGAAGGAAGGAAAGAAAGAAAGAAATAGAGAAAGAGTGGGAGAGAGAGAGAAAGAAAGATAGAGAAATGAAGGAGAGATAGAGAGAGAGAGATAGAGAAAGAAAGAAAGAAAGAAAGAAAGAAAGAAAGAAAGAAAGAAAGAAAGAAAGAAAGAAAGAAGGAAAGAAAGAATTGCTATTGTGAAGCATTTTTTGCTAGTGGGAGGGAATTTGATTCTTCAGAGCATTACAATGGGAATTATAAGACAGCAATGGATTAGCAGTTGATTGGAGCCAATAAACATCCTGGGTAGGAACAAAGAAGTGCCCAATAGTGTGATAACGTAAGGACCAATAGCAAAACAACCAATGAGTACACCTATATACTCACAAGGCAGGTTGCACATCCAGTGCAATACTCAGCAGACCGAGGCTTCAGAGCGGCTCGGCTGACTCAAACCCCCTAGAGCAGGCAGCTGGGCCAGCTAACAAGCCGTTCCTCTAAAGCGTCTCCCACACCAATGTAAAGGACCAGGCCGTGATGTGTGAGCAAGCGAACAACTGTGATTCGGAAGTTAATCACAGAGCAAGTGTCCCAAATCCAAAGGGAAAGGTGTCGGTAGAAAAATGTTTTTATTTGTTTAAAAACAATTAAAACATAATAAGAGCACAGCAACGCGTTTCTCAGTGATAGTGCCGTTTCAACATTTGCAATTTGGACACTTTTTAATTTGGACATTTTCAAATGAACTTTTTAAGAATCTTTTTAGTTTGTCACTTCATATAGAGTCACAAATTGATCATTTATTTTTGTAATTTGCACTAATTTTGTACTAATTTAACTGATTTTTTATTTGTCTCACTTTTGGCACTTTTTTGTATCTAGAATTAATTACACTCTAGATTGTATATATTTTTATTACTGGCGCACCTTTGCTCACCCCATTTGCTTGGGCTGATTTTTGATTGGAGCCAACCTGTAGTTTGATTACCAAACATTGTAAAATCATGCTTTACACTTTCTTCATAATGTTGCTTTAAAAATGAATTAATTGCAAAATGAAAATGAAAATCTCCCAAACACCCATTATGTATAAAACGTTAACAATCAGCTATAAAGCCATACTATTTTGTTGAATTTTAGTCAAAAGTTGTACATTTTCAGTAGTTTCAAAAGATCTCTGTAATGTGTTGTTAAAAAGCATCTTTAATTATTAACATACTGTATCAATGACAAAAAAATACTCATTTGAGGCAGATTAACATCCAATGACCTACAGTAAATGAGTTTTAAGGGTCACAAAACTAATTTTTTACTAAATAAGCAATTACAAAGCAGAAGTGCTATGCTTATTTAGGCATGTAAGCATTATCGTCATTTGATCTCATATTAATATCTGATATTTTTCTAGAGTTTGGAGAGAAATATTCCTATCTAGAGTTTCATCTCCCACAAACCCTTGAAATATTTATGTCATGTTCCTTTAGTGTTAGAATATATTAATGATTTCATTGTTCTTCACAATGAATAAAAATGGAATGTCAAATATTTGGCCACATAATGGCCACTGCTCCATAACCCTGTCCACCTGCTCTGAGCAGGTGGACAGAGACCGCCACAATTCAATCTGATCGAGTATGATCGGGTTGATTGACACCCCCCTGCTGGCGGCCGATTGGCTATGAGTCTGCAGAGGGCGGTGCTGCACCAGCAGCTCTTGTGAGCAATGCTGAATACGCAGAGCGTATTGCTCTCCCCATTCAGAGAGGTCTGTCGGACCTGATCTGCACTGTTGGATCAGGTCCGACAGACCTTTGATAAATATCCCCCTTTGAGTGGAAAGAGCTCCAAAGTGTATATATGTATAAATATATATGTATATATACCGTATATACCTTTTTACATACATAACTACACATATATACACATATTTGCACATATAGCTTTACACATAAACACATATTCTGACATATATATATATATATATACATTGCATAGTCCTTTTTCATTGAAATACCTTGTCATATACCATATATGTTTTAACCCTTATATATATGTTATATATATGTTTTATTTATATATATCAGATGTTGCATATATGAGTGCTACACTTTTTTTTATGTATTTATTTGGTGTTTGGTGTACACTACGGTAGGGGGTAAATTTACTAAAGTGCAGACGGACATGATACGATGTAGCGTATCATGTACGCTGCACATCGATAAATGCCGACAGCATACGCTGTCGGCATTTATTATTGCACCAGCAGTTCTTGTTGTCAGGGTGCCAGGAATCAGACGAGAAGTGCAAAAATAATCACACCTTTATTAATAGCAAACAATTAATAATAAAAAATAATAAAAAAGTCCACAAGTCAAATAACAAGCCAGGAGTCAAAACCAGAGCTGGTAGTCAGACGAACCAAGTCAGGAGCCAAAGCGAATAGTCAGACGAGCCGAGTCAGGAGCCAAAGCGAGTAGTCAGACGAGCCGGAATCAAGAACAAGGAGAACAGCAGAATCAGGAACAAGCCAGGGATCAGGAACCAGGAGGGACATCAGACAGCCAGGTAATACACAGGAACAGGAACTCTCACAAACAGGTCTGAGACAACGCAAGGGCAAAGCATATTGAACAGAGACCCTTTAAATAATAAGTGATGACATCACAATTCTGAGACTGAAACCTGTCTCACATGGATGATGTACAACAGGCTGGCCATAAAAGGGCATGCAGGCAATGAGCAGCATCACACACTATGCACCAGAGTCAGTAAGAGAGGTGAGTAAAATGGCTGCCAGCAGCACATGGCAAACAAAGCAGGGAAAACACCCTGACAGTACCCTCCCCTCAAGGACCCCTCCCCTGCAGGAGGACAAAAGGCTTATTGGGGAAACGGGCATGGAAGGCAGGGTGGGAGCATGAACATCAGAGAAGGGGACCCATGAACGCTCCTCCGGACCGTAACCCCTCCAGTGAGCCCCTGGACATACGAGAGTCAATAATGCTGCTGACCTCATATTCTTCATTGTTGTCAACAAAGATAGGACGGGGATGGAGCAACACAGTGGTAAACCGATTACAAACCAATGGTTTAAAGACAGAGACATGAAAAACATTGGAGATGCGCATTGCAGGAGGAAGGTCAAGAGCGCAGGCCACAGGATTGACTCGTCGGAGTATTCGAAAAGGACCTACATAACGGGGAGCCAGTTTATTGGAAGGCACACAAAGGTTCAAGTTGCGGGAGGACAGACAAACCCTGTCACCAACCTGGTAGGAAGGCGCGGGCAGATGCCTACGATCAGCCTGGAACTTTTGGCGCTGCATAGAACAATGAATGCAATCCTGAATCTACACCCACATGAAACGGAGTTGCCGGAGATGCTCCTCTAAAGCCAGAATACCCTGAGACATGAATGAATCAGGCAACAAGGATGGTTGAAACCCATAATTCGCCATGAACGGGAATAACTTGGAGAAAGCATTAATAGCCCTATTACGAGCAAACCCTGCCAAAGTTAACAGTTCAGACCAATTATTGTGGTGATCTGAGACATGGCAATGGAGGAACTGTTCCAGAGTTTGATTAGACCATTCCACAGCCCAATTGGATTGAGGGTGATATGCCGAGGAGAAGGAAAGCTGGATCCCCATTTGAACACAAAAGGAATGCCAAAATCTGGAGACAAACTAGTTACCCGGTCCGACACTATCTCCTTGGGTAACCCATTTAAATGGAAGACCTCCCGGGCAAAAATTGAAACAAGCTCCTGAGCGGTAGGCAGCTTCTTCAAGGGAATGCAATGTGTCATTTTAGAAAAACGGTCAACCACCATAAGGATAACAGTATTGCCATTTGAAACAGGGAGCTTGACAATGAATTCCATGGAAAGATGTGTCCAAGGATGCTCACCATTAGCAATAGGTTGAAGAAGACCCACAGGAAGATGTCGAGGAGTCTTATTCTGTGCACAAACTGAGCAGGAGGCAACATAAGCAGCAACATCAGAACAAAGACCTGGACACCAGAATTGTCGAGTGACAGACCAAATAATTTGGTTCTTGCCTGCGTGACCTGCGGCTTTAGGATAGTGCTAAGTTTGCAAAAGTTTAGTTTGAAGATTCTCAGGAACAAAACACTTACCACTAGGTTTCTCAGGCGGTGCATTGGTTTGTGCAGCCAGGATCTCCTCCCCCAAGGGAGAAGTCAAATTAGTACTTAAGGTAGCAAAAATATGGTCAGGAGGTATAACTGGAGTAGGTACAGACTCCTCCTTGGACAGAGGCAAAAATTGTCGAGAGAGGGCATCAGCCCTAACATTCTTACTACCAGGCAGGTAGGAGACCACATAATTAAACCGAGACAAAAATAGCGCCCATCTGGCCTGTCGGGGAGACAAAAATTTTGCTTTAGATAGATTAGTTAAATTCTTGTGATCAGTAAGAATGAGCACTGGTACGCTAGTACCCTCGAGAAAATGCCTCCATTCCTTGAGTGCCAAAATTATGGCCAGTAATTCCCTGTCACCAAATTCATAATTGCACTCCGCTGGAGACAATGTCTTATAGAAGAAACCGCATGGATGCAAGTAACCGTCAGGCATAGGACGTTGAGACAAGAGGGCACCTACTCCAGTCTCAGATGCATCAACCTCAAGAACAAAAGGCAGGGCAGTGTTAGGATGAGCCAGAACTGGAGCAGCAGCAAAGGCAGTCTTAAGACTATCAAAGGCCTTAATGGCAGTAGGTTACCAATGGAGTGGATCACTCTTTTTAAGGGTCATGTCTGTGATAGGTTTGACCAAGGAAGAAAAGTTTTTAATAAAGTTTCTATAGTAATTGGTGAACCCCAAAAATGTTGAATAGACCGAAGACCAACTGGGCAAGGCTACTGCAGAACTGCAGACAACTTTCAGGATCCATGGAGAACCCTGCAACGGAGATAACATAACCTAGGAAGGTTACTTGAGTCTGATGGAACTCACATTTCTCGAATTTTACAAAACAGACCGTTCTCACATAGTCTCTGAAGAACCTGTGTAACATCAGAATGATGAGCCTCAAGCGTGGGTGAGTGTATGAGGATGTCGTCTAAATACACCACAACACACTGTTGCAACATATCTCGCAGGACATCATTAATAAATTCCTGGAAAACAGCAGGAGCATTACATAGGCCAAAGGGCATTACAAGATACTGTCACGAACCAAGCCTCCAGACTAAAAAGAAAAGGTCTGGGAGGCATTCTGCTCAAAAGGGCTGTGCAGGGATTTGAACCTGTGGCTCTTTGTTTACTACTCTGTTTGCTTGTATGTTGAGCCACAGCCAGCTCTAGCAGTTTAAGAGTTTCAAATGCTATAGCATGCCACTTAAAAGATCTGTGAAATGAGTACTTGTCTTACTTGTATTCACACCTGTGCAAAACACAGGTGCTCTCAATTTTGGATTTACTCAGAATCAATCCTGTACAAAACCTCCCTATTTAAGGCTGGCTGCATATTGTCTTCAAATTGTATCTGTTTTGTCACAAGCCAGAACCTGTTTCCTGTACTTCAGTACATATTTGGATGAAGACTTCATCTTTGCACCTGTTTGCAAGGTTCTTTCCTGCTTTGTACAACTTTAAACCTGCTACCTGTTTACAAGGTTGTTTCCTGCTTTGTGCAAATCCTGCACTTCAGTTATAACCAGGAGAAAGACTTTACCTTTAAACCTGCTACCTGTTTACAAGGTTGTTTGCTGCTTTGTGCAATTCCTGCTCTTCAGTTATTACCAGGAGAAAGACTTTACTTTTAAACCTGTTTTAAACCTGTTTACAAGGTTTTTTCCTGATTTGTGCAAATCCTGCACTTCACTTATTACCAGCACAGAGACTTTACCTTTAAACCTGTTTACAAGGTTGTCTCCTGCTTTGTGCAAATCCTGCACTTCAATTATTACCAGGAGAAAGACTTTCCTTTAGAATCTGCATCTCTGCTTACTTGTTCGTTCCTTTCCACTCCTGGCGTATGTGGACATAACATACCTGAATAGTATATATTTAAAATACCCTGCAAGTATTTGCTCAATCAAAGTATTTTGTTATTTTAAAATAAAGCTGATATATTTTCAATCTATATGGCTTCTATTAATCTTCATTTAAAGCAACTATTCCAGACAATGAGGCTCTCACAGAATATCCTGAGACAGAACATGACAGATACTTATAATGCCCGCTCCTGGTGTTAAATGCTGTTTTCCATCCCTTGATCATAACGTGATTGTTCGCTCCTTTCAAATCAAGTTTAGAAAAGACTGTAGCTCCCTTGAGGCGGTCAAAGAGTTCCGTAATGAGCACAATAGGGTAAGCATTCTTAATGGTAAGATGATTAAGACCCCCTATAATTGATGCATGGTCTTAACTCGCCACCCTTTTTCTTCCCAAAGAAGAAGCCAGCCCCTGCAGGAGAGCAGGATTTGGGGATTATCCCCCATGACAGAGCATTGGCAACATACTCCTCCATAGCACAATCGCCACAACAGACAGAGAGTAAACCCGGCCCCGAGGAGGAATGTCTCCAGGTTGCAGGTCTATGGCACAATCATAAGACCGGTGGGAAGGCAACGTACCGGCACGCACCTTGTCAAAAATGTCTAGGAACTCTCGGTACTCCTCTGGCAATTGAGATACAGAAGAAGTGCACAAGACTTTAAGTGGTTTCCAAAGACAAGTGGAAATACATTGCGGAGACCTCAACAAAATTTTGGACCTGTGCCAGATGAGACTGGGATTGTGCTTTTGGAGCCAGGAATAACTCAAAAGAACTGGAAAATGCAGAGAATTTATCACCTGGAACTTGATGGATTCAAAATGGAGAGCCCCAACAGCCATGGATAATGGAGCGGTCTCGTTAGTAACGAATGCTGGCTGAAGGGGCCTGCCATCAATGGCCTCAATAGCAAGCGGAACAGATCAAGGCAAAACAGAATGGAGTGCTTTGATGCAAAAGCACTGTCAACGAAATAGCCTGCAGCACCGGAGTAAACAAGAGCCTGGGTGACTATGGAGGAGTCCACCCAGGAAAGGACAACCATGACCAAAGGTTTCTCCTTTAGCAGGTGATGAGGATAAACCATTCAAGGTCTGCCCCCGACAGGACCTTAGGTGTGAGTGTTTTTCTGGCCGTGTAGGACAAGACTTCAAAAGGTGGCCCTGTAACCCACAATAGAGGCAGAGCTCCTCCCTCTTCCTAAAGGCCCTCTCCGCCGTGGAGAGACACGTGAATCCCAACTGCATCGGCTCAGCAGTACCTGGTGACTCAGGACCAGGAGGCATGGGAGGAGAGGGAGGCATGGGTGGGAACGAGCACCTAGGAGACCACAGAACAGGAGGCCTCCACAAGCGCTCCTTGAAAGAGGGCCTCTATCTGAGTCTTATGTCAATTAGGATCAAAAAAGACACCAAAGCCTCGAGAATCTCTGGTAAATCTATGGCAGCAACTTCGTCTTTAATCGCATCAGAGAGCCCATGAGAGAAGGCGGCAACAAGGGATTCATTGTTCCAACCTACCTCTGCGGCAAGCGTACGGAACTCAATGGCATACTGAGCAACAGATCTCGTACCTTGCTGAATGGACATGAGTCGTTTAGCAGCAGAGGACGAGGGAGCCAGAACGTCATATACCCTTCGAAAGGAGGCCCCAAATTCAGGGTAATTTGAAATCACAGGTTTATGAGTCTCCCACAAGGGATTAGCCCAGGCAAGAGCTGTGTCAGAGAGTAACAAGATGAGAAATCCAACCTTAGCTCTGTCAGAGGGAAACGCCTGATGTAACATCTCAAAGTAAATGCCCACCTTGTTCAAAAACCCTCTGCATTGAATAGGATCACCTCCATATTGCTGAGGTAGAGGTGCAGAACCGGACATGCTCCTGGTAGGACTAGGTGCAGCAGCGGAAACAGGAGCGGACATAACTTGCGGAACACTTTGGTCCAAATGTGCAGTGCGAGTCAGCAGGGTTTGCAGGGCTAGTGCAAATTGATCCAAGTGGTGATCCTGTTCATCCATCCTGGAAATGATGGTAGGTAAAGGTGGATTATTAGCCCAATCAGGATTCATGGCCCTTGCGTAATGTCAGGGTGCCAGGAATCAGACTGAGATGAGAAGTGCAAAAATAATCACACCTTTATTAATAGCAAAAAAAAAATAAAAAAAATTCCACAAGCCAAATAACAAGCCAGGAGTCAAAACCAGAGCTGGTAGTCAGACGAGCTGAGTCAGGAGCCAAAGCGAATAGTCAGACGAGCCGAGTCAGGAGCCAAAGCGAGTAGTAAGATGAGCCGGAATCAGGAACAAGGAGAACAGCAGAGTCAGGAACAAGCCAGGGATCAGGAACCAGAAGGGATGTCAGACAGCCAGGTAATACACAGGAACAGGAACTCTCACAAACAGGTCTGAGACAACGCAAGGGCAAAGCATACTGAACAGAGGCACTTTAAATAATAAGTGATGACATAACAATTCTGAGACTGCAACCTATCTCACATGGATGATGTACACCAGTCTGGCCATAAAATGGCATACAGGCAATGAGCAGCATCACACACTATGCACCAGAGTCAGCAAGAAATGTGAGTAAAATGGCTGCCAGCAGCACATGGCAAACAAAGCAGGGAAAAAAACCCTGACACTTGTAAACTGGTGGTGCAATACCGCCCCCTGCAAATTCGCGGCCAATCAATCAGGTTGATTTCTGTCCACCGCCTCAGAGCAGACGGACAGGTTATGGAGCGTCAAGCACCGTACAGAGTTTGATAAATTGATCCCCTAGGTCTACACTTGCGCAAACTCGAAATGCGCTAAATTTGTTTGTGCTTGAGTGAACAATTGTTCTTTCAACTTGTAATATGCATGTAGGGTTTAACTTATAAGGGGGACGCTAACGTTAGTGTGCGATATATAAGAATATTGCAAGCATGTTAATTTGAGCTCGTATTACAAGTTGAAAGTAAATGCGAATTTAACAGCGCACAACTGAAAAAGGGTAGTGTGTGAACAAAAGTTCCCCCGAACACAGCATAAATACAATTACAATTAAAGTTACACTCTTAAAAACACTATCTGCTAAAAATATTCACATAAATATAAAAATTATAATGGTTAAAAGATTTATTGTATATGTCCCTATATTTGACCACAAAGAACTATAATATATAAATGTATAAAATGTATAAATAATAATTCTAAAATATTATTCAATGTCTTTTACTATGTATAGAAAATACAAAAAGGGGATATGCCAAAAAAGACCTCTTCTTCAAACTAGGGTCAAATATCATAAGATACAATGTATACCTGCATTAATGGCTTGTGAAATGTTTGCAGTCCGTTATCACTCCCCCCTCTAGCCCAATAATCAGGCAATCCTCCGTAATCAAACAGTCAGATTAAAGGAAAACAGGTCTCACCAAAATCCACCAACAAGCCGTGCGGCCGCTTCAGGCAGGACCCAGCCGGCTTAAGGGATTCCCCCAACGTTGTCTTAGCGTAACCAAATGGCAGGTACACTCACCACAATAAGGCCGCACGCTGTCTCACTGTACCTCGAGGAAGGAGGCAACGTCACAGATGACGAATCCTTTGTTTCCTATTCCGTAGTCCTGTATCGTAGCAGGCCAATGAGGGACAATGAGGGAGGAGTTGTATCTTGAAACAAAGTTGCAATCCTGTTAGCCAAACGAAAAATCCCAGAACCTCGGTATACAGAGTTACATCAGTGCAATAGGTCTACGATCCGTCCTGCTGGTGTATGGAAAGTTAATGCAAGAAGTTCGAACAGTTTGTATAAAAAATAAGAACAAGAAGTATCCAAACAGAGCAGGCATAACACCTAAGCTGGCTTACGAGTTTTGGCGTTTCCCGTAATCATAGCCTTATTTTTTAAATAATTAATAAAATAATGTTTTTTTATACGAACTGTTCGAACTTCTTGCACTAATTTTACTGTGTATATACTGTGAATATTTCACCATACAGGTTTATGTTATTTTTTTGTAAATGCATATATAGCTATACCTATATATCTATTCCTATAAATATATAGATAGAGATATGTATTTTACATTAACATTAACAGATATGTGTGTGTGTATATATATATATATAAATATATATACACACAGAGAGAAGCACATATGTATTTAATAATAAAAATGTGAAGAACATAGGAATGTAAATTATGCGCAACACTCTTCGTGTTTCACGCTTTAGGTCTAAAGTGGTGTCGGGTTAGCACACATGAAAACTTAGTTATCTTAGTGCATGTTATGGAAAAATTACAAATAAAATATTAAAAATAATAATAATAATTAAAAATTATTTTAGATAATGTAGAAAATTCTAAAATAATAAATAATCTTTTAATAGTGCTTATCAGATTTCAGCTTAACATGGAATTTACTGTAAAAAATAAATTTATTTTATGACCCCATTCCCATACATCTATTTTACACAGCTGAATATTTGCCTTGGCATAGAGGAATATTGTCCATCTGAAATGACATATTCTCTCACAAGACTATATATGGGGTCATACCTCCTTTCTCTAGTTTAACAATGATCTCATAGAAAGGGTTCCATATATGTAAGCATAAGCGGCACCAGAGCCCTTGTGGGGCAGGTTCACACATGCAAGCTTGCTTACCACAATTTAAGAAGCAGCTGTCATTAGCTAAAACTCCCCAAACTTGGTCGCCGTTGGTGATTGAAAGTCCCTTCTCTCATGTGATTGGTCACGCAAAAGAAAGGGCGGGCATTACACACTCATTGGAGTGTGTAATGATGCATACGGACCAGGGGATCAACAGATCCGCTGCCTGTATGCAGCCGGCGTGGGGAAAACTTCTCAGGTACTTGCCGGTAAATACCTGGGGCCCAAAGAGAGAGTGGCTTCAATATGTTTTGGAGATTGGACAAAGGAGAGCTACTGTTTAATTTATCTTATTGTACATGTACTATTCTGATAACCTGCCCCTTGATATTCAAATTTCAGGTTGTATTTGAATATTGATGTTTTAATCTATGCTAAACTGCACCTGTAAATTTTTAATATTGTCTCTGAATGAAAAATATATATTTAATTTACCACTGCTTCTCATTACCAAGTCTAAATGACACCACTGTTTCCTGTGTCATATAAAGCCACAGTTTTATTTGTTATGCAGAGCCACCACTGATTTGTTATGTCATACAAAGCCAAAACTGTTTAGCTATGCAAACCCTCCACTGTTTGCTCTGTCATGCAGAGCCCGCCTACAAATAATTTACTGTTATACAGAGCCAGCCTGTATCTCTAAGCATCTTTTTATGTGCACATGGTGCCTGTATTGTGGGCATCTGAATGCCTATTGGTGCTTGCATATCTGTGTTTTGTGTGTGTGAATGTCTTTAGATGCCTGTGTGTGTGCATGTGGATGACTATCCTCAGTGAGATATATAAAAGGAAGGTTACACTTTAGAACATGGGGGGGGGGGGGGGCTTTTATTCTGCATTTGCAGCTTTCAAGGCTTTGTGGTTCAGGCTTTAACCACAAATTTAAGTAGCCGAAACTGCTCCTTCATCCTCTCTTATGCAGTGTTAAATTAGCTATGCATTGTTACATATATTTTATAGTGTGATTCTGGTATTTTGTGCTACCGCTTTTGCAGTCTAAAAGAAAACGTATGTTTTGTCCATTTACACATTTATTGGTGCAGCTCACCAGTTTTACAATGAATATCACACCCATGGGTAGAGGAAGAAAATGGTAACTTTTAGGCTCGGAGCTTGATAATTCGCCCCATGGGCTTAAAGGGACAGCCATCTCCAAAATTGTTATTGTTTAAAAAGAAAGATAATGCATTTACTACCCATTCTACAGCTTTGCACAACCAACATTGTTACATTAATATACTTTATAACATCTAAAACACTAACGGCTAGATTTAGAGTTTTGTCGGTAACGACCCGCGTAGCTAACGCTGGCTTTTTTCCCCCGCACCTTTTAAATACCGCTGGTATTTAGAGTTCACAGAAGGGCTGCGTTAGGCTCCAAAAAGGGAGCGTATAGCATATTTACCGCCATTGCTACTCTCAATACCAGCGGTGCTTATGGACGGGGCCAGCTTCAAAAACGTGCTCGTGCACGATTCCCCCATGGAAAACAATGGGGCAGTTTGAGCTGAAAAAAAACCTAACACCTGCAAAAAAGCAGCGTTCAGCTCTTAACGCAGCCCCATTGTTTCCTATGGGGGAATACTTTCTAAGTCTGCACCTAACACCCTAACATGTACCCCAAGTCTAAACACCCCTAACCTTACACTTATTAACCCCTAATCTGCCGCCCCCGCTATCGCTGACCCCTGCATATTATTTTTAACCCCTAACCTGCCGCTCCGTACACCCCGCAACCTACATTATACCTATGTACCCCTAATCTGCTGCCCCTAACACCGCTGACCCCTATATTATATTTATTAACCCCAAAACTGTCCCCACAACGTCGCCGCTAGCTACCTACAATAATTAACCCCTAATCTGCCGACCGGACCTCACCGCTACTATAATAAATGTATTAACCCCTAATCCGCCTCACTAACCCTATAATAAATATTATTAACCCCTAATCTGCCCTCCCTAATATCGCTGACACCTAACTTCAAGTATTAACCCCTAATCTGCCGACCAGACCTCACCGCTACTCTATTAAATGTATTAACCCCTAAAGCTAAGTCTAACCCTAACACTAACACCCCCCTAAGTTAAATATAATTTAAATCTAGCGAAATAAATTAACTCTCATTAAATAAATTATTCCTATTTAAAGCTAAATACTTACCTGTAAAATAAACCCTAATATAGCTACAATATAAATTATAATTATATTGTAGCTATTTTAGGAATAATATTTATTTTACAGGCAACTTTGTAATTATTTTAACCAGGTACAATAGCTATTAAATAGTTAATAACTATTTAATAGCTACCTAGTTAAAATAATTACAAAATTACCTGTAAAATAAATCCTAACCTAAGTTACAATTAAACCTAACACTACACTATCAATAAATTAATTAAATAAAATACCTACAATTATCTACAATTAAATCTAACACTACACTATCAATAAATTAATTAAATAAAATACCTACAAATAAATACAAATAAATAAACTAACTAAAGTACAAAAAATGAAAAAAGCTAAGTTACAAAAAATAAAAAAATTAATTACAAACATAATAAAAATATTACAACAATTTTAAGCTAATTACACCTACTCTAAGCCCCCTAATAAAATAACAAAGCCCCCAAAATAAAAAAATGCCCTACCCTATTCTAAAATTAAAATAGAAAAGCTCTTTTACCTTACCAGCCCTTAAAAGGTCCTTTTGCGGGGCATGCCCCAAAGAATTCAGCTCTTTTGCCTGTAAAAAAAAACATACAATACCCCCCCAACATTACAACCCACCACCCACATACCCCTAATCTAACCCAAACCCCTGAAGATCTTCCTACCTTATCTTCACCACACCGGGTATCACCGATCCGTCCAGGCTCCGAAATCTTCATCCAAGCCCAAGCGAGGGCTGGAGATCCATCATCCGGCTGAAGTCTTCTATCAAGCAGCAAGAAGAAGTCCAGAAGAGGCTCCAAAGTCTTCATCCTATCCGGGCAGAAGAGGAGATCCGGACAGGCAACCATCTTCATCCAAGCGGCATCTTCTATCTTCATCCGATGACAAGCGGCTCCATCTTGAAGACCTCCGGCGCGGATCCATCCTCTTCTTCCGACGTCCTAAGTCCGAATGAAGGTTCCTTTAAATGACGTCATCCAAGATGGCGTCCCTCGAATTCCGATTGGCTGATAGGATTCTATCAGCCAATCGGAATTAAGGTAGGAA
The DNA here is from genome assembly GCF_027579735.1 of Bombina bombina. Taxonomy (NCBI): domain Eukaryota; kingdom Metazoa; phylum Chordata; class Amphibia; order Anura; family Bombinatoridae; genus Bombina; species Bombina bombina. The sequence continues at coordinate 1,320,129,222 of NC_069500.1, forward strand.
AAATCTGATTGGCTGATGGAATCAGCCAATCAGATTCAAATTCAATCCGATTGGCTGATCCAATCAGCCAATCAGATTGAGCTCGCATTCTATTGGCTGATCGGAACAGCATATTAGGGGTACATAGGGATAACATAGGTTACGGCGGTGTGCGGTCGGCAGATTAGGGGTTAATAAGTGTAGGTAGGTGGCGGCGACGTTGGTGGCGGCAGATTAGGGGTTAATAAATATAATATAGGGGTCGGCGGTGTTAGGGGCAGCATATTAGGGGTACATAGGGATAACGTAGGTTGCGGCGGTGTGCGGTCGGCAGATTAGGGGTTAAAAAAAATTATTAGAGTGGCGGCGATGTGGGGGGGCCTCGGTTTAGGGGTACATAGGTAGTTTATGGGTGTTAGTGTACTTTAGAGAACAGTAGTTAAAAGCTTTATGAACCGGCATTAGCCCATAAAGCTCTTAACTCCTGACTTTTTTCTGCGGCTGGAGTTTTGTCGTTAGATTTCTAACGCTCACTTCAGCCAAGACTCTAAATACCGGCGTTAGAACGATCCCATTGAAAAGATAGGATACGCAAATGGCGTAGGGGGATCTGCGGTATTGAAAAGTCGCGGCTGCAAAGTGAGCGTTAGACCCTTTCCTGACTGACTCTAAATACCAGTGGTAGCCCAAAACCAGCGTTAGGAGCCTCTAACGCTGGTTTTGACGGCTAACACCAAACTCTAAATCTAGCCGTAAATCTAGCCGTTAGGGTCAAATTACAAGTGGAGCACAAAATATTGCTTTCATGAAAGCAATATTTGCGTCTCACTGTGTAATACCAGTGAGACAGAACTACCCTGTATATTTTGCAACCAATGCAACCAATGATATTCAATTTTCAGGTTGTATTTGAATATTGATGTTTTAATCTATGCTAAACTGTACCTGTACATTTTTAATATTGTCTCTGAATAAAAAATATATATTTAATTTACCACTGCTTCTAATTACCAAGTCTAAATGACACCACTGTTTCCTGTGTCATATAAAGCCACGGTTTTGTTATGCAGAACCACCACTAATTTGCTATGTTACAAAGCCCAAACTGTTTAGCTATGCAAACCCACCACTGTTTGCTCTGTCATGCAGCAGCCAACCAAAGTTTGTCATTAAATGGACACTACAGTTAAAATTAAACTTTCATGATTCAGATAGAGAATGCCGTTTTAAGAGACTTTTCAATTTTCTTCCATTATCAGACTTTGCACATTCTTTTTTAATGCATACTTTCTGATGCACCAGCTCCTACTATGCATGTGCACAAGTTTACAGTGTATAGCTATACTAGTCGTGACTGGCTGATGGCTGTCACATGATAAAAAGGGTCTGGAAAATTGTGGGGAAAAAATTGTCAGAAAATATCTACTGCTTATTTGAAATTCAGAGTAAATGTAATTGCATTGTTTTTTTTTTATTATTATGCACTTGTTACTTTTGCAATTCTTCTGTCCTTTAAGGGTGTTGCCAGGACTCAGCGTATCAATGTTAAGTGGAACTGCTCTGACAACAAGACATTTGATCTAAAAAGTAAACATTAAGCACAACGAGTGGGGGATTGAGGTTACCCAGAGCATGTGATTGGCAAAGCTAGGAATGAGGTTAGTAGGATTGATCATTCTTCCTTCTTTAAAAAATTTTTTTACATAAATTAAAAATGTATGATATGGAGTAAAAACTTATTTTTATCACTAAGTTTTCTAGCCATTTTTATCAAGTGTGTGATATAATTAGAAAATATTTACTCCTTCTTTAAGTGGATAAATATTTGAAAGACTCTGGGCCAGATTACAAGTGTGCACGCTAATGATAGTGCAAGCACAATAAGCAATATGCTAGATTCGAGCCATGCTGAAGCACCCCCAGATCATAACCAATCTTCCACCAAATTTCACAGTGGGTGTGAGACACACTGGCTTTTACACCTCTCCAGGTCTCCATCTAACCATTAGATTACCAGGTGTTGGGCAAAGCTGAAACTTGGACTCATCAGAGAAGATGACTTGGAATCGTGCAGATTTATTTTTGTGAAGGACACATGAATCAAGCCACCTTCAAGGTTATCCTGGAAGAAAACATTGCTTCCTTCTGCTCTGACAATGTTCCCCAACTCTGAGGATTGTTTTTTTTCCCAGCAGGACAATTCCCCATGCCACACAGCCAGGTCAATCAAGGTGTGGATTGAGGACCACCAGATCAAGACCCTGTCATGGCCAGCTCAATCTCCAGACTAGAACCCCACTTAAAACCTCTGGAATGTGATCAAGAGGAAGATGGATGGTCATAAGCCATCAAACAAAGCCAAACTGTTTTGTCACCCAACATCAATGAAAAAAAGGATGGTGGAGAGCATGCATAGACGCATGAAAGCTGTGATTCAAAATTAGGGTTTTTCCACCAAATATTGATTTTTTAACTTTTGGCAAGTTAAAAAAATAAGTATTGTGCTGTTTAAAAAATAAATATGAGGGACGGCGGCCATGAATGGTTGCAAGAATAGAAAGCTCCAGATATTCTTTGATTAATCCATCGTCTATTATGGATATTATTTTTATGGCTATCACATAATCCGGTGTGCTATACCAGATTGTTAGGAGAGGAAATGGCCTTATAACATCATTCCTAACACTCTCTCCTGGTGCGCCGGGTAAAGCAGGTCTTCTCAACTGCTGATACTAGCTGATAACATCTACTTGATCGTCTATGAGGTACAGAGTCTAACAATTTGAGGCCTGCTGTCTGATCTAGCTCACAAAATGGATAGCTATTTCTCACAGTTGGTGTCCCTAATGAGAGCTCCAACTTCAGAGAATATGAGCATGGAGCGTGTCATGGCGGATACACAGCACAATTTCCCACAGCCCTTCATAACTACAGTGAAGGTTGCTTGGAGCAGCAAGCCATTTCCTGAGGACCCACAGGCAGAGTTACAGAGCACCACTCATTGTAACCAGATGCATAGGATCCTATACCTTACTACGGAACCTTCTCTAACCAGATTTGAAAGCGCATTCGAAGCGAGTCCACTGCCAGATTGGGTGGTTGCGGCCGACCACCCGAGATGAAAACTGGGCCAATATCGCAATCCAGAGGAGATCAGTGCATCTGACATTTCCCCTGTGTGTTTAGAAACACGATCAACCGTGACCACATCTGGCGGGTCGAAGGTGACATTAAAGAGACTAATCCCTCTCAGCAATCAAACCATCATTCTCATCCTTATGTGTTTGGGGACATCAGATGTGGGATCGGGTAACATAGACTTCACTCTCAATCCAACTTATTGAGTTTATCTCATATGTATTTATCAGCATTATATGGTTCTTCGGTATATGGGATACCTGAGGGCACAATTAGAGGTAATTATATTGCTATTTGCCTATAATCCAAGTTAGTTTTACCCTAGTAAGCTCTATTTACATTTTAGTTGTGCACATGTTTCAAATATAAGAGATCTAATTATCAGCTACTCCTATCCACAATACTTAGTACATATGATTATGAGCAGAATTCCTAGAGGCCAATATTTGATTAGGCCATCTTAGGGAACCCTAGAGGTTACCCCTTTATATGCCATTAGGACGCTGCCCATATACTATTGACGGTATCTCATTTACTAAACACAACAGTAAGGGTTTGAGCATAAGGAAAAATAGCCATCTTTAACACAATGACCCAAGATTATGTGGTGTATTATATTGAACTAAATTGTTTTGACTGTTTTTCTTGTGTTTTGAAACTTAATTTATGTATGTGGATGTCTCACTAATGGTGGTTTCACACCTGTTTTCCTACCATTTCTGGTAGGTTTAACTCATATTGTAGTACATTTTATTCAGCCATTACCTCCTATACATTCATAAAGACATACTGTATGTCCTCATTCTCCCTTAGCCGGGGGGGCATGGGGAAGATATTAACACCTCATAACAACGTCAAATAACCTATTTATCTGACATCCCATAATAATAATACAGAACTAAGGAGGGCTGTCTCTGTAGGATCTAGTCAGAATTACAATATGATAGCTGAGATACACATATAAAAGTGGACTTAAATTTCCTTAACAATTTTATTCCCAATGTCCCATGGAACATTTCCTATGTATGCTAAGGTCTTTTTGGAAGATCACATGGTCACAAATTTTGTATATGGCTATAAACACCTTATATGGTTATTCGCAGATGCCTGTCATCCTTATAATAAGTGGTACATTTTGCTTCATAGAAGCTAAACATATGAGTTACACTACTACTTGCCATTGTTATGTATCTTGCACTGTTCCCTAATTCCCTGAAACTCCCAATACTTTGTAAAGTTCATCATCCTTGTTTAAAGAGAGTTGCACCAGCACAATCTTATATCTTACATAGCCTGCCTCACATTGGAGTGATCTTACTCTACCCTTGTGGCATAAATATTGTAATTCAACTGGCTACATATAACATATTTTAATGCGTACGATTGCCCTTTGAAGTGCTTTTCCAGGAGCCACAAGGTTTGGGAAAAAGAGTCCCACCCCCTACAACTCTAAGCAACAGTTATCTGCTGAATACTATAGCTGTATCATTTCTGTGGTTATCATATTTAGAGAGCTCCTGTTTCTTATATCAGTTGGTTCATAAGTAACCATTGCATAAGCCACTGTTAAATGCTATCACCCATATGTAACAAAAAGAGATTCTTATTACTGATAATCATGTAATGTACAATCCTCATCTGTTAACGAGCGAGATGAAACTGTTTTTTCTACGTCTCATTGAAATGTGTGAATGTTAACTTTACATGTACATTGCTGGTTATATTATTTTATTGTTGTTTGCATATCAAGAATCTCAATTAAAGATTATTTAAATTATTTTCTTTATATTATTCAAGGTCTGAAAAAACTGCTTATTTTTTGTTATTTTGACCAGTTGCCATTTTCTGCAAATACAAGCTCTAAATGACAATATTTTTTGGGGGGAATTTGGGAGAAATGTTGTCAGTAGTTTATAGAATAAAACTCTCAAGCACATGCTGTACATATAAATAGTAAAACTAGGGAAACTGATAATTCTGCAGTGGTCTCTTAATTTTTGTTCCAAAGCTAAATATGTGTATGTGTGTATGTATACATGTCTAAAAATGTCCATATATGTGCATACTATACTTGTGTATTTATGTGTAAATATGTATGTGCACACATACACACACAGATGTGCTTCAGATTTTGCTCCAGGATTAAAAGGTTTGTGTGCTTTACATTTCTGTAGTTGTGGCGGCCTAGCCTCCTCCAAAAATGCACAGATTTTCTGTCTGAGAGTCATCCTAAAGTTACGTAATCAGGTTCTGCACCTTCTCAGATCAAAATACCTTAAGTTGTCCTTGTAGTTTTCAGACTTAGACGCTTCAGGTTGTTTCCTGAAGTAGTAATTTTGTTATGGTGATCAGAAATCTGTTTCTTGTCAAGACACAGGCCCCTATTTAACAAAGTCTGGCGGACCTGATCCGACAGTGCGGATCAGGTCCGCCAGACCTCGCTGAATACGGAGAGCAATACGCTCTCCGTATTCAGCATTGCACTAGCAGCTCACAAAAGCTGCTGGTGCAACGCCGCCCCCTGCAGACTCGCGGCCAATGGGCCGACAGCAGGGGGGTGTCAATCAACCCGATCGTACTCGATCGGGTTGAATTGCGACGATGTGTGTCCGCCTGCTCAAAGCAGACGGACAGGTTATGGAGCAGCGTTCTTTAGACTGCTGATTCATAACTGTTGTTTCTGGCGAGCCTGCAGGCTCGCCAGAAACACGGGGCCTCAAGCTCTATCCGGAGCTTGATAGATAGGCCCCACAGAGGCTACCCTTTCATGTTTAAGTAGGACCATATTAGTTATTTGCTCAAATATGTTACATTTAGTTTAGGTATCCAAGTCCAGAGGTTCATTCCTGCTCCTGAAGCTCTTATTAAAATAATTTTCAGAGAGTGAACCAAGTCTGGTATTCTCTTTTATTCTTCTAAAGTTATAGAATGTTTACTTTACCGGCTTTAAATGTAGAGCTTTGGAAGACTATTACAATGTGCATTGTGCTATTTCGCTTTAGCCAATCACACTACTTTTCCCTAAGAGGATAGTACATCATTCAGGAACTATATGCACAGAAAATTGGCTTCTTTTAATTGAAAGGCCTTTAAGTATTGCTTCTGTAGCTACTGCGAATCATGTCCGCCCAACATTTAATTAATTGACCCCTGTCAGCAAACCGGGTCTCCAAATATTCAGCCAGATTACGAGTTTTGCGTTAGAAGCTGTGCGGTGCTAATGAGCAGTTTTCTCTCACCGCTCTCTTACCTACAGCAATAGTATTACAGGTTTTTACAAACCCAGTGTTAAAAGGCAAGAAGTGAGCGTTGAGCAAAATTTTGCTCCTTACCGCACTCCAATACCAGCACTGCTTAAGTCAGCGGTGAGCTGGTTGTACGTGCTTGTGCACGATTTCCCCACTAATCTAACACTTATTAACCCATAATCTTCCGCCCCGACATCTGCATTATATTTATTAACCCCTAATCTGCCACTCCGGACACCGCCACCACCTACATTATACTTATGAACCCCTAATCTGCTGCCCCCAACATCACCGACACCTACATTATATTTATTAACCCCTAATCTCCCTCCCCAATGTCGCCACAACCTACCTACATTTATTAACCTCTAATCTGCCACCCCCAACGTCGCCGCTAATCTGCCACCCCCAACGTCGCCGCCACTAGAATAAGCATATTAACCCCTAAACCGCCGCACTCCTGCCTCACAAACATTAGTTAAATATTATTAACCCCTAATCTGCCGTCCCTAACATCGCCGCCACTATACTAAATGCATTAACCCCTAAACCTAAGTCTAACCCTAACACCCCCTAACTTAAATATAATTACAATAAATCTAAATAAAAATTAATATTATTACCTAAATAATTCCTATTTAAAATTAAATACTTACCTATAAAATAAACCCTAAACTAGCTACAATATAACTAATAGTTGGAACAGCCAACTTTGGCTTGGAACAGCCAATAGTTTGGAACAGCCAATAGAATGCAAACTCAATCCTATTGGCTGATTGGATCAGCCAATAGGAATTTTTCTACTTTAATTCCGATTGGCTGATAGAATTCTATCAGCCAATCGAAATCTAAGGGACGCCATCTTGGATGACATCACTTAAAGGAACCGTCATTCAGATAGAAGATGCCGTCTGGATGAAGACTTCTGCCCGTCTGGAGGACCACTTTGCCCGGCTTGGATGAAGACTTCTCCCGGCTTCGTTGAGGACTTCGGCCCAGTTGGATGAAGACTTCTGCCGCTTCCTTGAGGATGGATGTCCGGTCTTCAGAACAGTAAGTCGATCTTCAGGGGGTTAGTGTTAGGTTTTTTTAAGGGTGTATTGGGTGGGTTTTATTTTTTAGATTAGGGTTTGGGCCGCAAAAGAGCTAAATGTCCTTTTAAGGGCAATGTCCATCCAAATGCCCTTTTCAGGGCAATGGGGAGCTTAGGTTTTTTTAGTTAGTATTTTATTTGGGGGGTTGGTTGTGTGGGTGGTGGGTTTTACTGTTGGAGGGATGTTTGTATTTTTTTTAAAGGTAAAAGAGCTGATTACTTTGGGGCAATGCCCCACAATGTGCATTGTGCTATTTCGCTTTAGCCAATCACACTACTTTTCCCTAAGAGGATAGTACATCATTCAGGAACTATATGCACAGAAAATTGGCTTCTTTTAATTGAAAGGCCTTTAAGTATTGCTTCTGTAGCTACTGCGAATCATGTATGCCCAACATTTAATTAATTGACCCCTGTCAGCAAACCGGGTCTCCAAATATTCAGCCAGATTACGAGTTTTGCGTTAGAAGCTGTGCGGTGCTAATGAGCAGTTTTCTCTCACCGCTCTCTTACCTACAGCGCTAGTATTACAGGTTTTTACAAACCCGGTCTTAAAAGGCAAGAAGTGAGCGTTGAGCAAAATTTTGCTCCTTACCGCACTCCAATACCAGCACTGCTTAACTCAGTGGTGAGCTGGTTGTACGTGCTTGTGCACGATTTCCCCACTAATCTTACACTTATTAACCCATAATCTTCTGCCCCGACATCTGCATTATATTTATTAACCCCTAATCTGCCACTCCGGACACCGCCGCCACCTACATTATACTTATGAACCCCTAATCTGCTGCCCCCAACATCACCGACACCTACATTATATTTATTAACCCCTAATCTCCCTCCCCAATGTCGCCACAACCTACCTACATTTATTAACCTCTAATCTGCCGCCCCCAACGTCGCCGCCACTAGAATAAGCATATTAACCCCTAAACCGCTGCACTCCTGCCTCACAAACATTAGTTAAATATTATTAACCCCTAATCTGCCGTCCCTAACATCGCCGCCACTATACTAAATGCATTAACCCCTAAACCTAAGTCTAACCCTAACACCCCCTAACTTAAATATAATTACAATAAATCTAAATAAAAATTTATATTATTACCTAAATAATTCCTATTTAAAATTAAATACTTACCTATAAAATAAACCCTAAGCTAGCTACAATATAACTAATGGTTGGAACAGCCAACTTTGGCTTGGAACAGCCAATAGTTTGGAACAGCCAATAGAATGCAAACTCAATCCTATTGGCTGATTGGATCAGCCAATAGGATTAAACTTCAATCCTATTGGCTGATTGCATCAGCCAATAGGAATTTTTCTACTTTAATTCCGATTGGCTGATAGAATTCTATCAGCCAATCGAAATCTAAGGGACGCCATCTTGGATGACATCACTTAAAGGAACCGTCATTCAGTAAGAAGACTTCGTTTGAAGAGGATGACCGTGTCAGATGTCTTGAAGATGGACCCGATCCGGGTCAGATGGATGAAGATAGAAGATGCCGTCTGGATGAAGACTTCTGCCCGTCTGGAGGACCACTTCGCCCAGCTTGGATGAAGACTTCTCCCGGCTTCGTTGAGGACTTCGGCCCGGTTGGATGAAGACTTCTGCCGCTTCCTTGAGGATGGATGTCCGGTCTTCAGAACAGTAAGTCGATCTTCAGGGGGTTAGTGTTAGGTTTTTTTAAGGGTGTATTGGGTGGGTTTTATTTTTTAGATTAGGGTTTGGGCCGCAAAAGAGCTAAATGTCCTTTTAAGGGCAATGTCCATCCAAATGCCCTTTTCAGGGCAATGGGGAGCTTAGTTTTTTTTAGTTAGTATTTTATTTGGGGGGTTGGTATTTTTTTTAAAGGTAAAAGAGCTGATTACTTTGGGGCAATGCCCCACAAAAGGCCCTTTTAAGGGCTATTGACAGTTTAGTTTAGGCTAGGGTTTTTTTTTATTTTGGGGGGCTTTTTTTATTTTGATAGGGCTATTAGATTAGGTGTATTTAATTTAAATATCTTGTAATTTGTTTATTATTTTCTGTAATTTAATGTTTTTTTTTTTGTACTTTAGCTAATTTAATTTAATTTATATAATTGTAGTTAATTTTGTTAATTTATTTAATTATAGTGTAGTGTTAGGTGTTATTGTAACTTATGTTAGGTTTTATTTTAAAGGTACTTTTGCATTTATTTTAGTTAGGTAGTTGTCAAATAGTTAATAACTATTTAATAACTATTCTACCTAGTTAAGATAAATACAAACTTGCCTGTAAAATAAAAATTAACCCTAAGCTAGGTACAATGTAACTATTAGCTATATTGTAGCTAGCTTACAGCTAGATTTAGAGTTTTGTCGGTAAGGACCCGCGCAGCTAACGCCGGCTTTTTTCTGGCCGCACCATAAAAATAACTCTGGTATTGAGAGTCCACATAAAGGCTGCGTTAGGCTCCAAAAAAGGAGCGTAGAGCATATTTAACGCAGCTTCAACTCTCGATACCAGAGTTGCTTACGCAAGCGGCCAGCCTCAAAAACGTGCTCGTGCACGATTCCCCCAAAGGAAACAATGGGGCTGTTTGAGCTGAAAAAAAACCTAACACCTGCAAAAAAGCCGCGTTCAGCTCCTAACGCAGCCCCATTGTTTGCTATGCGGAAACACTTCCTACGTCTGCACCTAACACTCTAACATGTACCCCGAGTCTAAACACCCCTAACCTTACACTTATTAACCCCTAATCTGCCGCCCCCGCTATCGCTGACCCCTGCATATTATTTTTAACCCCTAATCTGCCGCTCCGTAAACCGCCGCTACTTACATTATCCCTATGTACCCTTAATCTGCTGCCCCTAACACCGCCGACCCCTATATTATATTTATTAACCCCTAATCTGCTCCCCACAATGTCGCCTCCACCTGCCTACACTTATTAACCCCTAATCTGCCGAGCAGACCGCACCGCTATTATAATAAAGTTATTAACCCCTAATCCGCCTCACTAACCCTATAATAAATAGTATTAACCCCTAATCTGCCCTCCCTATCATCGCCGACACCTAAATGCAATTATTAACCCCTAATCTGCCAACCGGAGCTCACCGCTATTCTAAAAAAATTTTTAACCCCTAAAGCTAAATCTAACCCTAACACTAACACCCCCCTAAATTAAATATAATTTTAATCTAACGAAATTAATTAACTCTTATTAAATAAATTATTCCTATTTAAAGCTAAATACTTACCTGTAAAATAAATCCTAATATAGCTACAATATAAATTATAATTACATTGTAGCTATTTTAGGATTAATATTTATTTTACAGGCAACTTTGTAATTATTTTAACCAGGTACAATAGCTATTAAATAGTTAAGAACTGATCTGATTGGCTTATCGGAATAGCCAATAGAATGCAAGCTCAATCTGATTGGCTGATTGGATCAGCAAATCAGAATATTCCTACCTTAATTCCGATTGGCTGATAGAATCCTATCAGCCAATCGGAATTCGAGGGACGCCATCTTGGATGACGTCATTTAAAGGAACCGTCATTCGTCGTTCAGTCGTCAGACAGGATGGATGTTCCGCGTTGGAGGTCTTCAGGATGCTGCCGCTTCGCTCCGGATGGATGACGATAGAAGATGCCGCCTGGATGAAGACTTCAATCGGATGGAAGACCTTTTCTGCCACGCTTGGATGAAGACTTCGACCGGATCATGGACATCTTCAGCCCCCGCTTGGGCTTGGATCAGGACATCAGAGGAGCTCTTCAGGACGGATCGGTGAACCTGGTATGGTGAAGATAAGGTAGGAAGATCTTCAGGGGCTTAGTGTTAGGTTTATTTAAGGGGGGTTTGGGTTAGATTAGGGGTATGTGGGTGGTGGGTTGTAATATTGGGGGGGGGGTATTGTATGTTTTTTTTTACAGGCAAAAGAGCTGAACTTCTTGGGGCATGCCCCGCAAAGGGCCCTGTTCAGGGCTGGTAAGGTAAAAGAGCTTTGAACTTTAGTAATTTAGAATAGGGTAGGGCATTTTTTTATTTTGGGGGGCTTTGTTATTTTATTAGGGGGCTTAGAGTAGGTGTAATTAGTTTAAAATTGTTGTAAGATTTTTCTTATGTTTGTAAATATTTTCTTATTTTTTGTAACTTAGTTATTTTTTATTTTTTGTTCTTTTGGTTAGTTTATTTCATTGTAGTTATTTGTAGGTATTTTATTTAATTAATGTATTGATAGTGTAGTGTTAGATTTAATTGTAGGTAATTGTAGGTATTTTATTTAATTAATTTAATGATAGTATAGTGTTAGGTTTAATTGTAACTTAGGTTAGGATTTATTTTACAGGTAATTTTGTTATTATTTTAACTAGGTAACTATTAAATAGTTCTTAACTATTTAATAGCTATTGTACCTGGTTAAAATAATTACAAAGTTGCCTGTAAAATAAATATTAATCCTAAAATAGCTACAATGTAATTATAATTTATATTGTAGCTATATTAGGATTTATTTTACAGGTAAGTATTTAGCTTTAAATAGGAATAATTTATTTAATAAGAGTTAATTAATTTAGTTAGATTAAAATTATATTTAATTTAGGGGGGTGTTAGGGTTAGATTTAGCTTTAGGGGTTTAAAATTTATTAGAATAGCGGTGAGCTCCGGTCGGCAGATTAGGGGTTAATGTTTGAAGTTAGGTGTCGGTGATGTTAGGGAGGGCAGATTAGGGGTTAATACTATTTATTATAGGGTTAGTGAGGCGGATTAGGGGTTAATAACTTTATTATAATAGCGGTGCGGTCCGCTCGGCAGATTAGGGGTTAATAAGTGTAGGTAGGTGGCGGCGACGTTGTGGGGGGCAGATTAGGGGTTAATAAATATAATATAGGGGTCGGCGGTGTTAGGGGCAGCAGATTAGGGGTACATAAGGATAACTTAAGTAGCAGCGCTTTGCGGTCGGCAGATTAGGGGTTAATTATTGTAAGTAGTTTGCGGCGACGTTGTGGGGGGCAGATTAGGGGTTAATAAATATAATACAGGGGTCGGCGGTGTTAGGGGCAGCAGATTAGGGGTACATAAGTATAACGTAGGTGGCGGTCGGCAGATTAGGGGTTAAAAAATTTAATCGAGTGGCGGCGATGTGGGGGGACCTCGGTTTAGGGGTACATAGGTAGTTTATGGGTGTTAGTGTACTTTAGAGTACAGTAGTTAAGAGCTTTATGAACCGGCGTTAGCCCAAAAAGCTCTTAACTACTGACTTTTTTCTGCGGCTGGAGTTTTGTCGTTAGATTTCTAACGCTCACTTCAGACACAACTCTAAATACCGGAGTTAGAAAGATCCCATTGAAAATATAGGATACACAAATGACGTAAGGGGATCTGCGGTATGAAAAAGTCGCGGCTGAAAAGTGAGCGTTAGACCCTTTTTTGAGTGACTCAAAATACCGGAGTTAGCCTAAAACCAGCGTTAGGAGCCTCTAACGCTGGTTTTCACGGCTAACGCCAAACTCCAAATCTAGGCCTAAGGGTTTATTTTATAGGTAAGTATTTAGTTTTAAATAGGAATTATTTAGGCAATGATAGTAATTTTTATTTAGATTTATTGTAATTATATTTAAGTTAGGGGGTGTTAGGGTTAGGGTTAGACTTAGGTTTAGGGGTTAATACATTTAGTATAGTGGCGGCGACGTTGGGGGCGGCAGATTAGGGGTTAATAAATGTAGGTAGGTGGCGGCGATGTTAGGGACGGCAGATTAGGGGTTAACAATATTTAACTAGTGTTTGCGAGACGGGAATGCGGCGGTTTAGGTGTTAGTATGTTTATTATAGTTGCGGCGATGTCCGGAGCGGCAGATTAGGGGTTAAAAAATTTCTTTTAGTGTTTGCGATGCGGGAGGGCCTCGGTTTAGGGGTTAATAGGTAGTTTATGGGTGTTAGTGTACATTTTAGCTCTTTAGTTATGAGTTTTATGTTGCAGCGTTGTACCATAAAACTCTTAACTACTGACTTTTAAATGCATTAGGGATCTTGGAGGTAGAGGGTGTACCGCTCACTTTTTGGCCTCCCAGGACAGACTCGTAATATCAACGCTATGGAAGTCCCATAGAAAAAAGACTTTACGAAGTTTACGTAAGTCGTTTTGCGGTAAGGCCAAAGAAGTGTGCGGTGCCCCTAAACCTGCAAGACTCGTAATACCAGCGGGCGTAAAAAAGCAGCGTTAGGACCTGTTAACTCTGCTTTTTTACCCTAATGCACAACTTGTAATCTAGCCGTTTGTCTTTTATCTTTCCTTTTCAAGAAAGGAGTTATTTATACCCGGTCTTGATGTTATAATTTTTACTGTGTCTGGAGTATAAGGAACTTTTTACCCTCAGGATAAGAGGCCTAAAGGAAAAATAGAACAAATAGTCATTTGTTTTCTTTTTCAATCTAAGAACCAAAAACCCTCCTCCTTACAAAGACCTGAATCTTCCAGATTTACCAGGAATTCTAATATCAGTTTGTTAGGAATTGTTAGCATGACTAGTGTCATCTTGTTCTTCGCTGCCATTTTGTCTTAGGCATCCATCTTGTCTAATGAATCTTTTTATTATAGTGGTTTATTATGTAGTGAGAAATATGCTGATGTTAGGGAGACTTGCATAGCTAGAATAGCCCTGAGAATGACCCTGACGATGTGCTTGGATGCATTGTTATCTCTACAAGATGTCAAACGGCTTTAATTTGTGCTGGGCTATGAGGCCCAGATTTACTGTTATCTTTACGGGCCCAGATTTACTGTTACCTTTAAGGGTGTTGCCAGGACTCAGCGTATCAATGTTAAGTGGAACTGCTCTGACAACAAGACATTTGATCTAAAAAGTAAACATTAAGCACAACGAGTGGGGGATTGAGGTTACCCAGAGCATGTGATTGGCAAAGCTAGGAATGAGGTTAGTAGGATTGATCATTCTTCCTTCTTTAAAATTTTTTTTTACATAAATTAAAAATGTATGATATGGAGTAAAAACTTATTTTTATCACTAAGTTTTCTAGCCATTTTTATCAAGTGTGTGATATAATTAGAAAATATTTACTCCTTCTTTAAGTGGATAAATATTTGAAAGACTCTGGGCCAGATAGTGTGCACGCTAATGATAGTGCAAGCACAATAAGCAATATGCTAGATTCGAGCCATGCTGAAGCACCCCCAGATCATAACCAATCTTCCACCAAATTTCACAGTGGGTGTGAGACACACTGGCTTTTACACCTCTCCAGGTCTCCATCTAACCATTAGATTACCAGGTGTTGGGCAAAGCTGAAACTTGGACTCATCAGAGAAGATGACTTGGAATCGTGCAGATTTATTTTTGTGAAGGACACATGAATCAAGCCACCTTCAAGGTTATCCTGGAAGAAAACATTGCTTCCTTCTGCTCTGACAATGTTCCCCAACTCTGAGGATTGTTTTTTTTCCCAGCAGGACAATTCCCCATGCCACACAGCCAGGTTAATCAAGGTGTGGATTGAGGACCACCAGATCAAGACCCTGTCATGGCCAGCTCAATCTCCAGACTAGAACCCCACTTAAAACCTCTGGAATGTGATCAAGAGGAAGATGGATGGTCATAAGCCATCAAACAAAGCCAAACTGTTTTGTCACCCAACATCAATGAAAAAAAGGATGGTGGAGAGCATGCATAGACGCATGAAAGCTGTGATTCAAAATTAGAGTTTTTCCACCAAATATTGATTTTTTAACTTTTGGCAAGTTAAAAAAATAAGTATTGTGCTGTTTAAAAAATAAATATGAGGGACGGCGGCCATGAATGGTTGCAAGAATAGAAAGCTCCAGATATTCTTTGATTAATCCATCGTCTATTATGGATATTATTTTTATGGCTATCACATAATCCGGTGTGCTATACCAGATTGTTAGGAGAGGAGACGGCCTTATAACATCATTCCTAACACCCTCGCCTGGTGCGCCGGGTAAAGCAGGTCTTCTCAACTGCTGATACTAGCTGATAACATCTACTTGATCGTCTATGAGGTACAGAGTCTAACAATTTGAGGCCTGCTGTCTGATCTAGCTCACAAAATGGATAGCTATTTCTCACAGTTGGTGTCCCTAATGAGAGCTCCAACTTCAGAGAATATGAGCATGGAGCGTGTCATGGCGGATACACAGCACAATTTCCCACAGCCCTTCATAACTACAGTGAAGGTTGCTTGGAGCAGCAAGCCATTTCCTGAGGACCCACAGGCAGAGTTACAGAGCACCACTCATTGTAACCAGATGCATAGGATCCTATACCTTACTACGGAACCTTCTCTAACCAGATTTGAAAGCGCATTCGAAGCGAGTCCACTGCCAGATTGGGTGGTTGCGGCCGACCACCCGAGATGAAAACTGGGCCAATATCGCAATCCAGAGGAGATCAGTGCATCTGACATTTCCCCTGTGTGTTTAGAAACACGATCAACCGTGACCACATCTGGCGGGTCGAAGGTGACATTAAAGAGACTAATCCCTCTCAGCAATCAAACCATCATTCTCATCCTTATATGTTTGGGGACATCAGATGTGGGATCGGGTAACATAGACTTCACTCTCAATCCAATTTATTGAGTTTATCTCATATGTATTTATCAGCATTATATGGTTCTTCGGTATATGGGATACCTGAGGGCACAATTAGAGGTAATTATATTGCTATTTGCCTATAATCCAAGTTAGTTTTACCCTAGTAAGCTCTATTTACATTTTAGTTGTGCACATGTTTCAAATATAAGAGATCTAATTATCAGCTACTCCTATCCACAATACTTAGTACATATGATTATGAGCAGAATTCCTAGAGGCCAATATTTGATTAGGCCATCTTAGGGAACCCTAGAGGTTACCCCTTTATATGCCATTAGGACGCTGCCCATATAATATTGACGGTATCTCATTTACTAAACACAACAGTAAGGGTTTGAGCATAAGGAAAAATAGCCATCTTTAACACAATGACCCAAGATTATGTGGTGTATTATATTGAACTAAATTGTTTTGACTGTTTTTCTTGTGTTTTGAAACTTAAGTTATGTATGTGGATTTCTCACTAATGGTGGTTTCACACCTGTTTTCCTACCATTTCTGGTAGGTTTAACTCATATTGTAGTACATTTTATTCAGCCATTACCTCCTATACATTCATAAAGACATACTGTATGTCCTCATTCTCCCTTAGCCGGGGGGGCATGGGGAAGATATTAACGCCTCATAACAACGTCAAATAACCTATTCATCTGACATCCCATAATAATAATACAGAACTAAGGAGGGCTGTCTCTGTAGGATCTAGTCAGAATTACAATATGATAGCTGAGATACACATATAAAAGTGGACTTAAATTTCCTTAGCAGTTTTATTCCCAATGTCCCATGGAACATTTCCTATGTATGCTAAGGTCTTTTTGGAAGATCACATGCTCACAAATTTTGTATATGGCTATAAACACCTTATATGGTTATTCGCAGATGCCTGTCATCCTTATAATAAGTGGTACATTTTGCTTCATAGAAGCTAAACATATGAGTTACACTACTACTTGCCATTGTTATGTATCTTGCACTGTTCCCTAATTCCCTGAAACTCCCAATACTTTGTAAAGTTCATCATCCTAGTTTAAAGAGAGTTGCACCAGCACAATCTTATATCTTACATAGCCTGCCTCACATTGGAGTGATCTTACTCTACCCTTGTGGCATAAATATTGTAATTCAACTGGCTACATATAACATATTTTAATGCATACAATTGCCCTTTGAAGTGCTTTTCCAGGAGCCACAAGGTTTGGGAGAAAGAGTCCCACCCCCTACAAGTCTAAGCAACAGTTATCTGCTGAATACTATAGCTGTATCATTTCTGTGGTTATCATATTTAGAGAGCTCCTGTTTCTTATATCAGTTGGTTCATAAGTAACCATTGCATAAGCCACTGTTAAATGCTATCACCCATATGTAACAAAAAGAGATTCTCATTACTGATAATCATGTAATGTACAATCCTCATCTGTTGACGAGCGAGATGAAACTGTTTTTTCTACGTCTCATTGAAATGTGTGAATGTTAACTTTACATGTACATTGCTGGTTATATTATTTTATTGTTGTTTGCATATCAAGAATCTCAATTAAAGATTATTTAAATTATTTTCTTTATATTATTCAAGGTCTGAAAAAACTGCTTATTTTTTGTTATTTTGACCAGTTGCCATTTTCTGCAAATACAAGCTCTAAATGACAATATTTTTTTGGGGGAATTTGGGAGAAATGTTGTCAGTAGTTTATAGAAAAAAACTCTCAAGCACATGCTGTACATATAAATAGTAAAACTAGGGAAACTGATAATTCTGCAGTGGTCTCTTAATTTTTGTTCCAAAGCTAAATATGTGTATGTGTGTATGTATACATGTCTAAAAATGTCCATATATGTGTATACTATTCTTGTGTATTTATGTGTAAATATGTATGTGCATGTGGATTAAAAGGTTTGTGTGCTTTACATTTCTGTAGTTGTGGCGGCCTAGCCTCCTCCAAAAATGCACAGATTTTCTGTCTGAGAGTCATCCTAAAGTTACGTAATCAGGTTCTGCACCTTCTCAGATCAAAATACCTTAAGTTGTCCTTGTAGTTTTAAGACTTAGACGCTTCAGGTTGTTTCCTGAAGTAGTAATTTTGTTATGGTGATCAGAAATCTGTTTCTTGTCAAGACACAGGCCCCTATTTAACAAAGTCTGGCGGACCTGATCCGACAGTGCGGATCAGGTCCTCCAGACCTCGCTGAATACGGAGAGCAATACGCTCTCCGTATTCAGCATTGCACTAGCAGCTCACAAAAGCTGCTGGTGCAACGCCGCCCCCTGCAGACTCGCGGCCAATGGGCCGACAGCAGGGGGGTGTCAATCAACCCGATCGTACTCGATCGGGTTGAATTGCGACGATGTGTGTCCGCCTGCTCAAAGCAGGTGGATAGGGTTATGGAGCAGCGGTCTTTAGACTGCTGATTCATAACTGTTGTTTCTGGCGAGCCTGCAGGCTCGCCAGAAACACGGGGCCTCAAGCTCTATCCGGAGCTTGATAGATAGGCCCCACAGAGGCTACCCTTTCATGTTTAAGTAGGACCATATTAGTTATTTGCTCAAATATGTTACATTTAGTTTAGGTATCCAAGTCCAGAGGTTCATTCCTGCTCCTGAAGCTCTTATTAAAATAATTTTCAGAGAGTGAACCAAGTCTGGTATTCTCTTTTATTCTTCTAAAGTTATAGAATGTTTACTTTACCGGCTTTAAATGTAGAGCTTTGGAAGACTATTACAATGTGCATTGTGCTATTTTGCTTTAGCCAATCACACTACTTTTCCCTAAGAGGATAGTACATCATTCAGGAACTATATGCACAGAAAATTGGCTTCTTTTAATTGAAAGGCCTTTAAGTATTGCTTCTGTAGCTACTGCGAATCATGTCCGCCCAACATTTAATTAATTGACCCCTGTCACCAAACCGGGTCTCCAAATATTCAGCCAGATTACGAGTTTTGCGTTAGAAGCTGTGCGGTGCTAATGAGCAGTTTTCTCTCACCGCTCTCTTACCTACAGCACTAGTATTACAGGTTTTTACAAACCCGGTGTTAAAAGGCAAGTGAGCGTTGAGCAAAATTTTGCTCCTTGCCGCACTCCAATACCAGCACTGCTTAAAGGATTACTTTCTGTTATAATTTTTAAGCTAACAACTAACATATTAAGTTAATAAAAATTAATTAAAACCTACTGACCTATATTTTCTCCAAAACAAAGTTTCATAACGTTCTAAAAGTTATATCTTTTATTCGCCGATGATGTCACATTATCCTGCCCACTATTTTCAGCACTGAGTGTTCAAAATACTTAGACCAATAACTTTGTGTTTAAAGCGCCATTTTGGAACCTAGGTATTGTAAACGGATTGGTACAGAGCAAAGGATACCCACGGTGTGGGTGTGGAAAACAATTAAATTTGCAGACAAGATTTCTGATATATGGTAGAGATATGTTAATGAAATGCTATTGAGAAAAAGCATATTTGGGGTACTTAGTTAGTAACAGGCATAGAAAATATTTACTTACAGTGGCCCTTTAAGTCAGCGGTGAGCTGGTTGTACGTGCTTGTGCGCGATTTCCCCACTAATCTTACACTTATTAACCCATAATCTTCCGCCCCGACATCTGCATTATATTTATTAACCCCTAATCTGCCACTCCGGACACCGCCGCCACCTACATTATACTTATGAACCCCTAATCTGCTGCCCCCAACATCACCGACACCTACATTATATTTATTAACCCCTAATCTCCCTCCCCAATGTCGCCACAACCTACCTACATTTATTAACCTCTAATCTGCCGCCCCCAACGTCGCCGCCACTAGAATAAGCATATTAACCCCTAAACCGCCGCACTCCTGCCTCACAAACATTAGTTAAATATTATTAACCCCTAATCTGCCGTCCCTAACATCGTCGCCACTATACTAAATGCATTAACCCCTAAACCTAAGTCTAACCCTAACACCCCCTAACTTAAATATAATTACAATAAATCTAAATAAAAATTAATATTATTACCTAAATAATTCCTATTTAAAATTAAATACTTACCTATAAAATAAACCCTAAGCTAGCTACAATATAACTAATAGTTGGAACAGCCAATAGTTTGGAACAGCCAATAGAATGCAAACTCAATCCTATTGGCTGATTGGATCAGCCAATAGGAATTTTTCTACTTTAATTCCGATTGGCTGATAGAATTCTATCAGCCAATCGAAATCTAAGGGACGCCATCTTGGATGACATCACTTAAAGGAACCGTCATTCAGTAAGAAGACTTCGTTTGAAGAGGATGACCGTGTCAGATGTCTTGAAGATGGACCCGATCCGGGTCAGATGGATGAAGATAGAAGATGCCGTCTGGATGAAGACTTCTGCCTGTCTGGAGGACCACTTCGCCCGGCTTGGATGAAGACTTCTCCCGGCTTCGTTGAGGACTTCGGCCCAGTTGGATGAAGACTTCTGCCGCTTCCTTGAGGATGGATGTCCGGTCTTCAGAACAGTAAGTCGATCTTCAGGGGGTTAGTGTTAGGTTTTTTTAAGGGTGTATTGGGTGGGTTTTATTTTTTAGATTAGGGTTTGGGCCGCAAAAGAGCTAAATGTCCTTTTAAGGGCAATGTCCATCCAAATGCCCTTTTCAGGGCAATGGGGAGCTTAGGTTTTTTTAGTTAGTATTTTATTTGGGGGGTTGGTTGTGTGGGTGGTGGGTTTTACTGTTGGAGGGATGTTTGTATTTTTTTTAAAGGTAAAAGAGCTGATTATTTTGGGGCAATGCCCCACAATGTGCATTGTGCTATTTCGCTTTAGCCAATCACACTACTTTTCCCTAAGAGGATAGTACATCATTCAGGAACTATATGCACAGAAAATTGGCTTCTTTTAATTGAAAGGCCTTTAAGTATTGCTTCTGTAGCTACTGCGAATCATGTATGCCCAACATTTAATTAATTAACCCCTGTCAGCAAACCGGGTCTCCAAATATTCAGCCAGATTACGAGTTTTGCGTTAGAAGCTGTGCGGTGCTAATGAGCAGTTTTCTCTCACCGCTCTCTTACCTACAGCGCTAGTATTACAGGTTTTTACAAACCCGGTCTTAAAAGGCAAGAAGTGAGCGTTGAGCAAAATTTTGCTCCTTACCGCACTCCAATACCAGCACTGCTTAACTCAGTTGTGAGCTGGTTGTACGTGCTTGTGCACGATTTCCCCACTAATCTTACACTTATTAACCCATAATCTTCCGCCCCGACATCTGCATTATATTTATTAACCCCTAATCTGCCACTCCGGACACCGCCGCCACCTACATTATACTTATGAACCCCTAATCTGCTGCCCCCAACATCACCGACACCTACATTATATTTATTAACCCCTAATCTCCCTCCCCAATGTCGCCACAACCTACCTACATTTATTAACCTCTAATCTGACGCCCCCAACGTCGCCGCCACTAGAATAAGCATATTAACCCCTAAACCGCTGCACTCCTGCCTCACAAACATTAGTTAAATATTATTAACCCCTAATCTGCCGTCCCTAACATCGCCGCCACTATACTAAATGCATTAACCCCTAAACCTAAGTCTAACCCTAACACCCCCTAACTTAAATATAATTACAATAAATCTAAATAAAAATTTATATTATTACCTAAATAATTCCTATTTAAAATTAAATACTTACCTATAAAATAAACCCTAAGCTAGCTACAATATAACTAATGGTTGGAACAGCCAACTTTGGCTTGGAACAGCCAATAGTTTGGAACAGCCAATAGAATGCAAACTCAATCCTATTGGCTGATTGGATCAGCCAATAGGATTAAACTTCAATCCTATTGGCTGATTGCATCAGCCAATAGGAATTTTTCTACTTTAATTCCGATTGGCTGATAGAATTCTATCAGCCAATCGAAATCTAAGGGACGCCATCTTGGATGACATCACTTAAAGGAACCGTCATTCAGTAAGAAGACTTCGTTTGAAGAGGATGACCATGTCAGATGTCTTGAAGATGGACCCGATCCGGGTCAGATGGATGAAGATAGAAGATGCCGTCTGGATGAAGACTTCTGCCCGTCTGGAGGACCACTTCGCCCGGCTTGGATGAAGACTTCTCCCGGCTTCGTTGAGGACTTCGGCCCGGTTGGATGAAGACTTCTGCCACTTCCTTGAGGATGGATGTCCGGTCTTCAGAACAGTAAGTCGATCTTCAGGGGGTTAGTGTTAGGTTTTTTTAAGGGTGTATTGGGTGGGTTTTATTTTTTAGATTAGGGTTTGGGCCGCAAAAGAGCTAAATGTCCTTTTAAGGGCAATGTCCATCCAAATGCCCTTTTCAGGGCAATGGGGAGCTTAGTTTTTTTTAGTTAGTATTTTATTTGGGGGGTTGGTATTTTTTTAAAGGTAAAAGAGCTGATTACTTTGGGGCAATGCCACACAAAAGGCCCTTTTAAGGGCTATTGACAGTTTAGTTTAGGCTAGGGTTTTTTTTATTTTGGGGGGCTTTTTTTATTTTAATAGGGCTATTAGATTAGGTGTATTTAATTTAAATATCTTGTAATTTGTTTATTATTTTCTGTAATTTAATGGTTTTTTTTTTTGTACTTTAGCTAATTTAATTTATATAATTGTAGTTAATTTTGTTAATTTATTTAATTATAGTGTAGTGTTAGGTGTTATTGTAACTTATGTTAGGTTTTATTTTAAAGGTACTTTTGCATTTATTTTAGTTAGGTAGTTATCAAATAGTTAATAACTATTTAATAACTATTCTACCTAGTTAAGATAAATACAAACTTGCCTGTAAAATAAAAATTAACCCGAAGCTAGGTACAATGTAACTATTAGCTATATTGTAGCTAGCTTACGGCTAGATTTAGAGCTTTGTCAGTAAGGACCCGCGTAGCTAATGCCGGCTTTTTTCTGGCCGCACCATAAAAATAACTCTGGTATTGAGAGTCCACATAAAGGCTGCGTTAGGCTCCAAAAATGGAGCGTAGAGCATATTTAACGCAGCTTCAACTCTCGATACCAGAGTTGCTTACGCAAGCGGCCAGCCTCAAAAACGTGCTCGTGCACGATTCCCCCATAGGAAACAATGGGGCTGTTTGAGCTGAAAAAAAACCTAACACCTGCAAAAAAGCCGCGTTCAGCTCCTAACGCAGCCCCATTGTTTGCTATGCGGAAAACCTTCCTACGTCTGCACCTAACACTCTAACATGTACCCCGAGTCTAAACACCCCTAACCTTACACTTATTAACCCCTAATCTGCCGCCCCCGCTATCGCTGAGCCCTGCATATTATTTTTAACCCCTAATCTGCCGCTCCGTAAACCGCCGCTACTTACATTATCCCTATGTACCCCTAATCTGCTGCCCCTAACACTGCCGACCCCTATATTATATTTATTAACCCCTAATCTGCTCCCCACAACGTCGCCTCCACCTGCCTACACTTATTAACCCCTAATCTGCCGAGCAGACCGCACCGCTATTATAATAAAGTTATTAACCCCTAATCCGCCTCACTAACCCTATAATAAATAGTATTAACCCATAATCTGCCCTCCCTAACATCGCCGACACCTAAATTCAATTATTAACCCCTAATCTGCCGACCGGAGCTCACCGCTATTCTAATAAATGTATTAACCCCTAAAGCTAAATCTAACCCTAACACTAACACCCCCCCAAGTTAAATATAATTTTAATCTAACGAAATTAATTAACTCTTATTAAATAAATTATTCCTATTTAAAGCTAAATACTTACCTGTAAAATAAATCCTAATATAGCTACAATATAAATTATAATTACATTGTAGCTATTTTAGGATTAATATTTATTTTACAGGCAACTTTGTAATTATTTTAACCAGGTACAATAGCTATTAAATAGTTAAGAACTGATCTGATTGGCTGATCGGAATAACCAATAGAATGCGAGCTCAATCTGATTGGCTGATTGGATCAGCCAATCAGAATATTCCTACCTTAATTCCGATTGGCTGATAGAATCCTATCAGCCAATCGGAATTCGAGGGACGCCATCTTGGATGACGTCATTTAAAGGAACCGTCATTCGTCGTTCAGTCGTCAGACAGGATGGATGTTCCGCGTTAGAGGTCTTCAGGATGCTGCCGCTTCGCTCCGGATGGATGACGATAGAAGATGCGCCTGGATGAAGACTTCAATCGGATGGAAGACCTCTTCTGCCCCGCTTGGATGAAGACTTCGACCGGATCATGGACATCTTCAGCCCCCCGCTTGGGCTTGGATCAGGACATCGGAGGAGCTCTTCAGGACGGATCGGTGAACCTGGTATGGTGAAGATAAGGTAGGAAGATCTTCAGGGGCTTAGTGTTAGGTTTATTTAAGGGGGGTTTGGGTTAGATTAGGGGTATGTGGGTGGTGGGTTGTAATGTTGGGGGGGGGTATTGTATGTTTTTTTTTACAGGCAAAAGAGCTGAACTTCTTGGGGCATGCCCCGCAAAGGGCCCTGTTCAGGGCTGGTAAGGTAAAAGAGCCTTGAACTTTAGTAATTTAGAATAGGGTAGGGCATTTTTTTATTTTGGGGGGCTTTGTTATTTTATTAGGAGGCTTAGAGTAGGTGTAATTAGTTTAAAATTGTTGTAAGATTTTTCTTATGTTTGTAAATATTTTTTTATTTTTTGTAACTTAGTTCTTTTTTATTTTTTGTACTTTAGTTTATTTCATTGTAGTTATTTGTAGGTATTTTATTTAATTAATGTATTGATAGTGTAGTGTTAGATTTAATTGTAGGTAATTGTAGGTATTTTATTTAATTAATTTAATGATAGTATAGTGTTAGGTTTAATTGTAACTTAGGTTAGGATTTATTTTACAGGTAATTTTGTTATTTTTTTTAACTAGGTAACTATTAAATAGTTCTTAACTATATAATAGCTATTGTACCTGGTTAAAATAATTACAAAGTTGCCTGTAAAATAAATATTAATCCTAAAATAGCTACAATGTAATTATAATTTATATTGTAGCTATATTATGATTTATTTTACAGGTAAGTATTTAGCTTTAAATAGGAATAATTTATTTAATAAGAGTTAATTAATTTCGTTAGATTAAAATTATATTTAATTTAGGGGGGTGTTAGTGTTAGGGTTAGATTTAGCTTTAGGGGTTTAAAAATTTATTAGAATAGCGGTGAGCTCCGGTCGGCAGATTAGGGGTTAATGTTTGAAGTTAGGTGTCGGCGATGTTAGGGAGGGCAGATTAGGGGTTAATACTATTTATTATAGGGTTAGTGAGGCGGATTAGGGGTTAATAACTTTATTATAATAGCGGTGCGGTCCGCTCGGCAGATTAGGGGTTAATAAATGTAGGTAGGTAGCGGCGACGTTGTGGGGGGCAGATTATGGGTTAATAAATATAATATAGGGGTCGGCGGTGTTAGGGGCAGCAGATTAGGGGTACATAAGGATAACTTAAGTAGCAGCGCTTTGCGGTCGGCAGATTAGGGGTTAATTATTGTAAGTAGTTTGCGGCGACGTTGTGGGGGGCAGATTAGGGGTCAATAAATATAATACAGGGGTCGGCGGTGTTAGGGGCAGCAGATTAGGGGTACATAAGTATAACGTAGGTGGCGGTCGGCAGATTAGGGGTTAAAAAATTTAATCGAGTGGCGGCGATGTGGGGGGACCTCGGTTTAGGGGTACATAGGTAGTTTATGGGTGTTAGTGTACTTTAGAGTACAGTAGTTAAGAGCTTTATGAACCGGCGCTAGCCCAAAAAGCTCTTAACTACTGACTTTTTTCTGCGGCTGGAGTTTTGTCGTTAGATTTCTAACGCTCACTTCAGACACAACTCTAAATACCGGAGTTAGAAAGATCCCATTGAAAAGATAGAATACACAAATGACGTAATGGAAAAGTCGCGGCTGAAAAGTGAGCGTTAGACCCTTTTTTGAGTGACTCAAAATACCGGAGTTAGCCTAAAACCAGCGTTAGGAGCCTCTAACGCTGGTTTTCACGGCTAACGCCAAACTCCAAATCTAGGCCTAAGGGTTTATTTTATAGGTAAGTATTTAGTTTTAAATAGGAATTATTTAGATTTATTGTAATTATATTTAAGTTAGGGGGTGTTAGGGTTAGGGTTAGACTTAGGTTTAGGGGTTAATACATTTAGTATAGTGGCGGCGACGTTGGGTGCGGCAGATTAGGGGTTAATATATGTAGGTAGGTGGCGGCGATGTTAGGGACGGCAGATTAGGGGTTAACAATATTTAACTAGTGTTTGCGAGACGGGAATGCGGCGGTTTAGGTGTTAGTATGTTTATTATAGTTGCGGCGATGTCCGGAGCGGCAGATTAGGGGTTAAAAAATTTCTTTTAGTGTTTGCGATGCGGGAGGGCCTCGGTTTAGGGGTTAATAGGTAGTTTATGGGTGTTAGTGTACATTTTAGCTCTTTAGTTATGAGTTTTATGTTGCAGCGTTGTACCATAAAACTCTTAACTACTGACTTTTAAATGCATTAGGGATCTTGGAGGTAGAGGGTGTACCGCTCACTTTTTGGCCTCCCAGGACAGACTCGTAATATCAACGCTATGGAAGTCCCATAGAAAAAAGACTTTACGAAGTTTACGTAAGTCGTTTTGCGGTAAGGCCAAAGAAGTGTGCGGTGCCCCTAAACCTGCAAGACTCGTAATACCAGCGGGCGTAAAAAAGCAGCGTTAGGACCTGTTAACTCTGCTTTTTTACCCTAATGCACAACTTGTAATCTAGCCGTTTGTCTTTTATCTTTCCTTTTCAAGAAAGGAGTTATTTATACCCGGTCTTGATGTAATAATTTTTACTGTGTCTGGAGTATAAGGAACTTTTTACCCTCAGGATAAGAGGCCTAAAGGAAAAATAGAACAAATAGTCATTTGTTTTCTTTTTCAATCTAAGAACCAAAAACCCTCCTCCTTACAAAGACCTGAATCTTCCAGATTTACCAGGAATTCTAATATCAGTTTGTTAGGAATTGTTAGCATGACTAGTGTCATCTTGTTCTTCGCTGCCATTTTGTCTTAGGCATCCATCTTGTCTAATGAATCTTTTTATTATAGTGGTTTATTATGTAGTGAGAAATATGCTGATGTTAGGGAGACTTGCATAGCTAGAATAGCCCTGAGAATGACCCTGACGATGTGCTTGGATGCATTGTTATCTCTACAAGATGTCAAACGGCTTTAATTTGTGCTGGGCTATGAGGCCCAGATTTACTGTTATCTGAAGTTAGGTATTTCTGTAGAAATGTCTCCCTAACACTCCTTTTCTTCCAATTCTTTGTTCTTGCAGAAATACTATGTAAGATAATGTAATTATGAATACGTCACTTGTTAACACTATATGCTGTAACTCTTGGCTATAAGAAGTGCCTTTCAACTTGCAATAAACAGAATAGCTTTTGGAATCATAGCTGCGTGGTCTGAAATCTATTCTCATGGATATCCTGAACAAATAATGTATTAATTTCCAGTTGGTACGGTGTGCCCGATGCCCAGCTCTGAACTGTCACCCCCCTCCTGAAAACAACGCCTAACACAGTTGATACAAGGACAAACTATCTTAGAGCAATCTTCACAACAAACAAAACAAAGAGTTTTGTGTGGAATGTGTCAGGTTTGACTTTTTTTTTCTCCACTTTTTTTGTGTCATATCAATACAAACAAAAAAAATAAACATGAGAATTACAACAATTTTTTGGGTGAAGTGGTGCATTATCTGACAGAAATGCAGGGGTGCCAATAATTTTGGCCATGACTGTATATATATATATATATATATATATATATATATATATATATATATATATATATATATATATATATATATAGAGAGAGAGAGAGAGAGAGAGAGAGAGAGAGAGAGGGGAATATCTATTTAAAAATACTAAGAACATATCCCCCTATGTGAAGAATATTGGAATGTGAAATATATACAGTAAATACACAGTTAAACACTTTATTAAATATAAATAGTGTATAAATAGGATTTTACAATTTTTCAGGTATTTGGCTGCAAAGGGCTCAAATTCACATGTATACATATGTATTTATGTGTATATATGTCTGTAAAAACATATATACACATATACTGTAAATACACAAATACATATGTACACATATATATACATATGTATGTATCTCTATGTTAAAGCAATTTTTTAAAAACATATTTTTAATTAGATATTGTTATTATGAGTGTAACTGTATTTTTAAATATCATTTTGATATGTTTTGTGCAACTTTTTTGCCTCGAGTAACAGTTAACCAGAGCTCTGAAGTCTAGCTATCCCAATGCCTGTTTAATTCAATTGTGTTCAAGCAAACACGTTTACTTTCAACTTGTTATACATACACTTATTTCGATGGCCTATTGAGGAAAAAATCTACTAATCAACTGGACTTCATTTTTAAGCCCTCTCCAAAATCCCTTGAGGTGTTTCCAGTTCCTGAATTGATTTCAGAAATAATCTCTGAGCAAAGGGAAAACCCGTTATCCTATATGCCCTTCTAAGTTCAAGAGGATGTTTCTTTTACCTGTTAAGAATATTGAATTATGGGAATATATTCCCAAGGTTGATGGAACTACTTTTGCCAAACATACTACTATCCCATTAGAAGTTAATATTTCTTTAAGGGATCCTATGGAACATATATTAGAAGCTTTTCTTAGGAAGATATTTATACAGACAGGTTATCTCTTTAACACTGAAATTACAAGTTGTGTACCCAGTGCGTAAGTAACGCTAAAAATTTAGCGGTACCAAACTTTCCTTAGCGCTGCCAATACAAGTTACAGAAAAACCTTCTTGTGCTGTGTGTTATGGTGCGATAAGCTCCATAAAGCACAAAAGCCAAGTCCTGACTTGATGTGCTCGTGCACGTTTTCCCCCATAGACATCAATGGAGAAAAAGTGTTAGAAAAAAAACTAACACCTGCGGTTGCGGAATGGCGATCACTATAACGCAATCCCCATTGATGTCTATGAGGACAAGAAAGTTATGTAAAAACCTAACATCGCCGACACTAAATAAACCTATTAAAACCCCTAAACTGCCGACCCCCCCACATCGCTACTACTAAAATAAACCTATTAACCCCTAAACCACCGGCCCCCCACATTGCGACACACTAAATTAAACTATTAACTCCTAAACCTAAAACCCGCTAACTTTAAATTAAAGTTACAATATAACTACCTTAAAATAAATAAAAACTTACCTGTGAAATAAAAAAAATAAGAAAATAAGCTCAAACTATAATTAAACCTAGCATAACTATTTAAAAAAAATAAACTAAAAATAAAAAAACTAAATTACAAACTTAAAAAAATCCTAACACTGAAATAAAACCCAAAAAACTAACATTACAAAAAAACACCTCTAAAATTAAAAAAAATGAAATTATCCAAAATAATAAAAATTAAACCAAATCTAATACCCCTATAAAAAAAAAACCTAAGTTACCCATTTTTGTACCCAGATTTGTCTGGGCAATCAGGATTTAAGCAGCTCTCTTCCTACTGGCTGATTTAAAATTTTCAGCCAATTGGAATGCAAGGTACCCCAATATAAAACGGGTACCTTGCATTCAATCTTCAATGTGCGACGACGATCGCATGAAGAGGATCTTCCACGCTGGATGGCTGTGTGGCCGCCGTTTCTGCTCCACGGCCGCCTTCGCTCCACGCCGCCTTCACTCTGAATAAAAAAAGATGTCCCTGTGCTGGATGAAGATGGAGCCACCTTTTTTATTTTTATTTTATATTTTTTAAAATTGTTATGATAGGTTTATTAATAGTTTGAGCTTAATTTTTTTTATTTCACAGGTAAGTTTTTATTTATTTTAAGATAGTTATATTGTAACTATAATTTAAAGTTAGCGTGTGTTAGGTTTAGGGGTTAATAGTATGTCGCGATATGGGGGAGGCGGTTTAGGGGTTAATAGATTTATTTTAGAAGTAGCGATGTGGGGGGTTGGCAGTTTAGGGGTTAATAGGTTTATTTAGTGTAGGTGATGCGGGGGGTTGTGGATTAGGGGTTAATACTTTAATTTAGGTAGTCGCAATGTGGGTGGGCGGTAGATTAAGGGTTAATAGGTTTATTATAGTATTTGCAATGCGGGGGGGTGGTGGTTTAGGTGTTAATAGGTAGTTTATGGTCGTTAGTGGACTTTGTAACATTTTTGTTAGTTTTGTTTTGCAAAATCCATAACTACTGGTCTTTGATAGCGGAATGGATTGTGGCGGTATAAGCTATTACATTAGCAT
The DNA here is from genome assembly GCF_027579735.1 of Bombina bombina. Lineage (NCBI taxonomy): Eukaryota > Metazoa > Chordata > Amphibia > Anura > Bombinatoridae > Bombina > Bombina bombina. The sequence goes on from NC_069500.1 coordinate 1,320,159,587, forward strand.
AATAGCCGGACTGCACAACCTGTAATACAGGTGACCTGAAATCTTTCAGGGTGACCTGAAAATTTCACACTCAAAAGCCATTTTATGAGTGCAGAATGGAGAGTTGTGGTACAGGCTAAAACAATAGCGGTATAGCCGTATTGCCACGACTTGTAATACGGGTGACCTTCCATTCCACATGCAAAGACCAATTTTTCAGCTGTATAGCCTTACCGCAAAACTTGTAATTTAGGTGTAAGTCAGCTATTGGTATAGCATGTGTGGCAGGAGCTGTGGCTTTGTGGTATGACTCATTAGTGGATCTTATCTCAAATTAACCTACTGTGGAATAATTACAATGCAGCATTAAATAACTTTGCAATGCTAACTTCTTTATCTGTGAAGCAGTTGTGGATATTGTTCAGATTAGTGCAAAGAATATGACATTCGCTCTATTTACCAGATGAGCCTTATGGTTCAAGTCTTGGTCTGCAGATATGGTTTCCAAAAACAGATTATTGAGCCTTCCTTTCCAAGGAAAGATTCTTTTTGGATCAGGTCGGGATTCTATAATCTCCATGGTTACTGGAGGTAAGGGGGCCTTACTTCATTAAGACAAGAGGTCTCGGGGTAAGAACAGACAAGTCAATCACTTTCATTCCTTTCACTCATCCAAGAATCAGAAGTCCTCTTCTACCAATAAGTCTGTGTCTTCCAAGTCGTCATGAAAGCCGAGTTCTTCCTGGTCCAAATCCAAACAAAATAATCTCCCCTCAGCTTTAAAGAGACACTGAACCCAAATTTTTTCTTTTGTGATTCAGATAAAGCATGCAATTCTAAGCAACTTTCTAATTTACTCCTATTATCAAATTTTCTTCATTCTCTTGCTATCTTTATTTGAAATGCAAGAATGTAAGTTTAGATGCCGGCCCATTTTTGGTAAACAACCTGGGTTGTCCTTACTGATTGGTGGATAAATTAATCCACCAATAAAAAAGTGCTGTCCAGACGTCTAAAATAAACAAAAAGCTTAGATGCCTTCTTTTTCAAATAAAGATAGCAAGAGAACAAAGAAAAATTAATAATAGGAGTAAATTAGAAGGTTGCTTAAAATTGCATGCTCTATCTGAATCAAGAAAGGAAAAATTTGGGTTCAGTGTCCCTTTAAATCAGCATGAAGGTGCTGCTCTGATCCAGATTCAATTCTGGTAGGGGACAGGTTGAGCCATTTTTAGGAGGCTTGGTCTCAATCAGTTTAGGATATCTGGGTGTTGAAAATTATATCCCAAGGTTACAGGATAGGTTTTTTCGGTCCAGACGACTTCTAAGACAGTTCCTTCAGCCTCATATCCCAAAACATTCTTTGAAGGCAGCTGTATTTTTTCCAGTGTGTTCAGGATTTAGAACTAATGGGGGTAATTCAACCTGTTCTGGTCTCAGAACAAGGTTGGGGTTTTCACTCAAACCTATTTATTGTCCCAAAAAGGAGGAAACTTTCAGGCCTATACTGAATTAAAAGTCTTAAAATCTGTATTATAATAGCTCTATGGTCAGTTCATATCCACTATAGATTTGTACGATGCATACTTTCATATTCTCATTCACAAAAAACATCAACAGTTTTTCTGCTTTGTTTTTCAGACAAAACATTTTCAAACTGTTGCCCTCCAGTTTGGGTTCACAAAGGTTTTGGGAGCTGTGTTGGCAGTAATTTGGACAACATTCTGATTTAGGCTCCATCTCTACCTTTGGCACTTTTTCATACTCAAAAACTATTAATGATTCTGCACAGTCATGGTAGGAAGATCCACATTTCAAAGAGTTCTCTGTCTCCAAGTACCAATGTCAGTTTTCTATCGATTCATTAAACATGCATCTATCTCTTACAGAGCTGTAAAAAAAAATCTTCAGTCTTTGACTCTTCCAACAGTAGCTCAATGTATGGTCGATCTGATGGTACCTGCATCAGATGCAGTTCCTTTTTCTCATTTTCATTTACAACCTCTTCAGCTGTGTATGCTAAAACAGTGGACAGGGAATTATTCTCATTTAGATCATACAATTATTTTAGACTCAGCAGTAAAACAATCTCTATCCTGGTGCATAGGCAACCATTAAATTTCCCCTGGGGCATCCTTTATCCAGCCATCTTGGGTAATCATGACTCCAGATGCCAGTCTCTTGGGCTGGGGGCGGTTTGTGGAGCTCAGAGAGCCCAAGGAGTTTGGTCTCCTCAGGAGGCAAGGTTCCAAATAAACATTTTGGAAATCTGGGCAATTTTACAAGCTCAACAGTTGTGGCCCCTCCTAAAAGAGGACATTTATATATTTTTTTCAGACAGACAACGTCACAGCTGTGGCAAACCTCAATCATCATGGAGGGACTTGGAGTCCCTTAGCAATGAAAGAGGTTGCTCAGATTTTATCTTGGGAAAAATGCAATCTATGTACTCTGTCAGAGATCCACATTCCAGAGATCAACAACTGGGAAACAGACTATCTCAGTAGACAATCTTTGCACCTGGGGGAGTGATCCTCCTTTTGAATAAATGCATGATATTGACATTCAACTTATGTAATGGAGGGTATTATTTATTTTAGTAATTTCCTTAGATAGGAGAGTTTCTAAATTGTCAGCCCTCTCTTGTGAATTCCCTTCGCTTATTTTTCACAAGGATAAAGCAGTTTCGAGAATGCAATATAATTTTATTCCAAACGTAGTTTCTTTTGAGAAAATTAATCAAGAGATTGTAGTCCCTTCCATATGTGCAAATTCTTTAAACTCTAAAGAGAGATGTTTTCTTAATTTATATTTTGTTAGGGACTTAACATTTTATTTAGAAACTACTAACCATGTCAGGCAGATATTTTTTTGATTATTTTTGGTCCTTGCAAAGGGCATATAGCTACAACTGTCTTTTTAGCTTCTTGGTTAAAACAAGTGATTCACAAAGCTTAGTTGGCGGCGGGAAAGACTCTCCCTGAACGCATTATGGCCCATTCCACTAGATCACTATTGTGAAATAATAACCCCATCTCATGATTAAATTAGAAACAGCAGCAATGAAAGACAAGCTTAAAGGGGCATTAAACCCACATTTTTTCTTTCATGATTCAGATAGAGCATGTAATTTTAAGCAACTTTCTAATTTAGTCCCATTATCAATTTTTCTTCGTTCTCTTGCTATCTTTATTTAAAAAGCAGGAATGTAATGCATAGGAGCCGGCTAATTTTTCATTGAGAACCTGGGTTATGCTTGTTTATTGGTGGGTAAATGTAAGCCTCCAATAAGCAAGCGCTATCCATGGTGCTGAACCTAAAATGGGCTGGCTGCTAAGATTTACATTCCTGCTTTTAAAATAAAGATAGCAAGAGAACAAAGAAAAATTGATAATAGGAGTAAATTAGAAAGTTGCTTAAAATTTCATGCTCTATCTGAATCATGAAAAATGTAGGTTTAGTGTCCCTTTAAGGCAACTTAACAGAAGGTGTAACTGTATGCACAAACTTATAAACCATCATTATATAACTACAGCTAATGAGCTGCATTGAAAAAGTTACTATCTATACCAAGAGTGTAAAGACCCTGTGTATCTCGAACGTTCAATAATATATATTATATCTCACCATATCTAATCTTGTAACTAGAAAGTAATTGAATATGCTAATAATAAATATTTGCATACTTAAAGCAGTTTCCCATTTATGAAACTCAGAAATTTAAGTAATTTTAACTTGTATGGGAATGTCCGTTTGAATTATTAAGCCAATAAATTTAGTATGAATGAATTGAGAATGTGACATTTTGAAAAAACGTGATTCAGCACCAATATACAATTTAAAATAAGAGGCACAGCAATCTTTCGGCGAGATTAGGAGTTTGGCGGTAGCCTTAAAAAGCAGCGTTGAGAGGTCCCAACGCTGCTTTTTATCTAACGCTGGTATTACGAGTCAGACAGGAAAGGGTCTACTTTTCTTCCGCGACTCAAGGCTACCGCAAATCCCCTTACGTCAATTGCGTATCCTATCTTTTCTATGGGATTTGCCTAATGCTGGTATTACGAGTCTTGGAAGAAGTGAGTGGTAGACCCTCTCCTGTCAAGACTTCTAACGCCAGAACATAAAACTCTTAACTAAAGTGCTAAAAAGTACACTAACACACATAAACTACCTATTAACCCCTAAACCGAGGCCCCCCCACATCTCCAACACTATAATAACTTTTGTTAACCCCTAATCTGCCGACCGGACATCGCCGCCACCTACATTATAGCTATGAATCCCTAATCTGCTGCCCCTAACATCGCCGACACCTACATTATAGTTATTAACCCCTAATCTGCCGCTCCCAACGTTGCCGTATACCTAACTACACTTATTAATCCCTAATCTGCTGACTGGACATCGCCGCCACTTTAATAAATGTATTAACCCCTAAACCGCCGCATTCCCGCCTCGCAAACACTAGTTAATTTTTATTAACCCCTAATCTGCCTGCCCTAACATCGCTGACACCTACTTACATTTATTGACCCCTAATCTGCCACCCCCAACGTCACCGCTACTATATTAAAGGTATTAACCCCCTAAACCTAAGTCTAAACCTAACCCTAACCCCCACAATTTAAATATAATTTAAATTAAACAAAAAAATTACATTTTTTTTTCAAAAAATTATTCCTATTTAAAACTAAATACTTACCTGTAAAATAAACCATAAGATAGCTACAATATAACTAATAGTTACATTGTAGCTAGCTTAGGATTTATATTTATTTCACAGGCAAGTTTGTATTTATTTTAACTAGGTACAATAGTTATCAAATAGTTATTAACTATTTAATAGCTACCTAGCTAAAATAAGTACAAAATTACCTGTAATAATCAGCCAATCAGATTGAAGTTCAATCCGATTGGCTGATTGGATCAGCCAATAGAATTGACCTCGCATTCTATTGGCTGATCCAATCAGCCAATCGGATTGAACTTCAATCCGATTGGCTGATTGCATCAACCAATCAGATTGTTCCTACCTTAATTCCGATTGGCTTATAGAATCCTATCAGCCAATCAGAATTCGAGGGACGCCATCTTGGATGACGTCATTTAAATGAACCGTCATTCATCGTTAGTCGTCGTGCTGGAAGGATGCTCCGCGCCGGATGTCTTCAAGATGGGGTCGCTCCTCGTCGGATGGATGAAGATAGAAGATGCCGCTTGGATGAAGCCTTCTCCTGGTCTGGATGTCCTCTTCTGCCCCATCGGATGAAGACTACTGGACGGATCGGATGACCACTTGTGCCCAGCTGGGTGAAGACGGCTCAAGGTAGGGTGATCTTCAATGGGGTAGTGTTTTTTTAAAGGGGTATTGGGTGGGATTTAGAGTAGGGGTGTGTGGGTGTGGGTTGTAATGTTGGGGGGGTATTATATTCTTTTCTTTACAGGTAAAAGAGCTGATTACTTTGGGGCAATGCCCTGCAAAAAGCCCTTTTAAGGGCTATTTGTAATTTAGTATAGGGTAGGGCATTTTATTATTTGGGGTGCTTTTTTATTTTATTAGGGGCTTAGATTAGGTGTAATTAGTTTAAACTTCTTGTATTTTTTTTTCCTGTAATTTAGTGGGTTTTTTTCGTAATTTAGTTTATTGTATTTAATTGTAATTAATTGTAAGTAGTAGGTAATTTATTTAATGAAAGTGTAGTGTTAGATGTAATTGTAACAGGTTTGGTTTTATTTTACAGTTAATTTTGTACTTATTATAACTAGGTAGTTATTAAATAGTTAATAACTATTTAATAACTATTGTACCTAGTTAAAATAAATACAAACTTGCCTGTAAAATAAATATAAACCCTAAGATAGATACAAATGTAACTATTAGTTATATTGTAGCTATCTTATGGTTTATTTTATAGGTAAGTATTTAGTTTTAAATAGGAATAATTTATTTAATTGTAGTTATTTAATTTAGATTTATTTAAATTATATTTAAGTTAGGGGGGTGTTAGGGTTAGGGTTAGACTTAGGTTTAGGGGTTAATAACTTTATTATAGTAGCGGCGACGTTGGCGGCGGCAGATTAGGGGTTAATTAATCTAATATAGTTGCAGCGACGTTGGGGGGGCAGATTAGGGGTTAATAACTATAATGTAGGTGGCGGCGGTGTTGGGGGCAGCAGATTAGGGGTTTATAACTATAATGTAGGTGGCGGCGGTGTCCGGAGCAGCAGATTAGGGTTTAATAGTATAATGCAGGTGGCAACGATGTCGGGGGCGGCAGATTAGGGGTTAATAATTGTAATATTAGGGGTATTTAGACTCGGGGTTCATGTTAGGGTGTTAGGTGCAGATATATTTTTTCTTTCCCCATAGGAAACAATGGGGCTGCGTTAGAAGCTGGACGCTGCTTTTTTGCAGGTGATAGGTTTTTTTCCAGCCAGCTCAGCCCCATTGTTTCCTATGGGGAAATCGTGCACGAGCACGTTTAGCCAGCTTACCGCTACCGTAAGCAACGCTGGTATTGAGGTGAGATGTGGAGCTAAATTTTGCTCTACGCTCACCTTTTTGCGGCTAACGCCAGGTTTAAAAAAACCTATAATACCAGCGTTGGCTTAAGGTAGCGTTAGAAATAAAAGCCTTGTTAGCCCCGCACCCCTGTTAACGCCAAACTCGTAATCTCTATATGTGCTTCCCGGTTTTGTAAAATTGCAAATTCCTTGCTGGTAAACCTCTTAAAACAATCCTTACAGATTTAAAGTATAATAATAGGATTGTTTTTCATTTATTATACAATTAAGTGCTAAATCCCCAATGCCAATTACTAATTTAAATGAAAGAACAAATTGTGTGTAAAGAATAAATGTTAATATATGAATATTATATTGGAGTGTCAATTGTTTTCTGTAGACTTACAATAAAGACATATGAAAACAACTGAATATTACTGTAAGACCATATTAACACCATGGGGCATATGTATCAAGCTCCATATGGAGCTTGATGCCCCGTGTTTCTGGCGAACCTGCAGACTCGTCAGAAACAGCCGTTATGAAGCAGCAGTCACAAAGACCGCTGCTCCATAACCTGTCCGCCTGCTCTGAGCAGGCGGACAGACATCGCCGGAAATCAACCCGATCGAGTACGATCGGGTTGATTGACACCCCCCCTGCTGGCGGCCTATTGGCCGCGAGTCTGCAGGGGGTGGCGTTGCACCAGCAGCTCTTGTGAGCAGCTGGTACAATGCTGAATACGGTGAGCGTATTGCTCGCCGTATTCAGCGAGGTCTGTCGGACCTGATCCGCACTGTCGGATCAGGTCCGACAGACCTTGATAACTAGAGGACTATGTATTCAATCTTATTCTTTTTAGTTCTTTTGAAAAACAGTATTATCACTGGTATTGCTTTCTGTTGTGCATTCAAAAACATGGAAAAGATGGAAGACATATAACAAAGAACTACTTGAGCAAAAAGTTTTTCTTCATCGGCTTAGCACTCAAGCATTATTTGCATTAAATTACCTTGTGTACAACCAATTTTTACCATACAACATAAGTGCTAAAATGCAAGCAGTATTGCTTGCACTCTAGTGATGTTAACAATCCATACTACTTGCATATTACCACTTCACCATGTTTACTGTCACTTTAAGGAGACAGTAAAGTTAAAATTAAACTTTCAGGATTCATTAAGAGCATGCAGTTTTGAATAGTTTCCCTTTTAAAATTGTGCACAGTCTGTTTATATGCACAGTTTCTGAGCATGAGTTCTCAGTGCGTTCATATGTATTAGTCTGGCATTTGCTGATGGCTGTCACATGATAATAGGTATAGGGAAATGGAAGGAAATTTAGAAATTTGTCAAAAAAAAATATATACTGCTCATGATCAGAGTTAGTGCTACTACATTGTCTTTTTATTATGTGTTTGATGATTATTGTTAGGTTTCTGAGACTCAATAAGGACCTCACTACATTAACAAGGCATCGAGTCCTGGAGGTCATTTGGAGTTGCGCTAATTTGGCTGCCAGCACTTGTGGGCACGCTGTTCCTGAAGGATCTAAGGCTGTGAGTACTCAGGCCTTTGGCTTAGAACATCAGGCAGTTCTTTATCTTTATTGATCTATTTGTAGGTGCTCTAATGATAACATTATTTATGCATTCCCTACCAGAAGTGACATCTGCTCTACCTTTGGTGCCAAGTTTGAATGGGAGGTGTTAAAAGGTCATCTCTTTCTTCGATTCAGTGCTTGGTTATTTTTGTATTGAGACCATGGCAATTTTGTTCCTGCCATGTCTTTTTGTTACTGACCCTGGCAAGTTCTTTGGATTCTGTTACCTTTGTGAACCCTTAACTGCATTGTTGCCTGAGTACTGGTTATACTGTATGTCTGGAATTATACCCCGGCTTATGAGTTTGTTGTCACCTACTGTTTTGACGTATGGCTTTTGACAGATAACCTGGTGCAGACTTTTTTGGTTTCCTTTTTGACTACTGTCCCAATGTTCCTATGCATATCTACATACTCAATAACGCATCTAGCAAGATCTACTGCTTGACTCAACATGTATAATTATATGATTGCACTGTTTTTATTTAATGTTCCTTTAAAGGGATAGTAAACACCAAAAATGTTATTGTTTAAAAAGATAGATAATCCCTTTATTTACCATTCCCCAGTTTTGCATAACCAGCATTGTTATAGAAATACACTTTTACCTCTGTAATTACCTTGTATCTAAGCTTCTGCTGACTTCCTCCTTATCTCAGATCTTTTGACAGATTTGCATTTCAGGCAATTAGTGCTGAAATAACTTCACGTGCGTGAGCACAGTGTTATCTATATGAAACACATGAACTAACGCCCTCTAGCTGTGAAAAACTGTCAAATGCATTCAGAATAGAGGCGGCCTTCAAGGGCTTAGAAATTAGCAAATGAGCCTACTTAGGTTAAGTTTTCACCTAAGAAACAAGAGAACAAAGCACATTTGATAGAAGTAAATTAGAAAGTTGTTTAAAATTGCATGCTCTATCTGAATCATGAAAGTTTAATTTGGACTTTACCTTCCATTTAAGTGCAACTTCTCTAGCAAAATAAAAAATTTAAGGATTCTTTAAAATGAAAACATCATAATGCATTATGGAAACCTCCATTCATAATATATGTTGTTCACAGAGAAGAACAGCTCAGTTAAAATCTAAGTGTAAAAATATTTGGGCTAAGGGAAATATATTAAAAGCACATAAGCAAAGTTACAAGTGTGTATAAACCATACATTTTTAGCTTAATGAATCTCTAGTATAGAGATGATCTGAAAATTAAAATTGTTATCATGTTCTCATTCCCCATCAGAATTTGCATTCAATCTGATGCATTCAAGTAACTATAAATCGTAATATATTTGCAAATTCATCTTTTATTCAGCTATTTTTTGCTTTCTTTCATTTTTATCCATTGCTAATCAAGATTTTTTTTTTTATTCCCTGAATTCATTTATTAAAGTTTTCAGCATGCTAGTGGGGTTACTTAATCTAGGGATTCCAAATATAACTTTTCTATGTAATTGTGGAAATATATTGTTTCATAGTACAAAATCACACAATTGTATATATTTTTTTTCGCTGTATATATTTTACTTATATGTTTGCAAAATAAACCAATACCTGATTATACATCATTCATGTTGTTTTTTTAAATTTTCCAGTAATACACTATTAAAGGCTTATTTACTATGTAAATATTTAATGACATAAAATGTTAGTTTTACTTATTTATACAAATGGGTGACTGTAGTACAGATTATTCTTTACAGTTTTTCATCTAGAAAGTAACTGTTTTTAAACCTTTTTTTCATTCCACATTAAATACATTCTGGAAAATACAGAAATATAACATCATTATGTGATATATATTTCTAGTACTAATATGTTGTTCACAACAAATTAGGGCTATATTACAAGTGGCACGCTTGCATTAACTTGCACACATGTTACATGTTTAAAGTAAATGCGACTGCCCGATTGCAAACTAAATTTGTGCTCGTCTGGTTAGAGTGACTGAAGACCTTGCGTAAAGAATTGCATTAAACACAACATAAATACATTCAAATAAAGTGTTACACTGATATGTCATGAAAAATGTCATTATTGTTTAACCTTTTGATCTTTTGTTCAAAAAAATACACACAAATGCTCTGCTCTCATGGATATCAAACAATTGCAAACAAAAGACAGGTTTATTAAAAATAAAAACAATCTTTCTTAAATGTATGTGTGGCACAATTATTGGTACCCCTATGAATGTATATGAGGAAAATATATTTGAAGTATGTCCCATTGATATTTTACATTTTTGAGTACACCTGGGTGACTAGGAACAGAAAAATTGTTCAACCATGACTTCCTGTTTCACAGAGGTATAAATATGAGGTAACACCTAGGCCAATTTCCCTTAATCATTCATCACAATGTGTAAGACCAAGGAAAATAGCTGTGATGTGCGGTAAAAGGTTGTTAGGCTATAAGAAAATAGTTAAATCATTAAAAATGCCCATTTCCACCATCAGTGCAATAATTAAAAGGGACAGTCTAGTCAAAACTATTTAATAGCTATTGTACCTGGTTAAAATAAATACAAAGTTGCCTGTAAAATAAATATAAATCCTAAAATAGCTACAATATAATTATTAGTTATATTGTAGCTATATTAGGGTTTATTTTACAGGTAAGTATTTAGTTTTAAATAGGATTAATTTATTTAATAAGATTTATTTTATTTCGTTAGATTTAAATTATATTTAACTTAGGGGGGTGTTTGTGTTAGGGTTAGACTTAGCTTTAGGGGTTAATACATTTATTAGAGCAGCGGCAAGGTCCGGTCGGCAGATTAGGGGTTAATACTTGAAGTTAGGTGTCGGCGATGTTAGGGAGGGCAGATTAGGGGTTAATAAAATTTATTATAGGGTTTTTGAGTCGGGAGTGAGGCGGATTAGGGGTTAATACATTTATTATAGTAGCGGTGAGGTCCGGTCGGCAGATTAGGGGTTAAAAAGTGTAGGTAGGTAGCAGCGACGTTGGGGGGGGGCAGATTAGGGGTTAATAAATATTATGTAGGTGTCGGCGATGTTAGGGGCAGCAGATTAAGGGTACATAGGGATAATGTAGGTTGCGGCGGTGTACGGAGCGGCAGATTAGGGGTTAATAATAATATGCAGGGGTCAGCGATAGCGGGGTCGGCAGATTAGGGGTTAATAAGTGTAAGGTTAGGGGTGTTTAGACTCGGGGTTCATGTTAGGGTGTTAGGTGCAGACTTAGGAAGTGTTTCCCCATAGGAAACAATGGGGCTGCGTTAGGAGCTGAACGCTGCTTTTTTGCAGGTGTTAGGTTTTTTTTCAGCTCAAACTGCCCCATTGTTTCCTATGGGGATATCGTGCACAAGCACGTTTTTGAAGCTGGCCGCGTCCGTAAGCAACGCTGGTATTTAGAGTTGCAGTGGCGGCAAATATGCTCTACGCTCCGTTTTTGGAGCCTAACGCAGCCCTTCAGAGAACTCTAAATACCAGCATTGTTTAAAAGGTGCAGAGGAAAAAAAACACGCGTAGCTAACGCACCCCTTCAAACGCAAAACTCTAAATCTAGGTGACTGCTTGCACGTGCGATATGGAGATTTTAAGCTCCATACCGCACACAAAACAAGTGCTGAGTTTGATGTGCTCGTGCACACTTTCCCCATAGACATCAATGGGGAGTGCCGGCAAAAAAAAAAGTCTAACACCTGCGATCGCGGAAACAAAAGCTCCTTAACGCAGCCCCATTGATGTCTATGGGGAAAAAGAAAAGAAAATCTAAACACCCTAACATAAACCCAGAGTCTAAACACACCTAATCTGCCACTCCCAATATCGCCGCCACCTAAATAAAGGTATTAACCCCTAATCTGCCGCTCCAGATATCGCTGCCACTATAATTTAAGTTATTAACCCCTTATCCAACGCACCCCAACATCGCTGCTACTATATTAAAGTTATTAACCCCTATTCAGCCGATATCGCTGCCACCTAAATAAAGCTATTAGCCCCTAAACCTCTCGTCTGCCTTATCACTACCACTAAATAAAACTATTAACCCCTAAACCGCCAGCCCCCCACATCGCAACAACCTAAATTTAACTATTAACCCCTAACCCTAATTTAACCCTAACACCCCCTAACTTTAACATAATTAAAATAAAGCTAAATTAAACTAACAATTATTAACTAAATAAACCTATTAACCCCTAAACCGCAAGCCCCCCACATCACATCAAACTAAATTAAACTATATTAACCCCCAAACCTAACCCTAACCCTAAGCCTAACCCTAGCCCTAACACCCCCTAACTTTAACATAATGAAATTAGATCTAAATTAAAGTTACTATTATTAACTAAATAATACCTATTTAAAACTAAATACTTACCTGTGAAATAAAACCTAAGCTAGCTACAATATAAGTAATAGCTAGTTTATGTTTTATTTTTATTTCACAGGTAAGTTTGTATTTATTTTAACTAGGTAGACTAGTTAGTAAATAGTTATTAACTATTTACTAACTACATAGTTAAAATAAATACAAACTTACCTGTAAAATAAAACCTAACCTGCCTTACACTAAAACCTAACATTACAAAAAAAAAAAATAGTAAAATTACAAAAAACTAAAAAAAATCTATTACAAAAAATAAAAAAACCTACCATTACAAAAACAAACAAACGAAATTATCCAAAAAATCCAATAAAGATTATTCCTATTCTAATTCCCTTAAAAAAAAAAAAACACCCCAAAATAGAAAAGGGCCTTTTGTAGGGCATTGCCCTGAGATAAACAGCTCTTTTAGTCCAAAAAAATAAAAAACACCCCCTAACACTATACAAACCCCCACCCCCCAAACTACCAAGGGCCCTTAAAAGAGCCTTTTGGGGGCCCTTAAAAGGGACTTTTGTAGGGCATTGCCCTGAGATAAACAGCTATTTTGCTAAAAAAAAAAAAAAACACCCCTAAAATATACATTACACAAAATAACAAATGATAAAAAAAAAAACATATTCCAAATCAGCCAATAGGATTTAAGCAGCTCTCATTCTATTGGCTAATTCAAATTAGCCAATAGAATGAGAGCTGCTTACATCCTATTGGCTGATTTGAATAGCCAATAGGATTTTAGCAGCCCTAATTCCTATTGGATGATTCAAATTTTTCAGCCAATAGGAATGCATGGGACGCCATCTTGAATCACGTCCCTTGCATTGAAGATCCAGTGTACGGCGGCGACTATATGAAGAGGATGCTTTGCGCCAGATGTCTTTAGGATGGACCCGCTCCGTGCCTCCGGGATCAAGATAGAAGATACAGCCTGGATGAAGATTGAAGAGGCCGTCTGGATGAAGAGTTCTCGCTGCTTGGATCAGGATGTCGCCGCTGGGATGAAGATTAAAGAGGCTGCCTGGATGAAGACTTCGCCGGGATGAAGATCGTTCAAGCGGGACTTCAAAAACTGTAAGTGGATCGTCAGGGGGGTTATTGTTAGGCTTTTTAAGGGTTTATTGGGTGGGTTTTATTTTTTAAAATTAAGACGACAGGAGCGCCAAATAGGCTGAAGTATTACACAGGTTAAATAGTATTGGGTTCCAACGAAGTTAATTAATGTGGTTTCAAAACGAACAGGTGATCAAAGAGACCCTATTGATCTGTATTTAAATTAATATACAAAAAATAAAAAATATATTGAATGAATCATAAAATACAACAATATGATAATTATAAAACAGCATATGTGTTGAAAAAGAAAAAGATAATAAAACAAATCCCCAAACACTGTATTAGATTTCTAAAATAGATCTAGTGAAGGGTCATCTATGGAAAGTACAAAATGTAATGGATTATAAATAAATATATGAACCCCACCTAATGGGAGAGGCATACTCTAAAAATGGGCTACTGTGACTCCTAAAAATTCTAAAAACAGTAGTATCTAAAAATAAAAACGTGTATAACATCTACAAATAGGATTTGTGAGGCTATTTTGTCATTCCAGGATCGTCTGCAGGGTGAGTTTTATTCTGATAGAACCCACCCCACATATACAATTTGTATATCGCTTGTTTTCTTTTTCTTTTTAGGTACACTGAGCATCCAAATATCAAAGCATATGGATATAGGATCAATCTAAAACCAGGATATCACTGCATTTAGAACTTTTTCCCTTTTTTATCATAATGGACATACATTTTTAATTTTTAATTTGGACATTGTATTTTATTGGACATCGATTTAAACATTGTTACTAACAGTTAGAGATTTTTTCATTTTTATTCACTTATTATGTGCCGGCACAGACTATTAATTTGTACTTTGTAACATTACATATCGTCCTTGTCTCTTATTAATTGTATTTATTGGATAGAAAATACATTAGTTCTAATTTAATGTATAAATAAATTGTTCACTATTCTATTACATTTTTAGTTATTTTTTTTAGTTAGTAATTATCTCACTAATTAGCTTATTTACGAGTTATTTGCAAGATTTTGTTTTGCACATTTAATTATCACAATATATATTTTCATTACACTAGAATTGATCACACATTTTTTGACTAAACCACAGATTTGACATTATTCACTTTTTTGCACATAGTAATCATTTGATTATATTTATTTATCTCATTTATTTTTTAATTTTTATTCACATATTGTTTTGTATTAGTATTTTTCATATAGATCTTTGATCAGAATATTTACTCTTGAATTTGCACCACACAATGTACGTTTTTTATTTTTTCACAATAGCCCATTTTTAGAGTTTACCTCTCCCATTAGGTGGGGTTCATATATTTATTTATAATCCATCACATTTTGTACTTTCCATAGATGACCCTTCACTAGATCTATTTTAGAAATCTAATACAGTGTTTGGGGATTTGTTTTATTATCTTCATCTTTTTTAATACATATGCTGTTTTATAATTATCATATTGCTTTATTTTATGATTCATTCAATATATTTTTTATTTTTTATATATGAATTTTAATACAGATCAATAGGGTTTCTTTGATCAACTGTACATTTTTAAACCACATCAAGTAACTTTGTTGGAACCCAATACTATTTAACCTGTGTAATACTTCAGCCTATTTGGTGCTCCTATCGTCTCAATTTGTAATTTTATTTAGACTTTATTAGGGAGTCTTTGTTAATGTAGCTTGCATTCTACCTAGGCGCTGGTTTCAAAACACAAATTGTAATTGGGTTTTATTTTTTAGTTTAGGGTCTGGGAAGTAAAAGAGCTAAATGCCCTTTTAAGTGCAATGCCCATACAAATGCCCCTTTCAGGGCAATGGGTAGCATAGGTTTTTTTAGAATTAGGTTTTATATTTTGGGGGATTGGTTAGGTGGTGGGTTTTACTGTTGGTGGGGGTCTTTTTTTTTTTTTTTACAGGTAAAAGAGCTGATATCTTTGGGGCAATGCCCCACAAAAGGGGTTAATAATATTTAAATGGTGTTTGTGATGCAGGAGGGCGGCAGTTTAGGGGTTAATAACTTTAGTATGGTGGTGACAAGGTGAGCGACGAAATAGGGGTTAATATTTTTTTTAGTGGCAGTCTTGTCAGAGCGGCAGATTAGGGGTTAATAATTTTAAAATAGTGTTTGCAATGCGGGAGGGCCTCAGTTTAGGGGTTAATAGGTAGTTTATGGGTGTTAGTGTACTTTTTAACACTTAGTTATGAGTTTTATGTTACAGCTTTGTAGCATAAAACTCATAACTACTGACTTTAGATGGCGGTACAGATCTTTTGATTTTAGGGTGTAACGCTCGCTTTTTAGCCTCACCGCAAAACTCGTAATACCAGCGCTATGGGAATCCCATTAAAAAACATCATTTTTTGGAGTGCGGTACTGACATTGCGGTACAGGCTAAAAGGCTTGCGGTACACCTATACCGACAAGACTTGTAATGGCTGCATTAGGGAAAAAGATGCGTTATGGGTCACAACGCTGCTATTTGACTCATAACGCAAAACTCGTAATCTAGGTGATTGTTAGCAATTGATATGTTTTACTTTCTGCATCAGTGTGTATATAACTTATGCTGCTAGTAACTACTGCATTCTTCTTTTAGCACTCTCTTTATTAGGGGTCATGTCCTACAAGAATGAGAACTCACCAAGACTTCCACCCCCCTCACAATTAATATTGTTTTATACACACATACACTGTATTTATATGTATATAATCTATACACTTTGGGTAATGAAAGCAAATTAAATACATTGAAGGGTTGAATTGTTACCTTTTGGGCCTGAGAATCCTCCTCTGTCAGAGATTCTCACCCATTTAAGGTGCAATAGTCCTATTTCTGCTGAGGGGCGCTAAATAACCCCAGAGCAAGCCACACAGAAATGTAAGCACCATGTGTTCCACACAGTGCAGGGTGATCACACAGAAGGACAGCTGACAGACTTGCATTTAGTGCATTGTAGGAAGTGTTACTTCCCATTACTAGAGGATCTCACTATCCCTCTAAGCAGACTGCTTCAGCTCCTTCCACAAGCAGCAGCAGTGTTTACTGAAACGTTTCTGTTCTCTGTCCAGAAGGAACTTAGTTCCTCCTACAAATATAGTGCACGAACTACGTTCCCATTCGTTACCGCTCAAGTTGACCCCTGCTCTTAAAGCTTACTATTTGATACGCTGCTAGCATTTTGTATGCTTCATTTCCTGCATCTATATGCACATTACTCAAGCTGTCAGTAATCAGTGTGTTTCCCTAGCACTTTTTAAATATATCGCCATCATTTAATGTGTCCTGCATTTGACCTATTGAATCAACATATTTTATATACACCTAATGCTTGTATCGATACCTTGACATTTTTTTAAATGATTTTTGAATTGTTAAATTTTTGCTCAAACAAGAGATCCTGCAATAATAATAATATATGGTGGTAGATTTACCAAGCTCGCCAGAAGCTTACTGTAAGTTAAGAAGCAGTGTTCATAAGACTGCAATCATCCTGATCCGATACGATCGGGATGAGTGACACCCCCTGATAGCAGCCGATTGGCCACTAATGTGCAGGGGGTGGCATTGCACAAGCATTTCACCATAGACTCACTGATTGTTAGTAATTTTAATTTGGAAATAAATGTTTTGTATATATGATTTTATAGCGCTATTTTTGTGTGTGTTTTATGTAGGATATATAGTTTACAAAAAATACATCAGATATATATAGAAATATGTGAAGAACATTGAAATGTAAAATATTCATAACTACCTTCGGGTTAGCACTATAGGTTTAACTCCTGTTGGGTTAGCACGCAAACGATAAGCGTTCAATTTTTTTCCAGTTTGTGATCTCCATTGAAGTATATGGGGTCAATTTATTATGGTGCAGACAGACATGATCCACTATAGCGAATCATGTCCGCTGCACATTGATAAATGCCGACAGCATACCCTGTCAGCATTTATCATTGCACCAGCAGTTCTTGTGAACTGCTGGTGCAATACCACCCCCTGCAGATTCGTGGCCAATCGGCCACTAGCAGGGGGCGTCAATCAACCCGATCGTATTTGATTGGGCTGATTGCTGTCCGCCACCTGAGAGGCGGCGGACGAGTTAAGGAGCAGCGTCCTTAGGACCGCTGCTTCTTAACTTACACTTCAGTCGGAACTGAAGCGGAGTGGGTCAGAAGCAGCACCCGCTGCTTCATAAATCGACCCATATGGGTAGAAGAAATTAGCGCGGTTGTGATATTCTAAAGTCCTGAAGTTAGCGCGTGGCGACTTTCGCTCACATGCAAACATTTTACTTTCAGCTTGTAACACACGTAATAAGCTGCGCACATTAAAAGTTGAATTTTGCTGGTGTTTACACTTGAGTAGTGATGTTGCCAATAGTTCGCCGGTGAATAGTTCCCAGCGAACATAGCATGTTCGCATTCGCCGCGGCGGGCGAACATATGCGATGTTCGATCCGCCCCCTATTCGTCATCATTGAGTAAAACTTTGACCCTGTACCTCACAGTCAGCAGACACATTCCAGCCAATCAGCAGCAGACCCTCCCTCCCAGACCCTCCTACCTCCTGGACAGCATCCATTTTAGATTCATTTGGAAGCTGCATTCTTAGTGAGAGGAGGGACAGTGTAGCTGCTGCTGATTTAATAGGGAAATCGATAGCTAGGCTAGTGTATTCAGTGTCCACTACAGTCCTGAAGGACTCATCTGATCTCTGCTGTAAGGACAGCACCCCAAAAAGCCCTTTTTAGGGCTAGAACATGTCTGCTTTTTTTTTTCCCTGTGTAATCTAATTGCAGTGGCCTGCCTGCCTGCCAGCGTGTGTGTCAGGCTCACAGCGTATACTGTGCCCACTTGCCCAGTGCCACCACTCATATCTGGTGTAACAGTAGTGTACATTTAAAAAAAAACAACACTTTTTTGACTGTGAAATAATAGCAGTCAGTTTCCTCCAGTATCACACCAGTGCAACTCATATCTGGTGTAACAGTAGTGTACATTAACCCCTTAATGACCACAGCACTTTTTCATTTTCTGTCCGTTTAGGACCAGGGCTATTTTTACATTTCTGCTGTGTTTGTGTTTAGCTGTAATTTTCCTCTTACTCGTTTACTGTACCCACACATATTATATACCGTTTTTCTCGCCATTAAATGGACTTTCTAAATATACCATTATTTTCATCATATCCTATAATTTACTATAAAAAAATTATAAAATATGAGGAAAAAATGGAAAAAAACACACTTTTTCTAACTTTGACCCCAAAATCTGTTACTCATCTACAACCACCAAAAAACACCCATGCTAAATAGTTTCTAAATTTTGTCCTGAGTTTAGAAATACCCAATGCTTACATGTTCTTTGCTTTTTTTGCAAGTTATAGGGCCATAAATACAAGTAGCACTTTGCTATTTCCAAACCATTTTTTTTCAAAATTAGCGCTAGTTACATTGGAACACTGATATCTGTCAGGAATCCCTGAATAGCCATTGACATGTATATATTTTTTTTTAGAAGACATCCCAAAGTATTGATCTAGGCCCATTTTGGTATATTTCATGCCACCATTTCACCACCAAATGCGATCAAATAAAAAAAATTGTTCACTTTTTTCACAATTTTTTTCACAAACTTTAGGTTTCTCACTGAAATGATTTACAAATAGCTTGTGCAATTATGGCATAAATGGTTGCACATTTTTCTCTGGGGTCCCCTTTGTTCAGAAATAGCAGCCATATATGGCTTTGACGTTGCTTTTTGATAATTAGAAGGCCGCTAAATGCCACTGTGCACCACACGTGTATTATGCCCAGCAGTGAAGGGGTTAATTAGGGAGCATGTAGGGAGCTTTTTGGGGTAATTTTAGCTTTAGTGTAGTGTAGTAGACAACCCAAAGTATTGATCTAGGCCCATCTTGGTATATTTCATGCCACCATTTCACCGCCAAATGCGATCAAATAAAAAAAAAACGTTACATTTTTCCAAATTTTAGGTTTCTCACTGAAATCATTTACAAACATTTTGTGCAAATATGGCACAAATGGTTGTAAATGCTTCTCTGGGATCCCCTTTTTCAGAAATAGCAGACATATATGGCTTTGGCATTGCTTTTTGGTAATTAGAAGGCCGCTAAATGCCGCTGCGCACCACACGTGTATTATGCTCAGCAGTGCAGGGGTTAATTAGGGAGCTTGTAGGGAGCTTGTAGGGTTAATTTTACCTTTAGTGTAGTGTAGTAGACAACCCCAAGTATTGATCTAGGCCCATTTTGGTATATTTCATGCCACCATTTCACCGCCAAATGCGATCAAATTAAAAAAAATAGTCAACTTTTTCACAAACTTTAGGTTTCTCACTGAAATTATTTACAAACAGCTTGTGCAATTATGGCACAAATGGTTGTAAATGCTTCTCTGGGATCCCCTTTGTTCAGAAATAGCAGACATATATGGCTTTGGTGTTGCTTTTTGGTAGTTAGAAGGCCAGTAAATGCAACTGCGCACAACACATGAATTATGCCCAGCAGTGAAGGGGTTAATTAGGTAGCTTGTAGGGAGCTTGCAGGGTTAATTTTAGCTTTAGTGTAGAGATCAGCCTCCCACCTGACACATCCCACCCCCTGATCCCTCCCAAAGAGCTCTCTTCCCTCCCCCACCCCACAATTGTCCCTGCCATCTTCAGTACTGGCAGAAAGTCTGCCAGTACTAAAATAAAAGGTATCTTTTTTTTATATATATATTTTTTTAGCATATTTACATATGCTGTTGTGTAGGATCCCCCCTTAGCCCCCAACCTCCCTGATCCCCCCAAAAACAGCTTCCTAACCCTCCCCCTCTGCCTTATTGGGGGCCATATTGGGTACTGGCAGCTGTCTGCAAATAAAATGTTTTTTTTTTTTATTTTTATTTAATTTTTCTGTAGTGTAGCTTCCCCCCCCCCCCCCAAGACCAATCCCCCACCCGCTCCCAGATCACTTAGATTTCCAAGTACTAAATATTTTGCACCCCTTTCTCCCACTTATAAAAACATTTTTTTCTGTAGTGTAGCGGTTCCCACCCGCTCCCTCCCCGTGCACGCGCCCACCCGCCTCCTCCCGTGCACGCGTGCGCGTCTGTCACTGTGAAGCGGGCGTAACCCTTACACTACCTGATCGATACAACATCATACCCGATGTTTTAAAGCACGTTATTCCAAACAATTTAGGAATGTTAAGTGATTTATGCCCTTTATGGATTAAAACCAGTCTCTGCATCAACTATGTAATTTTCCATGGGAGTTTTGCCATGGATCCCCCTCCGGCATGCCACAGTCCAGGTGTTAGTCCCCTTGAAACAACTTTTCCATCACTATTGTGGCCAGAAAGAGTCCCTGTGGGTTTTAAAATTCGCCTGCCTATTGAAGTCTATGGCGGTTCGCCCGGTTTCACCGGTTCACAAACATTTGCGGAAGCTCGTGTTCGCTGTTCGCGAACGCAAAATTTTAGGTTTGCGACATCACTACACTTGAGCGACAGCGCTAATAGCCCACCACTTGGCCCTTAGTGAGGTATTATCTTCACATTTCATCACATCATCAGTATCAATAACACTCATTTGTTTATTGAGAATGATTAGCAATAGGGTACATTTGATGTCCACTTTTATGCCATTTTACTATTATTGTGGAGGTGTGGTTGACCTATATATGTATTCAAGGAGTAGCATTAGCTAACTAATACAACTATAGAATGTAACATGAAAAGTTTGAGGATGGTTTATAGGAAGGAGAAGTAGGTGTTTGGAATGTCACTTAAATAGATATATCAATTTTTCATTCTAATTGACAAGATTTAGGATATTCCAAATCTCTCTGTTCAAGTGAGATATTCGAATATTATTCTCCAACACTGTGAGATCCCTAGTGAAAATTTCAAAAGTAAAATTTTGATTCACTTCTCCTAGGTGTGTTACCTGCATTTATTTATGTGTAGGACAGACTAGCCCAGTGCAATGTAACACTGCATGGCATGAGAGTTCTGCTGCATTTACACGTTGTGCTTTCTATTTTATTTCACTTTACACTTAACATTACATTTTATTGCATTTAAACTTTACATTTTCTATTTTGTATTTTATTTTGTGTACAGCAGTGTATTTAGTGCTTTTACAAATTCTGATTATAGGGCTGGCTTCACAGAGGCAGAACTCACTGAATTGTCTAAAAAAAGTGGAAGAGTGACGAGAGATGCCTTTCATTCACCTAGATTTAGAGTTCTGCGTTAACCGTCAAAAGCAGCGTTAAGGGGTCCTAACGCTGCTTTTGGCTGCCCGCTGGTATTTATAGTCGGCCAGGTAAAGGTGTAACGCTCACTTTCAAGCCGCGACTTTTCCATACCGCAGATCCCCTTACGCCAATTGCGTATCCTATCTTTTCAATGGGATCTTCCTAACGCTGGTATTTAGAGTCTTGGCTGAAGTGAGCGTTACACCCTCTACCGACAAGACTCCTACCGCCCATGGAAAGGCTGTAGTTAAGAGCTTCATGGGCTAACGCTGGTTTATAAAGCTCTTAACTACAGTGCTCTAAAGTACACTAACACCCATAAACTACCTATGTACCCCTAAACCGATGTCCCCCCACATCACTGCCACTATAATAAATATTTTTAACCCCTAATCTGCCGACCGCACACCGCCGCCACCTACATTATCCCTATGAACCCCTAATCTGCTGCCCCCAACATCGCCGACACCTATATTTAATACCCCCTAATCTGCCCCCCAACGTCGCCGCCACCTAACTACACTTATTAACCCCTAATCTGCCGACCGGACCTCGCCGCTACTATAATAAAGTTATTAACCCCTAAACCGCCACACTCCCACCTCGCAAACCCTATAATAAATAGTATTAACCCCTAATCTGCCCCCCCCAACGTCGCCGCCACCTAACTTCAAGTATTAACCCCTAATCTGCCAACCGGACCTCGCCACTACTATAATAAATGTATTAACCACTAAAGCTAAGTCTAACCCTAACCCTAACACCCCCCTAAATTAAATATAATTTTAATCTAACGAAATAAATTAAATCTTATTAACTAAAGTATTCCTATTTAAAACTAAATACTTACCTGTAAAATAAACCCTAAACTAGCTACAATATAACGAATAATTATATTGTATCTATTTTAGGATTTATATTTATTTTACAGGCAACTTTGTATTTATTTTAACTAGGTACAAAAGCTATTAAATAGTTATTTACTATTTAATAGCTACCTAGTTAAAATAATTACAAAATTACCTGTAAAATAAATTCTAACCTAAGTTACAATTAAACCTAACACTACACTATCAATAAATTAATTAAATAAATTACCTACAATTACCTACAATTAAATAAACTAAACTAAATTACAAAAACCAAACATTAAATTACAGAAAATAAAAAAAATATTACAAGAATTTTAAACTAATTACACCTACTGTAAGCCCCCTAATAAAATAAAAACCGCAAAATAATAAAGGTCCCTACCCTATTCTAAATTAAAAAGTAATCAGCTCTTTTACCAGCCCTTAAAAGGGCTTTTTGCGGGGCATGCCCCAAAGTAATCAGCTCTTTTACCTGTAAAAAAAAATACAACCCCCCCAACATTAAAACCCACCACCCACATACCCCTACTCTAACCCACCCAAACCCCCCTTAAATAAACCTAACACTACCCCCCTGAAGATCTCCAGACCGGCAGAAGTCTTCATCCTATCCGGGCAGAAGAGGACATCCGGACCGGCAGACATCTTCATCCAAGCAGCATCTTCTATCTTCTTCCATCCGGAACAGAGCGGAGCCATCTTCTTCCAGCCGACGCGGATCCATCCTCTTCAACCGACGCCTACTAGCCGAATGAAGGTTCCTTTAAATGACGTCATCCAAGATGGCGTCCCTCGAATTCCGATTGGCTGATAGGATTCTATCAGCCAATCGGAATTAAGGTAGGAAAAATCTGATTGGCTGAAGTGGCAAGCTGACAGGATGGAAGCAACACAGCGTGTGAGATCCGACAGGCTCAGTGTGTGAGGTCCGACAGAGCTCAGCGTGTGACGTCACCGCGGATGAATCCAGTAGTTCCGGCTGGAAGTGAAGCTGAAGAGGAACGGCAGGCTTTCAGGCAGAATCTGTACACTAGACAGGAACTGGAAAGGTACAAGCTTGGATGCACAAGAATACCAAGCAATGAGTGTAGGAATAGGAAAAGGTTAAATAGCGGTTTGGCAAGTTTAAAAACCGCCCCTTAAAGGTACAGGCAGTCACAGAAACAATGCAGATATGACAGAATGCCCCCCCAACCTAGGTGCCAACAAGTTGCAAGCCGGTTCCCAGGAATCCTCCTCCACAGGATAACCCTTCCAATGGATGAGATATTGAATCACACCCCGATGACGTCTAGAGTCCTTGATAGAATGCACCTCATAATCATCAGTGAGGCGAGAAAGATTAGTGGGAGTAAGCTGAACAGGGTGTCCACCACGTACAGGGATGTAAGGCTTCAGAAGGGAGACATGGAACGTAGGATGGATGGTCATCTCAGACGGCAGATCCAAAGTGACAGCATTTGGGTTAACGATGGATTTAATCCGGTATGGCCCAAGAAATAGTGAACCGAGTTTACGGGAGGGTAAATGCAACTTCAAGTTGCGTGTGGACAACCACACTCTGTCACCGACTTGATAAGAAGGTGAAGGTGACCTGTGTTTGTCATAGTAGAATTTATGATGAAGTTTAGTTCTATCAACGTTGTCCTTAACTAGAGCGAAAGTCTGTGAAATAGTATTCACGAGATCATTAACTACTGGACACAAGGAGTCTACAGTAGTATCAAAATTAAAAGTTGGGTGGAATCCATAATTGATGTAGAAAGGGGTAAGTTTAGTGGTGGTATGTACAGTGTTATTGTAGGCAAATTCGGCATAAGGCAACAGGGATGACCAGTTAGACTGTTCAGAGTTTGTGAAACAACGCAAATAAGTCTCTAACCTGATTTGTCCTTTCCGTTTGCCCGTTACTCTGAGGGTGAAAAGAAGTGCTAAGTCTTTGGTGTATATTTAATGACTTACACAACTGAGACCAGAATTTACTGGTGAATTGGGACCCCCTGTCAGATGTTATGGTCAGTGGTGTTCCATGGTGACGTATTACATTTTGTATGAGTAACTGAGCAGTTTCTGATGCCGTTGGCAACTTGGATGTTGGAATAAAGTGTGCCATTTTACTAAAAAAGTCCACTACCACTAATATTGTGGTGTTATTACAAGATTTTGGTAACTCCACTATATAATCAAATGCAATGTCAGTCCACGGTCTCAGGGGTGTAGGGAGAGGAAGTAACTGTCCATATGGTGTACTGTACTGTCTCTAAACACAGCATCAAATGTTACATACTCGGTATGGTTTGTATTTGTAGTTAGTTTGATGGGAACAGTCTGGTAACATATAGGCCCTGATGACATCTGAGTACCATCAATAACACGTACTGAAACTGGGTTGAGTTTTTTTATAAGTGGGATTTTATTCACACGTGAAAAATTCAAATCAATGTAATTAGAACTTGCTCCTGAGTCAATGATCGCTTTGGAGAGGAGTCTCTGGTTCTCCCACTGTAAAAGAACAGATAATGAATGAAGTCTAGAATCCTTATAGTTAGGAATGGAAGAAGTGCTCATGACATAAGTCTTACCCGTCTTCTGGCGAATAAGGGATGGACAGTCCTTCACATTGTGATCGGGGGAGCCACAGTACAGACATAAGTTCTTGCATCTTCTGCTGAGTTTTTCTTGTGGAGTGAGGGACCCCTAATGACCCCAATCTCCATAGGTTCTGGTGTAACTCTGGATGGTGACCTACTGTATGAAGGTGTGGGTGTAGAGAGACGCCTAGTAGCTGTGTCTGCGTTCTCTTAAACGCCTATCTAGGCTTATGGATAAGTTAATAAGTTCCTCTAATATTTCTGGTAATGGAACCCTTGCAATTTCATCCTTTAGTGAGTCTGATAGACCCAGGCGAAATTGATTTTTTAATGAAAGCTCATTCCAGCCTGTATCCTTAGACCACCTTTTAAATTATGTGATATAATCTTCCACAGGGTGTTTATGTTGTTTTAAAGACCTCATAGCATTTTCAGCTGTTATGATCTGTGGGGAAAGTTTTAGGCGTTAACGTAAACATTAAATAACAGGCATTCCTAAATTCTCTGAAATGCTTACGTTCCCCAGAGAACTTATCAGGTGGGCTAATTGTGGGTTCAGGTTGAGAGTCAGCTTTATGTTTGTCTGCTATCTCTTTAATGTAAGCTTTTAGGGTTAAATTTTCTTGTTGTAAACTATTCAGTGCTTATGTAATAGTCTCTACTTTCTCTGTTAGAGTTTGAACATGTGTGACCAAATCCACTGGGTTCATAGTTAGGCTTGGTATTACTGTCACAGCTTGTGCAACTTTCTGTAATTCCTGAGAGATAATTCTGGTCTGTAGTTCAGGAGGCAAAGTGGCAAGCTGACAGGATGGAAGCAACACAGTGTGTGAGATCCGACAGGCTCAGCGTGTGAGGTCCGACAGAGCTCAGCGTGTGATGTCACCGCGGATGAATCCGGTAGTTCCGGCTGGAAGTGAAGCTGAAGAGGAACGGCAGGCTTTCAGGCAGAATCTGTACACTAGACAGGAACTGGAAAGGTACAAGCTTGGATGCACAAGAATACCAAGCAGTGAGTGTAGGAATAGGAAAAGGTTAAATAGCGGTTTGGCAAGTTTAAAAACCGCCCCTTAAAGGTACAGGCAGTCACAGAAACAATGCAGATATGACAGCTGCTGAGTAGTTGAGCACTTAGATGTTATGATCTCTCCGATCCGTTAGACCATTGGGGCAGAAAGAGGCATGAAGGTATCATCCATATCTTTGCCTGATCTTATCTGCAATCGCTGTGTCTCAACTTGTGGTTGGGGAGATTCCGCCACGATAGGGTTTCCTGTGAACTGGTGCTTCTCTCTTGGACTACGGTTTGAATCATAGTGATAAGATCATTGAAGCTATCAGTGATTTGTTGTTCAAATGCGTTTAGTAAGGTGTGCAGGGTCTCATGGAACTCATCCATCTGTGTAGCGGGGAAGAAAGAGCTTAACAATATCTCGGCTGGCTGTATAGCTAGATCTTTACTGAACTGTTTGATAACCCGGTTTCTTGGGGGGGGGGTATTTTGCGGTGGTCTAGGCCTGTGATATCGTATCTTGTTAGTTAACAAGATGTCTGCTTCTTGAGATGGCGGCGCTTACCGCATGGCTTCACTTTAGGGTCTAGACCATTAGTTATATTACTAAACGGTCTCTTCGGCTCCTCCAGTGTTCTTAGAGGATATGTGGGTAGTTCAGTCAAGTATTAGGGCATTTATTTTATAATTAACCCTTGATATTAGATCTTATAGTAGGGAGCTCTCTAGAGACACGTCTGATCAGTTAGGTAGTTGGCTCTGCCCCCCTGCTTTTGTCTATATTTTAGTATATATTACTTTTCTGTTAGTTAAAATAAGTGTATTGTGACTTTTGAGCAAACTTCACCTGCATACAGTTGGCGAGACAAATCAGTTAGACCAACTTGTTTAAAATGCTTAGAAAAATTCACAAGAGAGAGCTTCAGACATACCCTGGGAACTCCCCTGTTAAGCCCAGGGAACTGCCCTCTCCCTCCCTCTCTCTGAAAGTGTCAGTTTTAGTTGCAATGTAGCAAATTCAAGGTGCAATGTAATTTGTATAAACAAACAGAAATATACAAAGTATGATCCTAATTTGTTAACTAATAAGTAACACAGAAGAGTAACAAATCTCTCATTTCATGCTATATAACACTGGACTTGTCTCTCCTTCATATATATAAATGAAAGAGATCTCGCAGTGCTGGAGAGTTCTGCCCTTTTTCTTTTGAATATTCAGTGAGTTCAGCCCCTGTGAAGTCTGAACTACAATTTCTCTCCAAGCTGGAGAACCTTTGAATATCAGAACCTCAGTGTGTTGATGGTATGCGTTTTAGGGTAGAAGAAGACAAATAGTGATACATCTTTTGTCTATCAATACGCATATGTTGCACATCATATTAAATAATGATTCACAAACTAATTCAGCGTTTTATTTTTTTAAATTATTATTTAATCTGTTTTTCAAATGAACTGAGGATTTTAAAATGGCCAAGAAATCTAATCTCTTACCAATAACACATAGGGCTCCTTGCAGCTTTGGAGCGCCTTTGCCGCAGGGTTGCATGAGCGAACTTGCAGCTGATAATTAAAAAGCAGCGGTCATCAGACTGCTGCTTCCTAACCTGTACGTCAGCTCTTTGCTGCCAGAATAAAATCACCTTGGACAGCCCCTACTCGCGCACCATTGGCCTAGTGTGTGCAGGGGGACGGCTTTGTACAAGCTGCCCACTTGCTGTGATCTCGGGCGTACAGGTTCACCGAAACTTTATTAAATGGGACCCATAATGTTAATTGCCTATAATAAATAAATGTATAACAACTCCTTGGCATAAAAATTGAATTCCTTCCAGACATCAAAACTTGTTACCCAAGTCTGTGCATACTCTCTTTATATATAATGGAGAAAACTTTTAAGGTGGAATTTCTGGAGTAAAAAACAATCACACAAAATGGAACCCCATTAAAAATAGAATAGGTGTTATAAAATGTGCCAGTGTATCAAAATATTTACTAGTTTCTTAGATCATGATAAATCAGGAAGCGCTGTTAGACAATTTATTGTGCTCATATTACAAGTGGTGAGTTAAGTGTTGTGTGCAAGCACTACCACTGTAAAATTTAGTGATTATTAAAGGGCAATAAATACCTTAAGATTTTTAGATAAATTATTTAGTTATGCATAATGAAACATCTTTGCAGTATATTTTCATTATAAATTTGGCCCATTTTCTAGTGATTTAGCTCTGAAAATTGAGCAATTTCTTATTCTCAGAACTTAAAATGTACCCTGCTAACACCTCAATGTTTACTCTGCTACATATCTGTCCCTTACTGACTTTAAAAGATAACAAGTGTAAAACAATGCATTTCATACCAGCTTTATGACTGTGGCTAGCCTTGTTGTCTGCAGACTAAAGCCCAGATTGGCTTCTCTAAATAAGGCAAATAGTGGGTGGAGTTTGAAAATAATTGCAGTAAAAAGGATGTTAATTTGTTTTAAAAATGTTGAGAAATGGCTAATATCTAATTCTATAGCAACACAACAAAAAATGTCTTGAAATTACAAGGTTTTTACTGTCTCTTTTAGACCTGGGGGCTGAATTATCAAGCTCCGAATGAAACTTGATGCCCCTGTTTCCACGCGAGCCTTTAAGCTTGCCGGAAACAGAAGTTATGAAGCAGCGGTCTAAAGATCGCTGCTCCATAACTTGTCCACCAGCTCTGAGGCTGCGGACATCAATCCGTCCAATCCTATATGATCAGGCTGATTGACACCCCCTGCTAGCGGATGATTGGCCGCAAAACTGCAGGGGGCGGCATTGCAATGATAAATGCAGACAGGGTATGTTGTTGGCATTTATCGACATCATATCATTTATCGACATCATATCATGTCCATCCGCACTTTAATAAATTGGCCCCCAAAAGTCAATCATTGTTATATGGCTCAGAACTACATGAAGAATTCCAATACTTGTGCACCATTGGATTAGTGTAATCTTGATTCAAGACTCAAGCTATATTCCACCTGATCATTTTGGCCCTTGTAAAATTATTTTTGACTTATCATTTAATCTTGAATATTTATTTATTTGTAACATTATTGTGATAACTATTTATTATGATTCTATTACCGGAATCCTATAGTTTCAATATAGAAAAACAGTGAAGCAAATTTATCTTCACAAAGTTATCTTGTCTGTTGTGGCTCCAGTAGATACCAATTAATTCTCTTTCTCTCAAAATAAAAAAAAAAATGTAAAATGTATTTACATATGTAAAATTTATTTACAGATTTATTATTTGATTATATTTATAATGTTCAAATACGTTACATTAGAGTCAAAAATATAAAAAGAAAAATATAAAACAAATAAGCAGATTTATTTATGTGTGCTGTTGCTAAGGAGATGTCTCTGCTAGGCTTTATGAGTGAGTCATCCTAGATACCAGTCAATTCTCAAATCTGAAAATTAAACGGTAGCAGAAAGCACAGTATGGCTTAGCTCATGCTGACTTATTTTCTCTTTCCTTACAATACTAAAGTTAAAGTTTTTTTTTTATGTTTTATATACAGTAAATGGAATAGAATGTGCTGCTACTGATTAAACAGAGCAATTATTGACAGAAGCACTTCTTAAAAGTACACTAAACACTTGGAATTACAAGACATAACTTTTTGTCTTGCTATAGAATAACATGTTAACAAAATATAAACATTTTAATAATAAATTAACATCTTGTTTGCTGCTATTGTTTTTTTCAATAGCCAAACTTCACTCACCAATTGCCTTACTTGGAGAAGCCAATCCAAGCTTGAGTTTGCAGACAGCAAGGCTAGCTAGAGTTATTGTCACCTAGATTATGAGTTTTGCTCTATACCGGGTCTGTAAGGAACGCAATAAAATGAGAGGTCCAGCATTTTCCATAGCGCTGCCATTACAAATTACTGAAAAACCTCCTTGTGCTGTGCATTATGGTGCGTTAAGCTCCATACCGCACAAAAGTTAAGGGCTGAGTTTACATGCTTGTGCATGCTTTCCCCCACAGACATCAATGGGGAGAACACCTGAGATCGCAGAATGGTGATCGCCGTAACGCAACCCCATTGATGTCTATGGAGAAAAGAAAGTTATGTTTAAACCTAACACTCTAACATAAACCTCTATTTAAACACCCCTAATCCGCCGCCCCCGACATCTCCAGCACTAATAAAATATATTAACCCCTAATCCGCCGCTCCCCAACATTGCTGACACCTAAATAAATTGATTAACCCATAATCCACCATTCCCCCGATAATGCCAACACCTAAATAAAGGGATTAACCCCTAATCCGCCGCTCCCCGTCATCACTGACACTAAATAAACCTATTAACCCCAAAACCGCCACCCCTCCACATCGCAACTAATAAACTAAACCTATTAACCCCTAAACCGCCGGCCCCCACATTGCAAAACACTAAATTAAACTATTAACCCCTTAACCTAACACCACCCTAACTTTAAATTAAAAGTTACAATATAACTATCTTTAAATAAGTAAAAACTTACCTGTGAAATAAAAAAAACATTAAACTATAAATTAAAGGGACAGTCAAGTCCAAAAAAACTTTCATGTTTCAAATAGGGTATGTAATTTTAAACAACTTTCCAATTTACTTTTATCACCAATTTTGCTTTGTTCTTTTGGTATTCTTAGTTGAAAGCTAGACCTAGGAAGGCTCATATGATAATTGCTAAGTCCTTGAAGGCCGCCTCTAATCACATGCTTTTGTGTTTGCTTTTCACAGCAGGGGAGAGCTAGTTCAAGTAAACCCTATAGATAACATTGTGAGCACGCCCGTGAATTGTGGTAGACACTGCACTAATTGGCTAAAATAAAAGTCAGTAGATAATAAATAAAATGTCATGTGATCAGGGGGCTGTCAGAAGATGCTTAGATACAAGTTAATCACAGAGGTAAATAGTGTTTTATTATAACTGTGTTGGTTATGCAAAACTCGGAAATGGGTAAAAAAGGGATTATCTATCTTTTAAAACAACAAAAATTCTGGTGTTGACTGTCCCTTTAACCTAACATAACTATTCTAAAATAATAAAATAAACTACAAATTAAAAAAATCTAAATTACAAATTTAAAAAAAAACCTAACACTATGAAAAAAATTAAAAAATCTAAGATTACAAATAATAATAAACACTAAAATTACGAAAAGTAAAAAACTCTAGATTACAAAAAATAATAAACAAAATTATCAAAAATAAAACCAAATACACCTAATCTAATAGCCCTATGCAAATAAACCCCCCAAAATAAAACACCCCCTAACCAACAATAAACTACCAATAGCCCTTAAAAGGGCCTATTGTAGAACATTGCCCTACATTAAACAGCTCTTTTACCTATAAGAAAATACAAAGTCCCCCCAACAGTAAAACCCACCACCCAACCAACCCCCAAAAATAAAAACCTAAATTTAAATAAATCCTAAGATACCTATTGCCCTAAAGGGACATTTGTATGGGCATTGTTCAAATGAGCCAATAGGATTTCAGTAGCTCTCATCCTATTGGCTGTTTTGAACAGCTAATAGGATTTCAGAAGCTCTCATCCCATTGGCTGATTTGAATTTGAAGAATCAATTCAGCTAATAGGAATGCAAGGTACGCCATTTTGAAACAGGTACCTTGCATTCAACTTCAGTGTACATCGGTGATCGTATGAAGAGGACACTCCACGCAGGATGTCATTGCCGTCCAGGATAGCTCCACTCCGTCCCGCCGGGATGAAGATAGAAGACACCCCCGAGATGGATGAAGGTGTCACCACCTGGATGAAGACTTCTCGCCACCTGGATGGGGATGGATGACCGGACTTCAGGAACCGTGAGTAGATTTTATGGGGTACAGTTTAAACCTAACACCCTAACATAAACAAGAGTCTAAACACCCCTAATCTGCTGCCCCCGACATCGCCGACGCCTGCCTACAGTTATTAACCCCTAATCTGCTGCTCCCGATATTGCTGCTAAATAAAATTATTAACCCCAAATTTGCCACTCCCGATATCACCACCACTATACTAAAGTTATTAACCCCTATTCCGCCGCACCACAACATCGCCGCAATGATATTAAAGTTATTAACCCCTTTTCCGCCGCTCCTCGACATCGCCACAACTAAATAAAGTTATTAACCCCTAAACCTCTGGCCTCCAACATCACTACCACTAAATAAACCTATTAACCCGTAAACCGCCAGCCCCCACATTGCAACAACCTAAATTAAACTATTAAACCCTAACCCTAACGTAACCCTAACCCTAATGTAACCCTAATCCTAACACCCCCTAACTTTAACATAATTAGAATAGAGCTAAGTTAAACTTACAATTATTAACTAAATAAACCTATTAACCCCTAAACTGCCAGTCCCCCACATCGTAACAACTTAAATTAAACTATATTAACCCCTAAACCTAACCCGAACCTATCTCTAACCCTAACACCCCCTAACTTGAACATAATTAAAATAGATCTAAATTAAAGTTACAGTTATTAACTAAATAATACCTATCTAAAACTAAATACAAACTTACCTGTGAAATAAAACCTAAGCTAGCTACAATATAACTAATAGTTATATTGTAGCTAGCTTAGGTTTTATTTTTATTTCACATGTAAATTTGCATTTATTTTAACTAGGTAGACTAGTTAGTAAATAGTTATTAACTATTTAATAACAACCTAGTTAAAATAAATACAAAATTACCTGTCAAATAAAACCTAAGCTAGTGTAAGCTACCTTACACTAAAACCTAAAATTACAAAAAAAAAAAAACCTACCATTACAAAAAATAAAAAACCCTACCATTACAAAAAACAAGGAAATTATCAAAAAAATTAAAATGATTCCTATTCTAATACCCTTTAAAAAAAAAAAAAAAATACCCCAAAATAAAAAAGCCTAATCTAAAATAAACTACCAAGGGCCCTTAAACAGGCCTTTTGTAGGACATTGCCCTAAGTTAAACAACTCTTTTGCTACAAAAGAAAAACAAACACACTATAAAAATACATTACACAAAATAACAAACAAACAAATTATCAAAAATAATAAAACATATTCCTATTCTAATACCCATTAAAAAAAAACACCCCAAAATATAAAAACCTAATCTAGAATTAACTATCAATGGCCCTTAAAAGGGCTTTTTGTAGGGCATTGCCCTAAAGAAATCAAATACCCACTAACATTACAAACCCCCATCCCCCCAAACCCACAAAATAAAAAAAATCTAAAAAACCTAAGCTACCTATAGCTCTGAAAAGGGCACTTGGATGGGCATTGCCCTTGATTTGAACAGCCAATAGGATTTAAGCAGCTCTCATTCTATTGGCTGATTCATCATCTAATAGAATTAGAGCAGCTAAAATCCTATTGGCTGATTTGAAAAATTTCAGCCAATAGGAATGCAATAGACATGATCTTGGATCTCGTACCTTGCATTGAAGATTCAGTGTACGGTGGCGACCGTATGAAGAGGATGCTCTGTGCTGGATGTCTTCAGAATTTACCCGCTCCGCGCCACCGGGATCAAGATAGAAGGTGCCGCCTGAGTGAAGATTAAAGAGGCCGTCTGGATGAAGACTTCTCGCCGCTTGGATGAAGACTTTGCCGCCGGGATGAAGATTGAAGAGGCCGCCTAGATGAAGACTTCTCCCCACCTGGATTTGGACTTCTCCGCCGGGATTAAGATTGTTCAAGTGGGACTTCATAAACTGTAAGTGGATCGTCTTAGGGTTAGTGTTAGGTTTTTTTTAAGGGTTTTTTGTGTGGGTTTTATTTTTAGATTAGGGTTTTGGCAGTAAAAGAGCTAAATGCCATTTTCAGGGCAATGGGTAGCTTAGGTTTTTTTTAGATAGTTTTTTTTATTTTGTAGATTTTGGGGGGTGGGGGTTTGTAATGTTAGTGGGTATTTGTATTTTTATTTCATAAACAGAGCTGATTTCTTTAGGAAAATGCCCTGCAAAAGGCCCTTTTATTTTTGATCATTTGTTTGTTATTTTGTGTAATGTATTTTTTTAGGAGGTGTTTGTTTTTCTGTTGTACCAAAAAAGCTGTTTAACTTAGGGCAATGCCCTACAAAAGACCCGCTGAAAATACCATATAAAAGACGAATGCACAAACTTGTAATCTAGGTGAATGCATGCCCCTCCCCGTCAATAGACTTTTTTGAGAAAGCAGCTCTCTACATGGTATCATCTTATATTTCTTAGCATAAATAACTGCTGCCCCTGAGTCTTTGGGTTCTTCAAGTTTAGGTAACCTATTGGGTGACGTGTGAAGTTTATGGTAGGTTCTCTGTATACTTTAATGTGTTTAAAGTAGTGAAAAAGCATTAGCTGATATATGTAGGCACAGATAGGAACACTTTACTTAACAAGGCAGTTACATTTATGTTGGTGATATATAACAGTAATGGCGAACCTTGGCACTCCAGATGTTTTAGAACTACATTTCCCAATATGCTTAGACACTCTGATGTCCAGTCGAGCATCATGGGCATTGTAGTTCTGAAACATCTGGAGTGGCAAGTTTTGCCATCACTGATATATGGTATCATAAATCATAGACATGTGCAGTTTTATTTCTTGTTAAATGATGCCGAATATGGCCACCGCAAGCGTTATTCAGCTCTTTTCAGAGACAGATTTCTTCTTTTGACAGTGCAAAACATAAAAGGCACTTTAACAAGAAGAAATCCGTCTTGGAAAAGCATTACTAAATGATTGATGTGAGAGCCAGCAAATCAGGCATTAAAGGGACAGTCAACACTTGCGGTAACATTATGCGATATTGAAAAATAAAAAACGAAGATCCGCCTGCACTATACCCCTTCTGCCTTGCCTACTTGCTTCTTGTACTAATCACCGTCGATAACTTCTCTAATACCAGGCAAATATGGCTGCCGAACTCCCCCCACAGTTACGTAGCTACCTTCTTCAAATGATCAGCAAATCAGAATCCAATCCTCGGTCAGAAATTGCAAGCGCATGCAATTTCTGACCGAGGATTGGATTCTGATTTGCTGATCATTTGAAGAAGAAGGTAGCTATGTATCGGTGGGGGGAGTGCTACATTTTTACTTGTGACCTGTAATATGTGTGCAACTGGGCTTGCAATGATTTGCTCTCTACTCATAATCGAGCTCTTTGTGTGCAGAATCAGATTTTTCCTGCAGTGAGTGCATCACAGTATAACTGGCTCCACATGTTTATTGCAGTGGGGGCATTGCTGTAACTGCTAGGTCTTCTACCTTTGCTGCATGAACATTTTTCTAAGTTAACCCTTGGGCCTCTATGTATCAAGCCGTCTACTTACCTGCATTCGCCGGCCCAATACGCTCGCCTAAGCTCGCCTAACATCGCCGCCGCGGACCTGAATACGTTTGCCAAAGTTATCAAAAAAGCTGTCAAGAAGCCACGCACCAAGTACGGTGCGATGAGCAGCGGACTGTTGTTAACTGACAGTCATCGATCTCGCTGCTCATCGGCTTCTTTGCAATTTTCTTGCTAGCCTGTCACTAAGCACCCACACTATACTATACTGTTATACCCCCTAAACCGCCACTCCGGGAGCCCCCCGCACCTAAATAAACTAATTACCCCCTAAACCACCGCTCCCGGACCCCGCCGCCACTATAATAAATATATTAACCCCTAAATCGCCGCTCCCGGACCCCGCTGCCACTATAATAAACTTATTACCCCCTAAACCGCCACTCCAGAACCCCGCGGCCAATATAATAAATATATTAACCCCTAAACCGCCGCTCCCGGACCCTGCCGCCACTATAATAAACTTATTACCCCCTAAACCGCCGCTCCCGGACCCGCCGCCACCTACATTATACCTATTAACCCCTAATCTGCCGCCCCCTATACCGCCGTCACCTACATAAAGTTATTAACCCCTATCCTGCCGATCTCGGACCCCGCTGCAAATAAATAAATTGTTTAACCCCTAAACCGCCGCACCGGGAGCCCACTGCCACCTACATTACATTTATTAACCCCTATCCTGCCCCCCCTACACTGCCGCCACCTACATTACATTGATTTACACCTAATCTACCCCCCTACACCGCCGCCACTATATTAAATTAATTAACCCCTAAACCTAACCCTAATACCCCCCTAACTTAAATATAATTAAAATACATCTAAATAATATTACTGTTATTAACTAAAGTATTCCTATTTAAAACTAAATACTTACCTATAAAATAAACCCTAAGATAGCTACAATATAATTAATAATTACATTGTAGCTATTTTAGGATTTATTTTTATTTTACAGGCAACTTTGTAATTATTTTAACTAGGTACAATAGCTATTAAATAGTTAATAACTATTTAATAGCTACCTAGTTAAAATAACTACAAAAGTACCTGTAAAATAAATCCTAACCTAAGTTACAAATACACCTAACACTACACTATCATTAAATAAATTAAATTAATTAACTACAATTACCTAACATTAAATAAAATTAACTAAAAATAACTAAGTACTAAGTACAAAAAATAAAAAAAAATCTAAATTACAGAAAATAAAAAAATGATTACAAGAATTTTAAACTAATTACATCTAATCTAAGCCCCCTAATAAAATAAAAAAGCCCCCCAAAAATTTTTAATTCCCTACCCTAAACTAAATTACAAAGTAATCAGCTCTTTTACCAGCCCTTAAAAGGGCTTTTTGTGGAGCATTGCCCCAAAGTAATCAGCTCTTTTACCTGTAAAAAAAAGAAATACAATACCCCCCCAACATTACAACCCACCACCCACACACCCCTACTTTAAAACCCACCCGATCCCCCCTTAAAATAACCTAACACTACCCCATTGAAGATCACCCTACCTTAAGACATCTTCACCCAGCCGGGCACAAGCGGTCATCCGATCTGCCCAGAAGTCCGTCTGGAGCGGAGTGGAGCCATCTTGAATCCAGCTGACGCGGAGCCATCCTCTTCTTCCGATGTCCTAACACTGAATGAAGGTTCCTTTAAATGACGTCATCCAAGATGGCGTCCCTTGAATTCCGATTCTATCAGCCAATCCGATTGGCTGATGCAATCAGCCAATCGGATTGAAGTTTAATCCGAATGGCTGATCCATTCAGCCAATCGGATTGAGCTCGCATTCTATTGGCTGATTGGAACGGGAGGTTAAGACCAACATGGTCGCGTTTTTTTAATAAAAATTTAACTATGACTACACTTATCTCATCTTCAACTACATGGAGTCCCTATGACAAAATCCCAAACAGGGGAGATGGCAGGCCAAGGAAAAGCTGGGCGGAGCCTTTGGTGACCCCGCCCCTGCAGAATGGCTACAGACACCCTAGGGGCCCGAAGGTCAGCAGGCCATTGCCCTAAAGTAATCAGCTCTTTTACCAGCCCTTAAAAGGGATTTTTGCGGGGCTTTGTTACAAAGTAATCAGCTCTTTTGCATCTAATCTAAATCCCCCTACACCGCCGCCACCTATAATAAATGTATTACCCCCTAATCTAATCCCCCTACACTGCCGCCACCTATATTAAATACTTTACCCCCTAATCTAATCCCACTTTACCGCCGCCACCTATATTAACTATATTAACCCTAATTATATTAGGGTTAATATAGTTAATATAGTTATAATATTATATATATTAACTATATTAACCCTAATTATATTAGGGTTAATATAGTTAATATAGTTATTATATATATATTAAGTATAATAACCCTATCTCACTCTAACACCCCTAACTAAATTCTTATTAAAATAAATCTAATTAATATTAATATTATTAATTAAAATATTCCTATTTAAATCTAAATACTTACCTATAAAATAAACCCTAAGATAGCTACAATATAATTAATAATTACATTGTAGCTATTTTAGGGTTTATATTTATTTTACAGGTAACTTGGTATTTATTTTAACTAGGTACAATAGCTATTAAATAGTTAATAACTATTTAATAGCTACCTTGTTAAAATAATTACCAATTTACCTGTAAAATAAATCCTAACCTAAGTTACAAATACACCTACACTATCAATTGTACCTAGTTAAAATAAATACCAAGTTACCTGTAAAATAAATATAAACCCTAAAATAGCTACAATGTAATTATTAATTATATTGTAGCTATCTTAGGGTTTATTTTATAGGTAAGTGT
Organism: Bombina bombina; assembly: GCF_027579735.1. Classification (NCBI taxonomy): domain Eukaryota; kingdom Metazoa; phylum Chordata; class Amphibia; order Anura; family Bombinatoridae; genus Bombina; species Bombina bombina. The sequence goes on from NC_069500.1 coordinate 1,320,198,084, forward strand.
TTAGATTTAAATAGGAATATTTTAATTAATAATATTAATATTAATTAGATTTATTTTAATAAGAATTTAGTTAGGGGTGTTAGAGTTAGATAGGGTTATTATACTTAATATATATATAATAACTATATTAACCCTAATATAATTAGGGTTAATATAGTTAATATATATAATATAATAACTATATTAACCCTAATATAATTAGGGTTAATATAGTTAATTTAGGTGGCGGCAGTATAGTGGGATTAGATTAGGGGGTAATGTATTTAATATAGGTGGCGGCGGTGTAGGGGGATTAGATTAGGGGGTAATACATTTATTATAGGTGGCGGCGGTGTAGGGGGATTTAGATTAGATGCAAAAGAGCTGATTACTTTGTGACAAAGCCCCGCAAAAAGCCCTTTTAAGGGCTGGTAAAAGAGCTGATTACTTTAGGGCAATGGCCCGCAAAAAGCCCTTTTAAGGGCTGGCAATAGAGCTGTTTACTTTGGGGTAATGCCACGCAAAAAGCCCTTTTCAGGGCTATTTGTAGGGTTAGACTTAGGTTTAGTGGTAGGGATAGTTTAGTATTTTAGGGGTTAAATAATTTAATATAGGTGGCGGCGGTATAGGGGGATTAGATTAGGGGTTAATAATTTAATATAGGTGGCGGCGGTATAGTGGGATTAGATTAGGGGTTAATAATTTTAATATAGCTGGCGGCGGGGTAGGAGCTCACATTAGGGGGTAGTTAATGTAGGTGGCGGCGGTGTAAGGGGCTCACATTAGGGGGTAGATAATGTAGATGGCGGCGGTGTAAGGGGCTCACATTAGTGGGTAGATAATGTAGATGGCGGCGGTGTAGGGGCTCTCATTAGGGGGTAGGTAATGTAGATGGCGGCGGTGTAAGGGGCTCACATTAGGGGGTTATACATTTAATGTAGGTGGCGGCGGGGTCCGGGAGCGGCGGTTTAGGGGTTAAATACTTTATTAGGGATTGCGGCGGGAGATCGCGGATGACAGGTAGATAGACATTGCGCATGCGTTAGGTGTTAGGTTTTATTTAGCAGTTCGCAGTTGACAGGTAGATAGACATTGCGTATGCGTTAGGTGTTAGGTTTTATTTAGCAGCTAGTTTAGGGAGTTACGGGGCTCCAATAGACAGCGTAAGGCTTACTACGCCTGCAATTTGTGGCAAGGTGAAAATGGAGTAGAATTTCTCCATTTTCGCCACGTAAGTCCTTACGCTGTATATTGGATACCAAACTGCACTGGTTTGGTATACCTGTCTATGGGCCAAAAAACTACTGCCGAAGGCAGAAATATACGAGCGTAACTTCTATGTTACACCATATATGTGATACCAAACCAACGCAAAATTTGGCGTCGCCGGCTTTTGCGGGCGACGCTGCATATCGGATCGAGGCCTTGATAGGTAAAAATAAAAAAGGCTCTATTTTTGTTTAAATGTAGTGATGGCAAAAATGCTCTGGTCTTTTGGGGAAGTTTTTTCTAAAATGCCCGGTCCTTAAGGGGTTAATAATGTTTTACCACTATGTAATTACTGCAAATATTTCACATCCCAATGTTCTTCCCATATATTATTATTACTATTATTATTAATATCATCGTTTATTTATAAAATGCCAATATATTATGCAGCACTGAGTAAGTATACAGTTATGGAGAACAATAATCAGAAGGCATGGGCATAAAGCATAAGGGGCCTCACTGTAAGCTGTAAACTATATTTATATAAAGCAATCAACAGGACAGGTGATCTATTGATTTAACTTGAGCAATGTTAGCGCTTAATAGCTCTAATATTTTTGCACTCCACTAGTAATCTAGCTAATGTTTAATCTTGATATCTACTATGTATACAATATGAATAAGCAATAAGAAAAGCAAGAACAATGCCTAATCCTAGGAATCAGAACACACACTTTTCTATGTGTAACATCAGCAAAATACCTCCATCTAATGTGATAATGTGCATTATAAAAATATCTATAGCATCTGCAAGTTAGTTTTGCTAAATATCTCCTTTTCATCACCATGGAATACATGTATGACCATACCAAAGGCTCTTTCTTAAATTTCCTGGATGGTCAACCATGCAAATAGATAAATAAAAAAAATGCATGTGGGGGCATACACAGGCTATGATTGGTAAATGTGCTTTGTACATTTGCAGGATGATTTGGGGGATACAAACCTCTTTAATAGTTTACACTGGGATGTCCCTTTAAGGAAAGTACTGCTTTGCGTTTTGTTTCTTCAATGTATAGGTTTAACAATATGTATTTTTAGAAATTAGATTTTAACAAACAAATATTACAAATCTGAGCAAGCTGAATTCACATCCAATTTTAATCAGAACTGAAAAAAAAAATGTTCAGAAAATAACAGGTGGAACATATGAAGTAAACAATGTAGCACATCATGAATACTGTCTTTCAATTATCAGAAAATTTGTTAGCCAGCAATTGCATTTTAAAGGATTTGCACAATATTAACGTGGACAGAACTTTTTACTGCCAAATCATCATGTTGATTATGCTGTATTGTTTTTAAAGATGTTATCAATCATACAGCAATCATAGGTTATTTGTTTTCCTGTGTTAACAGGCAAAATAGATTTTAGTGAACTATTTGCTTTTTGCTCTATGAAAATCTCACTTTTATATTAACCTCTAAAATGTTTTTTCTCAATATTTTTTTCCATTTGCTTTTTTGTGTAAAATTAAAATTTTAAATTTAAATGCACTAGAATTGGCTACAGTTTTGAATATAACCATTTTTTCAATATACTTATGTCTCAACAAGCACATGTTTGAGTTAATTGGGGCGCATTTCACTAATGTTTTCTAGTCAATCACTGATGGACAATCCATTAACAAACATTGTATAGCCAAATGTTTAGCCAATAGACACATAGGGGCCGATTTATTATGGTGCAAGCAGACATGATCCAATATAGCGGATCATGTCCGCTGCACATCGATAAATGCTGACAGCATACGCTGTCGGCATTTATCATTGCACCAGCAGTTATTGTGAACTGCTGGTGCAATGCCGACCCTGCAGATTCACAGCCAATCGGCCGTTAGCAGGGGGGGGTCAATCAACCCGATCTTATTCGATTAGGTTAATTTCTGTCCGCCGCCTCAGAGCAGGCAGACAGGTTATGGAGCAGCGGTCATCAAGCTCATATGGAGCTTGATAAATATGCCCCTGATTTTGGACAAGAAGGTCAAGCTCACAAATGGTGTTCCAGTTTATTCCAGAGGTGTTCAATAGGGTTGAGGTCAGGGCTCTGTGCAGGTCAAACATGTCAAACTAGGACTTTGTTTACCTCGCCTTATTCACATATGCAAAGTCATGCTAGAACAGGAAAGTGCCTTCCTCCAAACTGTTACCACAGAGTTGGAAGCACTCAATTGTCTAAAATGTTTTTGTACCCTATAGCCTAAAGATGAAGCTTCACTGAAACTAAGGGGCATAACCCTAGCCCTGAAAGAAAGCCCTAGGCCATTATCCCTCCTCCATCAAACTTTACAGTAGGCACTACACATATAACAGTCCACACCCATATACTTCCATCAGACTCCTAGATAGTAAAGTGTGATTCCTCATTCCAGAAAACATGTTTTCATTGCCCCAGAGCTAATTGGTGGAGTCCTTTATGACACTACAGCTGATGTTTGGCTTTTCACATGTTGATATGAGGCTTGTGTACAGCCGCTTGGCCATGGAAACCTATTTCATGAGGTTCCCAGTTCATGTGCTGATGTTGCTTCATGTGACAGTTTGAAACTCTGTATGAAGTGATACAATAGATGATAGGTGATTTTTCTGTGCTAGGTGCTTCAGTACTCAATGAACACACTCTTTGAGTTTTTGTGGTCTACCACTGTTGTTGTGCCTGAACACTTTCACTTTGGTGGAGCAGGAATTTCACAAACTCACTTGGGGCAAAAGTTGCTTTCTATAACAGTCCCATATTTAAAGTCACTGAGCTCTTTAGTATGATCAATTGACTGCAACTGTTTATGTATGGAGATTTCATGGCTGTGAATCTAAAAATCTGCTGGATTGTATACACCTGTTAGCAATAGGTGTCACTGAAACACCTAAACTCAGTTAGTAGAGGTGTCCACATAATTTTGGCCACATAGTGTATAGAGTTGTGTTAAATGGCTCAATACAGGACACACACCAAATGGGAAATGTTAGAACAGTTTGGAAACATGTTTACAAAACAGATCTCTATACACATATAGATGTTAAATATTGTTATGTTAGGGGGGGCGTGTCCTGCTGGAAACCATGTTGGACTCTAGACTCAGAAGCTCCTAATACAGGGGAGATAATTCATCGGATATTTGAGAATCTACTGAGAATACAGGAATATAATATGCAGATTCTGCTCTGAGAAATGTTCCTGTATCTATTGACGGCTCTTTTAGATCGACCACGCCATTTGGAACCTTAGACCGGACTACTAGTCTGACAAGATTGCGGCCTCCTCACATTAACTCTAACTCCCACTGACTTCCCGCGGTAAGCGAGCCCATCCATCTGCTGAGATAAGATGGAGATACACTTTAAGACCGCATGCGATCTACTTACCTCCCTGGGACAAAAGATGGATAGTCAGTTCCACGACCTCACTGAGATAATAAGGTATGGACTTACCCCGCACAATGTCGAACGACTCACTACCTTTGAGCTTGACGTTTACAACATACCTGCGGACCGACTCTGCACGCCTAGCATATCACTACCTTCAACGCTGAGTCCGGTGAGGCCGGAGATGCCTGAGCACTCCTCCGTAGATAACCCAGTCTCTGACATAGCACCAGATTTATCTACGCCGCGATCAAACTTACCGGTTACAAGACAGATATCGGAACCTCATCATGAGACCTGGCACATGGTCCTGACTTCTGCAAGTCGGAAGGCCACCACAGATGATTCAGCCCAGTCTAACCAGCTTACCTCAGCTTTAGCGGTAACCTTCAACGTAAGGCCCGTGTCTATCTTCTTGTATGGGGACCCTGGTTCTGGGAGTGCGGCCGGCTCCCGCGACTGGATGTGGGATAGTACCCACGATCCTCACCCTCTTGGAAGATATGTTGTAATGGAGATAAGGCAGGGGAGATTTCTGAACTTCTGTGAAGGTACTTTTCTCTTGCTGGGCGAGTTAGTCTTTTTACAGTATTGGAGGGACTTCACACACCAGGGTTCAACAGTTATGAATCGTTCCGGAGTTGGTTAATGGAAGATGAATGATCGCAGTAGCACTCAGAACTGCACTATGACAAGCATGTTTTTCTTTTTATTTTTTATTTTTATTTTTCTAAGTACTTAAGAGACACCATTTGTCCACTTAAAGAGGCAAAAGCAAGTAATATATATCAATGGTACCTGATATGCTTATCTTGGTATTACGTTTGCATGTGTTCCCCACCTGGGGTGTGATAATAGTTTTTTTTTTTCCTAAAGTATAGTAAGCTCTGTATATTATTATCTATTGTTTTCATAGTTCATATAAATTAGAGCTTTGACATAGCATGCGCACACTAAGGTTTTTCCCTTATGGTTAGGCTGTTCAAACAGTTAAATTATTTTGAAATTCATGGGAGGCATAACCCCTTACTGAAACTAGTATGTATATATTTTCTCTCTAACACACGGGGTCAAATACTCAATAGCTGTGGGTATTTCACCACATTGCTGTACACATATGGCAATATCCCACCTCCCAATAAAAAGTAAATATCTAGATTGCCTAGCATCACATGTTCATTATGTAGATGGAGGGTTTATATGATATTATACCTAGGACATGTTAACTTAAGCTCTTTTGGCCTAACCTTCCCTCTGAGATGTTAGATTTTCAGGACTTAGCTGGGCCTAATTCACACTTAGAGGTGCTTATACTTCAGTATACCCTAATCACCATCTTATATATTTACTTTAACCTAGAAGAGCCATAAGAAGCTAGGATTATTGTGTTTATTATAACTCCTAAATACTTAGCCATCTTGTGTACTGTTTTACAGTCCTCCTTCATTCTTAAGCTATCACCCAATTAATGCAACCTGCCATGCCGAATGCTAACAGTTTGTTTGGCCTACATTGGTATTCATCTCCAGTTGATTTTGATATATCATATTATGTGTCATGGTTTGAAAATACTGTTTAATATGGGTATGTATGACGTAATCATATGTTCACACGTATATATAACCCCAGTATATATTTTGTACATATAGGAACTCGCCCTATAATCTTTGAAGTACCATGGTATACTTAGCATAGCTGCTTCTTTGTTATCTCTTAACCATAATTATCCTTATACTACAACATATTATATAGCTAACAAAACAGGGTATTGCAGAGCCATATAGACACCGATCTGGATTCTGACTGTTGCTGCCTACTCCTCATTAGATTCCCATGATCTACCCTCCTGTGGGAAGACTGTCTCATTATGACGGAATACCATTTACAAGATAAAGTATTATCCCACATGAGTTAATTACGAAATATCTACTCTACCTGCCTTTAGTCCCGTCACCATATCTCTCACTATAGAGTACCTCCTACTATTTACTGAAAGTATTCTACACTAGCCCTAGAGGATGCCTTGTTTTGGCCTATTATATCATCTCAGTTTAGAGGTCCATTTACGGTTGGCTTAGAACATGTCTTTATACATTTATCCCGGAGCGTAACTTCCCAGCTTGATCCTTATGCCCCCTAAGTCTCTTCCCGACTCCTTTGGAACACTACCTTTTAAGACCACCTACTTGGAATCAGTTTACCTTTCCATAAGTCCTATATATACATTAAATGACTCTATAGTCAGTCCCAGTGGTATTAGCACACCTGAACTGACCCTAATAAGGCCTAAGATATCCATATAACCTGGTATAACAATGCTCATAGTCTCCTTTGGAAGATTTATTTTTCAGTAATACTAAGACACGCCCCCAACTCCCCGCTTCATTATATAAGTGGCTCTTGCCCACTGTACCCCTCCCCCTAATATCTTCTACAATAATAACCCTAAGTAACTACCATTTGACATGGCATTCACAGTTTATTTGGCCCAAGAGCGACCAAAGCAGTAGTTATTTAGCATCTCTAGATTAAGAGAAAAATTAGGTTTCAACACTGTTTGTCTAGTTTCTGCGTTATTTGTATTTCTTTCTCAGATATTATGGATGTCATAAAGAATGTCTCATTCTCTAGCAAGCTATAATGTTATTAGCAAAAGTCTACAAGTGTTAATATCCTTATCTAAGAAGTCAATTTTATATGTATGACAAACTTTGTATTTTCCTTAATACTGTATCACATAACAACCTCAATAAAAATTTGTTTAAAAAAAAAAAAATATTGTTATGTTAAATTAGTCTCACTGAATAAAACAGTATTTATAGTAGGAATCTTGCAGATGGAGAAAAAGGAGCGTTCTTTAGGTGTGGTTATCATTTTCACGTAACGTGTCTCATCTTGCAGAGTTTAGATAAAAATTATGTATCTTTATTTGCATTCATGCCTCACTATATCAAACTGACAGGGTTGTTTCATTTTTGCTTTTATTTTGTTGAACGTTCTAAAAAGTTTATTTGCATATGTGTTTTGTAGAGGATAATGATTTTTTTTTCTTTTTTTTTTGTTTGTTTAGTATTGTTTTTAAAACATTTTGTGATTGCAGTATTCTTCACAGTTCCGAGAGGCAGGTACAAATCAGTTTGAACAAACAGAAAATACCGGTCCAAGCAGCTTTCGATCCTCTCATCCCCAATAGTGGAAGTAAAACTGCTAGTGAAAGGTCATCCACAAACCTCCAGCTGTCATGGAGTGCCGTAGCAGTGGTGGAATCAGGCCACAGAAGCAACAATGCAATGAAGGAAGGAGCAGGCACTGCACGGGGACACTGTATAAAAATATCCAAGTTTATTGAAAAGCAATAAAACCAGCCAAAGCTGAGCGCACATACATAAGCCAAAGGTGATGCAGACAGACAACAGGCACATACATAAGCCAAAGGTGATGCAGGCAGACAACAGGGATATACATAAGCCAAAGGTGATGCAGACATAAGCACCACTAGGGGGCGCAAAACGCTTCAGATGTCATTCTCTTCAGAATTGAAATGCTCTTATGTGCCTTTCAGATTTAAGTTTATGTCTGTTTAAGTATGCTTAGTGAATTTTATAGCAAGACTGGAATGCCCCAGCATTTCACAAGTGCCCTCTGAACATACTAAACTTCAATTTCAGCAGATTATTTGAGTGCATTTTACAGGAAACTTCGAAAGAAGCAATGTAACAAATAGTTGCTGAATGTTCCTTCCCTAAACTCGCCCCCAATCTTTAATAAAAATATGATCATTTCGATACCTAAAAATAAGATAATTTCTATTGCCACTCAGTGCTATATATATTTATTTTTAAATGTTGGTCTTATCATTGTTTAAATTCAATTTTGTTTGTTTCTATTATACAAACCGTGGGCTCTATTTATTAATTTGCTTTGAAGCACAGGACCCCAAAAGCTTACTTACCTTATATTAATTGTCATCCTCTTAAAGGGACAGTCTAGTCCAAAATAAACTTACATGACTCAGATAGGGCATCTAATTTTATCCAATTTACTTTTATCACCAATTTTGCTTTGTTCTATTGGTATTTTTAGTTGAAAGCTAAACCTAGATAGGCTCATATGCTAATTTCTTAGACCTTGAAGGCCGCCTTTTACTTAAATGCATTTTTACAGTGTTTTTACCACTAGAGGGTGTTTGTTCATATGTGTCATATAGATAACATTGTGCTTACGCACGTGGAGTTACCTAGGGGTGTACACTGATTGGCTAAAATGCAAGTCTGTCAAATGAACTGAAATAAGGGAGCAGTTTGCAGAGTCTAAGTATATCAATAACAGTCAGCTAGATTACAAGTTGTGCGTTCATGTTTTAACGCTGAAAAAAATGGCAATTTCAGCGTTAAAACAGCACCACAGCCATTACAAGTCTTGTCGGTATAGCTGTACCGCAAGCCTTTTAGCCTGTACTGCAACATCAGTCCTGCACACGTAAAAATTATGTTTTTTCATGGGATTTTCATAGCGCAGCCATTACGAGTTTTGCGGTAAGGCTAAAAAGCTTGCGTTACAGCCTATACCAACAAGATCCGTTCCGCAATCTAAAAGCAGTAGTTAAGAGTTTTACGCTACATAAAACTTATAACTAAACTGCTACAAAGTACACTAAACACCCATAAACTACCTATTAACCCCTAAACCAAGGCCCTCCCGCATTGCAAATACTATATTAAACTTATTAACCCCTAATCTGCCACTCCCAACATCGCCACCACTAAAAATAATTATTAACCCCTATTCCACCGCTCCCCAACATCGTCACCACTATAATAAAGTTATTAACCCCTAAACCACTGCCCTCCTGCATCGCAAACACTTTTAAAAACAGAATTTATGCTTACCTGATAAATTACTTTCTCCAACGGTGTGTCCGGTCCACGGCGTCATCCATTACTTGTGGGAAATATTCTCCCCCACAGGGAAAGGCAAGGAGAGCACACAGCAAGAGCTGTGCATATAGCTGCCCCTCTGGCTCCGCCCCCCAGTCATTCGACCGACGGTTAGGAGAAAAAGGAGAAACTATAGGGTGCCGTGGTGACTGTAGTGTATAAAGAAAATTTTTTCAACCTGATTAAAAAACCAGGGCGGGCCGTGGACCGGACACACCGTTGGAGAAAGTAATTTATCAGGTAAGCATAAATTCTGTTTTCTCCAACATTGGTGTGTCCGGTCCACGGCGTCATCCATTACTTGTGGGAACCAATACCAAAGCTTTAGGACACGGATGAAGGGAGGGAGCAAATCAGGTTACCTAAACGGAAGGCACCACGGCTTGCAAAACCTTTCTCCCAAAAATAGCCTCCGAAGAAGCAAAAGTATCAAATTTGTAGAATTTGGCAAAAGTGTGCAGAGAAGACCAAGTTGCTGCCTTACATATCTGGTCAACAGAAGCCTCGTTCTTGTAGGCCCATGTGGAAGCCACAGCCCTAGTAGAGTGAGCTGTGATACGGTCAGGAGGCTGCCGTCCGGCAGTCTCATAAGCCAAGCGGATAATGCTTTTCAGCCAGAAAGAGAGAGAGGTAGCAGTAGCTTTTTGACCTCTCCTCTTACCAGAGTAAACGACAAACAAAGATGAGGTTTGTCTAAAATCTTTTGTTGCTTCTAAATAGAACTTTAAAGCACGAACAACATCTAAATTGTGTAATAAACGTTCCTTCTTTGAAACTGGATTCGGACACAAAGAAGGAACAACTATTTCCTGGTTGATGTTCTTGTTGGAAACAACTTTTGGAAGAAAACCAGGCTTAGTACGCAAAACAACCTTATCTGAATGAAAAACCAGATATGGTGGATTACACTGCAAAGCAGATAATTCAGAAACTCTTCTAGCAGAAGAAATAGCAACCAAAAACAGAACTTTCCAAGATAATAACTTAATATCTATGGAATGTAAAGGTTCAAACGGAACCCCTTGAAGAACTGAAAGAACTAAATTTAGACTCCAAGGAGGAGTCATGGGTCTGTAAACAGGCTTGATTCTAACCAAAGCCTGAACAAAAGCTTGTACATCTGGCAAAGCTGCCAGTCGTTTGTGCAACAAGACGGATAATGCAGAAATCTGTCCTTTTAGAGAACTAGCTGACAACCCTTTACCCAAACCTTCTTGGAGAAAGGAGAGAATCTTTGGAATTTTAATCTTACTCCAGGAGAAACTTTTGGATTCACACCAACAGATATATAATTTCCATATTTTATGGTAAATCTTTCTAGTCACAGGTTTTCTGGCTTGGACCAGAGTATCTATCACAGAATTTGAAAACCCACGCTTGGATAAAATCAAGCGTTCAATTTCCAAGCAGTCAGCTGCAGAGAAACTAGATTTGGATGTTCGAATGGACCTTGTACTAGAAGATCCTGTCTCAAAGGTAGCTTCCATGGTGGAGCCGATGACATATTCACCAGGTCTGCATACCAAGTCCTGCGTGGCCACGCAGGAGCTATCAGAATCACCGAGGCCTTCTCCTGTTTGATCCTGGCTATGAGCCTGGGAAGGAGAGGAAACGGTGGAAACACATATGCTAGGTTGAACGACCAAGGCGCCACTAATGCATCCACTAGAGTCGCCTTGGGATCCCTGGATCTGGACCCGTAGCAAGGTATCTTGAAGTTCTGACGGGACGCCATTAGATCCATGTCTGGAATGCCCCATAATTGGGTTAACTGAGCAAAGACCTCCGGATGGAGTTCCCACTCCCCCGGATGGAAAGTCTGACGACTCAAATAGTCCGCCTTCCAGTTGTCTACTCCTGGGATGTGAATAGCAGATAGATGGCAGGAGTGATTCTCTGCCCATTGGATTATCTTGGTTACTTCCTTCATCGCTAGGGAACTCTTTGTTCCCCCCTGATGATTGATGTACGCAACAGTCGTTATGTTGTCCGACTGAAATCTTATGAACCTGGCTTCCGCTAGCTGAGGCCAAGCCAGGAGCGCATTGAATATAGCTCTTAGTTCCAAAATGTTTATCGGGAGAAGCGACTCTTCCCGCGACCATAGGCCCTGAGCTTTCAGGGAGTCCCAGACCGCGCCCCACCCCAAGAGGCTGGCGTCGGTCGTGACGATGACCCACTCCGGTCTGCGGAAACTCATTCCCTGAGACAGGTGATCCTGGGTCAACCACCAGAGAAGTGAGTCCCTGGTTACCTGATCTACTTGAATTTGGGGAGACAAGTCTGTATAGTCCCCATTCCACTGATTGAGCATGCATAGCTGTAATGGTCTCAGATGAATTCGAGCAAAAAGAACCACATCCATTGCTGCGACCATTAGTCCTATTACTTCCATGCATTGAGCTATGGAGGGTTGAGGAATAGAATGAAGAACTCGACAAGCTTTTAGAAGCTTTGCCTTTCTGACTTCTGTGAGAAAGATCTTCATTTCCACAGAATCTATTATTGTTCCCAGAAAAGGAACCCTTGTGGACGGTGACAGTGAACTTTTTTCTATGTTCACCTTCCACCCGTGAGATCTGAGAAAGGCCAACACAATGTCTGTATGAGCCCTCGCTTTGGAAAGGGACGACGCTTGGATTAGGATGTCGTCTAGATAAGGTGCTACAGCGATGCCCCTCGGCCTTAGGACCGCTAGAAGGGACCCTAGCACCTTTGTGAAAATTCTGGGAGCGGTGGCTAAACCGAATGGAAGAGCCACAAACTGGTAATGTTTGTCCAGAAAGGCGAACCTCAGGAACTGATGATGAGATTTGTGGATTGGGATATGCAGATACGCATCCTTTAGATCCACGGTAGTCAAAAATTGACCCTGCTGGATTGTCGGTAAGATTGTCCGAATGGTTTCCATCTTGAAGGATGGAACTCTGAGGAACTTGTTTAATATCTTTAAATCCAGAATTGGCCTGAAAGTTCCCTCTTTTTTGGGAACCACAAACAGGTTTGAGTAAAAACCTAGACCTTGCTCCCCGGAGGGGACTGGGTTTATCACTCCCATCTTTGATAGGTCTCTTACACAATGTAAGAATGCCTGTTTCTTTATCTGGTCTGAAGATAAGCGAGACAGGTGGAACCTTCCCTTTGTAGGAAGTCCCTTGAATTCTAACAGGTATCCCTTGGAAACTATCTCTAGTGCCCAGGGATCCAGAACATCTCTTGCCCAAGCCTGAGCGAAGAGAGATAGTCTGCCCCCTACCAGATCCGGTCCCGGATCGGGGGCTACCCCTTCATGCTGTCTTGGTAGCAGCAGCAGGTTTCTTGGTTTGTTTACCCTTGTTCCAGCCTTGCATGGGCTTCCAAGCGGGTTTGGGCTGGGCCGCGTTACCTTCTTGTCTAGCGGCAGTGGAGTTATTAGCCGGTCCGTTCCTGAAATTGCGAAAGGAACGAAAATTAGACTTGTTCTTAGCCTTAAAATGCCTATCCTGTGGGAGGGCATGGCCCTTACCCCCAGTGATGTCTGAAATAATTTCCTTCAATTCCGGCCCAAAAAGGGTCTTACCCTTGAAAGGAATATTCAGTAACTTAGTCTTGGACGACACATCTGCCGACCAGGATTTTAGCCAAAGCGCCCTCCGCGCTACTATAGCAAAACCTGAGTTTTTCGCCACCAATTTCGTTATTTGAAAGGCGGCATCCAATATAAAGGAATTAGCTAACTTTAATGCGTGAATTCTGTCCATGACTTCTTCATAGGAAGTCACTTTCTGGAGCGACCTTTCTAGTTCTTCGAACCAAAAGGACGCCGCTGAAGTGACAGTAATAACACACGTAGCTGGTTGAAGGATGAACCCTTGCTGAACAAAAATCTTTTTAAGCAATCCTTCCAATTTTTTATCCATAGGATCTTTGAAAGCGCAGCTGTCCTCTATAGGAATAGTTGTGCGCTTCGCTAGTGTTGAAACAGCTCCCTCAACCTTCGGGACCGTTTGCCATGCGTCCCTTCTAGGGTCTACTATGGGAAACATTTTCTTAAATATAGGAGGTGGGGCAAAGGGTACACCTGGCTTCTCCCACTCCTTTTCCACTATGTTCGCTACCCTCTTAGGTATTGGAAAAGCGTTGTCGTGCACTGGGACCTCTAAAAATTTGTCCAATTTGCACAACTTCTCTGGTACTACCATGGAATCACAGTCATCCAGAGTAGCTAATACCTCCTTAAGCAAAGCGCGGAGATGTTCTAGTTTAAACTTAAATGCCACTAGATCAGGTTCTGCCTGTTGAGAAATTTTTCCTGAATCTGAAATTTCACCCTCAGACAGCCCTTCCCTTACAGCCAATTCCGATTCCGATTCCGATAAGGCATCGTCAGCGTCTGATTGTTCATCCTTTTTATCTGTATTTAAAACTGATCAATCACGCTTTCTCTGAAAAGCTGGCAGTTTGGATAAAAGATTTGCTATAGAATTATCCACTACTACTGATAATTGTTGCATAGAAATAAGCACTGGCGCGCTAGGTGTCGCCTGCACGGGCAAAGCTGGTGTAGACACAGAAGGAAAGGATGTAGAGCTATCCCCACTACCTTCATTAGATAAATCATCTTGGGCAACATTATGAAAAATAACAGAGCTGTCCTGATTTTGTTTGGACGCTATGGCGCAATTATCACAAACACTCGAAGGGGGAACCACATTTGTCTCTATACACACAGAACATAGGTTATCTGATGGAACAGACATGTTAAACAGATTTAGGCAGGCAAACAATGCAATAAAAACGATTTTAAACAAAAACGTTACTGTCTCTTTAAATAATAAAATGACACATTTATTTCTGAATGTTCAAAAAACTATGAAGGCAATATCCGATTTTTCTGAAATTTGGACCCCAGTGTCTTAATGCTTAGAAAGTATTGCACAGCAAATATGGAGACTCTAGCTCTTAAAACAAGCAAACCGGAGATAATTGTTGGATTTAACCGTTTTTATACACTACAATCCCTGCTACAGCCTTGTTGCAGCTTTTTACCTTCCTTAGGGGTCACCATTCACAGAAAAAAGCCTTTTGGAGTCACTTTCTGAGCCACAGGACCCTATCTGCATGCACTGCCTTGTAAATCAACTGTGCAGCTGAAGCACCAAAATGAGGCTTCCTCCCTCAGCACACTAGAGTGAAGGGGCCTTCCTGACTAGATTTAGGTGTCTAAAAACAAGCCAGATCAATAAAAAACGTTCCCCAGTGTATGTGAGCTTATAAAATATTTCAAATGGTATCATATTGTAATTAAAACCAATCGATTTTGCCCCTAACATTGTCTACCAGCATAAAAAACAAAAAGGGGAAGCCTGTTATCTTTTTTGCTGAGGTGAAAGAAAAATGGCTTACCTTTTCCCCTGAGGGGAAATATGACTGTCATCTAGCATTAGCCTGTGTTGTTAGAAGGAGACCAGTCATACCTGAAGCAGATGAGTCTGCAAACTGTTACCCCCAACTGAAGTTCTCTTGTTTCAACAGTCCTGCGTGATAACAGTAATGGATTTTAGTTACTGTCTGCTAAAATCATAGCCCTCTTAAACAGAAATCTTCATCACTTTTCTGTTATAGAGTAAATAGTACAAGCCAGCACTATTTTAAAATAACAAACTCTTGATAGAAGAATAAAAAACTACAACTAACACCACAAACTCCTCGCCATCCCCGTGGTAGATGCTACTTGTTCAGAGCGGCAAGGAGAATGACTGAGGGGCGGAGCCAGAGGGGGAGCTATATGGACAGCTCTTGCTGTGTGCTCTCCTTGCCTTTCCCTGTGGGGGAGAATATTTCCCACAAGTAATGGATGACGCCGTGGACCGGACACACCAATGTTGGAGAAATATTATTAACCCCTAATCTGCCGTCCTTCCACATCGCAATCACTGTACTAAAGTTATTAAGCCCTACACCGCCGCCACTATAATAAACCTATTAACCCCTAAACTGCAAGCCCCCACAACGAAATATACTAAAGTAAACTATTAACCCCTAAACCGAAAGCCCCCACATTGCAATAAACTAAATTAAACTAGTAACCCCTAAACCTAACGCCCCCCTAACTTTTTATTAAAATTAAAATTTCCCTACCTTAAATTAAATTAAAACTTACCTGTCAAATAAAAAAAACAAAGTTTAAACTAACAATTAAACTAATATAATTATTAAACTAAAATTAAACTAACTACCAATTAAATAAAACTAAACTACACATTAAAAAAATCCTAACACTACTTTATAAAAATAAAAAAGGCTAAATTACCAAAATTAACAAACAAAATAGGATTTAAGCAGCTCAATAGAATAAGAGCTGCTTAAATCCTATTGGCTGATTTTAACAGCCAATATGATTTTAGCAGCACTAATTCCTATTGGCTGATTTTTCAGCCAATAGGAATGCAAGGGACGCCATTTTCGGCTCCCTTGCATTGAAAATTCAGTGTACGGCGGCGACTGTATGAAGAGGATGCTCCGCGTCGGATGTCTTCAGGATGGACCCGCTCCATGCCGCCGGGATCAAGATAGAAGATGCCGCCTGGATAAAGATAGAAGAGGCCGTCTGGATAAAGACTTCTCGCCACCTGGATGAGGACTTCGCCGCCTGGATGAAGATAGAAGAGGCTGCCTGGATGAAGACTTCTCTTCACCTGGATGAGTACTTTGTCGCCTGGATGAAGATAGAAGAAGCTGCCTGGATGAAGACTTCTCGCCGCCTGGTCTGGATGAAGATCATTCAAGTGGGACTTCAAAAACTGTAAGTGAAACGTCGGGGGTTAGTGTTAGTTTTTTTTTAAGGGTTTTTTGGGTGTTTTTTTTTAGATTAGGTTTTTGGGCAGCAAAAGAGCTAAATGTCCTTTTAAGGGCAATGCCCATACAAATGCCCTATTCAGGGCAATGGGTAGATTAGTTTTTTTAGACAGTTTATTGTATTTTGTGGGTTTGGGGGGTGGGTGTTTATAATTTTAGTGGGTCTTTGTATTTTTTTTTTCAAGTAAAAGAGCTGTTTAACTTAGGCTACAAAAGGCCCTTTTAAAGGCTATTGGTAGTTTATTCTAGATTAGTTTTTTTATTTTGGGGTGTTTTTTAAAAAATGGGTATTAGAATAGGAATCATTTTTATTATTTTTGATAATTTGTTTGTTACTTTGTGTAATGTAATTTTTTTGTTTTGGGGTGGGTTTTTATTTTTACATTAGGACTTGGGCAGTAAAAGAGCTAAATGCCCTTTTAAGGGCAATGCCCATACAAATGCCCTTTTCAGGGCAATGGGTAGATTAGGTTTTACTTTATTTTTATTTTGTGGGTTTGGGGGGTGGGAGTTTGTATACTGTTAGGGGGTGTTTGTTTTGTTTTGTAGCAAAAGAGCTGTTAACTTAAGGGCAATTCCCTACAAAAGGCCCTTTTAAGGGCCCTTGGTAGTTTATTATAGATCAGGTTTTTTTTATTTATTTATTTATTTTTGTTTTTTTTAAGGGTATTAGAATAGGAATCATTTTTATTGTTTTGTATAATTTCGTTTGTTATTTTTTGTAATGGTAGTTTTTTTTATTTTTTGTAATTTTAGTGTTTTTTTTTTTTTTTGTAATGTTAGGTTTTAGTGTAAGGCAGGTTAGGTTTTATTTTACAGGTAAGTTTGTATTTATTTTAACTATTTAGTTAGTAAATAGTTAATAACTATTTACTAACTAGTCTACCTAGTTAAAATAAATACAAACTTACCTTTAAAATAAAAATAAAACCTAAGCTAGTTACAATATAAGTATTAATTATATTGTAGCTAGCTTAGGTTTTATTTCACAGGTAAGTATTTAGTATTAAATAGGTATTATTTAATTAATAATTGTAACTTTAGTTTAGCTTTATTTTAATTATGTTAAAGTTAGGGGGTGTTAGGGTTAGGTTTAGGGGTTAATATAGTTTAATTTAGGTTGTTGCGAAGTGGGGGGCTGGTGGTTTAGGGGTTAATAGTTTTATTTAGTGGTAGTGATGTGGGAGGCCAGAGGTTTAGGGGTTAATACCTATACAGTGATGTCGGGAGTGGCGGAATAGGGGATAATAACTTTAATATAGTGACGGCAATGTTGGGGTACGGCGGAATAGGGGTTAATAACTTTAATATAGTGGCGATATCGGGAACAGCAGATTAGGGGTTAATAATTTTATTTAGGTGGCGGCGATATCAGGAGTGGTAGATTAGGAGTTAATAACTTTAGGTAGGTGTCTGTGATGTCGGGGCTGTTTAGAGTTTATGTTAGGGTGTTAGGTTTAAACGTAACTTTTATTTTGCCCAAAGACATCAATGGGGCTGCGTTACGGAGCTTTTCATTCTGCAATTGCAGGTGTTAGTTTTTTTTAGCTTGCTCTGCCCATTGATGTCTATGGGGGGAGCGTGCACGAGCACATCAAAACAGCGCTTGTTTTGTGTGCGGTATGGAGCTCAACGCAGCCATTTCGTACACACAAGCCAGATGCGCTATAGAGGGTTAAATAACGCAACTTTTGTTGCGTTCGTTAATTTCCCTATAATGCGCATAACACGTAATCTAGCTGAGTGTTGGTTATGCAGAACTAGAGAATGGGTAATAAAGGGATTATCTATCTTTTAAATCAAATACAATTCTGGTGTAGACTGTCCCTTTAAGGCCTTCAGTTGTTTTTTGTTTTTTTTTAAAAGCATGTTACAATTATGTAACATTTATTCCAATGTTTACTGTCTGTTTAAAACCGCTGCATTGTAACCTTTATGCCACCTCAGCATCTCTCTGATCAGATGCGCTATTTGAATGCGTGGGAATGGGGCATACATAAATATGTTCCATGCACCGTAAAGGCTAGCAGTGATCAGTGATAATAGAAGCAATTGTGCTATTACATCTGTATTGCAAAAATTCTTCTCTTCAAAATTGAAATGCTCTTATGTGCCTTTTAGCTTTGGCTTTTACGTCTGTTTAAGTATACTTAGAGAATTTTATAGCAAGACTTCGTAGTTTTCTGAGACAAAATGTCCCAGTATTTCACAAGTGCCCTCTAAACACACAAAGCTTCAACTTCAGCAGATCATTTGAGTGCATTTTGCGACTGGGAAAAAAAACCTTAGGAAGAAACAGTGTAACAAATATAGTTGCTGAATGTTCCTTCCCTAAACTCGCCCCTAACCTTTAGTAAAAATATTATAAAGATAAGATAAATAAATAATTCCAGTCAGTCCTTAATATTTTTATTTTTAGATGTTGGTATTACCATTTGTTTCTATTATACAAACCATCGACTAGATTACGAGTTGTGCGTTAAGCTTAAAAAGCAGCGTTGGCCGGTCCCAACGCTGCTTTTTAATGCCCGCTGGTATTACGAGTCTTGAAGGTACAGGTGTACCGCTCACTTTATTGTCCAGACTTGGAAATACAGCAAATCCACTTACGTAAATTGCGTATCCTCTTTTTTCAATGGGACTTGCATAGCGCCGGTATTACGAGTCTGACAAAAAGTGAGCGATAACTCTCTCCTGTCAAGACTAGTAACGCATTCTAAAGTCAGTAGTTAAGAGTTTTACACTACAACGTCGTAGCCGAACCGGACATCGCCGCCACTATTATAAATATATTAACCCCTAAACCGCCGCACTCCCGTCTCACAAACATTAGTTAAATATCATTAACCCCTTATCTGCCGCCCCCAACGTCGCCGCCACTATACTAAAGTTATTAACGCCTAAATCTAAGTCTAACCCTAACCCCCAAACTTAAATATAATTTAAATAAATCTAAATAAAATTCCTATCATTAACTAAATTATTCTTATTTAAAACTGAATACTTACCTATAAAATAAACCATAAGCTAGCTACAATATAACTAATAGTTACATTGTATCTATCTTAGGGTTTATTTTTATTTTACAGGCAAGTTTGTATTTATTTTAACTAGGTAGAATAGTTACTAAATAGTTATTAACTATTTAATAACTACCTAGCTAAAATAAATACAAAAGTACCTGTAAAATAAAACCTAACCTAAGTTACAATTACACCTAACATTACACTATAATTAAATAAATTAACTAATTTAACAACAATTAAATACAATTAAATTAAATTATCTAAAGTACAAAAAAAACAAACACTAAATTACAGAAAATAATAAACAAATTACAATATTTGTAAACTAATTACACCTAATCTAATCCCCCTAACAAAATAAAAAAGCCCCTCTAAAAATAAAAAAGCCATACCCTACACTAAATTACAAATAGCCCTTAAAAGGGCCTTTGCGGGGCATTCATCCAACCGGGCCGAAGTCCTCAACGAAGCCGGAAGAAGTCTTCATCCAAGCCGGGCGAAGTGGTCCTCCAGATGGGCAGAAGTCTTCATCCAGACGGCATCTTCTATTTTCATCCATCTGGCGCGGAGTGGGTCCATCTTCAAGACATCCGACGAGGAGCATCCTCTTCAATCGACGGCTAACACAGAATGAAGATACCTTTAAGTGACGTCATCCAAGATGGCGTCCCTTCAATTCAGATTGGCTGATAGAATTCTATCAGCCAATCGGAATTAAGGTAGAAAAAATCCTATTGGCTGATGCAATCAGCCAATAGGATTGAATGCAAGCCCAATCCTATTGGCTGATTCGATCAGCCAATAGGATTGAACTAAAAGGTTCCTTCATTCTGTGTTAGCTGTCGATTGAAGAGGATGCTCTGCGTCGCATGTCTTGAAGATGGACCTGCTCTGCGCCGGATGGATGAAGATAGAAGATGCCGTCTGGATGAAGACTTCTGCCCGTCTGGAGGACCACTTCGCCCGGCTTTTAAGGGGGTATTGGGTGGGTTTTAGAGTAGAGTTGGTTGTATGGGTGGTGGGTTTTAATGTTGGGGGGTATTTGTAATTTTTTTTACAGGTAAGAGAGCTGATTACTTTACTTTAGGGCAATGCCCCGCAAAAGGCCCTTTTAAGGGCTATTTGTAATTTAGTATAGGGTAGGGATTTTTTTATTTTGGGGGGGGGGGGGTTTATTTTGTTAGGGGTATTAGATTAGGTGTAATTAGTTTAAAAATCTTGTAATTTGTTTATTATTTTCTGTAATTTAGTGGGGGTTTTTTGTACTCTAGATAATTTTATTTAATTGTATTTAATTGTATTTAATTTAGGGAATTAATTTAATTATAGTGTAGTGTTAGGTGTAATTGTAACTTAGGTTAGGTTTTATTTTACAGGTAACTTTGTATTTATTTTAGCTAGGTAGTTATTAAATAGTTAATAACTATTTAATAACTATTCTACCTAGTTAAAATAAATACAAACTTGCCTGTAAAATAAAAATAAACCCTAAGCTAGCTATAATGTAACTATTAGTTATATTATAGCTAGCTTAGGGTTTATTTTACAGGTAAGTATTTTGTTTTAAATAGGAATAATTTAGTTAATTATAGTAATTTTATTTAGATTTCTTTTAATTAAATTTAAGTTAGGGGGTGTTAGGTTTAGGGTTAGACTTAGGTTTAGGGGTTAATAACTTTAATATAGTTGCGGCGACATTGGGGCGGAAGATTAGGGGTTAATAAATGTTGGAAGGTGGCGTCAATGTTAGGGCTGGCAGATTAGGGGTTAATAATATTTAACTAATGTTTGTGAGGCGGGAGTGCGGCGGTTTAGGGGTTAATATGTTTATTATAGTGGCGGCGACATTGGGGGCAGCAGATTAGGGGTTAATAAATGTAGTTAGGTGGCGGCGACATAGGGGACATCAGATTAGGGGTTAATAAATATAATGTAGGTGTCGGCGATGTTGGGGGAAGCAGATTACGGGTTCATAAGTATAATGTAGGTGCCGGCGGTGTCCGGAGCGGCAGATTAGGGGTTAATAATATAATGTAGGTGTCAGCGATGTCGGGGGCAGCAGCTTAGGGGTTAATAAATGTAAGATTAGGGGTGTTTAGACTCGGGGTTCATGTTAGGTTGTTAGGTGTAGATATAAATTTTATTTCCCCATAGGAATCAATGGGGCTGCGTTAAGGAGCTTTACGCTGCTTTTTTGCAGGTGTTAGACTTTTTTTCAGCCGGCTCTCCCTGTTGATTCCTATGGGGAAATCGCGCACGAGCACGTTACACCAGCTCACCGCTAACGTAAGCAGCGCTGGTATTGGAGTGCGGTAAGGAGCAAAATTTTGCTCAACGCTCACTTCTTGTCTGGGTTGTAAAAACTCGTAATACCAGCGCTGTCTGTAAGTGAGCAGTGAGCATAAACTGCTCGTTAGCGCCGCATAGCCTCTAACGCACAAATCGTAATCTAGGTGAAAGGTTCTATTTATTAATGTGCTTTTGGAGCCCTTGTGTTGTCATGAAAGCCTTAAATGCAAGTTAAAGAGATTTGCAACCCAAAAATGTTCTTTTATGATTCAGATAGAACATACAATTTTAAACAACTTTCAAATTTACATCTATTATCAAATTGTCATAGTTTTCTAGTTATAATTTGTTAAAAAGCAGTAAGGTAAGTTCAGGAGCGTGCACGTGTCTGCAGCAATTTTGCAACAAAGTTATACCTTAGCAAGAGCACTAGATGGCAGCACTATTTCCTGTCATGTAGTGCTCCCGACATGTTCCCACTACCTATAGAGATATCTCTTCAATAAAGAATAACAGGAGAATGACACAAAATTTGATAATAGAAGTAAATTGGAAACCTTTTTTAAAAATTGTATTCTCTGAACCATGAAAGAAACACTTTTGGGGTTTCATATCCCTTTAAGAAGCGGTGAACTTAAAGGGGCAGTAAACGTTAGAATAAATGTTACATGATTCAGAATTATTATGTAGCATACAGAGAGCCATAACTGTAAAAAAGAATGGAAGATTAAAGATTTTTGCCCCCAAATTTTACTTACCTTAATGAATCATCATCCTCTTTGGTCCTGCAGTTTAAAAATTTTTTTTTTAAAAAAATAACACGTTACTGGCTCACTGTCTTATCACAAAGTGCCCAACAAATGAGCACTAATGCTGGACCACGCTAACATTAGCACATATTAAAGTTATATGTTATGTGCTAGAAGAATTAGCACCACTTAAGAACTGATGTAAAATGTAAGAGTTAAAAAGAAATCGTAAAACACATCTAAAAGAAATTAAAATAAAGTATTACAATTATATATATACTTTTTAATAAAAATATAACATTTATATTGATAAAAAGGTTTAAAAAGGGAAATGGTATATGGCATATGGTATATGGTAAGGTATTTTACTAGGAAGGGCTCCAATATATTCAGTATATATATATATATACACACACAAGTCCAGTATAAATGGCACACTCCAACATATACAAATCCCTGGAGCACTGCTAAACACTGATACAGAGATCCAGACTATATCCCAGAGCTGACCAGAATCCCCAGAATATACAGCTGGCCTACACAGGTAAGTGGTAAAAAATTCCGATTATCCTAATAAAATTACATAATAATCTAGATTATATTAAAAGGACACTGAAGCCAATTTTTTTCTTTTGTAATTCAGAAAGAGCATGCAATTTTAAGCAACTTTCTAATTTACTCTTATTATCAATTTTTCTTCGTTCTCTTGCTATAATTATTTGAAAAAGAAGGCATCTAAGCTTTTTTTTGGTTTCAGTACTCTGGACAGCACTTTTTTATTGGTGGATGAATTTATCCACCAATCAGCAAGGATAACCCAGGTTGTTCACCAAAAATGGGCCGGCATCTAAACTTACATTCTTGCATTTCAAATAAAGATACCAAGAGAATGAAGAAAATTTGATAATAGGAGTAAATTCGAAATTTGCTTAAAATTTCATGCTCAATTTGAATCACGAAATACATTTTTTGGGTACAGTGTCCCTTTTAAGAGACAGAGACGAGTATTTTGCATTACTTTTCCTTTTACTGCCCAAATAGTATTTAAAAACAGTTAAACAGAGAAACAGAAACATTTAAAACATAACCAATAACATGTAAGAACATATATTCAGTAAGTAAATGTCCAATCAGGTCATAACAGAGTCCATAAGATACACAGAAAACTGTTATTAGTCCTCTTTTCTATTTGCTGAAAGAAGAAAAATCAGCATAGGAAATAAGAAAAAACTAAACTCCGAAAGGAGGCAAAAAATATTGAAAAACAGGAGAATCACATAAGAAAGGTAAACTGTAGAGAATCCTGGAAACTTGATAAAGCTGAAAATATTGAAGTTGATGAAAGAATCCAAAACTGAAGAAGATCTTTGTTGGGAAAATTCATAGAAGGATTGAGATCCAAAATCTTCCTTACATCCACGGATTGGAAGGAGGTTGAGCTGAAATATATATAAAATATATTAAATAACTGTCAAAATAAGAACCTTAAATAAGAGAGGGATATTGATATGAGAGGGGGGGAAATACTTGTCTCTGTCTTTTTAATAAAATCTAGATTATTCCGTCATTTTATAAGGATAATCGGAAATTTATTACAAGGACAGAGACTCATATTTTGCTAGTTTAAAGCAAATAAATCAAGATGCCAGAGGGTGTGGAATAGAAGAAATAGGTTTAAAATAAAACTGATGAAAAATGGAGTCAGAAAACCAATCTGCAACATTTAAGATATCTTGTAATGAAGCAAACTTGGAAAAAGCTTTAGAAGCAGACGCTCCTCTAATAGAATTATAAGAAAAAACAGGATCCACACCAGCTTACAACATGATCCACTTAACCCACCTACTAATAGTAGAGGAAGTAACAGGCAAATGAGGAGGAGAAAAATAAATTAACAGTTGTTTAGAATCAGAAGATCTCAAAGGAAGAGTTTTAGATTCATCCATTTTTTAGACAAGAAACAACACAGAGATTTGGATGTTTGAAAAAATAAGGATAGAAAATAGAAGAAGTCATAGTTTTAGTACATCTGGACAGAGAAAAAATTACACCTTGAGGGGAAAACATTTTAGCATCATAATCTATAGCTTTTACATCAAAACCTCTCTTACAAGACAAACGGCATAATAAGGTTACAAGTTTACAAGTAAGCTGTTTAAGAGATAAATCTTTATTATCTGGCCAATTCCTGAAAAAATAAATTATATTTTAGGAACAGGAGTTCTTTTAACATGAATAGCTTTGAGAAGTTTACAAATAGAAAAATGTTGACTAATATGTACATTATGTAATAATTCATGACTGGCCGAAATAGCCGTGCGAGCAACATTGATAGAAGATCTGTAGGCCAAGCCAGCTTCAAAAAGAAAAGTTAAATAATTAATCACTTTGCTTAAATTGGCTGAAATGGGATCCAAATCCCTGTTACTGCACCAGTTAGTCCATTTAGTCAAAGTGGATAAATAATATTTCCTAGTTCCTGGTGCCCAAGAGTCTTGAAGGAGGAGTTTAGCCCCTGCCGAAAGACTTCGGAAAACCAGGATCCCCTGAAATTTTCCAGGCAATTAGTTGAAGAGAACCTGATAGAACTAACTTGTGAATATCTCTGTTGTGATTGATGAGATCTTGTTGAAGAGGTAAAAGAACTGGTGGAAGGAAAGATATTTCTAGGAGAATCGGGAACAAAGATTGTGCTGTTCACAATGGAGTTATTAATAGAAGAGTTCCTCTTCACATAATAGATTGTTCGAGGAATCATCGAGAATGAAGGGAAGGCATAAGCTCCTGTCATTGGTATAAACAAAAAGAAGTGCTAAAAGCAAAAACACATAGACCAGTAAGGATAAACAGGATGTCAGAAATTTTATTCTATACAATATATATATATAATAAAATTACATATTTGGCCTCAGGTGGTAAAAAATAGGTAAATAAAGTATTAACCTATGATACTTATAAAGCTATATGCGCATGAGGTACCAAATAGAAAAAGAAATATAAAATATGGTGATGTAAAAATGTAAAAATATATAAAAATATTGCCAATCTCCTCACAAAAGATTCTTATAAAAACTCCATGGATAATAATTCCAGTATCCGAAGGAAGGATACAATGTTCCTTAAATAGTAACACTATGGCCTCTAGTTATCAAGCTGTCTACTTACCTGCATTCGCCGGCCCCAATACGCTCGCCTAAGCTCGCCTAACATCGTCGCCGCGGACCTGAATACGTTCGCCAAATTTATCAAGAAACCTGTCAAAAAGCCACGCACCAAGTACTGAGCGATGAGCAGCGGACTGTTGTTAACTGACAGTCATCGATATCGCTGCTCTTCGGCTTATTCGCAGCTTTCTTGCTAGCCTGTCACTAAGCACCCACACTAAACTATACTGTTTTACCCCCTATACTGCCGCTCCCGGAGCCCCCCGCAACTAAATAAACTTATTAACCCCTAAACCGCCGCTCTCGGACCCCGCCGCAACTATAATAAATATATTAACCCCTAAACCGCCACTCCCAGACCCCGCCGCAACTATAATAAATATATTAACCCCTAAACCGCCGCTCCCGGACCCCGCCGCCACCTACATAAAGTTATTAACCTCTATCCTGCTGATCCCGGACCCCGCCGCAACTAAATAAAATGTTTAACCCCTAAACCGCCGCTTCCGGAGCCCACCGCCACCTACATTACATTTATTAACCGCTAATCTGCCCCCCCTACACCACCGCCACCTAAATTATATCTATTAACCCTTAAACCTAAGTCTAACCTTAACCCTAACACCCTCTAACAAATATAATTTAAATTAATATAAATAAATATTCCTATAATTAAATAAATTATTCCTATTTAAAACTAAATACAGTACTTACCTATAAAATAAACCCTAAGATAGCTACAATATAACTAATAGTTACATTGTAGCTATTTTAGGGTTTATTTTTATTTTACAGGCAAATTTGTATTTATTTTAACTAGGTAGACTAGTTAGTAAATAGTTATTAACTATTTAATAACTACCTAGCTAAAATAAATACAAAAGTACCTGTAAAATAAAACCGAACCTAAGTTACAATTACACCTAACACTATACTATCATTAAATAAATTAAATTAATTAAATACAATTACCTACAATTAAATAAAAATAACTAAAATTAACTAAAGTAAAAAAAAAAAACCTCTAAATTACAGAAAATAAAAAAGAATTACAAGAATTTTAAACTAATTACACCTAATCTAAGCTCCCTAATAAAATAAAAAATCCCCCCAAAATAATAAATTTCCCTACCCTATACTTAATTACAAATAGCCCTTAAAAGGGCTTTTTGCGGGGCAATGCCCCAAAGTAATCAGCTCTTTTACCTGTAAAAAAGAAATACAATCCCCCCCAACATTAAAACCCACCACCCACACACCCAACCTTACTCTAAAACCCACCCTAACCCCCCTTAAAAAAACCTAACACTACCCCCCTGAAGATCACCCTACCTTGAGCCGTCTTCACCCAGCCGGGCCTAAGTCCTCAACGAATCCGGGTGAAGTGGTCCTTCAGATGGGCAGAAGTCTTCATCCAATCCGTCCAGAAGAGGTCCTCCAGATGGGCAGTAGTCTTCATCCAAGCGGCATCTTCTATTTTTTTCCATCCGACGAGGAGCGGCACCATCTTGAAGACATCCGACGTGGAGCATCCATCCATCCCAACGACTAAACAATGAATGACGGTTCCTTTAAATGACGTCATCCAAGATGGCGTCCCTTGAATTCCGATTGGCTGATAGGATTCTATCAGCCAATCGGAATAAGGTAGGAAAAATCTGATTGGCTGATGAAATCAGCCAATCGGATTGACCTTGCATTCTATTGGCTGATTGGAACAGCCAATAGAATGCGAGGTCAATCCTATTGGCTGATTGGATCAGCCAATCGAATTGAACTTCAATCCGATTGGCTGATTTCATCAGCCAATCGGATTTTTCCTACCTTAATTCCGATTGGCTGATAGAATCCTATAAGCCAATCGGAATTCAAGGGATGCCATCTTGGATGACGTCATTTAAAGGAACCGTCATTTGACGTTTAGTCATCGGGATGGATGTATGCTCCGCATCGGATGTCTTCAAGATGGTGCCGCTCCTCGTCGGATGGAAGAAGATAGAAGATGCCGCTTGGATGAAGACTACTGCCCATCTGGAGGACCTCTTATGGCCGGATTGGATGAAGACTTCTGCCCATCTGGAGGACCTCTTCTGCCCGGATCGGATGAAGACTTCTGCCCGGCTGGAGGACCACTTCGCCCGGATTCGTTGAGGACTTAGGCCCGGCTGGGTGAAGACGGCTCAAGGTAGGGTGATCTTCAGGGGTTGTGTTAGTTTTTTTTTTAAGGGGGGTTTGGGTGGGTTTTAGAGTAAGGTTGGGTGTGTGGGTGGTGGGTTTTAATGTTGGGGGGTTGTATTTCTTTTTTTACAGGTAAAAGAGCTGATTACTTTGGGGCTATTTGTAATTTAGTATAGGGTAGGGAAATTTATTATTTTGGGGGGATTTTTTATTTTATTAGGGGGCTTAGATTAGGTGTAATTACTTTAAAATTCTTGTAATTCTTTTTTATTGTCTGTAATTTAGAGGGTTTTTTTGTACTTTAGTTCATTATAGTTATTTTTATTTAATTGTAGATAATTGTATTTAATTAATTTAATTTATTTAATGATAGTTTAGTGTTAGGTGTTAGTGTAACTTAGGTTAGGTTTTATTTTACAGGTAAATTTGTCTTTATTTTAGCTAGGTAGTTATTAAATAGTTAATAACTATTTAATAACTATTGTACCTAGTTAAAATAAATACAAATTTGCCTGTAAAATAAAAATAAACCCTAAAATAGCTACAATGTAACTATTAGTTATATTGTAGCTATCTTAGGCCTAGATTTGGAGTTCGGCGGTAGCCGTCAAAACCAGCGTTAGAGGCTCCTAACGCTGGTTTTGGCCGCCCGTTGGTATTTGGAGTCATTGATTAAAGGGTCTAACGCTCACTTTTCAGCCGCGACTTTTCCATACCGCAGATCCCCCTACGCCATTTGCGTATCCTATGTTTTCAATGGGATCTTCCTAACGCCGGTATTTAGAGTCGTTTCTGAAGTGAGCGTTAGAGCTCTAACGACAAAACTCCAGCCGCCTGAAAATAGCAGGAGTTAAGAGCTTTCTGGCTAACGCCGGTTCATAAAGCTCTTAACTACTGTACCCTAAAGTACACTAACACCCATAAACTACCTATGTACCCCTAAACCGAGGTCCCCCCACATCGCCGCCACTCGATTAAAATTTTTAACCCCTAATCTGCCGACCGCCACCTACGTTATACTTATGTACCCCTAATCTGCTGCCCCTAACCCCGCCGACCCCTATATTATATTTATTAACCCCTAACTTGCCCCCCACAACGTCGCCGCCAGCTACTTACAATAATTAACCCCTAATCTGCCGACCGCAAATCGCCGCCACCTACGTTATCCCTATGTACCCCTAATCTGCTGCCCTAACATCGCCGACCCCTATATTATATTTATTAACCCCTAATCTGCCACCCTCAACGTCGCCGACACCTGCCTACATTTATTAACCCCTAATCTGCCGAGCGGACCTGAGCGCTACTATAATAAAGTTATTAACCCCTAACCCGCCTCACTAACCCTATCATAAATAGTATTAACCCCTAATCTGCCCTCCCTAACATCGCCGACACCTAACTTCAATTATTAACCCCTAATCTTCCGAGCGGAGCTCACCGCTATTCTAATAAATGGATTAACCCCTAACGCTAAGTCTAACCCTAACACTAACAACCCCCTAACTTAAATATAATTTACATCTAACGAAATAAATTAACTCTTATTAAATAAATGATTCCTATTTAAAGCTAAATACTTACCTGTAAAATAAATCCTAATATAGCTACAATATAAATTATAATTATATTGTAACTATTTTAGGATTAATATTTATTTTACAGGTAACTTTGTAATTATTTTAACCAGGTACAATAGCTATTAAATAGTTAAGAACTATTTAATAGTTACCTAGTTAAAATAATTACAAAATTACCTGTAAAATAAATCCTAACCTAAGATATAATTAAACCTAACACTACCCTATCAATAAAATAATTAAATAAACTACCTACAATTACCTACAATTAACCTAACACTACACTATCAATAAATTAATTAAACACAATTCCTACAAATAAATACAATTAAATAAACTAGCTAAAGTACAAAAAATAAAAAAGAACTAAGTTACAGAAAATAAAAAAATATTTACAAACATAAGAAAAATATTACAACAATTTTAAACTAATTACACCTACTCTAAGCCCCCTAATAAAATAACAAAGCCCCCCAAAATAAAAAATTCCCTACCCTATTCTAAATTAAAAAAGTTACAAGCTCTTTTACCTTACCAGCCCTGAACAGGGCCCTTTGCGGGGCATGCCCCAAGAATTTCAGCTCTTTTGCCTGTAAAAGAATAAATGCAATACCCCCCCCCAACATTACAACCCACCACCCACATACCCCTAATCTAACCCAAACCCCCCTTAAATAAACCTAACACTAAGCCCCTGAAGATCTTCCTACCTTGTCTTCACCATCCAGGTTCACCGATCCGTCCTGAAGAGCTCCTCCGATGTCCTGATCCAAGCCCAAGCGGGGGCTGAAGAGGTCCATGATCCGGTCAAAGTCTTTATCCAAGCGGGGCAGAAGAGGATCTTCCATCCGATTGAAGTCATCATCCAGGCGGCATCTTCTATGGTCTTCCATCCGGAGCGAAGCGGCAGGATCCCGAAGACCTCCAGCGCGGAACATCCATCCGGACCGACGACTGAACGACGAATGACTGTTCCTTTAAGGGACGTCATCCAAGATGGCGTCCCTCGAAT
Organism: Bombina bombina; assembly: GCF_027579735.1. NCBI lineage: Eukaryota > Metazoa > Chordata > Amphibia > Anura > Bombinatoridae > Bombina > Bombina bombina. The sequence continues at coordinate 1,320,228,470 of NC_069500.1, forward strand.
TCCGATTGGCTGATAGGATTCTATCAGCCAATCGGAATTAAGGTAGGAATTTTCTGATTGGCTGATGGAATCAGCCAATCAGAATCTAGTTCAATCCGATTGGCCGATCCAATCAGCCAATCAGATTGAGCTCGCATTCTATTGGCTGATCGGAACAGCCAATAGAATGCGAGCTCAATCTGATTGGCTGATTGGATCAGCCAATCGGATTGAACTTGATTCTGATTGGCTGATTCCATCAGCCAATCAGAAAATTCCTACCTTAATTCCGATTGGCTGATAGAATCCTATCAGCCAATCGGAATTCGAGGGATGCCATCTTGGATGACGTCCCTTAAAGGAACAGTCATTCGTCGTTCAGTCGTCGGTCCGGATGGATGTTCCGCGCTGGAGGTCTTCAGGATCCTGCCGCTTCGCTCCGGATGGAAGACCATAGAAGATGCCGCCTGGATGATGACTTCAATTGGATGGAAGATCCTCTTCTGCCCCGCTTGGATAAAGACTTTGACCGGATCATGGACCTCTTCAGCCCCCGCTTGGGCTTGGATCAGGACATCGGAGGAGCTCTTCAGGACGGATCGGTGAACCTAGATGGTGAAGACAAGGTAGGAAGATCTTCAGGGGCTTAGTGTTAGGTTTATTTAAGGGGGGTTTGGGTTAGATTAGGGGTATGTGGGTGGTGGGTTGTAATGTTGGGGGGGGGGGGTATTGTATTTATTCTTTTACAGGCAAAAGAGCTGAAATTCTTGGGGCATGCCCCGCAAAGGGCCCTGTTCAGGGCTGGTAAGGTAAAAGAGCTTGTAACTTTTTTAATTTAGAATAGGGTAGGGAATTTTTTATTTTGGGGGGCTTTGTTATTTTATTAGGGGGCTTAGAGTAGGTGTAATTAGTTTAAAATTGTTGTAATATTTTTCTTATGTTTGTAAATATTTTTTTATTTTCTGTAACTTAGTTCTTTTTTATTTTTTGTACTTTAGCTAGTTTATTTAATTGTATTTATTTGTAGGAATTGTGTTTAATTAATTTATTGATAGTGTAGTGTTAGGTTAATTGTAGGTAATTGTAGGTAGTTTATTTAATTATTTTATTGATAGGGTAGTGTTAGGTTTAATTATATCTTAGGTTAGGATTTATTTTACAGGTAATTTTGTAATTATTTTAACTAGGTAACTATTAAATAGTTCTTAACTATTTAATAGCTATTGTACCTGGTTAAAATAATTACAAAGTTACCTGTAAAATAAATATTAATCCTAAAATAGCTACAATATAATTATAATTTATATTGTAGCTATATTAGGATTTATTTTACAGGTAAGTATTTAGCTTTAAATAGGAATCATTTATTTAATAAGAGTTAATTTATTTCGTTAGATGTAAATTATATTTAAGTTAGGGGGGTGTTAGTGTTAGGGTTAGATTTAGTGTTAGGGGTTAATCCATTTATTAGAATAGCGGTGAGCTCCGCTCGGAAGATTAGGGGTTAATAATTGAAGTTAGGTGTCGGCGATGTTAGGGAGGGCAGATTAGGGGTTAATACTATTTATGATAGGGTTAGTGAGGCGGATTAGGGGTTAATAACTTTATTATAGTAGCGCTCAGGTCCGCTCGGCAGATTAGGGGTTAATAAATGTAGGCAGGTGTCGGCGACGTTGAGGGGGGCAGATTAGGGGTTAATAAATATAATATAGGGGTCGGCGATGTTAGGGCAGCAGATTAGGGGTACATAGGGATAACGTAGGTTGCGGCGGTTTACGGAGCGGCAGATTAGGGGTTAAAAAAAATATGCAGGGGTCAGCGATAGCGGGGGCGGCAGATTAGGGGTTAATAAGTGTAAGGTTAGGGGTGTTTAGACTCGGGGTACATGTTAGAGTGTTAGGTGCAGACGTAGGAAGTATTTCCCCATAGGAAACAATGGGGCTGCGTTAGGAGCTGAACGCGGCTTTTTTGCAGGTGTTAGGTTTTTTTTCAGCTCAAACAGCCCCATTGTTTCCTATGGGAGAATCGTGCACGAGCACGTTTTTGAGGCCGGCCGCGTCCGTAAGCAACTCTGGTATCGAGAGTTGCATTTGCGTTAAAAATGCTCTACGCTCCTTTTTTGGAGCCTAACGCAGCATTTGTTTGAACTCTCGATACCAGAGTTAATTTTATGGTGCGGCCAGAAAAAAGCCCGCGGAGCGTTAACAGCCCTTTTACCGCCAAACTCCAAATCTAGGCCTTAGGGTTTATTTTATAGGTAAGTATTTAGTTTTAAATAGGAATAATTTATTTAATTATAGGAATATTTATTTAGATGAATTGAAATAATATTTAAGTTAGGGGGATGTTAGGGTTAGACTTAGGTTTAGGGGTTAATAGATATAATGTAGGTGGCGGCGGTGTAGGGGGGCAGATTGGGGGTTAATAAATATAATGTAGGTGGCGGTGGGCTCCGGGAGTGGCGGTTTAGGGGTTAAACAATTAATTTCTTTGCGGCGGGGTCCGGAATCGGCAGGATAGGGGTTAATAATTTTATGTAGATGGCGGCGGTATAGGGGGCGGCAGATTAGGGTTTAATAAGTATAATGTAGGTGGCGGCGGGGTCCGGGAGCGGCGGTTTAGGGTTAATAAATTTATTATAGTTGCGGCGGGGTCCGGAAGCGGTGGTTTAGGGGTTAATAAGTATAATGTAGGTGGCGGCGGGGTCCGGGAGTGGCGGTTGTTTAGGGGTTAATAAGTATAATGTAGGTGGCGGCGGTGTAGGGGGGGGCAGATTAGGGGTGTTTAGACTCGGGGTACATGTTAGGGTGTTAGGTGCATACACTTCCCATAGGAATCAATGGGATATCGGGCAGCAGCAAACATGAGCTTTCGCTGCTGTCAGACTCCCATTGATTCTTATCTCCAGGGCGGCGGATTGAAAACCAGGTACTCTGGGCCGGAAAAGTGCCGATCGTACCTGGTTGTTCTTTGATAACTTCCAAAAGTAGTCAGATTGTGCCGAACTTGCGTTCGGAACATCTGTAGGGACGTAACCATCGATCTGTGTCGGACTGAGACCGGCGGATCGTATGTTACGTCACTAAATTCTACTTTTGCCGGTCTGTAGGGCTTGATAACTATGGCGAATCAGCCTCGCCACAAATATGCTGTGGAATTCCAGTGTATTTGCGGTTGACAGCTTGATAAATAGAGGCCTATGTGTCAATAGTATCGCTTTCAGCATGTATAAACAGTCATAAATGTAACAGTTCGTAGAGATTCTCTCTCTCTCTCTTTCATAAATAGCAGTGATAAATATATTTTAAGTACCATATAATTAATTGATGTTGTAGATTCTAGTCTGTGTATCATTTGCATAACCAGAAATTAAATAACTTATGTCGACCGGAAGTGGGGCATCTAAGAATGTGCAAGCTGTGGATAACTGACTTCTGAAACTGGAAGTGGGGCATATCTGAGTTAAACATAGGTAAAGCTACATAAACATTCACATTATTAAAAAAAAAAAAAAAAAAAAAAAAAAGTGTACTGCACACATTAGTAACATAGTATATGTGTACCATACAGCAAACTGTGCTGATAATTCCTGCAAGGAATGTGCTAAAATTATGTGAGAAGGTAGGCACCTTACAAAAATGGTACCTACTACTGTATGTGCTCTCAAAATTGTGTATAAATATAAAATCATTATACTTATATTACATTATTCATGTATTACATGCTACACCTTTCTGACATATTGACCCCTCTGAAATGCAGTAGTGAAATCAGTGACATCAATAAGATATACCAGTTTAGTGACATAACTAACAACACAGACTACTATACATTATCTAGTTTAGTCTGCTATTTACAGCCAGTGTAATGATTTTATATTTATACACAATTTTGAGAGAACATAGGTGCCGTTTTTGTAAGATGCCCACCTTCTCACATAATTTTAGCATATTCCTTGGAGGAATTATCAGCAGTTTGCTGTATGGCACACATATACAAGCAAGCACCTGTCGTTGGACAATATTATCCGATACAAACTTAAGCCTTAGTAGCAGTCACACTTTCATACACAGTCCCTCTCCCACTGCATAGGGAAATGAATGCTCCACACTTGGTCAAAGTTATATAGAAATGAGACAGCCTCAAATGGGGTTAACAAACTTACGACACCTCGTCATGCTCCGGCCATCATCTCTGCTAACCTGAGCTTCTCTTGCTCTAACGGATCCTGGCAGAGACTCTACCTTATGCAGATTCCCAAGAGCTCCGTCCACTCTTGCCGTGTTCACCCCTCGGCTGTAACTGATGACGCATCCAAACTCCCGATTATGCAGTAGGCAGTGGGAGTGACTGCTACTGGCAGGAGATCCAATCTGGGGGAGTGCTTCACCAGATATCCAAACGCCACCAAAAGAAATTGAAGAAAGGAGCACCTCCAATTCGGATAAAAACGTCACAGGCTGAAAACCATGGTGCTCCAAGGTTTAAACTCAGAATATGATGTGATCAATTTCTGGCAGTAGGCACTGGTTTTTCAGTCTTGTGTATCCAGAACACTATAAGTAATTATATATATGTGCATCTTGTATATATATATTAAATGTCCCTTTAAATGATTAAAATATAAATCAAAGATAAATAAATTATATTTTCATGATGGGAATATGTAATGGGAAGACATGTGTTTGTTTTAAGTATAGTTTAAGTGGTAATATCCTGAAAACTATTAGGTTTGACAGGGAGAGCGATTTGAGTATTTACTCCCTTGTACAATTTGTGGGAATGGTATATGGAAGGTTATATTAAATATTCAGATGAGTTGTGAAATTGAGGCTCCCCATACCTTACTAATAATGCTCAATTGTTACTACAAGTACTGTTGAAATAGTTATGAATAGACCTCAATGTTGTGAATAACACTGTCTTAAATTTAATTTAATTTGTTTAATACCTTACATATATATTTTCGACAGAGCAATATGAATGAATTACTATTATCATTTTTGGTTTTGTTGTTATTATTCCTAAATATGAAATGAAAACATTTGTATATATATATATACGCTCCTTAGAATGCTGCAAGGAATGAAATGTAATATTGCAACTGTTTATGAAGATGTTAAAATGGGAAGGAAATTGTTAAATTTCAATAAGCTTTTAAGCCAATCAGATGATATGTTTTTAATATATAATGGGCCGGAACAGGCCAATGAACCACACTACGATTACGGCAGACTAGCTGAAACGCGTCAGTGGGTTCTAGGAAATTAACCACTTCGCTCCCACCTTTGCTGCTATGTTTTTGTAAAGAATTTTAAATGCAGGTTACAAAATAAAAGTTACGTTGTTATCCGAATTGGAGGTGCTCCTTTCTTCAATTTCTATTGGACACATATACTATGCTTATAATGAGTGCAGTGCACATTTTTTTGTGTTTTTTTTTAATAATGTTTATATTTATGTAGCTTTACCTATGTTTAACTCAGATATGCCCCACTTACGGTTTTAGAAGTCAGTTATCTACAGCTTGCACATTTTAGGATGCCCATCTTCCGTTCGACATAAGTTATGTCACTTCTGGTTACGCAAATGATACACAGACCGGAATCTAAATCATCAATTGATGATATGGTACTTATCACTGCTACTTATGAACACAATATTGCACTTTGGTTTGAGACGTTGATGTGTTTGTTATACATTATGTGAGTTCTCAATACATGTAACGTCGGACCGGAAGTGGTTTAGAATACTACCTCCGGTTTTGCGATTTTCTCAGTGTTTCCAATGTTTTGAATTTTGGTGCCTTACACAGAGAGGAGGAGGTAATCACTGTTTATTTTTTGCCTTTTATAAGAGTGTGTTTCACATAATTTGTTTATTCTAAAGAAGGGGAGATTCATCCTCGAAACGTCAATTAAATTTGGTACGTTTGGAAAAATCCTGAGGCTTCATTGTTTATTATTCTATATTTACTTTGAGTGCTCTTTGGGTTACTCACTTTGTACCTGGCAACTCTGCTGAATAAACCTTTACCAAGCCTTGAGCCTCTTGTCTCCGACTTCTCCTTTTTTGGAATACTGTGCTATATATATATATATATATATATATATATATATATATATATATATATATATATATATATATATATATACTCCTGAGGCCTTACAGTCAATATAATTTTTAAACAAGTTTAATATGCTTCAATGTTTTTTATAGAAATACTAGTATTTTGCTTAATAATAATTAATAGATTTTATTCAGTTTAGTGCTAGTTAGATTGGGACTTAAAAAACAACTAGTTTAGTTTATTACTTAAAGGGACTGCATAGTCAAAATTAAACTTTTATAATTCAGACAGGGCATGCAATTTTAAACTTTCCAACTTTCATCATCAAATTTTATTTGTATTCTTGATATTAATCCTTAACGCTTTCCTACCCTAATACTTTAAAAAACCCTAAATCTTATTGAAAAATAAACTTTTATTAATTTTGTTCTCAATAAACTATTGGTGTGCATTGTGCGGCACATATACTACATCTTGTGGTGAAAGCCTCTCTTCCAACTGAGGGTCATAGCAGTCTAGCCAGCATCATAGACTGGTGTCCTATGATTACTGTATTAGTCCACTGCAGTGTGAAAGATAGCCAGATGCTGATGGAGGAACAAGAGAGGGCAGGTCTGCCCCAGCACCTCTCTTGTCAAGATGTGTGTGGATACGGTGGAGCGGAACCTGGAACAGCAGGGGGCAATACACTATATGTCTTGAACAGAACATTGGGGGAGCCTGCTCTCTGAGCATATATGAATGGATGGCAAAAAGGCAGTTAGTGGCACTCCTCAAGCCACTGAGAGACGTCAATAAGTCAAGCTACTGCAAGCCTTGGTCAGGTAGTATCATTCTTTAATGACCTGATCATCAAACGAGACAGCTTCCTCAATGGCCATGAGGATCCACCTGTTGTCAAGCCCTATGCTGAGGTAATCTCTTTAAAGAAGAATGAGGAGTTTAAAACTTGATTGCATGAACTTTTAGATAACAACCCACAGTAGATGGTGATCATCCTTTGCGATGCAAGAGTGAGGGGTAAGCTAGCAAACTGTAGAAACAGTCTTCCATTTTGGAGAGATAAGCTCATGCAAAGGGTGCAAGGCCTTCAAAAGAAAAGGGGTATGTTGAGAGTGGGAGAAAAGCAGGAGCAAGAGGAAGCTCCTTGCAGCAGCGGCAGCAGTACTAGTATGCAACTTTCTTCCTCCTCATCCTTACCGACAGAATGGAGCCACACCATTTTGGGCAGAGGTCTTGTTAATTTGTTTGGGACCAGTCATACCCCTACAAGCAAGAGTACCAGCAATTCGGAGATTAAGGATGCAGTTGTACCAGGCTGAATGTCCTTTGCACAGGCCCCAGTAACAACATCTACCCTCCTTATTGTGATCGCTTTTTGACCCAACCCCACCTTGAGTTCAACAAGCTATACTCTGAATGCTTTATAACAAACATATCCTTCACCAACCACAAGGATGAGGGATCCAAAGTCAGCACCAATTACCAAGACTTTATGTTCTTGCTACTTCTCTACCTCCTCAAAAAAATGCTGCCTTTAACCAACCGTGTGGATCCCTAGGAAACAGTGAACAGCTGTGCCCATGGGACTGACACATCACAAGATTAAGGTTGTAGTTGTACAAGGCTGAATGTCCTTTGCACTAGGCCCAAAAATCAACATCTACCACCTTTACTGTGATTCATTTTTAGCCTAACACCACCTTGAGTTCAACAAGCTACATTCTGGGTGATTAATGACAAACATAACCTTCATCCACTGCCAGGGTGAGGGATCTAAAGTCTTAGTGCCAATTACTGGGGCTTTATGTTCCTGCTGCTCCCTGTAAAAATTCCTGGAACATCTTGAGTTCAACAAGCTACACTCTTGGTGCTACCCAAAAACATGATTTCCTTTAAGCACTGCCTGGTTGAGGGATCTAATTTTTTAGTGCCAATTACAGAGACTTTATGCTCTTGCTGCTGCTCAGCTACCTCAACAAATGCTGCCGTCCTTCCACAACTTGAGTTAAACAAGTTAAACATAATATCCTTCACCCAACGCCAGATTGAGGGATATAAAGTCTTAGCACCAATTACTGAGGATGGATGTTCCTCCTGCTTCTGCTGCTGCTTTACCCCCTCAAAAAATACTGCCTTCCTTCCCGACCTTGAGTTCAACAAGCTACACTCTTAGTATTACCATACCCAGACTTGATATCCTATTATTCTCCATCCACCACCAGTGTGAGGAACCCAAAGTCTTAGCACCAATTCCTGACACTTTATGCTCCAGCTGCTGAATGTCCTTGGCACAAGGCCCCAATAACAGCATCTACCCTCCTTGGTGTGATGGATGTTGGGCCTAACACCACCTTGAGTTCAACAAGCTACTCTCTAGGTGCTTTATAACAAACATATACTTCATCCACTGCCAGGTTGAGGGATCTAAAGTCTTAGCGCCAATTACTGGGACTTATTAGTGCCATTTTTTTTATTCTACTGTTGTTTCACCATTTTTAAAAATAGTTGCCTCTAATTTATTTACTTGATAGACAACTTGTGTTATACACATGCTAAACTCTTGGTGCTGTTTAAGAAAATAATAATTGTTCATGATGAATTATATATCCATCACCCACTTTCCCTTGTAAAATGATGATAAATAAATAATATAACAGAACATCAACCACAGCCAAGGTTGATAGATCCTAAGGGGCCAAATTATCAAGCTCCGCTTCTCCATAAATTGTCCGCCTGCTCTGAGGCGGTGGACAGAAATCAACCCGTTCGAATACGATCAGGTTGATTGACACCCCCTGCTAGCAGCTGATTGGCAATGAATCTGCAGGGGGCGGTATTGCACAAGCAGTTCTAGTGAACTGCTTGTGCAATGATAAATGCCGACAGGGTATGCTGTCGGCATTTAATGATGTGCAGCGGACATGATACGCTACATCATATTATGTCCGCTCGCACTTTGATAAATATGTCCCTAACACTTCATGATCTTCATCATCCTTCCTAAAACAAAACCACAATCTTGCCTAACCCAGTAAGTAACTAAAAACTAACTATCATTAACCTTACCAATTACCAAACCATCCTCTAACACTACCAGTATTACTACTACTAACCCTTCATCTTTCTTAACTGAGTGTAAGCATTAGCAAAAATATAACCCTTACCTATTCAACTGATATAAAACTTTAACCAACCGAAAAGTACTAACTAAACTACTAACTAACCCCTAACCAACCACCAAATAACCTTAACCAACCATTAACAAGTAACTACTAACTAAACATTTACATCCACTCCTGTATGATCCTGCAAAGAAATCTATTAATAAGAACCTATTATCCATCCACAGATGGTGTCACCAGTTAGGTGCAAAAAACAAGTTCTCCAGCTTATGCTTAGGTAAAAAATATAAGGAATAGTTACACCATTGCCAAGATGAGTATCCATCTAGATTTTCATTTTCATCATATGATCTGGGGGAAAAGTAGAGAAACATTCACCAGGTGATGATGTATCTTGATGGGCCTAATATTTAAAAGATCCCCATTATCAGCTTGCTTTGAAATATTACTAATCAGATTAGCAGAAAGAACCCAAACTGGCAGCACCCAGCCAACTTAACACTTAGGAATCATCCTCAATATGGCAGAAAGGTTTCTAGGTGGTATAGCCTGCATGAGTGGGTAAGTTTAACTTACTAATATATTACTAATTCTATCTCCTTTTTCATTTTCATTCTCTAACCTTCCTTACACCTTACTTTACTTTTTAATTTTCCAACTTACTTACTTGATCATTCATTCACCCACCTTACCCGTAACCCTTACTAGTTAGTACTAGCCATTCTTACAACTCCATCTTATTATTCTCCTCCTACTAGCTCGTGCTAAAATGTTACCCAACCTACATACCTCCTAATCAGACTGGTACCTTACCTACTTAGGGCTAAATTAGTACGCTAACGTTAGCATGTGATATTGAAATATAGTGCCTCGTGAACTTGTGTGCATATCACAAGTTAAAAGTACACGAGACCACATGAGTGCAAACTAAATTTGCGCTCATCTGGCTATTGTGACTGAAGTCCTCGCATAAAGGGTTAAGGCTAAATAAACACCAGACACAACATAAATATATACATATGGTAGAGATATATATTTTACAAAACAATACATCAGATATACTGTATATAGAAATATCTATTTAAAAATAAATAGAAAATTTTCTTCTATGTGAAGAACAATGGAATGTAGCATATTCATTAGGGTTAGCACAGTTGGTCTAACGCAGTGTTGGGATAGAGTGTGATTGGTAGGTGTTTTTTTTAGTTTGTGTGCTCGATTATTATTTTATTATCGGTTATTTGTAGAGCGCCAACAGATTCCGCAGCGCTAAATTTCCATAAATTTCTATGGGGAGTTAACATGGTCACGATATGTCAGCCTGTGAGTGAAGGTCAGTGTATGTGTGAAAATGGTGAGATGAATGTTGTGTGAAGGAAAGAATGAGCCTTTGAGAGTGTGCGGTGTATGAAGCATGGCATCATGAAACGTGTGCTCATGGAGAATGGGATATGAATGAACATATTATATTGGTTGTTGGCTGACACAATAGCATGGTGTTACTGACAATGCAAAAGTAACACCACTTATTCAACCAACGACAAGTATGAATGTGTGGTATCGCAACAAACTGAGTGTGTGGACACAGTAAAATTTTTGACGTAATAACATGGTGCTACTGACACTTCAGTAGTAACATCACATTGTAAACCATTCTTACAATTCCTTCATCTCATCATTCTCCTCCTACTAAAACCTTACCTAACCTGCCTACCTCCAGGAATCACTAGTACATTACCTACTTAACTTATTCATTTACTAACTGTGTGTGTGTTTGTGACATGAGTGTGTGTGAATGTCTAAGCCTCTGAGTGAGTGTCACTGTTTGTGAAGAATGGCATCATGAAAGGTGTATGCATGGAGAATGGGATATGATTGGATACTTGTTGGTTGACTTAATAATATAGTGTTACTGACACTACAGGAGTAATACCCAGTTGCGATAATTTAATCAATGCCAAGTATGTGCAGTATGGGAACTGAGTGTGTGGAAACAATAAAATAGTTGACACAATAACATTGTGTTACTAACACTGCAGGGATAACGCCACATTGCACTAATTCAACCGACAAGTATGTGTAGTATGGGAACTGAGTCTGTATGACTGTGTTGTAGGACCAATCTTACAACTTCTTCATCTAATCATTCTCCTTCTACTAATTCTTATTAAAACCTTACCTAACCTACCTGCCTCCAGTAATCACTACTAGTGCATTAAATACTAAATGTATTATTTACTGTGTGTGTGTTTGTGACATCAGTGTCTGTGTGCAAATAGTGATATGAAAGTTGTGTGTCGGGAGGAGAAAATGAGCCTGTGAGAGTGGGTGGTGTGTGAAGAATGGCATCATGAAAGGATGTGCATGGAGAATGACATATGAATAGAATTAGTAAAATGGTTGAGGCAATAACATAGTGTTACTGACAAATGACTAACATCACATTGTGCTAATTTAACCAACAAGTGTGTGTGGACTCCCCGCCTGGAGTAACTTCCCATGTTAGAAAGGACACTGACTTGGATGTGCTTCACTACTTATGATTCTTTTGAGGATTTGGGTCAGGGGGATACCTGCTGGTGTTTTCATTGTAACCATATTGGGCATCTGAGTTTTACCTGCCCAGAAAGAAGGAAACCTGAGGTTTTAATGTGGCTTGGGGACCAGCAGCAGTTTTGTTTGTGGGTGGGTTCTCAAAGAAGAATCATATAGATAACCTAAAGAGGGTGTCTGTGAGTAATCCGGTGGAAAAAGGAAACAGGGATAGTGAAGCTTCAGAGACCCTGGGTGTGTCCTGGAATGGTAAAGCTGGAGGCCATTATACCAGGGAGAACTGTGCCCATCCAAGGAATTTGGGGACTTTGCCACACAGTGCTGTGTCACAAGTGTACCTTATGATGTAGGAAATGGTTTGTGGGAAGTGAGAATCTTTGAGGATATTCTTGTTACTGGGTGATGATTTGTCAGTATGCCCTAGAAGACAATAACTGTGACCTGGAAGGGCCAATAGTGGGCCCAGCACAAATTGAGGTACTGTGTAAAACTTTGGGGGACCCGGAGGGGAGGCTGGAGATGGACAAATATCCAGCTGCACCAAGGTCTGAGGTATCCTACCAAAGGATGGAGAATACTTCCTTTGAACATGGTTGCTGTGTTTAAACCAGCAATGTCTTGTTTTAGTGAGAAGGGATGTTTTTAAATGATGGTTGCAATATTGGTTGCTGAGTAAAATGGCTGATGCAATAACATGGTGTTACTGACACAGCGGGTGTAGCCCCACATTTCACTAATTCAACCGACAATTATGTGTTGTATGGGCAAAAACAATCAAGCTATAGCTCATCAGTGATTATTATTACAGTTTAAGATAAAGGAAAATGGAAAGCATCTGCAGTATAGTTCAAAATGCAAAATTTTTCATTAAAACAAAAATTTTAAACAAATTTAGTTTTAAACGAATACACACACACATATATATATATATATATATATATATATATATATATATATATATATATATATATATATATGTATTTAAAAATACTAATAATATATTTCCTTATGTGAAGAACATCGGAATGTGAAATATTTACAGTACATACACAAAAACTTAATTGAATATAAATATTGCATAAATATGATTTTTCATGCCTCAGCTACTTGACTACAAATGGCTCCAATGTATATATATATATATATAAAGGTGAAACTCGAAAAATTAGAATATCGTTCAAAAGTTATTTATTTCACTAATGCAACTTAAAAGGTGAAACTAATATATGAGATATACTCATTACATGCAAAGCAAAATAGTTCAAGCCGTGATTTGTCATAATTGTGATGATTATGGCTTACAGCTCATAAAACCCCCAAATCTATAATCTCAGAAAATTAGAATATTGTGAAAAGGTGCAATATTCTAGGCTCAAAGTGTCCCACTCTAATCAGCTAATTAAGCCATAACACCTGCAAAGGGTTCCTGAGCCTTGAAATGGTCTTTCAGTGTGGTTCAGTAGGAATGGGAAAGACTGCTGACCTGACAGTTGTGCAGAAAACCATCATTGACACCCTCCATAAGGAGGGAAAGCCTCAAAAGGTAATTGCAAAATAAGTTGGATGTTCCCAAAGTGCTGTATCAAAGCACATTAGTAGAAAGTTATGTGGAAGGGAAAAGTGTGGAAGAAAAAGGTGCACAAGCAGCAGGGATCACCGCAGCCTGGAGAGGACTGTCAGGAAAAGGCCATTCAAAAGTGTTGGGGACTTTCACAAGGAGTGGACTGAGGCTGGAGTCAGTGCATCAAGAGCCGCCACACACAGACGGATCCTGGACATGGGCTTCAAATGTCGTATTCCTCTTGTCAAGCCACTCCTGAACAACAAACAACGTCAGAAGCGTCTTACCCGGGCTAAAGAAAAACAGACCTGGTCTGTTGCTCAGTGGTCCAAAGTCCTCTTTTCTGATGAGAGCAAATTTTGCATCTCATTTGGAAACCAAGGTCCCAGAGTATGGAGGAAGAATGGAGAGGCACACACTGCAAAATGCTTGAAGTCCAGTGTGAAGTTTCCACAGTCTGTGTTGATTTAGGGAGCCATGTCATCTGCTGGTGTTGGTCCACTGTGCTTCATTAAGTCCAGGGTCAACGCAGCCGTCTACCAGGAGATTTTGGAGCACTTCAAGCTTCCTTCCGCAGAAGTGCTCTATGGGGATGCTGACTTCCTTTTCCAGCAGGATGTGGCACCTGCCCACACTGCCAAATGCACCAAAACCTGGTTCAATGACCATGGGATTACTGTGCTTGATAGGCCATTAAACACGCCTGACCTGAACACCATAGGGAATCTATGGGGCACTGTCAAGAGAAAGATGACAGACATGAGACCGAACAATGCAGAAGAGCTGAAGGCCGCTATTGAAGCATCCTGGTCTTCCATGACACCTCCGCAGTGCCACAGGCTGATAGCTTCCATGCCACACCGCATTGAGGCAGCAATTGCTGCAAAAGGGGCCCAAATCAAGTACTGAGTACATACAGTATGCATGCTTATACTTTTCAGAGGTCCGATATTATTCTATGTACAATCCTTGTTTTATTAATTGCATGTTATATTTTAATTTTCAGAGATTGTGAATTTGGGGTTTTCATGAGCTGTAAGCCATAATCATCACAATTATGACAAATCGCGGCTTAAACTATCTTGCTTTGCATGTAATGACTCTATCTCATATATTAGTTTCACCTTTTAAGTTGCATTAGTGAAATAAATGAACTTTTGCACTATATTCTAATTTTTCGAGTTTCCCCTGTATGTACAGTATATATATATATATATATATATATATATATATATATATATATATATATATATATATATATATATATATACAGTGGGGCAAAAAAGTATTTATTCAGCCACCAATTGTGCAAGTTCTCCCACTTAAGAAGATGAGAGAGGCCTGTAATTTTCATCATAGGTATACCTCAACTATGAGAGACAAAATGTGGAAACAAATCCAGACAATCACATTGTCTGATTTGGAAATAATTTATTTGCAAATTATGGTGGAAAATAACTATTTGGTCAATATCAAAAGTTCATCTCAATACTTTGTTATATATCCTTTGTTGGCAATGAGAGAGGTCAAACGTTTTCTGTAAGTCTTCATAAGGTTGTCACACACTGTTGCTGGTATGTTGGCCCATTCCTGCATGCAGATCTCCTCTAGAGCAGTGATGTTTTGGGGCTGTCGCTGGGCAACACAGACTTTCAACTCCCTCCAAAGGTTGGGGTTGAGATCTGGAGACTGGCTAGGCCACTCCAGGACCTTGAAATGCTTCTTACGAATCCACTCCGTCGTTTCATCTTCAATGCCCTTGCTGATGGAAGGAGGTTTGCACTCAAAATCTCATGACACATGGCCCCATTTATTCTTTCATGTATACAGATCAGTCGGCCTGTTCCCTTTTCAGAGAAACAGCCCCAAAGCATGATGTTGCCACCCCCATGCTTCACAGTAGGTATGGTGTTCTTTGGTTGCAACTCAGCATTCTCTCTCCTCCAAACATGACGAGTTGTATTTCTACCAAACAGTTCTACTTTGGTTTCATCTGACCATATGACATTCTCCCAATCCACTTCTGGATCATCCAAATGCTCTCTAGCATACTTCAGACGGGGCCCGGACATGTACTGGCTTAAGCAGGGGGACAAGTCTGGCACTGCAGTATCTGAGTCCTTGGCGGCGTAGTGTGTTACTGATGGTAGCCTTTGTTACATTGGTCCCAGCTCTCTGCAGGTCATTTACTAGGTCCCCCCATGTGGTTCTGGGATGTTTACTCACCATTTTTTGTGATCATTTTGACCCCACAGGGTGAGATCTTGCGAGGAGCCCCAGATCGAGGGAGATTATCAGTGGTCTTGTATGTCTTCCATTTTCTAATTATTGCTCCCACAGTTGATTTCTTCATACCAAGCTGCTTGCCTATTGCAGATTCAGTCTTCCCAGCCTGGTGCAGGTCTTCAATTTTGTTTCTGGTGTCCTTCGACAGTTCTTCACCATAGAGGAGTTTGGAGTTTGATTGTTTGAGGTTGTGGACAGGTGTCTTTTATACTGATAAAAAGTTCAAACAGGTGCCATTATTACAAGTAATGAGTGGAGGACAGAGGAGCCTCTTAAAGAAGAAGATACAGGTCTGTGAGAGCCAGAAATCTTGCTTGTTTGTAGGTGACCAAATGCTTATTTTACACCATAATATGCAAATAAATTATTTCCAAATCAGACAATGTGATTGTCTGGATTTGTTTCCACATTTTGTCTCTCATAGTTGAGGTATACCTATGAAGAAAATTACAGGCCTCTCTCATCTTCTTAAGTGGGAGAACTTGCACAATTGGTGGCTGACTAAATACTTTTTTGCCCCACTGTATATATATATATATATATATATATATATATATATATATATACACACACATACATACATATAGTATACATATTTAGACATGTGCATGTATGTATCTCTATGTGAAAGCCTTTGCGTACCTTTTTTTCCTAACACTTGAGACCTCATATCTTTGAACCCTTATAAACTTTTTTATGCAAAATTTGTTTTTTAATCATTTTTATTAGACATTGTTATTATGAGTGTAACTGTATTGTACAATGTATTTTTAATGTGTTTTGTGACACTTTTTAGTTGAGCACAACAGTTAACCAGCGCTCTGAAGTTGCGATAATCCGACGTGCATTAAAATAAATTGCTCTCAAGCGAACAGGTTTACTTTTAACTCGCAATACGAGCGCTACTTCCCGTCGGGCAATGAGCATCACTCATAATCTAGCCATACACAACATAACACAGAAGTAATTATTATCATTATATGATTTATTACTAAAGCGGCAGCTTATCTTGCTGAGTAATAGGTTTATCTGCCAGCATCAGGATACACACATTTGATTGATGGTAAACACGGCTATAATACAAAATGCCATCTGAAAGAATATGTTGAAAAATGTATTGCAATACCAAAATACCTTATACATGTTTTTATTCCAATCCATAGTATATAGACTCTGGCAGACCCCCTCAGGCACACAAATGAGTGCCAAAGCAGAGGGAGGCTCGCGATGACACGAGATTAAACACTGAATCAATGTTAAAAAAACATGAAAAAACAAGTAATAATGGATATTTTAACTAAATAAAATTTATGTAATGTTATTTAATATAAAATTATTTATATAATTTTTTATTTCTATTGTGACGATATTTTATTAAATAAAGGAAACTTTATTTTAACGCATTCATGATAACTATATACTTAAAATACAAATTGCTCTTTTTATTCTGAGGGGTTAATAAATCACTCTAGCCTTGCGGTCATGCAATTATAGCAAGAAAATAGTAAATCTTGTGATTCACTGTTTACTTGTATTAGGTAGCTGTCACATTGGAGCCTGCATGTAAAAAAGGCCACACGGGAGCGCACATAGAGTGAAAGTTACTATTGAACTGTCCGTCAAGTAACTTCACACCTTCCTCTTCAATTTTTATTTCTTCAATTCTGTGACGTGAAGAGCCACCACTGAATTGAATACTATAAGCGGGTGGAGGGAAGGGACTTTATGGATAGGTAGGAAATTTTAAATATATTTCTAAAATAAACCTTTTTTTTTTTTTTTTAAATAGCAATGTGAATCACATAACCATAACAATATCTTTCTCTATATAAACTAATATATATATATATATATATATATATATATATATATATATATATACAGCTTTCCAAAAGACAGCATGCACAGTGAAAAAAGAGTGTGACGTCTGAACTTCAAAAAGATTAAAAGTTACTTTAATATATCTTCATGGTTAAAAACACATGGTTTTAACACAGGCACAACGCACATAGTACGTCCACAGCTGACGGGTTTCACGCCTTAGCGGCGTTTTATCAGAGCTGATTTAACACTTAACAGACAGAAATAATTAACAGAGAGGGGTTGGCGTCCACAGCCAATCATATATCAATATACCTTCCTTCTCAAACCAATTGATAGTTTATACCCATACTCTCTCGCTGATTAAATATATACACATAAAAAAATGAAAAACAATTCATAATATTGAAAATTAAATATATATATATATATATATATATATATGATGAAGACTGAGAAGTGGATAATATCTTAATTAATAATTTTTCAAGTTATTCATTTTATTTTGTTAGATGTTTAACAAAGACTGTATCATCATGAGACTGAATTTTTTATTTTTTATTTTTTTTTATTAAATTTTTTATTAAGGTTCACCAAACAAATCAAAAAAATTGAAACAAACATCAATACACAATAATGACACAATAGTTCCATTGACAATGATTGGTACATAGTTTTAAAGATATTACGAACTGAGAGTTATAACAATCCAGCTATACAATAGTGAGACTTAATCTTCAGCCCATTGTAGTCCTTGTCGTTTAGGAAATTTACCGTGAGTGAATGGTCTCTTTCGGACCCTATCTGAGAGGTGAAACCTAATTTTCCTTTTTTCATTCAAGACGAATGTATAACATTGTATGTGCAAATAAGAGTGGTGACCGGAAGGTTCCGGAGAGTGAAAGAGAGAAAGCATTAGAATAGAAGGAATGAAGAGGAGAGGGGGAGGGGGGGAAAGGTGGGGAGAGGGAGAAAAAAAAAATTAATGACGAAGTGGAAGGAGGTGGGGCGAGCCCTGGAGCGGGATCACCTCACATAGGAGAAGACCCCGGTCCCCAATTAAGTGGTCAACATCGCTATATGGTTTTGTTCCAGTATGCTACTAAAAGTTCATAGATATCTAGTTTGTGGACTTTCAGATAATGGTATCTCTCTAGCAATAGCAGATCCTCCACTTGACTCCGCCATTCCTGTTCTGAGGGGATTGTTTGTGTTTTCCAGTATTTTGGAATGATCTTTTTGGCCGCTGTCAACATAAGCAGAAACAGAGCTCTTTTGCCCCTTGCTGTTAGTTGGGGTACAGAGCAGAATATTAATGTCTCAGGCACTTGCGGAACCGCTGTTCCCAGCACGTCTGACATAGCCTGGAACACCGCCCTCCAGTAACAAGTCAAGCGGGGACAACTCCACCAGATATGGAGGAGAGAACCCACTTCCCCACACCCTCTCCAACAAGTGTTGGTCGTGCCGGGGAACATCTTGCTCAATCTTAATGGTGTCAAATACCATCGGCTAGTAAGCTTAAGGTGAATTTCTTGTACTTTTGCCGAAACCGAGGAACACTTAATGAGCTTAAATGCTCTTAACCACGTTTCAGGATCAATGTCTTGGTTCAGTTCCCGGTGCCATGAGGTTGTGTATGATGGGAGGGAGGCTGTGGAGGGAGCAGCAATGAGTTTATATAATTTGGAAATCAAGTGGTTAGGGTAACTAGTTTGTGTGCAAAGTTTCTCGAAGTGTGTAAGGGTTCTCCCGAAGTCTGGTCTGTGTTTGTGGTGTGAGATATAGTGGATCAGTTGGTTATAATGGAGCCATGAGGAGAAAATTCCCCCATGTGTCTCCGCTAAAGTCTGTTGTGTTTTCAGCCCACCCTCCTCAGAAATGAAACTGATAGAACCGGTCCTGAGAGGGTATGGGGTCAATATTTTATTTTTCAGCTTATGGTAAGGAAGATCAATGTTTTCTAGCAACGGAGAGAGCGGGCCTATTTTTGAAGAGATATGTGTCGTGGTAGATATAATTCTGTCCCATTCCGATAGAATATGTGCTGTAATGAGGTATTGTTGAATGTGTTTAGGTCTCTGTTGTGCCTGGGTCCAGGCCAGTGCCGCTACATTATTTACCTTAAGTATATCTCTATCTAACTGGAGCCATGTCTTATTCTCGGTGTTATGAGCCCATTCTGCTATGTGGCGGAGAGCTATTGCTTGTTTATAAGCTGAAAGATTCGGGATCCCTAACCCCCCGCTATCTCTAGGAAGGTATTGTGTTTTCTTTGGAACTCTGGGGTGGGTACCAGCCCATATAAATTGGTCTATTACCTTTTGTAATTGAGAGAGATAGTTGTCTGGGAGCTGTATGGGCAGTACTTGCATTAGATATAAAATCCGGGGAAGGATATTCATTTTTATCACCCCTATCCTGCCTAGCCAGGACAGGGGTTTGTTTCTCCAGGAGGATAAGTCTCGTGTTATATCAATTTTCAGGGGGCAGTAGTTAAATTTGAAGAGATCTTGGGTGTTGGATGTCAGTTGGACGCCCAGATACCTTAATGTACGTGGGGCCCAAGGGACTCCATAGGTGTCTTTAATGTCCTGTATGATTTTGTGGGAGGTATTGATGTTCAGTATTTCTGATTTTGATATGTTAAGTTTAAAGTTAGACACATTCCCGTAAGCCTCCAACTCTGCCAGTAACTCTGGCATGGAGCTTTCCGCCTTTGTCAGGGAGAACAAAATGTCATCCGCGTACAGCGCTTGTTTATGTTCTATGTGACCTATTCTGAGGCCCCTGATCTTGGTGTTGTTCCTAACCTTCTGGGCTAGAATTTCTATAGAGATGGCAAAAAGCAAGGGGGATAGTGGACAGCCCTGCCTAGTTCCGTTGTTTATGAGAAAAGGCTCTGATAGGGTGTTATTCACTCTTATCTTCGCATTGGGATTGGAGTACAAAGCGAAGGTCATATGTAGGAAAGATTCCGGGATTCCCATCTCAGTCATAGCCCGATGCAGAAAAGACCAGCAAACCCTATCGAAGGCCTTCTCCGCGTCAGACGAGAAGAGGACCATAGGTGTGCCTGAGGCCTTAGCAAAATTAATGAGATGAATGGTCTTGATGACATTGTCTCTGGCTTCCCGACCCGGAATAAATCCGGATTGATCGCAGGATATCAGATTGGGGAGATATTTGTTTAATCTGGTGGATAAAATTTTAGCTAGGATTTTCATGTCAGTGTTGATGAGAGAGATGGGACGGAAGTTTTCAGGACGAGTCTCAGGTTTACCTGGTTTGGGGAGAACGGTGATATGGGCCTCTAATAGATTTTTAGATAGAGAGGGATTACTTCTTAAATCATTAAATAGTTTTAATAGGTGGGGGGACAGAACTTCCGATAGTTTCTTGTAATAGCTCATTGTATAACCATCTGGGCCTGGGCTTTTCCCTGATGGGGAATCTTTGATTGCCTGTAGTATTTCTTCAAGTGTGATGGGTGATTCTAAGTGTGTTTTCCCTTCATCGTTTAAGGTGGGCAAGTCCAGTCCCTGAAAGTAGCTGTCAAGGTGGTCAATATGCTCTGAGGGGGGAGCCTCTCCCTGTGTTTGAGCCCCAGATTGTTGAATGTTATAAAGTTTGCTGTAGTTGTGTCTAAATGTGGACGCTATGTTTTTGTTGCTTTTTATTAAATGACCCTCCGAGGATTGGAGGCTGTGAATATAAGAGGATAACTGTTTTCTCCTCAAGCATCTAGCCAAGACCTTGCCTGGTTTGTCCCCTCCCTCATAGTAGTGTTGCCTCAGGTGGAGAGCGTTACGCTGGTGTATTGTTATCAGATGCGCCTTTAACTCTGCTCTAGCTTTAAACAAGTCGTCTCTAAGGGTGTTACTAGCAGTGTTGCGTTTATGAGCAGCTTCTAGAGTTCCTACTCTATTCAAAAGATTTGTGTGCTTCTCTCTAACTTGCCTAATAATCTTAGCTTTACGCTTGATGAATATACCCCTCATGACGGATTTATGGGCTTCCCATTCGCATTGAAGCGAAGCTGTCGAGTTGCCATTAAGCAAAAAGTACTCCACAACCTCCTTTTTCAGGTCTGCAAGCGCAATGGGGTCTTCTAAGAGGGTATCGTCCAGTCTCCAAATTTTGGATGTTATAGGAAGGTCAGGCCACTGAACTGAACAAGTGACTGGTGCATGATCAGTCCAGGTTATTTGGCCAATCTCACATTGGGTAGTCAATGATAAGCCGTCGGCGTCAGTGAAGATATGATCTATCCTAGTGTAGCAATTGTGAGGGGGTGAATAGTAAGAGTAGTCTCTGGTTTGTGGATGTAAGGTCCTCCATGTGTCATGCAGGTGTAGATTGTGAAATAGTTGCTTTATTGTTTTCAATTTGGACCTAGGGACAGATGAGACTCCTCTAGAGGAGTCCAGCCCTGGATCAAAGGCCAGGTTGAAGTCCCCCCCCCCAGGAATAAAGTCCCCTTGACCTTGTCTAAGATCAAGTTTGAGATCTTTCTAAAAAAGGTGGTGTGATCCTGGTTTGGGGCGTAGATGTTCAGCAATGATAGTTGTTGGCCGTATAGTTGACCTATCATAAGAATATAGCGTCCCTCGGGGTCTTTATCAATGTGTGCAACCTGGAAGGGGAGGGATCTATGGACCAGGACACCCACCCCTCCCTTCTTATGGGGTCCTGAAGCAAAACTGGTGATGGGATACTGTGGGGTATTCCATTTAGGTTCCTTACCTTTCTGAAAGTGAGTTTCCTGAACCATAAGGATCTGGCTCCCTAATCTAGAGAACTCCCTACATGCTATAGACCGTTTACCAGGACTGTTAAGGCCTTTGACATTGATAGTAGTAATTAACAGGTTATGTTCTTGAAATCTGCTCAGTTTACCCGCCATGGTTGGGTTCCGTGCTAGTGGGGGGGGGAGGGGAGAAAAAAAAAAAAAAGGGGGGGGAAGGATTAAGGTGATAAGGGGTATGTAGGTAAGTGATGAGGAGGAAGATTTAGATGAGATAGAGCACTCAGAGGTCACAAGAAAGTGGGGGGGTCAGAGGGTGAGAAAAAGAAAGAAAAAAGAAAAAAAAAAAAGAAAGAAGTGAAGAAGAAGAACACTTGTTAAGAGTACGAGGAAGAAAATAGAAAGTAAAGACACCTGGAGGGGGTATCTCTCTGTCCGGCTTGTAAAGGGATAGGGTTGATTAATCGTTGGTTCCAAAAGGCATGTCACTTATAGTAATTTGAAAGGGGGAGGATGATAGACGAGGTTGGAAGGGGAAGGGAGGTAGGGGAAAGGGAGGGAGGGCAAAGAATGTAGGGGAAAGAAGGGGGAGATTAAGAACAGAAGGAAATGGGTGGTGTTAAGGGAGGGGAGAGTAGAGTGGAGGAGGGCAGAAATCGCCCCTTTCTTCTGTCTCATGTAGGCAGGATTAAAATCTAGTCCACTGTTCCCCCCCCATACTAAGCAGATCAGGCCCTGGAGGGGTCTGGGATGCTCTCAACAAACAAAACTGGTTATACATGTATACAAACAACATTTCAACTGTCATAATAGAATGTAGGAATCTAGGTTACTGCTAATCAATTTTAATAAGACATTTCGAATAGGCTGGAGCAGTATTGAGCTCCCATTCTTGTATGTTTCTTTTCTAGGTTCGAGGAAATAGGGGAGGTGGATAGGAGAGGAAGGGAGAGGGGATGAAGGGAGTAATTGGGAGGGAAAATGGGATGGGGGGGGGAGGGATGAAAGGGTAGGGGGGAGAGGGGAGGAGGGAGGAAGGGAGAGAGGAGTTTGGAAAGACCTATTTAACTATCTGGGTCATGCTTACAATAAATCACATCCTACCTCTCAACCCCAATGTGGAGTGGTGTAGGCCTCAGAGAGGTCCAAAAAACCATAACAGATGTAACCATTTGAACATATATAAAGATCAAACATTAAGAACAATATTACCAACACTGCTGTTGAGGGAACAGAGTCAAGAACATATTAAATACATAACAAAAAGCTTTAGTGGCACAGCAAATAGTTCTTAGTGCAAAAAAGGATACATGTTCACTTGCAGGGAGGGCCCCGCATTGTCCTGCGAGGGTGTCCAGAAACATAAACTTTGAAGCTCAGGCTTCACTGACAGGCAGGAGTGTGGAGGCAAGTTCAGTCACTTTAAACTTTATGATTTTTCTATTTCTCCAACTTTCTTCTATTTCTTTTCTTCTTATGTTTTCCCCTGTTCCCAGTTTCTTCCAATATCACTGGGTGGTGAATTCTCGTGCAGAGGAGGTCGGTGGTAATAGGGGGAGTTGTCATAGAGTTCAAAAGAGCCTCTTAATTTGATGCAGTCTCATTTATAGAAGCTTGACGAGGTCCATGGTTTTCTGGTAAGCAGGGGGCTGGCCCGCTGACCTCTTTTAGAACAAATGGAAATGAGAAGTCTTTGCAAAAGGAGTCAGGGTCGTCCCCGGGTCTAAAGGTAGCTGATTTATTGTTGTAGGAGACTATGAGGGATACAGGAAAGCCCCATCTATACTGGATTTTGTGTCTCCTTAATGCTGTGGTAAGGGGGGCCATTTCTCTCCTTTTTTGTAAAGTAGCTTGAGAGAGGTCAGCAAATAAAGAGATTTCCTCTCCTGCGTGATAGATTGGATGTTTGGCCCTTCTTTGTCTTTGTATCGCAGGAATTTGACTATGATGTCCCTTGGTGGTGCCTTTGGGGGTGGTTTAGGTCTGATAGCTCTGTGAGCTCTCTCAATAGGGATGTCATCTGCAGCTGGATAATCTTTTATGATTTTAAATAATGCTTGTAAGTAGCCCTCTATGGCAGGGGGGAAAACAGTCTCTGAGACTCCTCTTATACGCAGGTTACTGCGTCGGCACCTATTTTCTAGGTCTTCTAGTTTGTCCGCCAGGGTGTTGATCTGGTGGGATTGTTCAGTTAGTTGTGTAGTATTCGTCTGAACATTTTTTTCTGTAAATGCTTGTTTTTCTTCCAAGGTGACTACCCTCTGATCAAGTGCCCCTATGTCCCTGTGGAGGTCTCCAAACAGGCTTCTCATCTCCTGCATGACTTCCTTGATATCCTCTTTTGAGGAAAGATGTGTAATGTCCTTTTTTGTTAGGTACATGTCTGTGGGATTCTCCTCTGATTGCATTTGTAGGGGCCCAGGTATGGGAGAGGGTGGCTTATCTGCTGTAGCAGTTTGTATGTGGGTCTACACAGGTTTGAGGTAGTGGTTTAGGGTTTTATTTGCAGCAGGTTTATCTGTTTTATTATTCTTTTTGCAAGGCATCACATTGGTAACAGGGAGCAGTCAGTTCAGGCAGCAAACCAATCAATATCTTTTTTGCAAAAGCAGACAGCTGCAGACCTCTGTTTTAATTTTAGATTGTAAATATATGAGAGGCTGTGGGATAGTATCGTTCTAGGATTGCTGTAGGGGGAATGAGGGTGTCCGGTGGCACTGTATGTGATGCAGATGAAAGTTGTACCCCTGGTCTAGAGTTGTGGGTTCTTGGTAGTGAGGGGGGTAGTTAGCTTAGGTTGCCGGAATAATATAAGTCCCCAAGGTTAGATTACTTATTTTAAGTGTGAGTTCAAGGATCCCCCTGTCTCAGTATGTAAACTTCTCACTATCTCACCCCGAGCCTATTGTTGCTATGTCTGGGAGAACGAGTCCCCGGTCTGGTGATGCGGGCCCCCGGTGGGATTTCGCTGCTAGGGTACTCACCGCTGTGTCTCAGGTTATCTCCAGGGCTTTCCTGGCCCGTACCGTCTTGTGGGCGAGCGGAGGAGAAGTGATTGCAGGCGGCCACGTGGGAGCAAGATGGCGACCGGGAGATCCGCGGCTAGTTCAGCATGCCCCAATTTGAAGTGAGTTGTCCACCGCCCGGTGTTGAAGGCTTTTCACAATCTTGAGGTGGTCCAGGCAGATGGGGAGTTTGGGGTATGTGCTGGCGGGGGGATCCAATAAGTTTTGGCTGATATCGTGTGGGAGCCGTCCGCAGTTAGTTCCTCATACCTCCGGCACTGATAAATTTCTATCACCTTTATATTTGGTTAGATAGCAGCATTGAAAGGGTTGGGGGAGCTTCAGGAAATCCAACGGAGGGGATAGGGGGGAATTTAGAAGCCATTACATGCCTTTGGAGCTGTTTTTGCCGGGAAGGGAGATAGGAGCTCTAGCAAAATGCAGCCATCGTCCAGCGTGGCTAAGCTCCGCCCCGAGACTTTGAATTTTTATGAATAAATAAATGAATAGGTAATGACTAATTAGTGACTGTCCTCATAGATTTTAATATGTTGACATGACCATACTTCAGACTGTCAAATTAAGTAAGATCAATATATAGCTTTAAGTCACTAATTTTATTCATGCCATAGGGTTGCCCTGTTTTTAAAGTGTAGATCCAATAGATCTCACGTTAACTTAACGCTGCAAACCTGTCTCCACCCCTAAGGCCTAGGGTAACACATTCTATACCTTGAAAGCTGAAAGCCTTAAGCTGTGTTCCATGTTTCTCAAAATGTTTTGCCACTGGAGTTTTCGGTACTTTAGCATCCAAGGACAGTATTCCCTAATCCGGTCCTTTAAAAGTCTGGCGGTAAGACCTACATATTGCATTTTGCAAATGTTGCAAGTTATTACATACACCACAAAAGAGAGGGACTGCGTTGGGGCAAAATTTGCCCCGTCGTATGCCAACCTTTATCTGTCAGATTATGAGGAGAAAGCGAATTTTGGTTCAAATAATCCCTACAGACGAAGAGGCATATTTAAGAAATGTCTTGCGGACCTGATCTGACAGTGCGGATCAGGTCCCCAAGACATCGCTGAATGCGGAGATCAATACGCTCTCCACATTTAATATTGCACCAGCAGCTCACAAGAGCTGCTGGTGCAACGCCGCCCCCTGCAGACTCGCGGCCAATGGGCCACCAGCAGGGGGTGTCAATCAACCCGATCGTACTCAATCGGGTTGAATTGTTGCGATTCTTTGTGACCACTGCTTCATAACTGCTGTTTCTGGGATTCTGAAGACTCACCAGAAGCACGGGCTGTCAAGCTCCTTTTGGAGCTTGATAGATAGGCCCCAAAGTATTCAATTTTACACACGTTATATTGATGATATGTTTTTGTTCTGGAAGTGTGACAATGACAGTCTGGATGACTTTGT
Source organism: Bombina bombina (assembly GCF_027579735.1). NCBI lineage: Eukaryota > Metazoa > Chordata > Amphibia > Anura > Bombinatoridae > Bombina > Bombina bombina. Next base: position 1,320,255,043 of record NC_069500.1, read on the forward strand.
ACGACATCTAAATGACAATAGAGGAAATTTGAAATTCACGTTCAGTTCCTCAAAAGATTCTATTCCTTATTCGGATGTCAGACTTGGTCATGCAGACAACCTGGCTGTATCTGAGGTTTATAGCAAAGAAATCTCTGGGAATACAATTCTTAGGGCAGACTCTTCTCATCCTTACCACCTAAAAAAAGGAATACCAAAAGGACAATACATAAGGCTGAGAAGAAACTGCACTACACTTGACAAATATTGGGAACATGCTGATCTGCTAACAGCAAGATTACGGTGCTCGGACAAAATTCCGACGAACAAAATGCCGAAGCACATTCGTCCGTCAGACATATGTCCGATATACACTGCTTCCGACTGCACGCCGAACAGCACAATCACGTAATTGCATAATTGTCATCAGTAAAAAAGCGGAAAATTTAAATATATATTGTGGCTACTGAGGTAAAAAAAACAACACAAACACTTAAATAAATAAATTTAAAAATAACATCAAATTAAAAAAATGAAGTTCATAAAGACGTGTAAAGGAAGAAGAAAAATGTTATATGAAGGATATGCATACATTGTAGACAAAAAAAAAGAAAATGTAACATATTGGAGATGTGAAAAAAAAGGTTTTTGTGGAGGAAGGCTAAAAACCATTAATTATATAATTGAAAAAGATGCATCAAATCATTCACATCCACCTAATGCAGCAAGAATTTTATCTATGAAAACAATTGAAAAAATAAAAGAAGTTGCTAAAAATTCAGAAGAAGTAACATCAAGCATAATACAAAATTGCACATCTAATTTCCCCCTTGAAGCAGCAGGAGCTCTACCTAAAAAAGAAACTCTTGCCAGAATGGTACGTCGACATCGAACAACACCAAATGGAAACATTTTAAATGATGATTTAAGAAAAACAACCAGAGGAGAAAATGTTATCATGCACGAAAGTGAAAATTTAATCATTCTGTCTACTAAAAAAAATGTAGATCTTCTTTCAAAAAAACAACACTGGCTCTGTGACGGAACATTTGACTCAGCTCCTTTAGGTTTTCAGTTGTATACAATACATGTTTTAATAGAAGATAACCATACCATACCATTAGTATACTGCATATCAAAAAATAAAAATCAGGAAACTTATAATTTAATTTTTAGTATTATAAAAGAAAAAAATCCAGATATCAATCCTATATCAATTACTGTAGATTTTGAAAGAGCAGCAATAAATTGCATGACAAATTTTTTACAAAATACAATAATTTATGGATGCTTTTTCCATTTTTCCCAATGCCTGTGGAGAAAAATACAATCTTTGGGCTTAAAAATATGGTATAATAATGAAAAAAATGCTCTGATCATAAAATGCTTAGAAGCATTAGCATTTGTGCCAGTGGAAGATGTAGTTGAAACATTTAATGACTTTGTAAAATCAATAGAAAAACAAAACAGTAACATTTTATCTGAATTTTTAAATTATTTTGAAAAAACCTGGATTGGCGAACTACAACAAGGTACAAGAAGAAAACCTACTTTCGATATTACGATGTGGAACACTTTTGAAAGAACAAAACTAGGGTTACCTAGAACAAACAACTCTCTAGAAGGATGGCACAGAGCATTTGACCAACTAATGTCTATAACCCACCCAAGCATTTGCAGACTAGTTTCAAAAATAAGAAAAGAACAAGCAGAATGGGAGTTAACAATTGAAAAAATTGATTCTGGAGTTGAAAATATGAAATCATAAACAACAGGATAATGAAAGTTTTAGAAAAATACAGTGAATACTCAAGATTAGACTTTTTAAAGGCAATAGCACATAATATATAAGATTTACTTAAATAAATCAAGATACATTCGGCCGAGGGCAGATACGATCCAAAATTTTCTGTTACAATCAGTGACTCGGGCGCCGCAACCGCCTCTGGGAACCTATCCATGGGTCCCTACCCTCACGATGTACTTTTAACACATAATATAATTATTATAATTATAATATTATATATTATAATTAATATGTTATATATAAGTTGATTTAATTGTCTTTTGTCAGTCCACTATTAAAAATGTTATAAATGTTATATATAAGTTGATTTAATTGTCTTTTGTCAGTCCACTATTAAAAATGTTATAAAACCGTGATTTTATTACAAGACCAGAGACTCATATTTTGCATTCTCTCTCTTTACTACTTAAATGCAGTTATTCAAAGTATAGATGAAAATACAACAAACTGTCAAATTTAAAAAGTAGACAGTAAAAAACAAATAATACATCAATGACCAATCAGAATAGAGAACTGATTAAACTAAAATGACATAACCAATCAAATTGCTAATAAGACCTATAAACTGTCCACAATACAGCAATACATCCTCTTTCTTTTACTGCTTCAGAAAGATAAGTATTGCTATATTGTTTATTGTTAATAAAAAATTATTATTATTGTTTTTTGCTCATATCGTTTTTATATATTGTTTATCCCTTCATTATTAGTTGCAGTTACTTCTTTTTTGGTTTAACTTTTTTATTTCCTTTCAGCTTACTTATTATTTTTCTTTTCTTTTGTACTCCCATTGTTGTTTCCTCATTCCGGTTTTCAACTTTGCCTACTTCAGCCGATTACGAAGCATCCTTTGCTTGTAATCGGCTTCTTTTCCCCGGCTGCGTTATGCAGCACTGTTCCGTCGTCCATGTTGAGTGTGGAACCGGCTTCAGTGCGCATGCGCAGCCTGTCCTCACTTACTACGCAGTTGCTTTTTCAAGTTCGTCCGACTAACAGCTGTTTCAGTCGGGTGATAGCAACATTGTTGCTTTACGGCTGTTCTTTTAATAAGACATATTTTTGCTGTTTAGTTCCTTGTTCTCTGTCTCCATCTTTTGGCCATAATTTAGTATAACTCTTGTTAATTATAAGTTATTTAAATTTATCTTTTGACTTTTGTTCACATCTTTTGGGGTCAATATATTTTAATTTATATTGTTAAATTTATTGGATAAGATTTTTATTAGCTTATTTTAATAAATTTATTAATTTATTTATTTAAGTTTATTTAATTATTTATATATCCTTTAATTATGTCTCAATCTTCAGATTTGAACCCTCTTAATTCAGAAAGTGTTCAAAAGATGATTGATACATCAATGAATTCTATGTTACAAAAAATTTCTTTATTAATTGATAAATCATCTAAAAAGACTTTAAAAAGGAAAAGGCCCATTTCAAGTGGCATTAAAACTAGTAAAAAATTATTAAAGAAATCTCGCCAGATTGTCTCTGGTTCTGTTGTTCCTGACAGGCAAGGAAGAAAAACCCCTGTAACTCCCTCTACTCCCAAGAGGTTACTTATGGGAGAGGCTTTGGCCAATTATGAAGAATCTGAGATTTCTGATACTGAAGTTAATTCCGACTCATCTTTGGATGCTAATAAATCTGAAAATTTTATTTCTAATTCTTCAGATAATTCTTCGGCCTCTCCGAAGATTAAAAAACTCAAAAAAGTTTTTAAAAAATCTAAACATTTGGATTCTTCAAAGGTTGAATTTTTTGATTGCCTAGGAAATCCTAGGTTTAATGCAGATGATCTGCACCACCCTAGATCTGCGGAGTGGTGCCCTTCATCTGATATTGCGGAATTCATTGATTACCAGATAAGACAACCATTAAAGAGAGATTCTAGAAATAAGATGAGGGCGGAATGCCCCAGACCAATTCTTCCTAACAACGCTTGTATTACACCTGAAGTAGATCCAAAAATTTTAAAATTCATAGGGTCTCCAGGTTTTAAGTTAAAGAAGGGCATGGACCGTGCTTGGAAAATTTGTCAAGACAAAATGCTTGATACTATTGGTCCTTTAGCAAAGTTATTTGACTTATCTGAACAAGCGGTATATGATAATTCATTGCTTGATCCGGTCATAGTCAGAGAATGGCTGCAGAGGATGCTCAGTTTTCTGGGTAACGCCAACTCTGCTATGTATACCGAACGCAGACGAAATATTCTTAGACGTATTGACCCCAAGGTGTGTGATTTCGCCATTAATGAAATAAATTCAGATACTAATGGCCTTTTATTTGGAGACACATTTATAAAGGAACTTAACAGTTATGTTAATACCTTCTCTAATTTGAATAAAGTTCGTACTTCTATGAAAAAGATTTTTCATCAGGAACGTTTTTCTGAACAGGCTGGGAAAGGTAGAGGCCGCTTTCCCGGCCGTGCCTCTTATCCAAACAGGTCTCAATTTATCAACCAGCAATTTCATTCTCAAAGATTGTATCAAAATCCAATCTCCTCAAATTTCTTCCCATCCAGAGGGAGATTTTGGAATCCTAGACTCCAGCGCTCGAGGCAAAGATCTCGCCCATCTCAAGGTAAATTTTTATTTCCCTCTTTCTCAGAATTCTTTCCAAAACTTAGTAGGAGGCAGATTGTCTCTTTTTGCTCAAAATTGGAAATTAATAACTTCAGATCAATGGGTTCTTCAGACGGTTTCAGGTCTTTTTATAGATTTTATTTCTCCCCCACTTCAAAAATCCCTTCCATTTCCAATAAAATTTTCTGTTTCAGACAAAATTTTAGTTCAAAAAGAAATTTTAAATCTCATAGAAAAACAAGCAATAGAACCAGCTTCAGATCCTCAAAATTGCTTCTACAGCAATCTTTTTCTAGTAAAAAAGAAAAATGGTCAATTTCGCCCTGTTATAAATTTAAGAACTCTGAATGCCTTCGTGGTTTATCAACATTTCAAAATGGAAGGTATTCATCTTCTCAGAGATTGTCTTCTAGACAACGATTTTTTAGTCAGACTAGATCTAAAAGATGCCTATCTCACGATTCCAGTAACTTTAGTTCACAGGAAATTTCTTACTTTCAAGTGGGAAGGAAAAATCTGGAGTTTCACTTGCATGCCTTTCGGATTATCTTCAGCCCCTTGGATTTTCACCAAATTGATGAAACCTATAATTACTTGGCTTCGTCTTCGCGGTGTTCGTCTTATTATCTATCTAGACGATATTTTGATTATGAATCAAGATTCAGTTGTTTTGACTTGTCAACTCAATTTAACTATTTATATTTTAGAAAATTTAGGTTTCTTAGTCAACAAAGAGAAATCTGTTCTTTCTCCAACCAAATCTCTAACCTTTTTGGGTTTTCAAATAGATACATTGAAATCTACCTTAAGTCTTCCCAGAGAGAAAATTGTGAATATCAAAAAAGAGATTTCAAAAACTCTTTCTTTGTCTTTAGTTCCCATCAGGACTATAGCCAGAATAGTTGGGTTACTTTCATCCTCTATTCAGGCTATTTTCCCTGCTCCTCTTCATTACAGGGAACTTCAACGTTTAAAAATTTTTCATCTTCAGAAAGGTCTGTCATATTCTCATTTGATTCCTCTTTCTTCAGAAGCCAAAGAAGAACTTTCATGGTGGTTATCCCATATAGAAGCTTGGAACGGGAGAGCCATTTTTGGGAAATCTCCGGATTTAATCATAGAATCCGATGCCAGTCGTTCGGGCTGGGGAGCTCGTTGTGGCCCTTCAATCACAGGAGGAAAATGGTCTTCAAGGGAAAAACTTTTTCATATCAATTGCTTAGAACTTTTGGCAGGCTCTTTTGCAGTCAAAAGTTTTGTAAAAGATTCTTTGCCAGTGTCAATTTTACTCAGAATGGACAATATTTCTGCAGTCCGTTATTTGAATCGTTTAGGTGGTACAAAATCAAGAGATTTGTCGATTATTACGAAAGAATTCATTCATCTTTGCTTGGACAGAAATATTTCTGTCAAAGCGGAATATATTCCAGGATTATCCAATGTCGCAGCGGATTGGGGTTCTCGTTATCTGACAGATTCCAGCGATTGGAAACTTCATTATCAAGTTTTTCATTCGCTTCAATCTCTCAGGGGTCCCTTTTCGATGGATCTGTTTGCTTCGAGACTGAATCATCAGATTCATCCTTATTTCAGTTGGCGTCCAGATCCAGAAGCATTGGCGATAGATGCATTTCTCCATCCTTGGCCTCGTCAGACAGCTTATGCCTTTCCTCCTTTCTCAATGATTCAGAGAGTCATTTCAGTAGTCCGTCGGGATCTTCTTTCAATTCTTCTCATCACTCCTCTTTGGCCATCTCAACCTTGGTACCCATCTCTTCTAGAATTGTCTGTCAACCATCCTCTTCTTCTTCCCGTTTTTCCTCTTCTGTTGTCAGATCCAGAAGGTCATCCTCACGATCTTATCATTCAAGGATCTCTTCGTCTTATAGCTTGGTCAATTTCGGGCAATCTTCATCATTCAAAGGTTTATCTCAACAAGCTCAAGAACTCCTCGGGGATTCTTTGGCCCCCGGGACCAAAAAATGCTATTTTTCCGCATGGACCAGATGGACTGGCTGGTGCATGGAAAGAAGTTTGGATCCCTTTTCAGTGGATATAAGTTGTATTATTAATTTCCTTACTTCTCTTTTCGAATCAGGATTAGCTTACAGAACCATCAATGTTTCTAGATCTGCAATTTCAGCCAAACATTCTTTTATTAATAATTTCCCTGTGGGTCAACATCCTTTAATTTGTAAATTAATGAAAGCAATTAAACTTAAAAGACCCCCAACTCCTAAATATTCTTCTTTTTGGGATGTTGATCTTATTTTTTCCCTCTTTAAATCTTGGCCTTCTAATGAATTCTTATCTTTAAAACAGCTTACTGCTAAATTGGCTACCCTTTTGTGTTTAATTTCTTTTCGTAGAGTCTCTGACGTCAGGGCTTTAGATTTTAATTCTAAACGTTTTACTCCTGAAGGTGTTACTTTCTTTATCTCTAAAAGAACTAAATCTTTTTCAACCTCAATTTTCTATCCTTACTTACCTTCTGAACCTCTTCTTTGTGTAGTAATATGTCTTAAAGAGTATGAACGCAGAACTTCTTCTTTCCGTTCTTCATCCTCTAATCAACTTTTGCTATCTTTCATGTCTCCTCATTATCCTGTCTCCTCTACTTCTATAGCCAGGTGGGTTAAATGGGTTATGAGTGAAGCAGGAATTGATATTTCTTTTTCCGCTCACTCTGTTAGAGGATCAGCCGCTTCCAAAGCATTTTTAAAAGCTGCTACCCTTCAACAAATTTTGGATGCAGCTGACTGGTCTTCTGATTCTATTTTTAAACAATTTTATTTTAAACCCATTGAACACGCCTCGCTTAATTTATTTTGTTAGTTGCTTTAAACTAGCAAAATATGAGTCTCTGGTCTTGTAATAAAATTGGGATTATCCTAAGTTATGAAGGTATAATCTAGATTTTATTAAAGACACAGAGACGATTATTTTCCCTCCTCAAATTTATTTTGTTATATTTATTCCCACCCTTGATTGGTTTGTATTATATTATTAACATGATTTATATATTTATTTCAGTTGCCAACCAATAATAAGGATATTCTCCTAAGTGGCTTTGTTCCTGCACATCTTCTGGAAAAGTCAGATCTTCAATCAAGTTTTTCTTATCTTCAACAGTTTTCCAGTTGTGTTTCTAACCTTCTAGACAAGTTGGATATTTCATCACGGAAGATTCTTCTCTTCAAACTTCTACTCTTCATGATTTTCGGTTTCCTGTTGGTTTGGAGTTATTCCTTCATGATGGACTTTTTGTTTCCTTCTTCAGTTTCAAAGAAAGAGGATGTATTGCTGTATTGTGGACAGTTTATAGGTCTTATTAGCAATTTGATTGGTTATGTCATTTTAGTTTAATCAGTTCTCTATTCTGATTGGTCATTGATGTATTATTTGTTTTTTACTGTCTACTTTTTAAATTTGACAGTTTGTTGTATTTTCATCTATACTTTGAATAACTGCATTTAAGTAGTAAAGAGAGAGAATGCAAAATAATCGTCTCTGTGTCTTTAATAAAATCTAGATTATACCTTCATAATTTAGGATAATCCCAATTTTTAAGCTTCATTCCCACCCAGCAGCCGGATAAATGTCTTTCGGAATATTGTCCGTCGGACAAATGTCCGTCGGAAAAGCGTCAGTCGGATAACAGTCTGGCCACGAAGATTACAAGAGAGAGGGTATGATCCAATGAGATTGAATGAAATGTCAGCTGAAGTTTCTAACATGAACGGAGAATTCCCTACTGAAAGATAACAGGAAGAAGAACAGAGTATTAAAAAAGCTGGCATTAATTTTATCACAACATACATAGACAGTATAGGGAAATCTGTAACATAATTAAAAAAAGATTGACCATACTGGAAAGGGATTTGGATCTGAAAAATATTTCCAAAGTGTGTCATTTTGTCTCAAAGAGATCAAAAACAATTGGTGATATGGTTCGGAGGAAAATCAAAAAGGAATTGGCTTACAGCAAAAAAAGGGATAATCAAAGTTCAAATGAGGTGCACAAACAGCCAGTTGTGAATGCAAGTAATCTTTTCTTTATTGCAAGTAAAATATTCGCTCCCTTCAGGGATACAGGATATGCAAGTATAGTAGTGAGTGGAGGTAACTTCACTCTAGTGACTGTCTGCTGACATGTTTCGGCAATGAAGCCGTAATCGTAGCTACAGTCTCAGGTGTACACCAGTCTAATAAACCTGTTCCTGGTACCTGATTGCTTTAAAAATATAATTAAAACCACACCTAGAGTGAAGTTAACCCCCACTCTCTTTAAACATAAGACATAATGGAATAACAATTGTCCATTGCTTATTGTGACATACACAGTTAGGAAATCTAAACTACATTGCATAAACAATCAATAAGTGAAAGAAATGTAAGTTTAAATAAACCTTATAACCTTTTTTAAAAAGACGCCAGTGGATAAATATCAACTGATACAATGTTAGTCACATTTGCAAGAATGATCAAAATAAAAAGCATACACTATGTATTAAGTGCCAATAAACCTTACATATATATAAAACCAATTAGATCTATATTTATACTGGCATATGTATAGGCCAAGCTCTTGCCTAGAATTCCACGAAATATATTTCCACATAGTGCAAAAGCTAATTATATCACACACTTTGAATGTATAGTGTTCAGGGTTCAAATACCCTGTATATAAGCAGGACTTAAACATTGGGCACACAGACCCAGAACCATAAAATCATTCCCAAAAATTAATTAGGTCAAATTCTGAATTTAGACCTTCCGGGACCCTGGTTCTGAGTCTGTGTAAAAAAACCTTATAACCTTTTTTAAAAAGACGCCAGTGGATAAATATCAACTGATACAATGTTAGTCACATTTGCAAGAATGATGAAAATAAAAAGCATACACTGTGTATACAGAGGTTGCACCAGTTTCCAGTGTGCTACATCTGCTATCCTCAGCGCACCGATCCTGGTTTGGCTGTTGCCGGTACACACATAGCACTATCGGGGAGAAAGAAGTTCCGTGTACTGGAAGTTTGCCCAGTGACGTCACACGCCATCGTAGGTGGATCGAGCAGAGGAGACCGGAGCGGTCAGTGAGAGTGTCAAGTGCCGGACCAGCTCCATGTGCACCTGGTTTGCACATACGGAGGGTCGTTTTTCCTGCTTCACCACAGGTCAGGCTTAGTGACACTGGACATTGCCAAACCAGGAGAGGGGTGAGAGAACTACTCGCTATTTAACAGTACCTTGCCAGTTGTCAGGAATGTAGTCATTTCCTTATCTCAGTCACTGTACCTTTAAGTGCCGGATTAACCCTCAGCTCTTCTCCTATAAAACAACAGACTGGCCAAGTACACATTGCTTGTTATTGAAACGTTTACCTCCCTCTGGTAGCTAGACGTAATTGCCACTCCGGATTCTATCCTCCTGTTTAACAGAACGTTAGCATCTGCAGTTTGCTGAAGCTTACAGCCGGATCTACACCAGATCACTCCGCGGTGATGTCACACGCCAACCACGGATCGTTACTGAGCTGCAGCTCTCTCCTTACCTCTCCGGTATTCTACTTGCTCGCTGGCTACTAACTTCAACCGGTTTTCAACTCCTCACCAACTAGGGGTAATCCCCCCATCCAGGTACTTCCATGCAAACTTGCTCCACTGCTGACACTATCCTGCTGGATATTCATGTTAAGTAATAATAACTCACTTGCTACAAACCAACCATATTTGTAAATACTTAGATAAATCTCAGCAGCTGAGGCTCCACACTCACACTATGATTTCTTGTTTGAATATTTAGTGAACCTAACAGTTCCTGACAGACCTGACAGAATAACAAGCCTAAAACTACAATGGACCCAGCTGAGATCACTGCTCATATGCAGACTTTAAGTCAAAGGGTTGATCTACTTACAGAGGGGTTAACCTCACTCAAAGCTGAAAACGATGCCCTTAAAGCTTATATTAAGGATTATATTGAACCTAAAGTACATACATCTGAACCCCAAATAAGCTTACCAGAGAAGTTTTCTGGGGACAGGTCCCAGTTTAGAGACTTTAAAAATGCATGCCTTTTACTTTTCACACTTAGGCCCCAATCATACCCCAATGATAGGATACGAGTATTAACTGTCATTTCTTATCTAAGAGGGGAGCCCCGTACATGGGCCAATACTTTTTTTGAAACGAATGAAGCCATACTTAATTCATTGGATGGTTTCTTTTCAGCTATGGGTCAGTTGTATGAAGATCCATTTAAGCAACAAACTGCTGAGACAGCACTTAGGGCATTAAAACAAAAGAAACAAATTGTAGAGGAAAACATCACCGATTTTAAAAGATGGGCAAAAGATTCCCAGTGGAATGATGTATCTCTTAAAAATCAGTTTAGACTCGGCCTCTCAGACCCTATCAAGGATGAGTTGTCCCGCTTAGAGCTACCTCCCACTTTAGAAGGCCTTATCAATCTCAGTATCACAATAGACAGACGCCTTAGAGAGCGAATGCATGAAAAATCCTACCAGGACACACATTACAAAAAACACAGTACAACCACTTCACCTCATGCTCCTAGTAAGGCAGTAGCAGAACCCATGGATATAGGATTCTTAAAGGGGCCTTTGACTACCCAAGAGAAAAACAGAAGAAGGGAGAACAATCTCTGTTTATACTGTGCCTCTGATGAGCATACCGTGAGGGACTGTCCTTCTCTGCAAAGACAATGAAAGGGTAAGATGGATTCAACCATATCCTGTTGTAATACCTATGATTCGACAACTGCATACTGTAAACTCACTCTTTTATTACAGTGGGATCTCCAACGAGTCAACGTCCCAGCACTTATTGACTCTGGTGCAACAGCCTTTTATGTTGATAAAGAATTCACAAATAAAAATAAAATACCACTTGTGCAGAAAAAGTCTCCCATTCTTTTGCGTGGTATAGACGGTAAGGTTATTACATCAGGGCCGGTTGAATACCAAACCATACCTCTATTGGTTACCACAAGTGACTATCATAGAGAATACATCTCTTTTGATGTCATAACTTCACCAGTTTCTCCTATAATTCTAGGGTTAACTTGGTTAAGCCTGCACAACCCTCACATCTCATGGGCCACCCTGTCTCTCACATTTAACTCAGAATACTGCTCCACTACATGTTTTCCTATAAACATTCTTCTTACCTCACAGACTATACCAGAAATCCAGATCCCCACTGAATATAGGGATTTCTCTGATTTATTCAATAAAACTGAATCTGAGAACTTGCCTCCGCACAGGAAGTATGACTGCCCTATAGACATACTTCCTGGAGCTGAGATACCCTGTGGGCACATTTTTCCCCTTTCCAAAACAGAACTTGAACATTTAAAAACCTATCTTGAGGATAACCTCAGGAAGGGGTTTATACGCCCCTCTACATCGCCAGCGGGAGCCGGAATCTTTTTTGTGAAAAACAAAGACGGCTCCCTGAGGCCCATTATAGACTATAGACAACTAAATAAAATTACTGTAAAGAACAGGTATCCTTTGCCCCTAATTCCAGAGCTAATCGAGAGACTGAAAGGGGCAAAGTTCTTTATGAAGTTGGACCTTAGGGGGGCGTATAATCTGATCAGAGTAAGAAGCGGAGATGAGTGGCTGACGGCGTTCTGGACCCGATACGGCCACTATGAATACACCGTTATGCCGTTCGGGCTCTGTAACGCCCCAGCCACCTTCCAACACTTAATAAATGATCTATTTAGAGACATTCTGGATATCTTCATTGTCATATATCTTGACGATATATTGATATACTCCAAGACACTTACCGAACACGTCTTACATGTCAGACAAGTCCTCTCTAGATTAAGAGATAACCACCTTTACCTCAAGCCTGAAAAATGTATATTTAATACACAGAATATAGCTTTTCTCGGCTATATCATCACCTCTTCTGGAATCCATATGGAAGAGACAAAGATACAAACCATCAAAGATTGGCCTACCCCTAGATCGAGAAAAGAGGTTTAACAATTTCTGGGTTTTGCGAACTTTTCTCGCAAGTTTATAAAAAACTTCTCTAAACTTGCCAAACCTCTAACCACTTTAACAAAAACTACAGTGCCATTCGTCTGGAACCAAGAGTCACAAAAAGCGTTTGATTTTCTGAAGGTACAATTCACAACCGCACTGATACTCAGGTTCCCTAACCCTGAATACCAATATGTTTTGGAGGTTGATGCCTCAGATGTCGCCTGTCAGGATATTGCAATAGAGCATATTCCTTTAAGGATTTTGTACCAATCACATGCATATGCCCCTTACAAAACACCTGCACACCTCTCATTCAGTGCTTAGTATTTTGTTTGACTCCATAGTAGTTACACCTTTCTAAGCTCCTGAACTTCGTGGGTTATCTCAAACTCAAGTGACCAAGTCTTACTTTTGTCTGCTATTGCAAAGGAAATTCTACTACTTTTCTGCTGTTACCTCAGTGCGGCTTCTCTGGGAAATACCACATACTCCATTTCCTACTGCACCCCAGTTTACGGATGATTTCAGCTAAGCTACTAATAAGACCAAGTAACATTGTTATCCTCTGCTGTTCCTACCTGTTATACCATCGTGAGTTGTGAACTGTTTTCTTTCCTGCCGCAAGTAATTGTTCTCACCTTTCTTTCACTCCCTGCAATTGGAATCATCACGGCAATCCGCCGTCTCCTCTACTCTGACGTCAGACGCCACTGAAGCTGAGCGCTTGTCAGACTGCATCGCTACTCTCTCTGCAGTTCCCCGCATACTGAGGAGGATTTCTCTTCCACCGGACTTCAGGTAAATTCTTTATTGTTACCTGCAACCTAAAGCAACATTAATAAAGCTATGCTAAATTATAACTGTGAAATCTTCTATCAAGTTTTCTTTGATATTTGCTGTAGTATCTCCTTGTCTCCCTGATACCGGAAGTATCATTTTCTCATATTGTTTTACTCTCTATAAGAGTTTCTGCCATCCTCCCTGCTGGGAATTATTCATATAAAAACACCTTTCCAATTAGTTATTACTTCCAGAATAGTTATAACAAGTCAAAGGTGTGACACAAATATATTACTGAGTAATTCAATATCTCAGTTATATATAAGGTTATTACTGAACAGCAGCATTAGTTAATAAACTCTTTAGAACTGTTGTGCTGCATGACATAATACTAAGCCTTAAAAGAGAGTATATACAGCATGGAACAACCAGACCTACCCCAGGTTGTATATAATTTGTCCCAAAAGGTGGATCAGATGGGAAAAGCCATCTTAGATCTGCAAATTGAAAATCAAGTGTTAAGAGAACTAATCAAAGACTCTAAAGAGCAGTACAGCACATCTCCTGAACCACAAGTCTGTTTACCAGAAACATTTTCTGGTGATAGAAAACATTACAGGCAATTTAAAAATGCCTGTGGCCTTTTGTATAATTTAAAACCTAAAACATACCCTACTGACCGGGTGAAAGTTTTAACTACTATTTCTTACTTAAAGGCTGAACCACGAATATGGGCAGACCAGCTCTGTGAAATAAATTCACCTGTATTAAATTCACTCAGTGATTTTTTTCATGCTATGGATGAGCTTTATTCTGACACTGATATTCAGCTATCAGCAGAGACAAAAATGAGGCAATTGAAACAAGGCAAAAAAACAGTTGAAGACTATATAAGTGAATTTAAATTGTATGCGACAGATTCATCTTGGAGTTTAGTCTCTCTTAGGAATCAATTTAGACTTGGACTTTCAGACAACTTAAAAGATGAACTTGCACGCACAGAAATGCCAGACACTTTAGATGGGTTAATGAAATTAGCCACACAAATTGATCGCAGGTTGCGTGAAAGGAAGGCTGAGCGACAACACACTGAGGTACAGCAAAAACCACAACCCTTTACTAGATCTTCAGATCATAGTTCTACAACTGACCGAAGCACTCCAATGGAAATTGGCATGATAAGAGGACCGCTATCATCAGAAGAAAGAACATGACGTAGATTGCAGAGACTGTGCATGTATTGTGCCAACCCCAACCATACAGTTACAGACTGCCCGACTCTCCGCAAGAATAAAAAGAGTAAGTCTACATATCTATATAAGTCACACAATTCTGAGATAACCACTACTTACTGCAATCTGTCTCTTTCACTACAGTGGGACCTTAACAGACTGATGACCAATGCCATAATTGATTCTGGAGCCTTCGGCAACTTTATAGATGCTACTTACGTTGATATCAATAAAATTCCTGTTGTTAAAAAGTCTATACCTGTTTCTCTCAGAGTTATTGATGGTTCCACACTACATACTGGACCCATTACCCATCACACAGTCCCTCTTTTTACTACAACTGCATCAGGTCATACAGAAATTTTAACATTTGATATAATCCCATCACCTCATTTCCCTATTGTTTTAGGTCTTCAATGGTTGCAGCTGCATAATCCTTCTATCGATTGGAAAACTTTAGAACCTTCATTTATGTCATCGTATTGTAAAAATACATGTTTTCCTCACCAAGAAATTCTATATACTTCCAACAATACACTGAATTTGCCTACCTATTATAATGATTTCGAAGATGTCTTTAGTAAGGTTGAAGCTGAGACCTTACCACCTCACCGCGTATACGACTGTCCAATTGAATTAATACCAGGATCAATTCTACCAGTTGGACACTTGTATCCTTTGAACCAACCAGAACTTGCACATCTTAAAGAATATTTACAGGAAAATATACGTAAGGGATTTATAAGGCCCTCCACTTCTCCTACAGCTGCTGGTATGTTTTTCGTCACAAATAAAGACAAGACATTAAGACCCATCATAGATTACAGAGAATTAAACAAATGTACAGTGAAAAACCGTTATCCACTACCTCTCATACCTGAGTTGATCGAAAGACTGACTGAAGCTACCATTTTTTCAAAACTTGACCTCAGCGGCGCATACAATCTAATACGGATTCGTTAGGGCGACGAATGGCTCACTGCATTCAGGACCCGATACGGACTTTTTGAATATCTAGTGATGCCATTCGGCTTATGCAATGCCCCTGCCACGTTCCAGCATTTCATTAATGACATCTTTCGAGACTTGCTGGACGTGTGCATGGTGGTCTATCTTGATGATATTCTTATATACTCAGTCAACTTGGAAGAGCACATCAAACATGTCAGATGGGTCTTAGCACGTTTAAGAGTTCACAAATTGTATGCCAAACCGGAAAAATGCTCTTTCCATAATACTACAATATCATTCCTGGGTTATACTATTTCACCATCTGGTATACAAATGCAGACTGAAAAAATAGAGGCAGTAAAGGATTGGCCCACTCCCACAACCAGAAAAGAATTACAAAGATTTTTGGGATTTTCAAATTATTATCGAAAATTTATAAAGGATTTTTCTAAGGTTGTTCGTCCACTCACACAGCTTACTGGTTCTACAGTTCCGTTCAAATGGACTTCAACTCATACCAGCGTTTTCCAATTATTGAAGACATTATTCACTACTGCTCCAATTCTCAGATTTCCTAATGTTAACCTACAATATGTCCTTGAGGTTGATTCTTCCGATCATTCGATAGGAGCAGTTCTTTCACAACAGGACTCACCTACAGATCCGTTACATCCGATATCCTTCTTCTCTAAAACAATGTCTACAGCTGAGAAAAACTATGCTATCGGAGATAAGGAGTTGCTTGCTATTCGCAAGTCGCTTGAATTCTGGAGACATCTCTTAGAAGGAGCATCACATCCAATTCTAATCTTCACAGACCATAAAAATTTGCAATATTTGCAAAACAATAAGACTCTTTCAAGTAGACAGGTACGTTGGAGTTTATATTTTTCCAGGTTTGATTTCCAAATAATCTACAGACCTGCAAACAAGAATGGAAAGGCCGATGCCCTCTCACGACAAATCACAACTCAATGCGAAACTCAAAAACCAGACTGCATTATACCTACTGAACGTTTCATAGGGTTCACATCCATGTTTCTGAAGGAGGTCCGAAAATATACTGATCTATCACCCCCAAGCTTGTACAAAGACCTAACATGCAAAGATGGGTTATACTACTACAGGGATAAAATCTACATTCCCGAAGAACTCAGGATTCAACTATTAGAACTAAATCATGACTCACCTATGGCTGGTCATCCAGGTGTCAAACGTACTGTAGACTTACTCACAAGGAAATACTGGTGGCCTAATATGTTTCAAACAACTCACGATTATATAAAAACCTGTGCTATCTGCCAAGTTTCTAAAACGGAAAGGAAATCCCCATACGGCTTACTTATGCCTTTACCTACTTCCACAAAACCTTGGCAACAAGTTGCTTTGGATTTTATTGTTGAACTTCCACCATCCAAGACTCACACTACTATATTAGTTGTCATCGACACATTTACCAAAATGGCACATTTTCTACCGTTCCACAAATTACCCACTTCTTCTGAGACACCCACATTAATTCTGGATAATATCGTCAAGCTCCATGGTATACCCAAGACAATAATATCAGATAGAGGATCACAATTTACATCACACTTCTGGAAACGTTTATGTACTTCACTTAAAATTGATCACCACTATACAACTTCATATCACCCACAAGCTAATGGACAGGCTGAAAGACTTAATCAATGGTTGGATGAATACCTTCGTTGCTTCTGTTCTTATCAACAAAACAATTGGTCTTCTTACCTATCTACAGCTGAATTTGCATATAATAATCTAACTAACTCATCGACTAAACTCACACCGTTTTATGCCAACTATGGATTCCATCCCAGTTTTTATTCTGTTTCCTCCACTGCCTCTAGTTCACCTATAGTGGATGACTTATGCAATAACATTTTGGATAATTTCAGATTCATTAAGGAAAACATAGAAAAAGCACAAACATCACAAAAATATTACTACGACCTACGTCGAAGGAAACCTCCATCTTATAAAGTTGGAGACAGGGTATGGTTGTCAACCAAGAATTTGAGGATACAAGTTCCGTCTAGGAAGTTAACACAGAAATTCTGCGGACCCTTTCAAATTCAAAGAATTGTTAACGATAACGCTGTCACCCTTCAATTACCTCCTAACTTAAAAATCCACCCGACGTTCCATGTTTCTTTGATCAAACCCTATCTTCAAACTAGGAGTACTATACCAGTACTACCTCCAGTTTTGGACACCCACGATCCTGATGTCTATGAGGTTCAAACTATTTTGGATTCCAGATTCTGCAGAGGTGTCTTACAGTACTTAGTTCGTTGGAAGAACTGTTCTGCAGAGGAGGACAGTTGGGAGCCTTCGTTCAATCTTAACGCTCCTCGTTTGGTGGCTCAGTTTCATCGGAGATGTCCTGATCGTCCACGTCCACAAGCTGTGGGACAGCTTGCCTGAGGAGGGGGTCCTGTCAGGATATTGCAATAGAGCATATTCCTTTAAGGATTTTGTACCAATCACATGCATACGCCCCTTACAAAACACCTGCACACCTCTCATTCAGTGCTTAGTATTTTGTTTGACTCCATAGTAGTTACACCTTTCTAAGCTCCTGAACTTCGTGGGTTATCTCAAACTCAAGTGACCAAGTCTTACTTTTGTCTGCTATTGCAAAGGAAATTCTACTACTTTTCTGCTGTTACCTCAGTGCGGCTTCTCTGGGAAATACCACATACTCCATTTCCTACTGCACCCCAGTTTACGGATGATTTCAGCTAAGCTACTAATAAGACCAAGTTACATTGTTATCCTCTGCTGTTCCTACCTGTTATACCATCGTGAGTTGTGAACTGTTTTCTTTCCTGCCGCAAGTAATTGTTCTCACCTTTCTTTCACTCCCTGCAATTGGAATCATCACGGCAATCCGCCGTCTCCTCTACTCTGATGTCAGACGCCACTGAAGCTGAGCGCTTGTCAGACTGCATCGCTACTCTCTCTGCAGTTCCCCGCATACTGAGGAGGATTTCTCTTCCACCGGACTTCAGGTAAATTCTTTATTGTTACCTGCAACCTAAAGCTACGCTAAATTATAACTGTGAAATCTTCTATCAAGTTTTCTTTGATATTTGCTGTAGTATCTCCTTGTCTCCCTGATACCGGAAGTATCATTTTCTCATATTGTTTTACTCTCTATAAGAGTTTCTGCCATCCTCCCTGCTGGGAATTATTCATATAAAAACACCTTTCCAATTAGTTATTACTTCCAGAATAGTTATAACAAGTCAAAGGTGTGACACAAATATATTACTGAGTAATTCAATATCTCAGTTATATATAAGGTTATTACTGAACAGCAGCATTAGTTAATAAACTCTTTAGAACTGTTGTGCTGCATGACATCGCCGTTGGTGCTGTCCTCTCACAACGAGAAGCAATCAAACAGCCACTACATCCGGTAGCTTTTTTTTCTCAATCTCTAAACGCAGCCGAACAGAATTACCCTATCGGGGATAAAGAACTGCTCGCCATTAAGTTGTCCCTTGAATATTGGAGACATCTCCTAGAAGGTTCTACTCTGCCGGTATTGATCTATACGGATCACAGAAACTTGCAATACCTCAAAAGCACAAGAACTCTCTCCGCCAGACAAGTACGGTGGAATTTATTCCTCACAAGATTCAATTACCAAATAGTCTACCGCCCAGCAAGCAAAAACCAAAAAGCAGATGCTCTCTCTAGGTTACCCATTTTCGAACGCCATCGCACACCTGTCCAGAGCTTGATACCAGAAGAAAGATTTGTATTCTTTGTCTGTAACTTTAAGTCACAATTCCTGCAGGAACAAACAGCGGATCAAACAAAACCACTAACTCTTTTACAAAGAAAACATAATGGGTTATACTACCATCAGGATCTGTTATACATCCCTCCTGCCGGTAGGCAGATGGTATTACAGACTTCCCACGACTCCTTGTTAGCCAGACACCCAGGTTTTAAAAAAACTCTAGAACTCATAAGTAGATTGTACTGGTGGCCCACTATGTGTTCGGATATAAAGGACCACATCACGTCGTGTCATACATGCACAATTTCCAAGTCCACAAAACAAGCACCTTATGGGCTACTGCTACCACTTAATACTCCATCAAAACCATGGTCTGAAATTGCCATTGATTTTATAGTCGATCTACCAAAATCCAACAACAATAACACCATTCTGGTAGTAGTAGACCTATTCAGCAAGATGTCTCATTTTATTGCATACCATAAATTACCCACTGCTATGGAAACCATTCAATTGCTTATAAAACATGTATTCAAACTCCATGGTCTTCCTACTTCCATTCTCAATGACAGAGGAAGTCAATTCTCTAGTAGATTATGGACAGAGTTCTGTAGAATATTCAACATCAACAAAAAACTTACAACAGCCTATCATCCTCAAAGTAACGGACAGACAGAGAGATGTAACCAATGGATTGAACAATATTTAAGACTTTATTGTTCAACCCAACAACATCTATGGTCCATACATCTCCCTTACGCTGAATTCTCTTTTAACAACACTGTCCACTCAACAACCAAAACCACACCGTTTTTTTCCAACTATGGGTTCCACCCCAGGTTCCACCTACTTCCAGATAAGCAGAGTCTTTTTCCCAACATATCTGATCTCTCAGATGCTATATCATCCAACTTTGCTAACATACAAACAGCAATAGAAGAATCCAAGAAAACACAAAAAAAATACTATGACCGGAAAAGAAGGAAACCACCAACCTATGCTGTTGGGGACCTTGTCTGGTTGTCCACTAGGAATCTCAAACTTAATACACCCACTAAAAAATTCTCACCTCTGTACATCGGACCCTATCCCATAACTCATGTCATAAATGTAAACGCAGTAAGGCTCAAATTACCCGACACCATGAAGGTACATCCTACTTTCCATGTCTCCCTCCTCTAACTATACAAAACTTTAAGAGACATTCCATCAGCTTATGTTCCTCAGGTTTCCATAGACCCGAACACTGAATATGAAGTTCGTACCATCCTGGACTCTCGGCGACTCCGTGGAACCCTGCAATATCTTGTTAGTTGGAAGGGTTACTCTTCAGAACACGATTCCTGGGAACCTGCTACTAACATCTCTGCTCCCAGATTGCTCTCACTGTTTCATCGCAGGAACCCGGATCGTCCTAGACCGTGAGCACCGGTGTTGCTCTTTGAAGGGGGGATACTGTCAGGAATGTAGTCATTTCCTTATCTCAGTCACTGTACCTTTAAGTGCTGGATTAACCCTCAGCTCTTCTCCTATAAAACAACAGACTGGCCAAGTACACATTGCTTGTTATTGAAACGTTTACCTCCCTCTGGTAGCTAGACGTAATTGCCACTCCGGATTCTATCCTCCTGTTTAACAGAACGTTAGCATCTGCAGTTTGCTGAAGCTTACAGCCGGATCTACACCAGATCACTCCGCGGTGACATCACACGCCAACCACGGATCGTTACTGAGCTGCAGCTCTCTCCTTACCTCTCCGGTATTCTACTTGCTCGCTGGCTACTATCTTCAACCGGTTTTCAACTCCTCACCAACTAGGGGTAATCCCCCCATCCAGGTACTTCCATGCAAACTTGCTCCATACTCCGGTCACTTGCATTTGGTATGTGTCAGCTGTAGGAACCGGGACTTTTAAACTTACTCTCTATGTTTATTAAATAAGAACCACACTGATGTTATGAATAACCAATACCTATAATGTGAAGTTATATGCTCAGTACTATTATCTAAGTCTGCTACATTACATAACTGCTATAAATTGAGAAAGGTTAACTGTGTGAGAAACACTGCTACATTTATTTGGTGTATGTTAACACATGTGGTAGCTATAGTGTCTCCTCACTAACTGACCTAAAACTAATTTAGCTACCTGAATTAACTATTGCTTGACACTATTCTGCTGGATATTCATGTTAAGTAATAATAACTCACTTGCTACAAACCAACCATATTTGTAAATACTTATATAAATCTCAGCAGCTGAGGCTCCACACTCACACTATGATTTCTTGTTTGAATATTTAGTGAACCTAACAGTTCCTGACAGACCTGACACCAGTTAACATAGGTGCCGACACACATTGACTGTTTCAGCAAAAAAAGGGGTTCTTCAAATGTGGTGGTAATCCTTGCAAAAGTTGCAGCTTTGCGAAAGTTGGAGATTCTTTTGTATCCACACAAACAAATAATGAATATAGGATATATGATAGCATAAATTGCAACTCCACTTTTGTAGTGTATGTAATAACTTGCAACATTTGCAAAATGCAATATGTTGGTCTTACCTCCAGACTTTTAAAGGACCGGATTAGGGAGCACATACTGTCCTTGGAAGCTAAAGTACCAAAAACTTCAGTGGCAAAACATTTTGAGAAACATGGAACACAGCTTAAGGCTTTCAGCTTTCATGGTATAGAATGTGTTACCCTAGGCCTTAGGGGTGGAGACAGGTTTGCAGCGTTAAGTTAACGTGAGATCTATTGGATCTACACTTTAAAAACAGGGAAACCCTATGGAATGAATAAAATTAGTGACTTAAAGCTATATATTGATCTTACTTAATTTGACAGTCTGAATTATGGTCATGTCAACATATTAAAATCTATGAGGACAGTCACTAATTAATTGTTACCTATTCATTTATTTATTCATAAAAATTCTCTATGGAGGGATACTATTGCTCAGTGACTGTGACAAGCATTTACTTATTTATTTATTTATTTATTTATCGATTATCGAATATTGGTAATGCATGATGATACAGTCTCTGTTAAACATCTAACAAAATGAAATAAATAACTTGACAAAAGAATGAATTAAGATATTATCCACTTCTGAGATTTTATCATATATATATTTTTAATTTTCAATATTATGAATTGATTTTCAGATTTTTATGTGTATATATTTAATCAGCGAGAGATTATGGGTATAAACTATCAATTGGTTTGAGAAGGAAGGTATATTGATATATGATTGGCTGTGGATGCCAACTCCTCTCTGTTAAATATTCCTGTTCGTTAAGTGTTAAATCAGCTCTGATGAAACGCAGCTCAGGCGTGAAACGCATCAGCTGTGGATGCCAAGTACTATGTGTGTTGTGCCTGTGTTAAAATGTTTTAACCATGAAGATACAATAAAGTAACTTTTAATATTTTTGAAGTTCAGGCGTCACACTCTTTTTTCACTGTGCATGCTGTCTTTTGGAAAGCTGTAAAATTGTTGAGAGGGCTTAAGGGAGAGCCCTGACAGCACTGGTGAAAGCTACAAACCAGTTGGACAATACCGGCGAGCAGGAGGAAGACGCACGCAGAAGTCTCAACACGCTACAGGTGTGCGCACAGGGTCATGAACAAATACAGAACGGATCGGAAGGTGATTCTGAGAGGTGATGAGTGTTCCTGACTGTGCGGTGACACGAGCGGTAAGTTGTCATTTCTCTAACATACTGCATATTGTTTCATTGGACACTAAGATACAAAACTATTGAGGGACTTTTCTCGCATTGCAATAAATAGCTGAAAGTTCATAAATCTATTTGCTGCCAGCACAATCTGGATATGAAAGTACCTCAGCTTACTGACTAACCCCCAGCACTCATAACACTATTTGTTTGTTAAAGTATATATATATTTATACAGTATATATATATATATATAGTTTACTATCACTTTAAAGGGGCAGTCAACACAAAAATGTTATTGTTATTGATTAAAAAGATAGATAACACCTTTATTACCCATTCCCCAGCTTTGCACAACCAACATTGTTATATTAATATACTTTTATAACCTCTAAACCTCTAAATGTCTTCCTGTTTTTAAAGGGACACTGAACCCAAATTTTTTCTTTCATGATTCAGATAGAGCATGCAATTTTAAGCAACTTTCTAATTTACTGCTATTATCAATGTTTCTTCATTCTCTTGCTATCTTTATTTGAAAAAGAAGGTATATAAGCCTTTTTCTTGGTTCAGGACTCTGGACAGCAGTTTTTGATTGGTGGATGGATTTATCCACCAATCAGCAAAGACAACCTAGGTTGCTCACCAAAAATGGGCCGGCATCTAAACTTACATTCTTGCATTTCAAATAAAGATACCAAGAGAATAAAGAAAATTTGATAATAGGAGTAAATTAGAAAATTGCTTAAAATTTCATGCTCAAACTGAATAACGAAAGAAAAATTTTGGGTACAGTGTCCCTTTAAGCCACTAAAGAAAGCCTCTCATCACATTCTTTTTTATTAGCTTTTCATAACAGGGGAGTACTAGTTCATGTTAACCATATAGATAACATTGTGCTCACGCCCATGGGCTGTGGCTGAGACTGCACTAATTGGCTTAAATGTAAGTCAATAGATAATAAATAAAAGTCATGTGATCAGGGGGCTGTCAGAAGAGGCTTAGATTCAAGGTAATCACAGAGGTAAAAAGTGTATTAATATAACCATGTTTTCTGTGCAAAATGGGGGAATGGGTAATAAAGGGATTATCTATAATTTTAAACAATACAAAAAATTTAGTTGACTGCCCCTTTAAAGCTGGCATATGGATATTAGAGTGTATAAATGTAAGATGGTTCTTATGTAACAAATATTTTCTACAATGCTGTATGCTTTTATTTTAAAATTCATTCTGGTTTATATACAGTTACATCACAGATGAAATCACAAATATTGTCTTTGTTACTAATGTGAACGGTATCATAATGTGCTTCTTGAAGAATCATTAAACAGCAAACTATTGCTTGTAATTATCATACTGAGCATCGTTATTAGTGAGATTGTCAGGATTCAGGGCAACTAAGTGCATTATGTTGCTAACAAAGAAGACAAAAGCAAACAGGTCCTATCTCAATATTTAGTAGGGGTTTAATGATGAATGATAATTACTGTCCTCATTTAGCCATGGTAAGATGGTTGTGCAACTAAATGAATACAGTCTCCCCCTGCTGTGCAAAGAGAAGATGGACGGCCTGATATTCAAAACCTTGATGCTCAGGTGAGATGAACTAAGAAGTCTCGTCAGTACGGCGAAGCCCTTAAAAAAATGTTATCTTGAGAAATGTTTATGTTGCTATGTAGTGTTTTATTTATGTAAAACAGAGACTCTTACATTACAATAGAAGGTCTAAAAAAATTGTGTGATTTCTCTCCGACTACAATAACTTGCAAATTACACTACAGAGCACGCATGTGCCCATTGCCGCAGTCGGGAAATATTACAGAAGGGGTACGTCGATTATTTTGGCACTAGCTGTGACATCTAGTTCATAGTCAATATCATTGTACGGGTTTGTACGATTTTCATAATATAAATAGTTACAAACACTCTGGGGACATCTAAATACCACTTGCAAAAAAGGCTTCATAGTTACAATTATTGTACGGATTTGTTTGAGTAAATGAGTGAACGTTTTTCATAAAAAAGATAATTATGTTTATTATAGTCTTTTTTTTTAAGAAAAACGTTCACTCATTTACTCAAACAAATCCGTATGATTACGTAGGAAAAAGTAACGCAGTCAAAGAATAATACAGAACACCGGCAAGACTTTGAATATCAGTCTCTCAGAGATGTTAGAATAATCTATTATTGAAAATTGTTATTCCAATATAACCTTAGATAGCTCAGAAGAATGATGTTATTAAAGGGAGAGTAAAGTCAGAATTAAACTTTCATGATTCAGCGAGAGCATGCAATTTGAAACAACTTTCCAATTTGCTTCTTTTATTTAATATGCTTTGTTGTCTTAGTATCTTTTGATGAAAAGCATGTCTAGGTAGGCTTAGGAGCAGCAGTACACTACTGGGATAAGCTAATGATTCATCAAAGGACACTAAGAGAATGAAGCAAATTGAATGATAGAAGTAATTTGGAAATGTGTTAAAATCAAATGCTCTTTCTGAATTATGAAAGAAAAATGTTGGATTTCATGTCTTTTTAACTTTTCAGTCTTCCCTTTAAAGAAGAAAGACAAAAAGTGTGGTGTGATAAATACATTAATGTGTTTTTCCTAGTCTGAGACCTGAATGGGTACAGTTACAACAGAACACTAAAAAAATAATATACAATATGGACTCCATTTATAAAGCTGTGGATGCAGCTTTGGAACCTATTGCCTGAAACCACAATGCTTACTAATTTCTCTGAGGTGGCATATTATAATTACCCCTGATTGGTTCATTCAGGATGACTGCACATTAGTGTCGTATTTCACAAAAGAGTCCTTGTACAGTTATATCTTTCCCCAATGGATGCTGGATTGCTGGTGGTTATAGATGAAGACAAGTTCCCTACCAAGGAACCTTGTCCACTCACAGCTTCTTAAATTAGACACAATGCATAGTATATTTTACCACACACACATACCGTGCATATATTTATATATATATATATATATATATATATTTATATATATATATATATATATATATATATATATATATATATATATATATATATATATATATATATATATGTATATATATATACAGTATATATATATATATATTATTATTATTATTTTCTCCTTCAGAGTTGTTTTTGTCAATGAAGTGGGAGAAGGAGGGTGAATAGAATAAGGGTTTGGAAAGGGTTTGCAAAGGGAGGAGGAATAATAGGTTGACATTTAAGAATGTGTGGTGGGAATTCAGAATACTTGCACTCTTCAAATATAATGAGTTAAAGAAAATAAATTCTAGATACATGGATTTATTTGAATCAATGATTAGCCTTTCTCTGCTCAATGTTTTCTAACTGGCAGCTATAGAATGTATGCAGGGAAAAAGTAAAAACAGAATTTATGCTTACCTGATAAATTACTTTCTCCAACGGTGTGTCCGGTCCACGGCGTCATCCTTACTTGTGGGATATTCTCTTCCCCAACAGGAAATGGCAAAGAGTCCCAGCAAAGCTGGTCACATGATCCCTCCTAGGCTCCGCCCACCCCAGTCATTCGACCGACGGACAGGAGGAAATATATATAGGAGAAACCATATGATACCGTGGTGACTGTAGTTAGAGAAAATAATTTATCAGACCTGATTAAAAAACCAGGGCGGGCCGTGGACCGGACACACCGTTGGAGAAAGTAATTTATCAGGTAAGCATAAATTCTGTTTTCTCCAACATAGGTGTGTCCGGTCCATGGCGTCATCCTTACTTGTGGGAACCAATACCAAAGCTTTAGGACACGGATGAAGGGAGGGAGCAAATCAGGTCACCTAAATGGAAGGCACCATGGCTTGCAAAACCTTTCTCCCAAAAATAGCCTCCGAAGAAGCAAAAGTATCAAATTTGTAAAATTTGGCAAAAGTGTGCAGTGACGACCAAGTCGCTGCCTTACATATCTGGTCAACAGAAGCCTCGTTCTTGAATGCCCATGTGGAAGCCACAGCCCTAGTGGAGTGAGCTGTGATTCTTTCAGGAGGCTGCCGTCCGGCAGTCTCATAAGCCAATCGGATAATGCTTTTAAGCCAAAAGGAAAGAGAGGTCGAAGTCGCTTTTTGACCTCTCCTTTTACCAGAATAAACAACAAACAAGGAAGATGTTTGTCTGAAATCTTTAGTAGCCTCTAAATAGAATTTTAGAGCACGGACTACATCCAAATTGTGTAACAAACGTTCCTTCTTTGAAACTGGATTCGGACACAAAGAAGGTACAACTATCTCCTGGTTAATATTTTTGTTAGAAACAACTTTAGGAAGAAAACCAGGCTTAGTACGCAAAACCACCTTATCTGCATGGAACACCAGATAAGGAGGAGAACACTGCAGAGCAGATAACTCTGAAACTCTTCTAGCAGAAGAGATTGCAACCAAAAACAAAACTTTCCAAGATAGTAACTTAATATCTACGGAATGTAAGGGTTCAAACGGAACCCCTTGAAGAACTGAAAGAACTAGATTTAAACTCCAGGGAGGAGTCAAAGGTCTGTAAACAGGCTTGATCCTAACCAGAGCCTGAACAAATGCTTGAACATCTGGCATAGCTGCCAGTCGTTTGTGTAGTAAGACAGATAAAGCAGAAATCTGTCCCTTTAGAGAACTTGCAGATAATCCTTTCTCCAAACCTTCTTGTAGAAAGGATAGAATCTTAGGAATCTTTATTTTGTTCCATGGCAATCCTTTGGATTCACACCAACAGATATATTTTTTCCATATTTTATGGTAAATTTTTCTAGTTACAGGCTTTCTAGCCTGAATCAGAGTATCTATTACAGAATCTGAAAACCCACGCTTTGATAAAATCAAGCGTTCAATCTCCAAGCCGTCAGCTGGAGGGAAACCAGATTCGGATGTTCGAATGGACCTTGAACAAGAAGGTCCTGTCTCAAAGGTAGCTTCCATGGTGGAGCCGATGACATATTCACCAGGTCTGCGTACCAAGTCCTGCGTGGCCACGCAGGAGCTATCAAGATCACCGAAGCCCTCTCCTGATTGATCCTGGCTACCAGCCTGGGAATGAGAGGAAACGGTGGGAATACATAAGCTAGGTTGAAGGTCCAAGGTGCTACTAGTGCATCTACTAGAGTCGCCTTGGGATCCTTAGATCTGGACCCATAGCAAGGAACCTTGAAGTTCTGACGAGACGCCATCAGATCCATGTCTGGAATGCCCCATAATTGAGTTATTTGGGCAAAGATTTACGGATGGAGTTCCCACTCCCCCGGATGAAATGTCTGACGACTCAGAAAATCCGCTTCCCAATTTTCCACTCCTGGGATGTGGATCGCAGACAAGTGGCAGGAGTGATCCTCCGCCCATTGAATTATTTTGGTCACTTCTTCCATCGCCAGGGAACTCCTTGTTCCCCCCTGATGATTGATATATGCAACAGTCGTCATGTTGTCTGATTGAAACCTTATGAATTTGGCCTTTGCTAGATGAGGCCAAGCTTTGAGAGCATTGAATATCGCTCTCAGTTCCAGAATGTTTATCGGGAGAAGAGATTCTTCCCGAGACCATAGACCCTGAGCTTTCAGGGGTTCCCAGACCGCGCCCCAGCCCACCAGGCTGGCGTCGGTCGTGACAATGACCCACTCGGGTCTGCGGAAGCTCATTCCCTGTGACAGATTGTCCAGGGTCAGCCACCAACGGAGTGAATCTCTGGTCTTTTGATCTACTTGAATCGTCGGAGACAAGTCTGTATAATCCCCATTCCACTGTCTGAGCATGCACAGTTGTAATGGTCTTAGATGAATTCGTGCAAAAGGAACTATGTCCATTGTTGCAACCATCAATCCTATTACTTCCATGCACTGCGCTATGGAAGGACGAAGAACAGAATGAAGTACTTGACAAGAGCTTAGAATTTTTGATTTTCTGACCTCTGTCAGAAAAATCCTCATTTCTAAGGAATCTATTATTGTTCCCAAGAAGGGAACTCTTGTTGACGGGGACAGAGAACTTTTTTCTTTGTTCACCTTCCATCCGTGAGATCTGAGAAAGGCTAGGACGATGTCCGTATGAGCCTTTGCTTTTGACAGAGACGACGCTTGAATCAGGATGTCGTCCAAGTAAGGTACTACTGCAATGCCCCTTGGTCCTAGAACCGCTAGAAGGGACCCTAGTACCTTTGTGAAAATCCTTGGAGCAGTGGCTAATCCGAATAGAAGCGCCACAAACTGGTAATGCTTGTCCAGAAAAGCGAACCTTAGGAACTGATGATGTTCCTTGTGGATAGGAATATGTAGGTACGCATCCTTTAAATCCACGGTAGTCATAAATTGATTTTCCTGGATAGTAGGTAGGATCGTTCGAATAGTTTCCATTTTGAACGATGGTACCCTGAGAAATTTGTTTAGGATCTTGAGATCCAAAATTGGTCTGAATGTTCCCTCTTTTTTGGGAACTATGAACAGGTTGGAATAAAAACCCATCCCTTGTTCTCTTATTGGAACTGGATGAATCACTCCCATCTTTAACAGGTCTTCTACACAATGTAAGAATGCCTGTCTTTTTATTTGGTTTGAAGATAATTGAGACCTGTGGAACCTTCCCCTTGGGGGTAGTTCCTTGAATTCCAGGAGATAACCTTGAGAAACTATTTCTAGCGCCCAAGGATCCTGAACATCTCTTGCCCAAGCCTGAGCAAAGAGAGAAAGTCTGCCCCCCACCAGATCCGGTCCCGGATCGGGGGCTATCCCTTCATGCTGATTTGGTAGCAGTGGTAGGCTTCTTGGCCTGCTTACCCTTGTTCCAGCCTTGCATTGGTTTCCAAGCTGGTTTGGGTTGTGAAGTATTACCCTCTTGCTTAGAGGATGTAGAATTAGAGGCTGGTCCATTTCTGCGAAAGGGACGAAAATTAGGCTTATTTTTAGCCTTAAAAGACCTATCCTGTGGGATGGCGTGGCCCTTTCCTCCAGTGATGTCTGAAATAATCTCTTTCAAATCAGGTCCAAATAATGTTTTACCTTTGAAAGGAATGTTAAGCAATTTTGTCTTGGAAGACACATCCGCTGACCAAGACTTTAGCCAAAGCGCTCTGCGCGCCACGATAGCAAACCCTGAATTTTTCGCCGCTAATCTAGCTAATTGCAAAGCGGCATCTAAAACAAAAGAGTTAGCCAATTTAAGTGCTTGAACTCTGTCCATAACCTCCTCATACGAAGATTCTTTATTGAGCGATTTTTCTAGTTCCTCGAACCAGAAACACGCTGCCGTAGTGACAGGAACAATGCATGAAATTGGTTGTAGAAGGTAATCTTGCTGTACAAGATCTTTGAAAGCACAACTATCTTCGATAGGAATAGTAGTGCGTTTGTTTAGAGTAGAAACCGCCCCCTCGACCTTGGGGACTGTCTGCCATAAGTCCTTTCTGGGGTCGACTATAGGAAATAATTTCTTAAATATAGGGGGGGGGACAAAAGGTATGCCTGGCCTTTCCCACTCTTTATTTACTATGTCCGCCACCCGCTTGGGTATAGGAAAAGCGTTGGGGGGCACCGGAATCTCTAGGAACTTGTCCATCTTACATAATTTCTCTGGAATGACTAAATTGTCACAATCATCCAGAGTAGATAACACCTCCTTAAGCAGTGCGCGGAGATGTTCTAATTTAAATTTAAATGTCACAACATCAGGTTCAGCTTGATGAGAAATTTTTCCTGAATCTGAAATTTCTCCATCAGACAAAACCTCCCTCATGGCCCCTTGAGATTGGTGTGAGGGTATGTCAGAACAGTTATCATCAGCATCCTCTTGCTCTTCAGTGTTTAAAACAGAGCAATCGCGCTTTCTCTGATAAGTAGGCATTTTGGATATAAGATTTGCTATGGAGTTATCCATTACAGCCGTTAATTGTTGCATGGTAATAAGTATTGGCGCACTAGATGTACTAGGGGCCTCCTGTGTGGGCATAACTGGTGTAGACACAGTAGGGGATGTAGTATCATGTTTACTCCCTTCACTTGAGGAATCATCTTGGGCAATATCATTATCTGTAGCATTACTGTCCTTACTTTGTTTGGACACTATGGCACAATTATCACATAAATTTAAATGGGGAGACACATTGGCTTTCATACATATAGAACATAGCTTATCTGATGGTACAGACATGTTAAACAGGCTTAAACTTGTCAACAAAGCACAAAAAACATTTTAAAATAAAACCGTTACTGTCACTTTAAATTTCAAACTGAAAACACTTTATTACTGAATATGTGAAAAAGTATGAAGGAATTGTTCAAAATTTCACCACAGTGTCTTAAAGCATTAAAAGTATTGCACACCAAATTTCATAGCTTTAACCCTTAAAATAACGGAACCGGAGCCATTTTACATTTAACCCCTATACAGTCCCAGCTATATGCTTTGCTGAGACCCAACCAAGCCCAGAGGGGAATACGATACCACAAGACGCCTTCTATAAGCTTTTTCAGTGATTCTTAGGTCCTGACACATGCATCTGCATGCCTTGCTCTGCAAAAACAACTGCGCATTATTGGCGCGAAAATGAGGCTCTGTCTATAACTAGAAAGGCCCCCAACTGAAAAAGGTGTCCAACACAGTGCCTGCCGTTTTCCTAAACGTTTCCCCAAGATTATAACACCAATAATTAGTTAGAATCTGTATAATATGCCTAATAAAGCAATCGTTTTAGCCCAGAAAAATGTCTACCAGTTTTTAAGCCCTTTATGAAGCCCTTTATTCTTTTATGTTAAACTAAGAAAATGGCTTACCGGTCCCCATGAGGGGAAATGACAGCCTTCCAGCATTACATGGTCTTGTTAGAAATATGGCCAGTCATACCTTAAGCAGAAAAGTCTGCTAACTGTTTCCCCAACTGAAGTTACTTCATCTCAACAGTCCTGTGTGGAAACAGCAATCGATTTTAGTAACTGTCTGCTAAAATCATCTTCCTCTTACAAACAGAAATCTTCATCCTTTTCTGTTTCAGAGTAAATAGTACATACCAGCACTATTTTAAAATAACAAACACTTGATAGAAGAATAAAACTACATTTAAACACCAAAAAAACTCTTAACCATCTCCTTTGAGATGTTGCCTGTACAACGGCAAAGAGAATGACTGGGGTGGGCGGAGCCTAGGAGGGATCATGTGACCAGCTTTGCTGGGACTCTTTGCCATTTCCTGTTGGGGAAGAGAATATCCCACAAGTAAGGATGACGCCGTGGACCGGACACACCTATGTTGGAGAAAATCTGTATTTGAAAATGTAGCAACATTAAGTTATAGTGCAAGCAAGAAGTCTACGCATTTTGTGCCATGTAGACAGCACAAAACTACATAATATAATATATACCCTCAGTTTATTATAGACCCTTCCAACATTAGACATTAGACAAAAGCATTAAAGGTATATTGCCCCAAATGTTGCCTTACATATATGCATATAAATATTTTTTAGGAGAAATATGGATATACATTTATACATATATAGCTATATAAGTATCACTGTGCTACATAAGTATCTTAGCCAATTAACAATGCTCACCTGCTCCTTTTATTCAAGGGACAAAAGCCAAATTAAACCAAATAGTTTTTCTTCATAATGCAATTAAAGATTTTAGTCTTTATTTAACTCTACAGAAAAACAAGTTTCTAAATGTATTACCCCAAATATTTTCTTCTACTTGAGCTAATCTTCCTTACAATGGACTAGATTACAAGTGGAGCACAAAACATTAGCTCTACTTTGTACACTGCTAACCCCAACTTAAGCTAAATCGATAGCTATCAGGACTTACATGCTAACGATCCCACGATGGACTCCTACTTCGGCGTTCCTCTACGTGAAATGCCAAAGTCTGTTTCCTGCAGCAGCTGCTGCTTCCCTTCGAGGCCATGTCTAATCTCAGGAACTCCGACCTAATTGGCTACAGGCTTGGGAGTTCCTATATAAATCAACTCAGCCCATCACTCTGGAGCGAGCTGCACTTAGTCTTATGGCGCGGTCGGGCCGGGCTGTGACTATACAGCTGGCCCGATGCGCTGAGGAAAAAAAACAGACCCGCTCTCTGGGCTCTGCTGAGCGGGTCTGTTTTTTTTCCTCAGCGCATCGGGCCAGCTGTATAGTCACAGCCCGGCCCGACCGCGCCATAAGACTAAGTGCAGCTCGCTCCAGAGTGATGGGCTGAGTTGATTTATATAGGAACTGTAAAACAGCGTTTTTTGCTAAAAATAAAAAGGCAATAGTATGTTAAATAATGGTTGGCTAATATAATGTTATATAATTCTGCACTATGTGCAGAATGATATAACATTAATTTTAAGGTTTACTGACCCTTTACCCCTAATGACCTCAATTAAAAAATACTGTTACAAACAATTAAAATAAAAAAGCTTACATTACTTAAAAATAAAAAAATAAAAAATTTAATTAATCCTAGATTTCAAAAAATAAAAAAGTCTAATATTACATAAAATAATAAACTAAATTATCAAAAAGAAAAAAAAGTAAACCTAATCCCTATGAAAATAAAAAAGCCCCCCAAAATAAAAACATCCCCTAATCTAATGCTAAATTACCAATAGCCCTTAAAAGGGCCTTTTGTAGGGAATTGTCCTAAGTCCCCCCTCTAACAGTAAAACCCCCCATCCACCAAACCCCCCAAAATAAAAAACCTAACACTAAAAAAATCATAAACTACCCATTGCCCCTAAAGGGGTATTTGTATGGGCATTGCCCTTTAAAGGGCATTCAGCTCTTTAACTGCCCAGAAAAGGGCATTCAGCTCTGTTTCAAAGGCCCATTAAATCCTGAATCTAAAAAAAAAAAAAACCTCAAAAAAAAAAAAGCCTAAGTCTAACCCCCAGATAGGTACACACAGTTCCTGAAGCCCGGTGGTGAAGTCTTCTTCCAAGTGGCGATATCTTTTATCTTCTTCCAGGAACAAGCCGGCGCGGAGCACGGAACTGAAGACCAGTGACCGCGGAACTGAAGACCAGCGATGGTGGAACTGAAGACCAGCAACCGCGGAGTATGGAGCATGGAGATTCTCTTTGTACGATCACTGTCACACAATGAGGATTGTATTCAAGGTATGCATTTAAATCAGGGGTACCTTGCATTCCTGTTGGCTGATTTGATTCTTCAAATTCAAATCAGCCAATAGGATAAGAGCTACTGAAATCCTATTGGCTGTTCAAATCAGTAGCTCTGCTTTTATTTTGGGGGGGCTTTTTATTTTCATAGGGATTAGGTTTATTTTTTTTATTTTTGATAATTTGGGTTATTATTATATGTAATGGTAGAATTTTTTATTTTGTAATCTTAATCTTAATTTTTTTTTATTTTTAAGTAATGTTAGCTTTTTTATTTTAATTGTTTATAACTAAGTATTTTTTAATTTAGGTAATTGGGGTTAATTTTGGGAGTGTTAGGTTAAAAGGCTTAGTAATTTAATTACGGCTAGATTACAAGTTTTGTGGTATAAGTCAAAAAGCAGCGTTAAGGCTCTTTTTCACTACCACTGGTATTATGAGTTTTGCAGGTTTAGGGGCACGGCACACTTATTTGGCCGTAACGCAACGTAACTACCGCAGCTTTTAAAAAGTCCTTTTTCAATGGGACTTCCTTTGCGCCGGTATTACTAGTCTGCCTGTCCGGCCAAAAAGTGAGCAGTACAGCCTAAAATTACAAGATCCATACCGTAAACTGAAAGTAAGTAGTTATGAGTTTTACGCTACAAAGCCGTAACATAAAACTCATAACTAAAGTGCTAAAAAGTACACTAACACCCCTAAACTACCTATTAACTCCTAAACCGATGCCCTCCCGCATTGCAAATAATAAAATAAAATATTAACCCCTAATCTGCCGCTCCGGACAATGCCACCACTATAATAAAGATATTAACCCCTAAACCACCGCACTCCTGCATCACAAACACTAGTTAAATATTATTAACCCCTAATCTGCTGCCCCTAACATTGCTGCAAACTACATTACTGTTATTAACCCCTAATCTGCTGCTCCCAACCTCGCCACCACCTACATTATACTTATTAACCCCTAATCTGCCGCCCCCAATGTCGCCGCCACCTACATTACAGTTATTAACCCCTTCATCTGCTGCCCTCAACACCCCGCCACCTACATAACACTTATTAACCCCTAATCTGACGCCCCTAACATCGCAGCCACCTACCTACATTTATTAACCCCTAATCTTCCGCCCCCAACGTCGCCGCCACTATCCTAAAGTTATTAACCCCTAACCCTAAGTCTAACCCTAACCCCCACTAACTTTAATGTAATTAAAATAAATCTAAATAAAAATTACTGGATGTCAAGTCCTCAAATACTGTAAGTGGATCTTCGGGGGTTAGTGTTAGGTTTTTCTAAGGGTTTATTGGGTGGGTTTTATTTTTAGATTAGGGCTTTTGTGCGGAAAAAGAGCTAAATGCCCTTTTAAGGGCAATGCCTATCCAAATGCCCTTTTCAGTGCAATGGGGAGATTAGGTTTTTTAGTTAGGATTTTATTTGGGGGGTTGGTTGTGTGGGTGATGGGTTTTACTGTTGGGGGGCTGTTTGTATTTTTTTTTTACAGGTAAAAGAGCTGATTACTTTGGGGCAATGCCCCGCAAAAGGCCCTTTTAAGGGCTATTGGTAGTTTATTTTAGGCTAGGGTTTTTTTTTTATTTTGGGGTGGCTTTTTTTTATTTTGATAGGGCTATTAAATTAGGTGTAATTAGTTTAAATATCTGATCATTTCTATTTTTATTTTGTGTAATTTAGTGTGTTTTTTTTTTGTAAGTTAGTTAATTGTATTTAATTTAGGTAATCAATTTAATTGTAGTGTAATGTTAGGTGTCAGTGTAAGACAGGTTAGGTTTTATTTTACAGGTAAATGTGTATTTATTTTAGCTAGATAGTTAGTAAATAGTTAATAACTATTTAGTAACTAGTCTACCTAGTTAAAATAAATACAAACTTAGCTGTGAAATAAAAATAAAACCTAAGCTAGCTACAATGTAACTATTAGTAATATTGTAGCTAGCTTAGGGTTTATTTTATAGGTAAGTATTTAGTTTTAAATAGGAATTATTTAGTTATTAATAGTAGGTTTTATTTAGATTTATTTTAATTACATTAAAGTTAGTGGGTGTTAGGGTTAGGTTTAGGGGCAGCGATGTTGGGGGCGGCAGCTTAGGGGTTAATAACATTATGTAGGTGTCGGCGATGTTGGGGGTAGCAGATTAGGGGTTAATAAGTATAATGTAGGTGCCGGCGATGTCTGGGGCGGCAGATTAGGGGTTAATAAGTGTAATGTAGGTGTTGGCGATGTCGGGGGCAGCAGATTAGGGGTGTTTAGACTCGGGGTTCATGTTAGGGTATTAGGTGTAAACATAAATTTTCTTTCCCCATAGGAATCAATGGGGCTGCGTTACGGAGCTTTACGCTCCTTTATTGCAGGTGCTAGGCTTTTTTTCAGCCTGCTCTCCCCATTGATGTCTATGGGGAAATCGTGCACGAGCACATAAAACCAGCTTACCACAGCTCACCGCAGCGCTGGTATTGGAGTGCGGTATGGAGCTCAATTTTGCTCTACGCTCACTTCTTGCCTGCTAACGCCGTTTTTTTTTTTAAACCTGTAATACAAGCGCTGTAGGTAAGTGAGCGGTGCAAATAACTTGCAAGTTAGTACCGCACCACTCATAACGCAAAACTCGCAATCTAGCCGTTAGTTATTTGCATTGTGCTAGTTTGACGGTTTAGGGGTTAATAGTTTTATTAGGATTATTGCGTTGTGTGGGTTTGGTGGTTTAGGGGTTAATAGTTTTATAAGGATTATTGCGCTGTGTGGGTTTGGTGGATTAGGGGTTAATAGATTTATAAGGTTTGTTGTTATGTGGATTAATGGTGGATTAGGGGTTAATAGTTTTAATAGGGACTTTGCGATGTGGATGAATGGCAGATTAGGGGTTAATAGTTTTAATAGGAACTTTGTGATGTTGGTGAATGGCAGATTAGGGGTTAATACATTTATTAGGTAGTTTGCAATGTTGGGGTTGGCGGATTTAGGGGTTAATACTTTTATTTGGTAGATTGCAATGTGGGCGAATGGCGGATTAGGGGTTAATAGTTTAATTAGACATATTGCGTTGTCGGTTTAGGGGTTAATACTTTTATTATTAGTTGTGATGTGGGAGGATTGCGGATATAGGGGTTTTACGTATCTGGTTTATTTTTGGGAGACGGGTTATACGGGAGATTTGACTTTTTTTTATTTTCTTAGGCGCCGGCAGTTTCAAAAGTGCCGTAAGTCACTGGCGACTCCAGAAATTTGTATTTACTCTCATTTCTGGACATTGTAAGTTTTCCGACTTACGGCACTTTATGAACTGCCGGCAGGGTTTATGTGATACCCTGATGTGCAAGGTGAAATTAAATGCGGCTCGGGTTTCAGCAGTTGCGCTGAAGCTTGCTCCGTATATGTAATCTCGCTCAATATGTGTAGCCACTAATCAGCAAAAAGCATCCAGGTGCTGAGCCTACTTAGCCATGTTTTTCAACAAAAGATACCTAAATAATGAAGCAAATTAGATAATAGAAGTAAATTAGAAAGTTGTTTAAAATTGTATGCTCTATCTGAATTATGATAGAAACAAAATGTGGGTCTCCTGTCCCTTTAAATCTGACCTATCACTTTCCGGGAAGAAGAGGGAAGAAGAAAAAAATAAGAAACAGAACACAAGGAAATATAATTTGCTCCTCAATGTCCCCCAGTCCGATCATGAAGGACTCTTGCTCAATACTTTAAAAAATGTAATATTACTTTAAAATTTAACACCCCAAAAATTCTAAAGAAATAGTGATGAAGCAAATTATATTTCTTTTGTTTTCAAATTGTTATATTATACCTTTATTTAAAGGGATACTGAGCCCAATTTTTTTTTCACGATTCAGATAGAGCATGCAATTTTAAGCAACTTTCTAATTTACTTCTATTATCAATTTGTCTTTGTTCATTTGCTATCTTTATTTAAAAAAGAAGACATCTCAGCTAAGGAGCCAGCAATTGTTTGGTTCAGAACCATGGACAGCACTTCTTTATTGGTGCTGTGACCTGTCCAATCAGCAAGGACAACCCAGGTTGTTAACCAAAAATGGGCCGGCATCTAAACTTACATTCTTGCTTTTCAAATAAACATAACAAGAGAATGAAGAAAATTTGATAATAGGAGCAAATTAGAAAGTTGCTTAAAATTGCATGCTCTACCTGAATCACGAAATAATTTTTTTGGGTTCAGTGTCCCTTTAAGTAAAATATTAGATGAAAGCGTTAAATATATAATACATTTTAAGGTAAAACAACTAAACTCCATATTTTTTATAATGCATATTTTTCCTTGTATTTAACAATTCTTACTTTTTCTGTATAATATTTTCTTTAAAATTAAAAAGAGGTGTTCAGCTTGTAGACCTAATAATATTCTGTTCTTCTGTTGCTACCATGATCTGAAATGTAAGTTATTTAAAAACAGCATTTGGAGTATTCATCACTCATAAATTATGTTTGGAAAATCTGGAATACAGATGCTTATGTTACACGTTTCAAAATAAAACTTTCATAGCTACTTGAAGAAAGATAATGACTTACTTACAGACATACATTCTACCATGTCTATGCTAGGCTTTGGAAATCTTATTCTTGGTATCTTTTTATAGAGCTATGCACTGCCGAGGCTCATAAATATTTTAAATGGAACATTTTTTATGGCTATGCAGAATTCATTTTGACACATAGAGATGTCGATGTTATAGGAGAAGTGCTTATTTATATTTTTTAAATACTGTGACAAATTACGACATTAAATAAATATGTTTTTAGACTTACATTCCAATATTTTTGCAAGGAATATTAATTTAATTCCTACAGTTTCAGAACAATATTTTAAAAAAGTTGAGTAGTGATACAAATATACTTATATAAAATATTTTTTTTAAAAAAAATTTTTAGTTCCATTATGATAAAAAGTAGCAGCAAAATAATTGTGTTATTTCTGTTTTTTTCTTCTTTATTCCATTTTTACAGTCGTTACAGTCCTATAGACAATCAATGCAAATTAAAGGAACACGTAACACAGAATTAACCTGTAATGATTCAGACAGAGGCTCTGCTAATCAAAACATCCACAATGTGGCAATATATTCAAAAGGATCTGTCATGCTAACGAGATTAGTTTTACTGTACATCACAGTCGGTTTTAATGCAGGCAATATTTTCAAAGAAGTATCACCATTTACACTGAAGATGTAAAGTAAATTATCCCTTTTACACATATCACACATGTACATTGGCTATTTTGGTCATTCGGTACGCATGTAAACGAATGGAAGCCCACATGAATTAAAAGAATAAAGACAAAATGTATTAATTAAAAGCTGTCATTTATGTATTATTATTTTTATTAAAAAAAAAAAACATGAAAAGAAAGCTGCCAAAAAAAATATCCCAAAAAAATCCATGGAAAAAACAAAAAATAAAACCCCATAAAAAACCCCAAAGGGTCCTCTTCTTTTCTTCTTCAGATGTAATCCATAAATCAAGATCTTAAAGGGACAGTCTACACCAGAATTTTTATTGTTTTAAAAGATAGATAATCCCTTTATTACCCATTCCCCAGTTTTGCATAACCAACACAGTTATAATAATATACTTTTAACCTCTGTGATTATCTTGTATCTAAGCCTCTGCAAACTGCCCCTTTATTTCAGTTCTTTTGACAGATTTGTAGTCTAGCCAATCAGTGCCTGCTCACAGATAACTTCACGTGCATGAGCACCGTGTTATCTATATGAAATACGTGAACTAACACCCTCTAGTGGTGAAAAACTGTTAAAATGCATTCTGAAAAGAGGTGGCCTTCAAGGTCTAAGAAATTAGCATATGAACCTCCTAGGTTAAGCTTTCAACTAATAATACCAAGAGAACAAAGCAAAATTGGTGATAAAAGTAAATTGGAACATTTTTAAAATTACATGCTCTATCTGAATCATGAAAGTTTATTTTGGCCTAGACTGTCCCTTTAATCCTCTAATCCTCTGTGGCGGCTTCTCGGTGGTGGCAACTCTTGTGGTCCCCTTCAGGTGACAACTTCTCCATGATGACAGCGGCTCCTCCTCCTCCTTGGGGGCTCCTCCCTGGCAGCAGCTCCTCCTCTTCTTCTTGTACCTGCTCTTCATGCTATCCGACAGCACACCTATTTTTTTCTGTCAGTTTTCCCCTTTTTATATGGGTATCCTGCCAGTTCTGTTGGCTGATTTCTTTTTACATTTTCAAATCATTAAATAGAATGATTTCTATTTTTTTAAATCAGCCAATAGAATTTATGAGGCTATTTTTTAAGGCTTTTTTTTATTTTTTTGGATTTTTTATTTTCCTGTCTCTATAGATCTTTTTTTATTATTGTTGTGGATTACATTTGATGAAGAAAATAAGTATGTTGTTTTCTTAGTTTTGTTGTTGAATTTTATTTTAATGTTTTGTTTACTTTGTTGTTGTTTGCGTTGGTTGTTTGTTCTTGTGTAATTTTGTGTAATGTTTTGTTTAGCTTGTTGTTGTTTTTTGCTCAGTTTTTTATTGTTTTGTAATTTGTGCAGTGTTTTGTTTATTATGTTTAGTTCTACTGGTGTGTTTTTGTGTGATATGTTGTTTTTGCTTAAGTTTGTGACTTTTGGCGCTTAAGGGGTTAATATTATAGAGGGCTTAGGTTGTGTTGGAGGTTATTGTGTTTAAGGGGTTAATATTGTAGTGGGCTTAGGCTACTTTAGGGGTTAAAAGCATAGTGGGCTTAGGTTGCTCTAAGGGTTAATACTTTAGTGAGCTTAAGTTGTGGTGGGCCTAATGGCACTTTATATGTATACTAGTCCTAAAGCCCGTTCACACGGGCTGTGTTGTGTTATATTTAATATTCTCTCTCTCTCTCTCTCTCTCTCAGCTGCAAGTATTTGTCTGAACTGCGCATGACGGCTTCAGACAAACTCTTGTATTTTATAATATAGGATACAATGATTTCTTTATATGTATTTTATTGTATAGTATCATGCAATAGTATAATGTTTTTTTCTTAGGATGAAGATTTATTTGTAGCGATATTAATATGTTATAGAAAACAGTATCAGCGACTTTATAGTTTTACATAACTGCCTTTCTTTAACTTTGCAATTTTAAAAATAATGCAGTTATGTAAAACTAAAGAGTAACGGATGCTGTCTTTAATCACATATATTAATATCACTAAAAATAAATCTTCATCTTATAAAAAAAAAACATGCAATAGGAAAAATAAAACCTTTTTCAAATCATGATAATGTATAGGGGGTCTGACAATGTATTGATCATCAGGGCCTTAAGGTGCAATTGGTTTCTATCAAATATGCTGTGTTCTCTTTTGTATCTTTTTGTTAAAGAACAGACCTCGGTATGCTAAGGAGTGTACTATATAGTAGCAGTTTTGCAACGTTAGTAATAATGTCTAACATTGCTCAAAACACTGCCGCTCTCCAGAGCTCAAATGTTAATTACAAATATTGCTGCAACACTGGTGCCATTTAGTGCATGCTTCTTAACCTTGCTAGGTATGTGCTTAAAATAAAGGATACCAAGATACAAAAAATACAATTTGATAATTTTAGTTTCATGTCTCTTTTAACTAGCGAGTAACCTTAATTTTTCGCCGAAATGCAAATATTTTGAGTATATTTCAATCTTTTATAATTTTTCATTAAAAAAAGTTACCTCTCTTCCAATTAATTTGAATTTACACTTGAAGACATTGTATAGCAGCTTTTTGTTATTGTTTTCAAAGCTAAACCAATTAATAGGAAGAATAACTTTTTGAATTAGGAAAAAAAAGAATGAATTGAAAATGATATAGCAGTAAATTCTAGCGGAACACATGAAACACAGATGGGAAATCCCCACATAAGAAGCAGGGTTATCACAAGTGTTAAGTGGGTTCTTTACGCAGACATTCGCAGAAGCAAAACATACATGGACAACGCAAAAGCATTGCAGATATTTATGCAATGTTGATGATGACTACCAGATATGTTTCAATACAGGATTTTTTCTCTTAACCATTAATACAAATTAAATGATTTCATGCCAATGTATGCTTAAATCTCCAAACACTTCATTGCTATTATAAATGGACATTTAAATGATTAGATTTACTTTTTGTTCAAGTTGCATAGTAGGATTTGAATCCTATCTTTTTTTTATACTTGTGACATATTACAAAGCAATACAACATGAAAAGAAAGTCTGCACATAAATCCATACTTTAATGAGCTGCCGCACGGAAGAAATGCAGCCACATTTTACAAAACAGAAAAAATGTACCTGCACTTTATCCCTATATTTATATGAAGAAGCCCACTTGACAACTTGACATATGTCTGTGATGTTTCTGGAACATCTTGGTTTTCTTGCATTTGTTAAACATATGGTTACCTACCTATAAGTAACAGGCAGATTTTTTTTTTGCAGCACTCATAGAAGCAAAAAGCCAAGCAGTTAAATAAAAAAGAAATGTGTTGTACTCTCTGTCCTTTGTTGAAAAGCATACTTAGGTAGGTTCTGGGGCAGTAAATAACTACTAAGAGCTAGCTGCCGATTTGTGGTTGCACATATATGCCTCTTGTCATTGGCTTACCTGATTTCTTCAGCTAGCTCCCAGTATTGCATTGCTGCTCCTTCAAGAAAGGATACCAAAAGAACAAAGCAAATTTGAAAATAGAATAACATTGGAAAGGTGTTTAAAATTGTATAATCTATCTTAATCGCAAAAGAGTTTTTTTTATTTCCTTTCCCTTTATTTGGAAAAAAGGGCATCATCACAAAATTGTTTTACTGAATTAAAGGGACACTAAACCCGATTTTTTTCTTTTATGATTCAGATAGAGCAGAAATTTTAAGCAACTTTCTAATTTACTCCTATTATCAAATTTCCTTCGTTCTCTTGCTATCTTTATTTGAGTAAGCTTAGGCGCCGGCCCATTTTTGGTTCAGCACCTGAGTAGCGCTTGCTGATTGGTGGCTACATTTAGACACCAGTCAGCAAGCGCTACCCAGGTGCTGAGCCAAAAAATGGGCCGGCTCCTATGCTTTCATTCCTGCTTTTTCAATTAAAGATACCAAGAGAACGAATAAAAATTGATAATAGGAGTAAATTAGAAAGTGGCTTAAAATTGTTGCTCTATCTGAATCATGAAAGTTTAATTTTGACTAGACTGTTCCTTTAATAGTTTCCTATCAAGGTTATTTTATGATGTTTTAATTAATTTTTTTTATTTAATTTTGTGTAAAGTTTTATTTGATATTTTATAATACTAAATGTAATTAATGAGCAAAAATATTTATGCACATATTTTATTTGTAAAAATTGTATATGTTAATAGCAGGATTTATTAATTATTTTAGTCTTTTAATTAAACAAGGAAGCTATATGTTTGGTAAAATGTGTACTGAGCATGCATGACATTTTCCAAGATAAAATTGCTACAATGACAGAAAAGGATGTTCAAAAGCTTAATGGTCTTAAAAAATATTTGAAAATTCTAAAAAGTTTATTTTGTTCTAATTGAATTGGAAATTGAATTTTTGAGAACAATGAAAATTTAACTGACTACAAAGTGTTTGTAAATCTGTTTAATAAAATGCATTAATATTAGCTCAAATTTAAAAGGTTTTTCTCTTTGCAATAACCTACATGGGAAGCTCATTAACATCAAGCAAAGTGTACCCAGTTCTTGGGCTATTTATAGCAATTGCAAATTTGCGATATTATTATTTTATAGCCAACTTTTAAAACATAACCCTGCATTCAGCCTGACTGCTAACTTATGCC
This sequence comes from Bombina bombina, assembly GCF_027579735.1. Lineage (NCBI taxonomy): Eukaryota > Metazoa > Chordata > Amphibia > Anura > Bombinatoridae > Bombina > Bombina bombina. The sequence continues at coordinate 1,320,298,793 of NC_069500.1, forward strand.
AATTACACATGGAGAAATCCTGTCAAAATATCTGTTAATAATTCCTCAAAGGATCATAAAACACTTTTGTGAGCTGAAAAGTGAAAGACTTCAAACTTCTAGACCCTTGATTTTCAATTTTGAAAATTTTATTGCTCTTATCTGGAACATTTTGTTCATTCTATACCCTGCAAATTGGCCAAATTGTTCGATTATATTGAGCAATTTTGGAATATTCCTAGAGGTGTTAGAGACATATACTAGCAAATCATCCGCGTATAACGCCACCTTCGACTCGTGATTATAGATTTTAATACCTTTGATATGTTTTCTGATTTTTATGGCAAGGGGTTCGATTGCCAAATCGAACAAAAGAGGGGAGAGCGGACAGCCCTGCCTCGTGCCCTGCTCTAAGCAAATGCTCTTTGACTCTTGCCCATACATGGCTAGTTTTGTTGATGCCTGAGTGCATAAATTGTTTACTAAGTTCAAAAAATTATCCTGAAAGCCGTATTGTTTCAGGGTGGTTAAAATATGATCATGGCTAACTCGATCAAACGCCTTCTCCGCGTCAATCGCTATTATCGCTGCGTCGATAAGACCCTCAGCTGACTTTTCTTTGCTGTTTCTAAAGTAGTCAATAGTCAAGAGGAGTTGTCTGATCTTAGCTGCCAAGCTCCTTTTTAAAAGAAACCCCACTTGATCACTGTAAATAACCTCAGCTAGACCTTCTTGCATTCTTTTAGCCAAGATTGAAGCAAATATTTTATAATCCATGTTCAACAATGCGATAGGTCTATAGGATTCTCTGCATTGTGGATCTTTGCCCGCTTTAGGTATAAGGATCGTATATGATGCAAGAAAGCTAGCAGGTAATTGGTTGTTCAATTGAAACAGATAGTTAAAAAGCATAGTCAGCTGAGGAGTAATTGCTTTATCCAAACTTTTATAAAATTCATTTGGTAGGGAATCGGGGCCCGGCGCTTTCTCCCCTTTCAAAGATTGAATTGCCTGACTAACTTCCAACTCTGTTATTGGAGCATTCAGTGTCAGGTTAAATTCAGGAGATATTTTCGTGACATCAATGTCTTCCCAAAATCTCTCTTTTATATCTGTGTTTACCGGATTCACTGCGTAAGTTGATTTGTAATATTGAAAAAAAGATTTGGTTATTTCCTCCGGGGAGGTGAGCCGTTTACTGTTAAATTGTATTGCTTGAATTGTTTTTGAGGCTCTTGAATTCTTTACCAATTTAGCCATTAATTTGCCTGATTTTTTTCTGAACTTATACAAGTTGGATTGGTATCTTAATTCCGCTTGAGTTGAATTGAGGGTTAAAAAAGTGTCTCTCTCCTCTTTGGCTTTTATGTATCTTCCCCAGTTCTCATCGGAGGGTAAATTCAAATATCTATTATAGGCATTGGTTACTGAAGCGGTTACCTGTCTTTCTCTCAAGCGAGATTCTCTTTTGATATTTGCCGTGTATGCAATTATATCTCCCCTCAGTACCGCTTTTGCTGCCTCCCACAGGGTCACTGGGCTAGTAACTGAATCTTTATTATTTTGAAGTTAATCCTCCCACCTTACCTTAAGCCAATCTCTGAACTTTGCATTCTTAATAAGATGTTTAGGAAAAAAGAACCCGTGCCTTCTGAGACCAGCTTTCAGATCTGGAATATTCAGTGTGATTGGTGCATGGTCAGATATCAGAATTTCTGAGATTTGTGCTTTGACCCTCCTATTATAAAGACTGTCGTTAATTAACATGAGATCGATCCTTGATAAGGATTTAGTTGTTTTAGAGTAACATGTATAGTTTTTACTGTCAGGGTTTTGCACCCTCCATATGTCTCTGACTGCTAGATTACGCATGATAGATTTAAATACTTTACTTTCCAGCTTGTCTTTCTTATTTATCTTCTGCGTCATCCCCCTTCTTAGTCTATCTAGAGGGGCTCGTGGGGACATATTGAAGTCTCCTGCTATTATCACATGCCCTTCCGCTATTTGCAAGATTTTCGCTTGAAGAGAATCCCAAAACCCATATTCAATTATATTAGGCGCATACAGATTACATATGGTATATATTGAGTTTGAAATTTTCAATTTTAGTATTATGAATCTGCTATCCAAGTCAATCAGTGTGTCTAATTTTTCGTAGCTTAATTTCTTCCCTAAAAGAATTGCAACTCCTTTTTTCCTGTTAGCTGACGGTGCAAAAATACATTCTGCTACCCAGGAAGATTTCAACTTTAATGATTCCTCTGTGTTGAGATGTGTTTCCTGGAGTAGCGCTATTAGAGTGTTTGTTTTCTGTAAATGCGCCAAGATTGTTTTCCGTTTGATGGGTGATACAATCCCACCTATATTCCATGAGGTAATTTTAATGTCTTTATTCATAAAAATATTCTTATCACCTAAAGGGTATTAGTTGTCTGTAGGTTAATCCTAGGGAGTGAGGGGCGCACGCGGGGGGAGAGGAAGGAGAGAGAGCGACAACAGAAGAGTAAATAAATGAGAAGTGGGGGAGAAGAAAAAAAAAAAAAAAAGGGGAAACAATAGGAGACACCTGCCCCTACTGGCAGCATAATAACTTATATAATCCTTAATTCTAGCTGTTAATCCAGCTCTAATGACTTTGTCATTTAGCCCCATGTTCAGCTATTTTTTTCTCAGCTTCAACTGCTGTATCATAGAAAAACGTTTGACCTTCAAATATAAGTTTGAGTCTGGCTGGGAAAATGAGAGTAGCCTGCCAACCCAGCTTCAACATTCTGCCACAGACTGGGGAGAGCTCCCTCCTTTTTAAGGAGGTCTCCATAGAGAAGTCCTGGAATAACAAAATTTTGCTTCCGTTATAAAAGATAGGTTGGTTTTTACGATAAAATTGAAGAAACATTGTTTTGTCCTGAAAATTCAGGAACTTTGCTATAATCGGTCTAGACCTAGTCAGGTTAGTTGAGGTATCAGGAGCTCTCCCCAGTCTGTGAACTCTTTCAATCGGAATGAGTACTTGCGCAGGGGGTATTTGTAGCAATTCTGGCAAAACATGTGTCATGACCCGCATGAGTTCCTCTTGTTTAACTGACTCTGGAAAGCCTATAATCCTGAGGTTATTCCTCCTTGATCTATTTTCTAAATCTTCGATTTTAGCTTGGAGTTTTGAAATCTTAGTCTGATTATCTTCACTTTTAGAGATATATACACTTGATGTATCTTCTAGGTCTGATATTCTCTGCTCTACTTCTTGAATTCTTTGAGAGAATTGTCTGACCTCCAAGGTCAATAGTGAGATATCCTGTCTAATTTCATTTTTTAATAAATCGAATTTTGGAGTAATGGCTTCCAGTATATTAGCTACAAGATTTTGCTGCGATTCATGTGAAGTCAATAAGCTTTGAGCTTTTGAGGGGGTCGTTTCTGTAGGGAGTTCCGCTAATGTCCCTGGCGGGTTCTTGTTCCTGCGGTCCTTGTTTTTGGCTGCCATGCCTAGATTATTTTTTCCCGTGAGTGATGGTGAAGTGATGTACTTATCCATACAAGAAATTGCGTGCAAACGTGCTATGTGACACAGAGTGGAGTAGAAGGGTGCATATAGATTGGACCTGGTCTAGGATTAAGTGCACAAGAATAAGAAAAAAGTGAAGGAAAGTGAGAAAAAGGATATTCAGTACCTTTTATTCGGTGGTGCTATTTAGTGTAAAAGACGTGACGTGCGAAAGAAGAAGCTTGCGTGCCTCTTGTTTAGTGATATCTATTCCGTGAAAGAGGAGAAGTGTAAATTGAGTGACTTACAAATAAGAAAACAGAAAGAGTTAAGAGCCCTCAGTTTTTTTTTTTGTTTTTTGTTTTTTCCCTTTTTAAGAACAGAATATGCCAATGTGATTAGTTTGTTCTTGTGCTGAAAATCAAGGACGCAGGATTTTGAGAACTTTATAACCTCAAGACTGCGTATTCACCTATACTTCCCTTAAAATTGATCTAAAAAATAAAAGTTTACGCAGTCAGTTATTCAGTCACCTACATTCGGAGACTACTCTTAGTTATTCTGAGGAGTCAGAAAAACCTAATTGTCATGTTTTGAACCTTAAGATTGTGCAGTTTTACACAAATTTCCTGGGTGAGTAGAGTGCGTGCTACTTATTATGTCATTTAGATATATACCCAAGCTGAATATCTAAACCTCTAGACAAAATATTTCACCATGTACAACAATACAGTGATAGATAAAGCAATTGTTATTCACATCAGATAGTGTGACTCAAATTTTTAGCCTTGAGGCTACTTATACCTGTCAGAATAGAAAAAAAAAGCATCAACACAACACAAAAAAAAAAAAAAAGGAAAAGAAAGGAGAAACAAATTTTTCTCTCCTCCTCTTCTTCTCTTGGCAGGCTAACGCTTAGTAGCCTCTATAGTTGCTAGAAAATTTTCAGAATTGGTAAATCATGTGCAGTGAGAAACAAGTGCCCCCAGAGCGCTGAAGGGTCAGGCTGTAGATTACTTTTGGATTTAACCCCTTCCTCTGTGTTAGAGGGTCTAGGTGTACATGCATGTGTCTCTTTAGCCTTTAATGTTAATCTCTATTCTTCTTCCCTCCTCTTGGTGTCATCAAGGGGCCAAGCAATCCTCAAATTGACAGAGGCAGTCACTAGTCTTCCCCACTTTTTTTTTTTATAAACATCAAAAAAGAGAAACCCTTCTCTGTGTTAGCAGGAGAGATATAGGGAGAAACAAAATAAAAAAAAATAAAAAATAGTTCTCTTGCCCAGTAAATGTAATGATGTTTTGCAAGCTCCTCCACCTCTACTTTACAGAGGTGTATGTAGGTATAATTTGACAGGGGCTGCAGCTGTACTTCTTAGTTGGGAATTAAAGCTAGGCTTAACCCTTATGATCGTAGTTCTTTTTCTTTTTTTTTTTAGCCAGATCCCAACCTTTGTTCCCCACTTGTGCTATTATAGTAACAGCTGCCCCGCACTCACCCGTCTTCTCTTCAGTCTCTGTGCGTTGGGCTCTCGTGAGTGCAGCCAGAGTGTTTCCTGCGGCCGATTTCTGCCCTTCTCTGTAATAGCTACTGCAGATCACGGTGCCTCACCCGTTTGCCGAGACTCTTGCCGTCTCCTTATCCTGAGTAGTGACAACCCGGGCTGCGAGCTCCACCTCGCAGCATCGGTGGGGGGAGCCGCTGTCACCGCCCAGGATGTCACCTCCTCAGGCCTTCTGACCAGGTATGCTGTGGGAGACAAACAGCCCACGCCGCTCAGACCCCACACGCAGCACCGGTGGGTGGGGTGAGCAGCTGTTCCTGCTGAGCCTCGCTTTCAGTTCCGGCGTTGCTTCAGCCTCTCTCCCTTGAATCACGAGAGCCCCTGTGGAGTGTCACGATACGGTGAGTGACGGTCAGCCGCCACTATATTCGGGCTGCGTCTTTGTGCACAATTGTGGGCTTCTTATCTCACTCACTTGGCAGAGCTGTGAGCGGGCGGCCCACACTCGGTCTTTCCAGTCCTTTCACAGCAACAAAGCTTACATATATGATCTGCCTTTCGATGTAAGCTCCTGGGAGGACAGGTCTGTTTTAGCGCCACTGGTAACTTGCGCTAGCGGGGGATCACCTTGCTGGAAAATTTGTTCAGGACTGCAGCAATCTTTCCCTTATCCAAGAGAGGTCCTGGCGCATAAAAACCGCCACAGGCCGAGCTACAGGGGATGGTAGTCTGGAGAGCACTCTCTGCATACAGACTCCTCCTCTTCCTCCAGTCAGAATATACTATTTTAAACAACTTTCCAGTTTACTTCTATAATCAAATTTGCTTTATTCTCTTGGTATGCTTTGTTGACGGAGCAGCAATGCACTACTGGTTTCTAACTAAACACATGGGTGACAATCAGTATAAATATGCAGCCACCAGTCAGCAGCTAGAACCTAGGTTCTTTGCTGCTCCTGAGCTTTCCTTGAGAAACCTTTCAGCAAAGGATAACAAGAGAAGAAAGCAAATTAAATAATAGAAGTAAATTAGAAATGTATTTAAAATTGTATGTTCTGTCTAAAGCATGAATGTCTAATTATGACTTAACTGTCCCTTTAATTTTCCAAAAGTGCCCCAATTGGCACAAAATAAAGTATATTTTAGTTTTTTATTTAAATTTTTTTTAAGCATTTTTTAAAAATAAAAAACAACGTCACAAAGCAGTTTTTAGGGGTTAAAGTTGGTGGTTGTGAGGTGTTAGAAAAAAAAGTCACTGAAAAGTGCCTTTACATTACGGTCTATGGGAAACTGTGTGTTCCCTGTAAATATATATGTATATACTTATATACATATATATTTATGTGTTAATATGTGTATATTCATATGCATATATATATATATATATATATTTAACATTTGCTGCCCATCGCTGCATGACTTGCCTCCTTCGCTGCACTAGGTTCTCATGCCGTGTCTCATGGAATGAGAACAAGGCTACCATTGGAGCCTATAGAGGCGTGGTCTCATGAGCGCAAAGCTTCCATGCAATGCCAATGGGAGGTAGTGTTCGCATTGCGGATAACTTGTAATACCAGCGCAAATTTGCATTTTTTCAAAGGCGATATTTGTGCTCCACTTGTAATCTAGCACAAAGTTTATTTATACATTTTGTTTGGATTTGTGCTCCACATTTCTTTATCTTGTTCCTTGTTAAGTAGTGGGGGAGTCTGTAAATGGAAAAACAATTTCAGTATACAATGGGACAAAGTATTCAGAAAGTTTTTACACTCAGTTGATATGTAAATTTATTGCAAGACTATAGAAAACTGTTCATGTAATTAAGAAAATGCATAGATAATGCTCATTTCTAACATTATATATATAAAAGATATTAGTAATCACATAACTTCTGTTGTTTGTTGTCAATACCTATAGAACAATGACAATCCATAAACCATATAATATTAAAAACATGTTGTAATTTCATTCACCACAAAATATAAAGCAAAACTAAATCATTCCCATTATTAATTTAGAGTACAATCCCCATATTGTCTTCATGTTTATATGTCATAATGTTAAACAAAACAGTTTAAATAAATATATAGAGATTAGACATGTGCAATTAATTTTGTTATGAATTCGGACGACATCCGGGTGATTAAGAGATTGGGATGTATCCGAATCTCCGAATCACTCAAGTAACGAAACAAAACTAACCCGATTTAATTTGTTTAGAAACATCCAAATTTAAATTGATTCGAATGCCCATGGCGCGATAGTCTGACTCTCTGGACTAATCACAATTCTTTTGCCATTCCATATTTATTATAAAACAAAACTAATTAATATATATTACAATTAAGTATATAGTGAGATAAAACAGTGAAATAATCCTTTTTGTGTTGGTTGGAACCATCCGAATCAATGTAACATAACAGAACAAATGAATACGAACATAACAAACTTCCAAATGCATCTGAAACTAATGACTGCTATAACGAATCAATCCGAATGCGTCAGAAACTAATGACTGCTATATTACGAATAAATCCGAATGCAACCAATGTAAAAAAAAAAAATGAATCGATACAAATCTAAACCAAATTTTCAGACATGCAGTCTAATAGAGAGTATAGGGATGGGGAGCAGGGCTGGAATAATACCAGGAAAAGAGAGAAACAGAGAGAGAGAGAGAGAGAGAGAGAGAGAGAGAGAGAGAGAGAGAGAGAGAGAGAGAGAGAGAGAGAGAGAAAGACATATAAAGAGAAAGAGAGAAGGAAAAAGAGAGAGAGAGTGAGAGAGAGAGAAAGACATATAAAGAGAAAGAGAGAAGGAAAAGGAGAGTGAGAGTGAGAGAGAGAGAGAGAGAGAGAGAAAGAGAGAAAGAAGGTGAAATAGAGAGAGAGAAAAAACATTTAAAACAAACAAATAAACAAATAAGTCCAACAGAGCTTCTGGTGATTGATCATTCTTATATACTTGTGGAAGAAGAGAAAAAATAAGGAAAAAACTATTATCATAATTTGAAATGTTATGAATTATTATATTACTAGGAGATAAGCCTGTCCAGAGGGCAGTCTATTTAAAAAAAAAAACTACAACCCCCAAAGCTAAAATGACAAAAAATCAAAAATATAAAATGACAGAAACAAATAAACAAAGCTATCCAAAATAAAAAAAATAAACCTAAACTAATACCCCTATAAAAATAAAAAATACCCCCAAATAAAAACACCCCCTAATCTAATAAACTACCAATAGCCCTTAAAAGGGTTTTTGTAGAGCATTGCCCTAAGTTAAACAGCTCTTTTACCTAAACAAATTACCAATTACCTCCTAACAGTAAAAAAAAAAAACCCCACCCACCAAACCCCCTAAAATAAAAAAAAATAACACTAACAAAACCTATACTACCCATTGCCCCTAAAGGGGCATTTGTGTGGGCATTGCCTTTAAAAGGCATTCAGTTCTTTTACTGCCATTAAAAGGGCAATGAGCTTGTTTCAAGGACATTAAATCCCTAATCTTAAAAATAAAAAACCTACCAAAAAAAAAAATATTCTAACACTAATCCCCAAATAGGTACTCATCGTTCCTGAAGTCCAGCGGAGAAGGTCTTTTTCCAGGCGGCTCCATCATCTTCTATCTTTATCCGGACCGAAGGCAGTGTGGAGCAGAGGTGCGGAGCTGTGGATACTCATCGGCGGTCCTCACCGGTGGCGCGGAGCGGAGGTGCGGAGCTGTCTTCCCCGAAACGTGGATCCTTATCGGTGATCCTCAACGACAGTGGTCCTCGGCATCAGCGGTCCTCGGCAGCATGGAGATTTCTCTTCGTCTGATGTCTGTCGTACACTAAAGATTGAATGCAAGGTACCGCAATCAATTTGGGGTACCTTGCATTCCTATTGGCTGAAATTTTGATATCAGTCAATAGGATTAGAGCGGTTTAGGAGTTAATAGTTTAATTAGGTTTATTGCGATTTGGGGGTTTTGCAGTTTAGGGGTTAATAGGTTAATTAGGTTTATTGCGATGTTGGGGGTTTAGGGGTTAATGGGTTAATTAGGTTTATTGCGATGTGGGGGTTTGTCGGTTTAGAGGTTAATAGGATAATTAGGTTTATTGCAATGTGAGGGGTTGGCAGTTAAGGGGTTAATATTTTAATTATGTTATTTGTGGATTAGGGGTTAATTACTTTATTATTTTGCAATGTGGGGGTTTCCGGTTTAGGTGTTTGTTAATACTTCATGCGGGTGGTTAGGTTTTTTTTGTTACACTTCGTGCGGGCAGTTACGTGTTTTTATTTTTATTTCTTGCGGGGAGTAACGTATTGTTTAGTTATTTCGCCCGGTTCAGTGTTTTTTTTTTAAGGCTTCGGGTTTGCCTATGCTGCATCCAGGTGGATTCCGAAAATGGCACCACCCTGCCCTTTTCGGAATGCACCTGGACATAACTAGCAACGGTGACGGACGCGTTACAAATGCTATTATAGTATAGATGTATTACTTTGTACCTTACAGTGACAAATACCATTCTAACTTGTGAAAATGTGAGCAGCCACACAGTTAAAGGGACGGTGTATTTAAAAAAAAAAAATCTTTATTTAATGTGGTTACAATTACTTTTACAATTGGTTGAGTTTCTAGGGAGAACTGACTCCTATCTTATATGTCTAATTATGTACACAAAGTCTTCTTATCTTATGTTTACTAAAACGTAAATATTTAGAAAGAACACTGGGGAATTAAAAAAATTGTACCTCTCTTTCACAGCCTCCACTAGGAGCATTATTTTATCTAAACCTTCTCGTTTACGTAGGTTTTTTGTAACCCAATCTATAGTACATAAATCTTCAGTATATGTGTGGAAACAACAGTTTAAACCAGCTAGTTCACATGAGAAAAAAAAATAAAGCTCGGAGCTATTGGCAAACAATTTAATATACTCCAGTAGTTAAATGGATCATTTGAAAAACATAAGTGAGAAAATATTCTCACTGTCCATTTAAGCTAAAAGCATCATATGACTGTGTTGTATACATGTCGGAAATTGATTTTAAAAACCCCATTTAGGCTCAAATAAACTAATGAAAGTTACACTTCTCCTTCTTTAAACTTACCAACTGGATTCTGGCTAATTATCTTGATACCATGGTAAAGGAAGCCAAAGTACTTGCTCGAAACGTATTTCTCCTAGAAGTGTATCTACTCTTTTTTTCAGAGGATGTTTAGCTTATTTTTTAATCTATAAGATGTTTTTAAATAGAAAAAAAATACATTTTTTAAACTAGTGCACTAAAAGAGCTTCAGGAATTTACTTTTTTTATTTATTTAACATGTAATTGTGATCTGGATATTTTTCATGGAAAGAGATTAATTTCCAAATCCTTATTTCTGATGACTATTGGTCACTTCATTTTCCTTTGTTTACTATCACCTAGATTCCAAGTTTTGCATTCATGTTTTAACGCTGAAAAAATGGTAATTTCAGCTTTAAAACCGCACCGCAGTCATTACAAGTCTTGTCGATATAGCTGTACCACAAGCCTTTTAGCCTGTAACAAAACATCAGTCCCGCACTCGTAAAAATTAAGTTTTTTCATGGGACTTCCATAGCACTGCCATTACGAGTTTTGCCGGTGAGGCTAAAAATCTTGCGTTACACCCTATAACGACAAGATCCGTTTCGCAATATGAGAGCAGTAGTTTTGAGTTTTACGCAACAAAACAAAGTACACTAAACACCCATAAACTACCTATTAACCCCTAAACTGAGCCCCTCTCGCATTGCAAGCACTAAATTAAATTTATTAACCCCTAATATGCCGCTCCCGACATCGCCGCCACTTATAAAATTTATTAACCCCTATTCCGCCACTCCCGACATCGCCGCCATTATACTAAAGTTATTAACCCCTAAACCACCGCCCTCCCGTATCGCAAACACTATTTAAATATTATTAACCCCTAATTCCGCTGCCACTATAAAAAACCTATTAACCCCTAAACCAAAAGCCCCCCACAAAGAAATATACTAAATTAAACTATTAACCCTTAAAACAAAAGCCCCCCCACATCGCAATAAACTCATTTAAGCTAGTAACCCCTAAACCTAACGCCCCCCTAACTTTATATTAAAATTACAATTTCCCTATCTTAAATAAAATTAAAACTTACCTGTCAAATTAAAAACACTAAGTTTAAACTAACAATTAAACTAATATAACTATTTAGCTAATATTAAACTAACTACCAATTAAATAAAACTAAAATACACATTAAAAAAATCCTAACACTACTATAAAAATTACAAACTATCTAATTACAAAAAAAATACTAAATTACAAAAAATAACAAACGCTAAATTACAAAAAATAACAAGCGAAATTATCAAAAATAAAAAATAATTACACTTAATCTAATAGCCCTATCAAAATAAAAAAGCCCACCCAAAATAAAAATAAACCCTAGCCTACAATAAACTACCAATAGCCCTTTAAAGGGCGTTTTTTGTAGGGCATTGCCCTAAGTTTAAACAGCTCTTTTACCTGTATAAAAAATACAAAGACCCCCCCAACAGTAAAACCTACCACCCAATCAGCCAATAGGATTTCAGAAGCTCTCATCCTATTGGCTGATTTGAATTTCCAAAATCAAATCAGCCAATAGGAATGCAAGGGACGCTATTTTGAATCGTGTACCTTGCATTGAAGATTCAGTATACGGCGGCGACCGTATGAAGAGGATGCTCCACGCCGGATGTCTTCAGTATGGACCCGCTCCGTGCCACCGGGATTAAGATAGAAGATGCTGTCTCTATGAAGATAGAAGAGGCTGTCTGGATGAAGACTTCTCGCTGCCTGGATGAGGACTTTGCCTGTAAGTTGATCTTCAAGGGTTAGTGGTAGGTTTTCTTAAGGGTTTTTTTGGGTCGTTTTTTTTTTGTTTTTTTTGTTTAGGGTTTGGGCTTTTCATAAAAGAGCAAAATGCCCTTTTCAGGGCAATGCAAAAGAGCTAAATGCCCTTTTAAGGGCAATGCCCATACAAATGCCATTTTCAGGGCAATGGGCAGCTTAGGTTTTTGTTAGAGTTAGGGTTTTTTTATTTTGTGGTTTTGGGGGGTGGGGGTTTGCTATGTTAGTGGGACTTTTTATTTTTTTCCCGGTAAAAGAGCTGTTTAACTTAAGGCAATGCCCTACAAAAGGCCCCTTTAAGGGCGATTGGTAGTTTATTGTAGATTAGGTTTTTTATTTTGGGGTGGTATTAGAATAGGATTTTTTTTAATTATTTTTGATAATTCTTTTTTTTTTTTTTTTTTGTGTACTGTTTTTTTTGTTTTTGTTTTGGGGTGGGTTTTTGTTTTTAGATTTGGGGTTGGGCATTTCATAAAAGAGCCGAATGCCCTTTTAAGGGCAGGAAAAAGAGCTGAATGCCCTTTTAAGGGCAGTGTCCATACAAATGCCCTTTTCAGGGCAATGGGTAGATTAGGTTTTACTTTATTTTTATTTTGTGGGTTTGGGGGTGGGGGTTTGTATAATGTTAGGGGTGTTTGTTTTGTTTTGTAGCAAAAGAGCTGTTAACTTTAGGGCAATGCCCTACATAAGGTCCTTTTAAGGGCCCTTGGTAGTTTATTTTCGATTAGGCTTTTTTATTTTGGGGTGGATTTTTTATTTTTTATAAGGGTATTAGAATAGGAAACAGAGAAAAAAAAGTGTAGATTCAGGCGATATCCTCGGTAAACGAATATTTTATTATTTTTTCAAACAATAAATGTAATCACAACGGATAGTGTGTAAAAAACAGAACAAGTAAGCCATAATCATAGACCATACAAAACAACCTTACACCTGTGGCTTAAATGCCCAGGTGTTAACACACTCCCACTTGTATTTTTTCCCCCAGCTCTTCCCTATTGGACGATATTTAAACAATTTAAAAAAATTTAAAGTTATAGTTCTGCTATATCCTTACTGCAGACTATTATATAATATAGATTTTTAACAACTAAATTAGAATCTTTTGACCACTTTCTTACATTCTAATAAACAGAACTATACATGAACATTATATTGATGTGTTTATACAGAATTATAATACTAATTATTTTTTAAAAAAAACTTTCAAATCATTATAAGGCAGTCTGCTCAAAAAAGAAATTTATCTATGTTAATACCTATCAACTTACATTATTCTATTTATGGTTTTGTGTCTTTGTTTATACTGTTCCTTTTGTATATAATAAGATCTTATTGGAATATGTGAAAATGATTTGAGTTATGTTCTATAAAAAGTGCAGTTTTTATCATCTCAGTTGCATATTGCCCAAAATATATACTGTTAGCAATGATATTATTTTTAAATCATTTTCCTATGATAATTCGATAACCCTAGTCACACTGAAATGTGTTGGGCTTATATTGTATTAGAACCAACAATTTATAATATCATGTTCAGAAATCAACCCTACAGGTACTTGTGTGTGAATAGGAATAATTTTTATTATTTTGGATAATTTACGGCTAGATTTAGAGTTCTGCGTTAGCCGTCAAAACCAGCGTTAGGGGCTCTTAACGCTGGTTTTGGCTGCCCGCTGGTATTTAGAGTCAGTCAGGAAAGGGTCTAACGCTCACTTTCCAGCCGCAACTTTTCCATACCGCAGATCCCCTACGCTAATTGAGTATCCTATCTTTTCAATGTTATCTTTCTAACGCTGGTATTTAGAGTCTTGGCTGAAGTGAGCGTTAGAAATCTAACGAGAAGACTCCAGCCGCAGAGAAAAGCCAGGAGTTAAGAGCTTTATGGGCTAACGCCGGTTCATAAAGCTCTTAACTACTGTGCTCTAAAGTACACTAACACCCATAAACTACCTATGTACCCCTAAACCGAGGCCCCCTCACATCGCCACCACTCAATTTATTTTTTTTAACCCTTAATCTGCCGACCGCACACCGCCGCAACCTACATTATCCCTATGTACCCCTAATCTGCTGCCCCTAACACCGCCGACCCCTATATTATATTTATTAACCCCTAATCTGCCCCCCCAATGTTGCCGCCACCTACCTACAATTATTAACCCCTAATCTGCCGACCGGACCTTACCACTACTCTAATAAAGTTATTAACCCCTAATCCGCCTCACTCCCACCTCAATAACCCTATAATAAATAGTATTAACCCCTAATCTGCCCTCCCTAACATCACCGACACCTAAATTCAAGTATTAACCCCTAATCTGCCGAGCGGACCTCGCCGCTACTCTAATAAATGTATTAACCCCTAAAGCTAAGTCTAACCCTAACACTAACACCCCCCTAAGTTAAATATAATTTAAATCTAACTAAATAAATTAACTCTTATTAAATAAATTATTCCTATTTAAAGCTAAATACTTACCTGTAAAATAAACCCTAATATAGCTACAATATAAATTATAATTATATTGTAGCTATTTTAGGATTAATATTTATTTTACAGGCAATTTTGTATTTATTTTAACCAGGTACAATAGCTATTAAATAGTTAATAACTATTTAATAGCTACCTAGTTAAAATAATTACAAAATTACCTGTAAAATAAATCCTAACCTACGTTACAATTAAATCTAACACTACACTATCAATAAATTAATTAAATTAAATACCTACAATTATCTACAATTAAACCTAACACTACACTATCAATAAATTAATTACATACAAATACCTACAAATAAATACAATTATATAAACTAACTAAAGTACAAAAAATAAAAAAAGCTAAGTTACAAAAAATAAAAAAATTATTTACAAACATTAGAAAAATATTACAACAATTTTAAGCTAATTACACCTACTCTAAGCCCCCTAATAAAATAACAAAGCCCCCCAAAATAAAAAAATGCCCTGCCCTATTCTACAATAAAAATAGAAAAGCTCTTTTACCTTACCAGCCCTTCAAAAGGGCCTTTTGGGGGGCTTTGTTATTTTATTAGGGGGCTTAGAGTAGGTGTAATTAGCTTAAAATTGTTGTAATATTTTTCTAATGTTTGTAAATAATTTTTTTATTTTTTGTAACTTAGCTTTTTTTATTTTTTGTACTTTAGTTAGTTTATTTAATTGTATTTATTTGAAGGTATTTGTATGTAATTAATTTATTGATAGTGTAGTGTTAGGTTTAATTGTAGATAATTGTAGGTATTTTATTTAGGTATTTAGCTTTAAATAGGAATAATTTATTTAATAAGAGTTAATTTATTTCGTTAGGTTTAAATTATATTTAACTTAGGGGGGTGTTAGTGTTAGGGTTAGACTTAGCTTTAGGGGTTAATACATTTAATAGAGTAGCGGTGACGTCCGGTCAGCAGATTAGGGATTAATAATTGTAGGTAGGTAGCGGCGACATTGGGGGCGGCAGATTAGGGGTTAATAAATATAATATAGGGGTTGCGGTGTTAGGGGCTGCAGATTAGGGGTACATAGGGATAATGTAGGTTGCGGCGGTGTACGGAGCGGCAGGTTAGGGGTTAATAATAATATGCAGGGGTCAGCGATAGCGGGGTCAGAAGATTAGGGGTTAATAAGTGTAAGGTTAGGGGTGTTTAGACTCGGGGTTCATGTTAGGGTGTTAGGTGCAGACTTTAGAAGTGTTTCCCCATAGGAAACAATGGGGCTGCGTTAGGAGCTGAACGCAGCTTTTTTGCAGGTGTTAGACTTTTTTTCAGCTCAAACGGCCCCATTGTTTCCAATGGGGAAATCGTGCACGAGCACGTTTTTGAAGCTGGCCGCGTCCGTAGGCACCGCTGGTATTTAGAGTTACAGTGGCGGTAAATTATGCTCTACGCTCCCTTTTTGGAGCCTAACACAGCCCTTCTGTGAACTCTAAATACCAGTGGTATTTAAAAGGTGCGGGGAAAAAAAAGCACGTAATTGTAATTTTAGTGTTTTTTATTTATTGTAATGGTAGTTTTAATTTTCGTAATGTTAGGTTTTAGTGCAAGGCAACTTAGGTTTTATTTCACAGGTAAATTTGTATTTATTTTAACTAGGTAGTAGTTAGTAAATAGTTAATAACTATTTACTAACTATTCTACCAAGTTAAAATAAATAAAACTTACCTGTGAAATAAAAATTAAACCTAAGCTATTAGTAATATTTTAGCTAGCTTAGCTTTTATTTCACAGGTAAGTATGTATTTGGTTTTAAATAGGTAGTTAGTTAATAATTGTAACTTTAATTTAGCTCTATTTTAATTATGTTAAAGTTAAGGGTGTTAGAGTTAGGGTTATGTTAGGTTTATGTTTAGGGTTAGGTTTAGGAGTTAATAGTTTAATTTAGGTTGTTGCAATGTGGGGGGCTGTCGGTTTAGGGGTTGATAGATTTATTTAGTGGTAGTGATGTGGAAGGGCAGAGGTTTAGGGGTTTATAGCTTTATTTAGTGGCAGCGATGTCGGCAAGTGGCAGAATAGGGGTTAATAGATTTATTATAGTGTGGGCGATGTTGGGGTGCAGGGGAAAAGGGGTTAATAACTTTAGTATAGTGGCTGTGATATCAGGAGCGGCAGATTAGGGGTTAATAGATTTATTTAGATGGCTGCGATATCGTTAGCGGTAGATTAGGGGTTAATAACATTATGTATGTGTCGGTGGCAGATTAGGGGTGTTTAGACTTAGGCTTTATGTTAGGGTGTAAGGTTTAAACGTTACTTTTTTCCCCCCATAGACATCAATGGGGCTGCGTTACGGAGCTTTTCATTCCACGATCGCAAGAGTTAGGTTTTTTCAGACTCGTTCTCCCCATTGATGTCTATGGGGAAAGCGTGCACGAGCACGTCAAAACAGCGCTTGTATTTTGTGCGGTATGGAGCTTAATACCACCATATCACTCGCAACAAAACTTGTAATGGCTGCGCTATAGAGGTCTATATAACGCAACTTTTGTTGCGTTCGTTAATTTCTCTATAGCACGCATAACTCGTAATCTAGCTGTATGTTTGGATTATTTTGTATGCAAGATATTGTAGTGTTTATATAAGCCTCAATAAAAATTATATCTTAAAAAAAATCCTGTTACTTTCAATATCAGCTTGAAATTTCCGTTTTTTTTCCAATCCAAAATGATGTATAAAATAAATGTTAAATATATAATTATAGAAAATGTTGTATTTAATTTCCCTTTAAGTGCACCTCCCTCAAGGAGCTGGGACAAAAATCAAACATGTACAGTATCTGCATTAAATTTTCTAAATCACCAACTATGCATAAAAACAGATAAATCAAGTGATCTGGAAATGTGCAATAAATAAAGTTACAAAACATATGTTTGTATTATAGATATTTATCTATAGGTTTTATCTATATGTTTAAAAGCATCTGCTAACGTCTGTTCTTACTTGATCCTTAGAGAATTATTGTACTCACAGCGCTTAAAGGACCTATAGCTCCTATCTAAGGTGGGCCCCCACTACCCACAGAGAAAATACTGTTGTCAGAGAGGTTTAGAGAGGAGCGCCAGTTAAGTCAAGGTCTTGTGTGTATGTGTGAGAAATGTATTCACACTATGGTAGATAGAACCCTTTGTGAGGGCTGAGTGCCTATGTCTAGCTACAGAGGCTATTGTGATAGTAAGACAATAGAATAGAGGAATGTAAATTGTATCATATCTTTTACATTCCTCTATTCTATTGTCTTACTATCACAATAGCCTCTGTAGCTAGACATAGGCACTCAGCCCTCACAAAGGGTTCTATCTACCATAGTGTGAATACATTTCTCACACATACACACAAGACCTTACTTGATCCTTACACTGATTGAAAAAAAGGCATTACAACTGTTCTATTAGGATGTTTCTGCAGGAGAACATTTCTTGATATGTAGTTGGAAATTCCTTTAGTGTTTTTTTTTATAGCTGAAATACTTGGTTTCTAGTAGGAATTATGTATAACCTCTCTTTAATGCTGTGTTCCTTTTCCTTATTGTAGAGATTGCACTACAGAAAATACAATTGATGATGGAAATGTGATAGTTCTTTTAATATGAAAGATAGATTGTCATGTTCTTATGTGCATGTCTGTACACCTTTAAGCAGGCCTTACTTAAACCTACACCTCCCCCTTCCAGGTGCCAATTAATGTTAGTTTGCAGCATGCTATGTTGTGTGAAGCAGCATGTTCTAAACCTCCTGGCTAAGTGATTATTCTCTACCTAATCATTGGATTACAACTATAATACTTTTGGGTATTATCAACCTACTATTCCTATACATTCATCGTCTTATGGACTTATATTACAGTTCGTTTGCACAGATATCCAGGATTACTGCCTCTCATTGCCGGTATAACCAAACCGTTCCACTGACAACCTCCTCTATCAAACACAGTGAGTTACTCCTCTCAACTACCGCTACAACTCTGAACAAACTTGCTTTCCAGCAACCCGGCAATTCTTATACGTATTCACCGACTAACCTTCCTCACTGAAGCCGCGCTGTTAAGCTTCTCACACAGCGTGTGCCTGTCAGCGTGTTCTCGCACGCCATTGGATAATCGTCACACACCCCTCTGAGGCTGTCAGCTTTCTGCAGCGCTGGCTCGTCTCCCTCACACGCTCTCTCTCTATTGCCACCCAAGCAGTACATAATACTAGAAGGCTCTTTAAACACTCTCCATTTAGAGTTGTTCATCCACTTGTTCTCTAAACTTGCAAATTGTACTGAGGAAAAGTACTGCATCTCAAACAGACGCTCTGATTCAATTGACTCTGTGCTAACTTGCTTTACCAACTCTCTCCTGTAACCAGTTAAACAGGGGTAAATAACCTTTACTCAATTCCTATACTCTCTCCTTTCTGCAGTTGAGATCCATAATCTCTAGTTACTAACTAGATATCTGACATATTAATTGGCCACAAGAGTATATACATGGATCCAGCAGACCTCCCAAATGTGGTATACAACCTCTCCCAAAGGGTTGACCAATTGTCACAAGCACTTAGAGAGCTGCAATTGCAGAATGACAGTCTTAGGGCATCTGTTAGGGACAACACACCAGAACCACAGGTGTGTCTACCTGAGAGATTCTTTGGCGACAGGAAATTGTTCAGACAATTCAGAAATGCATGCTACCTCCTATTTCAGATGAGGCCCAAGACATATCATACAGAGACAATTAAGGTGATGACTGTCATCTCTTTTCTTTCTGGTGAGCCAAGGGTTTGGGCTGACAACCTCTTCGAAAATAATGATCCTATCCTCACTTCCTTATCTGATTCCTTCACTCAAATGAGTTTATTATATGATGACACACAGAAACAACTGACAGCTGAGATCAAAATGCGCTCACTACGACAGGGCCGTCGCCCTGTAGAGGAATATCTATCTGAATTCAAGCTTTACATCAAGGATTCAGAATGGAGTGAGGTAGCCTTGCGAAACCAGTACCGCCTGGGATTGTCCGATGCTCTAAAGGACGAGCTTGCACGCACTGATCTCCCTAGGACCCTGGAGGCTCTTATGGCCTTGTCTGTCCAGATTGATCGCAGAATCAGAGAACGCAGGTCAGAAAGACAACAATCTGATTCCTCCCAAAGGTTTACACCTGCCTTATCCAGCACAAAGGATACATCTATACCCATGGAGCTTGGGTTCACCAAAGGCCCCTTAACATTGGATGAAAGACATCGCCGTCAGCAGAAGAATCTCTGCATGTACTGTGCTTCTCCCAATCATCCTGTTAAGGAATGTCCTCTTCTTCAACGCCAAAAAAGAAGTAAGTGCAAACCTATAACTCATTGTTTGACAAATAAAGTGGTAGATGTGGCTTACTGTACTTTATCTCTATCCCTACAGTGGGACCTCCAGCTGTTCAGAGCGGAAGCAATCATTGACTCCGGAGCATTCTCCAATTTCATTGATCTCTCCCTTGTAAATAAAAATAAAATACCCTTGTGTGTTAAAGCAATACCTGTCTCCATACGTGTCATTGATGGAACCTATGTTAGTTCTGGGCCTATCACACACCACACGATCCCACTTAAAGTTACTACAAGTGATGGGCACGTAGAATACTTGTCTTTCGATGTCCTTCCTTCTCCTTTATACCCCATTGTTTTGGGTTTATCCTGGCTACAACAACATCAGCCTACGATTTCTTGGCAGTCTTTACAAGTGGAACTTGATTCAACATACTGCAAGACTTCTTGCTATCCTCATCAACAGGTACTACAAGTCTCTCGAGCAACAATACCACACGAATATCAAGATTTCTCGGATGTATTCGACAAAAAGCAAGCAGAAACTCTTCCTCCTCATCGCATATATGATTGCCCTATTGAATTATTGCCTGGGTCTAGCATTCCATACGGACGTATATATCCACTCTCTCAACCTGAATTAGCTCATCTCAAGGAGTACTTAGAGGAGAACCTTAAGAAAGGGTTCATCAGACCATCCACCTCCCCAGCTGGTGCAGGGATCTTTTTCGTCAAGAATAAAGATAATACATTGAGGCCCATCATAGACTATCGTGAGTTAAACAGAAGAACCAAAAAGAACAGGTACCCTCTACCACTGATCCCCGAATTAGTGGAACGCCTCAGTAAAGCTACTGTTTACACCAAGCTGGATTTAAGAGGCGCATACAATCTGATTAGGATCAGAGAAGGAGACGAGTGGCTCACAGCCTTTCGGACTCGCTACGGTCTCTATGAATATCTTGTTATGCCCTTTGGGTTGTGTAACGCCCCAGCAACCTTCCAGTTTTTTATCAATGATATATTCAGAGATCTATTGGACGTTTGCTTGGTAATATATTTAGACGACATCCTAATATACTCCCAAAACATGGAGGACCATAAGAAACATGTACGTTGGGTTCTAAATCGATTAAGAACACACCATTTGTACGCCAAACTTGAGAAGTGCTCCTTCCACACTGAAGAAATTACCTTTCTGGGTTATAAAATTACCTCTTCTGGTGTTAAAATGGAAGATGGAAAAATCGACACCATTCTTAAATGGCCTACCCCAACCAACAGGAAACAGGTTCAGCGTTTTCTAGGATTCGCAAATTTTTATCGCAAGTTCATTAAAGGATTCTCAAGCATTGCGAAACCTCTATGTAGACTCACAGGTACTCAAACTCGTTTCCTATGGACACCTGAAACCGAACATGCTTTTAACTTCCTCAAGAAATGCTTCACTACTGCTCCCATCCTTCGATTCCCAGATGCAAATCTGCAGTACATCCTAGAGGTTGATGCCTCGGAGTACGCTCTTGGTGCAATTCTCTCACAGCGTAAAAGTCCTTCAGAACCTATCCATCCAGTAGCATTTTTTTCCAGACTTATGACCTCAGCCGAACAAAATTATGCCGTTGGAGAGAAAGAACTTCTCGTGATTAAGTCAGCTCTTGAACATTGGAGGCATCTCTTGGAAGGTAAAATCTACCCAATATTGATTTATACCGACCATAAAAATTTGGAATATCTACAGTCCAGTAAAACCCTCTCTGCCAGGCAAGCTCGTTGGAGTTTGTTTTTCACCAGATTCAACTTCCTTATTACTTATCGGCCTGGCTTCCGAAATGGTAAGGCTGACTCTCTATCTAGACATTTACTTCGGCAGGACCTTGAAAAAGAACCTCAAACCATCCTTCCACCACAACAGTTCCTTGGTCTCACGAATGACTTCATTCATACCCTACGTTCACAACAACAGCTTGATACAGAGCTTCCCAAGGACATACAACAAACCGACACCAGGGGAATTTCTCATGTTAAGGGTAAAATATACATACCTCCCAACCTCAGAGAAGAGGTCTTGCATGACCATCACGATACTCCTCTATCAGGACACCCAGGCATCCACAGAACCAGTGACCTCATTGGTAGAAATTTTTGGTGGCCTAATCTCAGACAATCAGTACATAACTACATCAAGTCTTGTCATGCTTGTACTGTTGCTAAGTCACAAAAGACCAAACCATCAGGCTACCTCCAACCACTACCCATTCCAGAAAGACCTTGGCATACTGTTGGTATGGACTTTATTGTTGAATTGCCATTATCTAATCAAGCCAACACCATTTTAGTTGTTGTTGATTTATTGACTAAAATGGCTCATTTCATTCCCTATAAAAAGCTGCCCACAGCCTCAGAAACTGCATCCCTGTTCCTGAAACATATCGTTCGACTTCATGGTCTACCATCCGTCATTGTATCCGACAGGGGTTCGCAATTCACATCTAAGTTCTGGAAACAATTATGTGCTGTTCTTAAAATCAACCATCGCTATAGTACAGCATACCACCCGCAAACTAATGGGCAGACTGAGCGTGTAAATCAGTGGATTGAACAGTACATTCGCTGTTACTGTTCCCACCAACAAGAAGAATGGGAGAACAACATTCCTATGGCAGAATTCGCCTACAATAACTCCTTAAATGGATCTACTAAATGTTCACCCTTCTATGCGAATTATGGCTACCATCCACCATTCCATCTATTCCCACATCTGAACACCTCCTCACCTCATGTCGACGATACAGCAAATTCTTTATCAGACATCTTCAAATTCCTTAAAGACAATATACAATTGGCTCAGCAACATCAGAAAAGATACTATGACTACAAAAGAAGTAAGCCACCACTCTACCGGTCAGGGGATATGGTTTGGCTTTCGACCAAACATCTGAAACTAAAAACACCCTCACGGAAATTTTCACAATTATACATTGGTCCTTACAGGATAACTAATGTCGTCAATGACAACGCTGTAACCTTAGCTCTTCCTCCAGAGATCCCGGTTCACCCCACATTTCATGTGGCATTGATAAAACCATATGTTCCAACCAGGCTACAATCTTCACATCAACCTCAGCCTCCTGTGGTTCTGGTGGACGACATATATGAAATCTCGTCCATTCTTGACTCCAGACATCATCATGGGCAGTTGCAGTATCTGGTTAGGTGGAAGGGCTACTCATCTGAAGAGGATTCTTGGGAACCTTCCACCAATCTCAATGCTTCTCGTCTGATTACTCGTTACCACCATAGAAATCCGGACAAACCTGGACCCTCTGCTGCAGTGCAGCTTCCTTGAGGGGGGGATCTGTCATGTTCTTATGTGCATGTCTGTACACCTTTAAGCAGGCCTTACTTAAACCTACACCTCCCCCTTCCAGGTGCCAATTAATGTTAGTTTGCAGCATGCTATGTTGTGTGAAGCAGCATGTTCTAAACCTCCTGGCTAAGTGATTATTCTCTACCTAATCATTGGATTACAACTATAATACTTTTGGGTATTATCAACCTACTATTCCTATACATTCATCGTCTTATGGACTTATATTACAGTTCGTTTGCACAGATATCCAGGATTACTGCCTCTCATTGCCGGTATAACCAAACCGTTCCACTGACAACCTCCTCTATCAAACACAGTGAGTTACTCCTCTCAACTACCGCTACAACTCTGAACAAACTTGCTTTCCAGCAACCCGGCAATTCTTATACGTATTCACCGACTAACCTTCCTCACTGAAGCCGCGCTGTTAAGCTTCTCACACAGCGTGTGCCTGTCAGCGTGTTCTCGCACGCCATTGGATAATCGTCACACACCCCTCTGAGGCTGTCAGCTTTCTGCAGCGCTGGCTCGTCTCCCTCACACGCTCTCTCTCTATTGCCACCCAAGCAGTACATAATACTAGAAGGCTCTTTAAACACTCTCCATTTAGAGTTGTTCATCCACTTGTTCTCTAAACTTGCAAATTGTACTGAGGAAAAGTACTGCATCTCAAACAGACGCTCTGATTCAATTGACTCTGTGCTAACTTGCTTTACCAACTCTCTCCTGTAACCAGTTAAACAGGGGTAAATAACCTTTACTCAATTCCTATACTCTCTCCTTTCTGCAGTTGAGATCCATAATCTCTAGTTACTAACTAGATATCTGACATAGATAGAGGCCTATTTATCAAGCCGTCAACTGTGCTGCATTCGCCGGCACCAATATGCTCGCCTAACATCGCCTAACATCGCGGCCGCGGACCTGAATACGCTCTACTTATTTATCAAAAAAGCTGTCAAAAAGCCACGCACCAAGTACGGGGCGATGAGCAGTGGACTGCTGTTAGCTAACAGTCATCGATCTCGCTTTTTCCCAAATTTAT
Organism: Bombina bombina; assembly: GCF_027579735.1. Lineage (NCBI taxonomy): Eukaryota > Metazoa > Chordata > Amphibia > Anura > Bombinatoridae > Bombina > Bombina bombina. The sequence continues at coordinate 1,320,322,893 of NC_069500.1, forward strand.
TTATACCCTGTCACTAAACACCGCCACTATACTAAAATGTTTAACCCCTATACTGCCGCTCCTGGACCCCGCCGCAACTAAATAAAAGTATTAACCCCTATCCCGCTGCTCCCGGAGCCCACCGCAACTCTAATAAAGTTATTAACCCCTATCCTGCCACTCCCGGAGCCCGCCGCAACTCTAATAAAGTTATTAACCCCTATCCTGCCACTCCCGGAGCCCACCGCAACTCTAATAAAGTTATTAACTCCTATCCCACTGCTCCTGGAGCCCACTGCAACTAAATAAAGTTATTAACCCCTATCCCGCTGCTCCCGGAGCCCACTGCAACTTTAATAAAGGTATTAACCTCTATCCCGCTGCTCCCGGAGCCCACTGCAACTAAATAAATGTATTAACCCCTGGCCTCCCACATCATTACCACTTACTAAACCTATTAACCCCTAAACCGCCAGCCCCCCACATCGCCATAAACTAAATTAAGCTATTAACCCCTAAACCTAACAACCCGCTAAATTTACATTACATATTAACTCATCCCTATCTTATAATAAATTTAAACTTACCTTTAGAATTAAAATAAACTATATAAACCCTCTGAGTGATAATGACGGCTCTGAGCCGTCACAGAGTTTCCCACTCTGGTGCTAATGACGGCTCAGAGGTGGAAAAAATCCTATTGGCTGTTGCAATCAGCCAATAGGATTGAGCTTTAATCCTATTGGCTGATCCAATCAGCCAATAGGATTGAGCTCACATTCTATTGGCTTTTCCAATCAGCCAATAGAATGCGAGCTCAATCCTATTGGCTGATTGCAACAGCCAATAGGATTTTGTCCACCTTAATTCTGATTGGCTGATAGAATTCTATCAGCCAATGGAAATGTAAGGGACACCATCTTGGATGACGTCATTTAAAAGGAAACTTCATTCTTCAGAAGACGTCGGAAGAAGAGGATGCTTCGCGCCGGATGTCTTGAAGATGGAGCTGCTCCGCACCGGATGGATGAAGATAGAAGATGCCGTCTGGATGAAGACTTCTGCCCGGTTGGATGAAGACTTCGGCCTGCATGTATGAAGACTTCGGCCCGCTTGGATGAAGACTTTTGCCGGCTTTGCTGAGGACTTCTGCCGCTTCGTTGAGGATGGATGTTGGGTCTTCAAAAACTGTGGATCTTCGGGGGTTAGTGTTAGTTTTTTTTTAAGGGTTTATTGAGTGGGTTTTAATTTTAAATTAGGGGTTTGGGCTGAAAAAGAGCTAAATGCCCTTTTAAGGGCAATGCCCATTCAAATGCCCTTTTCAGGGCAATGGGGAGATTAGGTTTTTTGATAGGTTTTTATTTGGGGGGTTGGTTGTGTGGGTGGTGGGTTTTACTGTTGGGGGGTAATTGTATTTTTATTTACAGGTAAAAGAGCTGATTTATTTGGGGCAATTCCCCGCAAAAGGCCCTTTTAAGGGCCATTGGTAGTTTATTGTAGGCTAGGGTTTTTTTATTTTGGGGGGCTTTTTTATTTTCATAGGGCTATTAGATTAGGTGTAATTAGTTTAAATATTTGATAATTTATTTTTTATTTTGTGTAACTTAGTGTTTTTTATTTTGTGTAACTTAGTGTTTTTTATTTTGTGTAACAGTGTTTTTTTATTTTGTGTAACTTAGTTGTTATTTTTTGTAACTTAGTAATTCTTTATAGTAGATTTAAATAACTTGAGTAGGGTTAGGTGTTTAAATATGTAATATATTTAATTTAATTGTTAGTTTAATGTAATTTTAGTATAATAGTTAGGGTAGGTTAATTAATAGTTTAATATAGTTTAATGTAATTTTAGTATAATAGTTAGGGTAGGTTAATTAGTAGTTTAATATAGTTTATTTTAATTCCAAAGGTAATTTTAAATTTATTATAAGATAGGGATGAGTTAATATTTAATGCAAAGTTAGCGGGTTGTTAGGTTTAGGGGTTAATAGCTTAATTTAGTTTATTGCGATGTGGGGGGCTGGCGGTTTAGGGGTTAATAGGTTTAGTAAGTGGTAGTGATGTGGGAGGCCAGGGGTTTAGGGGTTAATACGTTTATTTAGTTGCGGCGGGGTCCGGGAGCGGAGGGATAGGGGTTACTACATTTATTTAGTTTGCGGAGGGGTCCAGGAGCGGCGGTGTAGGGGTTAATAACTTTATGTATGTTAGGGTGTTAGGTGTAAACGTAATTTGTTTTCTACCATAGAAATCAATGGGATATCTGGCAGCATCGAACATGAGCTTTCGCTGCTTCCAGACTCCCATTGATTTCTATTGCATCTGCGGCCTCCAGGGTGGCGGATTGAAAACCAGGTATGCTGGGCCGAAATAGTGGCGAGCGTACCTGTTAGAAGTTTGATAACTTGCAGAAGTTGTCAGATAGTGCCGAATTTGTATTCGGAACATCTGTAATGACGTAAGCATCGATCTTTGTCGGATTCAGACCGGCGATTCGTATGTTACGTCACACATTTCACCTTTTGCCGGTCTGTAGGCTTTGATAAATAGGGCAAATCAGGCTCGCCACAATTATGCTGCGGAATTCCAGCATATTTGCAGTTGACGGCTTGATAAATAGGCCTCATAGTATTAAAGTAATAGAACAAAGCACAGAAACAGTCTACTTTATAGAATGTCATGCAGAAAACGTTTCCACTCATACACTGGGTATCAATGGGTGCTTGATTACAGAAGAGGTTAGTGTGTCCCTGGTAAAAATGGGTACAATTCCTGTTCCTTTTTGTTAGTGGTAACATTGAGGTTGTATTCCTGTTGTGTGTGGCTGGCAATATGGTGGTTATAGCAATACAATGTGTGCATTACTCACAATATAGTGCTTTGTATGTTGTTGCATTGTGTGAATTAGTGGAAGAAACTAGTTAATGACTAACTGCTCAATTGCTATAAATAAAAATGTGGCATATGTAGTACAAACTTGCATTGTAGGAGTGAGAGTGTGGCAGATATGTATGTCTGGGACATTATAAAATATAATTAATAGATAATACATACACAGCTCGGCACCTGGTACTTCCTTCTGGATAGTGCATACTGGACTGGAGCAACGGCATAAGTTCCCAACTTATAATACATAAAGTGCAATGTCCACAGAACTATAATATATTCAAATATTTATTTAAGCATATAGGCAATGTTTCGGGTACGCACACACTTAATCATGATTAAATAAATATTTTAATATATTCTAGTGCTGTGGACATTGTACTTTTTATATTGTAAAATCTAATTAAGCTACTGTGTAGACATATGTACACTCTGACACTGAGGTCTCTAGTTATCAAAGTCTGGTGGACCTGATCTGACAGTGCGGATCAGGTCCGCCAGACTTCGCTGAATACGGCGAGCAATATGCTCGCCGTATTCAGCATTGCACCAGCAGCTCACAAGAGCTGCTGGTGCAACACCGCCCCCTGCTCACTCGCGGCCAATCGGCCGCCAGCAGGAGGGTGTTAATCAACCCGATCGTACTAGATTGGGTTGTATTGTGGCGATGTCTATCCGCCTGCTCAGAGCAGACGGACAGGTTATGGAGCAGCGGTCTTTGTTACCGCTGCTTCATAACTGCTGTTTCTGGCGAGCCTGCAGGCTCGTCAGAAACACGGGGCATTAAGCTCCATACGGAGCTTGATACATATGCCCCTGACAATCTTCCTTATACATTCACATTGTTTTACATTATAACGGTAAGGCATTTTTAATGACACAGTCACACTTTCACATGAACTCATTTGTACACATTTGCACTGACACATTTACTTTCACACTGACATATTCACACACACTCACAAACACACGTTGATCAATAAGAACCAAAATTGCCAAATAATACATTTTAAATGTGGCCACCATTCCAATTCATCAGAATATGAAAACATTGCATGGCATATTGGGTATTTTTTTTTGTTTGTTCGTTTTCTAAACCATTAAAAGCACTGTCATGTTAATTAGCAAAACCACTCAAGTAAGTAATTAATGTAAAAGGAAAATGTATAAAACAAAAGCAAAGGAAAAATATGATAGCTAGTTATTTCAGTATTAATGAGCACTCTCTAATGTGCTTATGTGAACATATTTTCTCACCTCAACCAGTAATGGCCTAGATTAATAATAGAGTGCAACACAGTAGCTTAGGGTGCGCTATCCCATTCGGTGACCCTGAGCTATGAATAGCGCAGAATCTGATATTACAAGTAAATGGTAAAAAACAGAATTTATGCTTACCTGATAAATTACTTTCTCCAACGGTGTGTCCGGTCCACGGTGTCATCCATTACTTGTGGGATATTCTCCTCCCCCACAGGGAAAGGCAAGGAGAGCACACAGCAAGAGCTGTCCATATAGTCCCTCCCAGGCTCCGCCCCCCCAGTCATTCGACCGACGGTTAGGAGAAAAAAAGGAGAAACTATAGTGTGCCGTGGTGACTGTAGTGTATAGAGAAAGAAATTCTTCAAACCTGATTAAAAAACCAGGGCGGGCCGTGGACCGGACACACCGTTGGAGAAAGTAATTTATCAGGTAAGCATAAATTCTGTTTTCTCCAACATTGGTGTGTCCGGTCCACGGTGTCATCCATTACTTGTGGGAACCAATACCAAAGCTTTAGGACACGGATGAAGGGAGGGAGCAAATCAGGTTACCTAAACAGAAGGCACCACGGCTTGCAAAACCTTTCTCCCAAAAATAGCCTCCAAAGAAGCAAAAGTATCAAATTTGTAGAATTTGGACAAAGTGTGCAGAGAAGACCAGGTCACTGCCTTACATATCTGATGAACAGAAGCTTTTCAGCCAAAAGGAAAGAGAGGTAGCAGTAGCTTTTTTGACCTCTCCTCTTGCCAGAATAAACTACAAACAGAGAAGACGTTTGTCTGAAATCCTTTGTTGCTTCTAAATAGAACTTTAAAGCACGGACTACATCTAAATTGTGTAACAAGCATTCCTTCTTTGAAACTGGATTCGGACACAAAGAAGGCACAACTATTTCCTGGTTAATATTCTTGTTGGAAACAACCTTTGGAAGGAAACCAGGTTTAGTACGCAAAACAACCTTATCTGAATGGAACACCAGATAGGGCGGATTACACTGCAGAGCAGATAATGCAGAAACTCTTCTAGCAGAAGAATAGCAACCAAAAACAGAACTTTCCAAGATAACAACTTGATATCTATGGAATGTAAGGGTTCAAACGGAACCCCTTGAAGAACTGAAAGAACCAAATTTAGACTCCAGGGAGGAGTCAAGGGTCTGTAAACAGGCTTGATCCTGACCAAAGCCTGGACAAAAGCTTGAACATCTGGCACAGCTGCCAGTCGTTTGTGTAACAAGACAGATAAAGCAGAAATCTGTCCTTTTAGAGAACTCGCTGATAATCCCTTATCCAAACCTTCATGGAGAAAGGAAAGGATCCTAGGAATTTTAATCTTACTCCATGAGAATCCCTTGGATTCACACCAACAGATATATCTTTTCCATATTTTATGGTAATCTTTCTAGTCATAGGTTTTCTGGCTTGTACCAGAGTATCTATCACAGAATCCGAAAACCCACGCTTAGACAAAATCAAGCGTTCAATTTCCAAGCAGTCAGCTGGAGAGAAACTAGATTTTGATGGTCGAATGGACCTTGTACTAGAAGATCCTGTCTCAAAGGTAGCTTCCATGGTGGAGCCGATGACATATTCACCAGGTCTGCATACCAAGTCCTGCGTGGCCACGCAGGAGCTATCAAAATAACCGAGGCCTTCTCCTGTTTGATGGCTACCAGGCTGGGAATGAGAAGGAACGGTGGAAACGCATAAGCTAGGTTGAAAGTCCAAGGCGCCACTAATGCATCCACTAGAGTCGCCTTGGGATCCCTGGATCTGGACCCGTAGCAAGGAACCTTGAAGTTCTGACGAGACGCCATCAGATCCATGTCTGGAATGCCCCATAATTGGGTCAACTGGGCAAACACCTCTGGGTGGAGTTCCCACTCCCCCGGATGAAAGGTCTGACGACTCAGATAATCCGCCTCCCAGTTTTCCACTCCTGGGATGTGGATCGCAGACAGGTGGTAGGAGTGATCCTCCGCCCATTTGATGATCTTGGTCACCTCTCTCATCGCCAGGGAACTCCTTGTTCCCCCCTGATGGTTGAAGTAAGCAACAGTCGTCATGTTGTCTGATTGGAATCTTATGAATCTGGCCTTTGCTAGTTGAGGCCAAGCACGGAGAGCATTGAATATCACTCTCAGTTCCAGGATGTTTATCGGGAGAAGAGACTATTCCCGAGACCATAGACCCTAAGCTTTCAGGGAATCCCAGACCGCGCCCCAGCCTAATAGACTGGCGTCGGTCGTGACAATGACCCACTCTGGTCTGCGGAAGCTCATTCCCTGGGACAGGTGATCCTGAGTCAGCCACCAACGGAGTGAGTCTCTGGTCTTCTGATCTACTTGAATCACTGGAGACAAGTCAGTATAGTCCCCATTCCACTGTTTGAGCATGCACAGTTGTAATGGTCTTAGATGAATTTGCGCAAAAGGAACTATGTCCATTGCTGCAACCATCAACCCTACTACTTCCATGCACTGAGTTATGGAAGGTCGTAGAACAGAGTGAAGAACTTGACAAGTGTTTAGAAGCTTTGACTCTCTGACATCTGTCAGGAAAATCTTCATTTCTAAAGAATCTATTATTGTTCCCAAGAAAGGGACTCTTGTTGATGGAGACGGGGAACATTTTTCTATGTTCACCTACCACCCGTGAGATCTGAGAAAGGCTAGAACAATGTGTGAGCCTTTGTCTTTGAAAGAGACGATGCTTGAATTAGGATGTCGTCCAAGTAAGGTGCCACTGCAATGCCCCTGGGTCTTAGAACCGCTAGAAGGGACCCGAGCACCTTTGTGAAAATCCTTGGAGCAGTGGCTAATCCGAATGGGAGAGCCACAATAGGTAATGTTTGTCCAGAAAGGCGAACCTTAGGAACTGATGATGATCTTTGTGGATAGGAATATGCAGATACGCATCCTCTAGATCCACGGTAGTCATAAATTGACCCTCCTGGATTGTAGGTAAAATCGTTCGAATAGTTTCCATTTTGAACGATGGCACTCTGAGAAATTTGTTTAGAATTTTTAAATCCAGAATTGGTCTGAAAGTTCCCTTTTTTTTTTTTTTTTTTTTTTTGGGAACTACAAACAGATTTGAGTAAAACCCCTGACCTTGTTCCACAGTTGGAACTGGGAGTATCACTCCCATCTTTAACAGGTCTTCTACACAATGTAAGAATGCCTGTCTCTTTACTTGGTTTGAAGATAAGTGAGACATGTGGAACCTTCCCCTTGGGGGTAGTTCCTTGAATTCTAGAAGATAACCCTGAGAGACTATTTCTAGTGCCCAGGGATCCTGAACATCTCTTGCCCAAGCCTGAGCAAAGAGAGAGAGTCTGCCCCCTACTAGATCCGGTTCCGGATCGGGGGCTACCTCTTCATGCTGTCTTGGTAGCAGCAGCAGGTTTCTTGGCCTGTTTACCCTTGTTCCAGCCTTGCATTGATTTCCAAGCTGGTTTAGTCTGGGAAGCGTTACCCTCTTGTCTAGAGGCTGCCGAGTTGGAAGCCGGTCTGTTCCTGAAATTGCGAAAGGAACGAAAATTGGACTTATTCTTAGCCTTGAAAGGTTTATCTTGTGGGAGGGCATGGCCCTTTCCCCCAGTGATGACTGAAATAATCTCTTTCAATTCTGGCCCAAAAGGGGTCTTACCTTTGAAAGGGGTATTAAGCAATTTTTATCCATAGGATCTTTGAAAGCACAATTGTCCTCAATAGGAATGGTTGTGCGCTTGGCTAGAGTAGAAAACTCCCCCTCGACCTTAGGGACTGTTTGCCATGTGTCCTTCCTGGGGTCGACCATAGGGAACAATTTCTTAAATATAGGAGGAGGGACAAAAGGTATGCCTGGCTTCTCCCACTCCTTATTCACTATGTCCGCCACCCGTTTAGGTATCGGAAAAGCATCAGGGTGCACCGGGACCTCAAGGAACTGTCCATCTTGCACAATTTTTCTGGGTTGACCAGATTGTCACAATCATCCAGAGTAGATAGTACCTCCTTAAGTAATGCGCGGAGATGCTCTAATTTAAATTTAAATGTCACAACATCAGGTTCTGCCTGCTGAGAAATTCTTCCTGTATCAGAAATTTCCCCATCTGACAAACCCTCCCTCACTGCCACTTCAGATTGGTGTGAGGGTATGACAGAAAAATTATCATCAGCGCCCTCCTGCTCTACAGTGTTTAAAACAGAACAATCGCGCTTTCTCTGAAATGCTGGCATTTTGGATAAAATATTAGCTATGGAGTTATCCATTACTGCCGTCAATTACTGCATAGTAACAAGCATTGGGGCGCTAGAAGTACTAGGGGTCGCCTGCGTGGGCATAACTGGTATAGACACAGAAGGAGATGATGTAGAACTATGTCTACTTCCTTCATCTGAGGAATCATCCTGGGCAACTTTACAATTTGTGACAGTTCTGTCCTTACTTTGTTTGGACGCAATGGCACAATTATCACACTATATTTGAATGGGGAACCACATTGGCTACCATACATACAGAATAGTGCAATACATCCAGCAGCAATACTCATAGGTCAGAGCTTCAAGGAGTCACTACAAAACTCCCCAACAATAGTAAAAAAATGTAAAAATGAAGCTCTCCAAAATGCCAAAGTTTCAATGCTTTATTTTAGAAAGTGCAGAGTCAAACAGCCACGACGTTTCGGGGAGCTATGCCCCTTAATCATGTGGTAAGTGATAGTACAGGTACACCTGTTTAAATAGCTCACCTTGGGATTTTAACCCTTACAATCTTGTATTCCACATTCTATAAATGCAACAGCACCATCTGCTGGTGGAAAGATAGGTAGACCATGTACAAAAATTAAAAACAAAAAACAAAAACAGCTATGAAGCCCCTATACCAGAACCACATCTACACAAACAATAAACACTGCAATTTATTTATTAGAGCTTATTTAAACAACATTAGGCTCCATGATTTAAAACCAATGTTGCAGAATATAAGAACACAAGAGCAACACCAGATTAGTAGAACACAGACCAGTCTATCTCTCTATTGAGCCCCCTAGGCTCCAGGGTATCCAACTTAAAAATCCAATAGGATTCACGTTGTTTCAAAAGGATATCCCTATTGCCACCTCTACGGGGGGTCCTAATTTGTTCGATTACCTGGAACCTAAGTTGGCTAATAGGATGTCCCATAGCCAAAAAATGATAAGCTACTGGTGCAGTGAATACCTTACACCTGATGTTGCTCTTGTGCTCTGTGATCCGATCCCGTACCCTCCTAGAGGACTCGCCAATGTAGGCTTTCCCACATGGGCATTTGATCATGTAAATAACATAATTGCTATTGCATGTAAAGTAGTCCCTATAATGAAATTTATAACCACTATGTGGGTGTAAAAAATAGGGACTCTTTATTATAGAATTGCAATTGCTGCACCCTAAACAGGGAAAACAGCCCAAATTCTTTTTGGTGATAAACCGCTGAGATAGTATTCTACCAGGGCCAATGTCAGCTTTAATCAAAGAGTCCCTTTAGTAATCTTAGATAGAGGATTAGCAGCAATTTTTTTATATACATTCCCAGCACTTAACTGACGATAAACCTCAGACCTATAGTCAGTTTTGTTCAAGATCACAGTAGCACCGCCCTTATCAGCTTGCTTTAAAATCACCTTGACAAAAGCAGATTTTACCTTATGCCTCTGTTGCATAAGGTAAAATCTGCTTTTGTCAACTTCACAGCAGCTGACCATCTTGCCCTGAAGTCACTTAAATCTAATGACAAGGTGATTTTAAAGCAAGCTGATAAGGGCGGTGCTACTGTGATCTTGAACAAAACTGACTATAGGTCTGAGGTTTATCGTCAGTTAAGTGCTGGGAATGTATATAAAAAAATTGCTGCTAATCCTCTATCTAAGATTACTAAAGAGATATCTGTCACTGTTAAATTTGCACTCAACAATGGCATCATTGATGATAAAACAGCTAAATATCTTATTGTTAAAGATCCGATCTCGCCAGTACTATATGTACTGCCCAAAATTCATAAGTCCTTGACTGCTCCACCTGGGCGACCGATTGTGGCTGGAACTAACTCTGTGTTCTCAGGGATATCCATCTTCTTGGATAAACTTTTGAGAACCCTGGTGGAGCAGTCAAGTACTTTCATTAAGGATACTAATGATTTTTTGGTCAAATTGAACAACTTGCAACTCCAGACTGATAAATTCATTCTTTTCAGTCTGGATGTGACAAGTTTATATACCTCAATCACCCATGAGAGCGGACTGGGAGCTGTTAAACATGCGCTTTTTACTTCTGGTTTATATTCCATTTCACAGATTTGGTTTATTCTGCAACTGTTGGAAATTATACTTTTTAACAATTATTTTTTATTTGAAGATTTTTTTTACCTTCAGTTACAGGGGACAGCCATGGGCTCCAACGTTGCCCCTAACTATGCAAACATTTTTATGAATCTTTTTGAAGAAAAATTTGTTTTTGAAAATTATTTATTTCGTCAGTGTGGCGCCACCTGGTGGCGCTACATTGATGATATTTTTGGCATATGGTTGGGCAGCGTTGGAGCCCTTGAACTTTTTGTTAGGGAGTTAAATGATTCGACAAACAGTATTAAGTTTACACTTACTTATAGCGAAATTTCAATTGATTTTTTGGATGTGACTGTTTTGAAGGATGGGTGCAATTTCAAGACTGATATTTTCAGCAAGGAAACTGATAGGAATAACCTGCTATTATATAGCAGTGCACATCATCCTTCACTAGTCAGATCATTGCCAAAGAGTCAATTGCTTAGAGTTAAGCGCATAGTTGCAGAGGAATCGTTAGTACCCTTGCGACTTTCAGAAATGGGGGACAAATTTGTGCAACGCGGGTACCCCAGAGATCTTATTGTTGACACCATCAATCAGGTGTCCCAATTGGATCGAAAATCATTGTTAAAACCTGGGTTGTCTTCTAAAAAAGATTCAAAGAGAATGATTTTTGTATCTGAATTTTCCAGACAAAGTGATCAGGTTTGGAAAATTATCAGAAAACATTGGGGTATCTTGAAAGGTTGCAATTCGGAGGTTGTTGAATTTGACCAAATGCCTATGCCAGCATATAAGCGTAGTAAGAGCTTGAGGGACTCTTTGATTAAAGCTGACATTGGCCCTGGTAGAATACTATCTCAGCGGTTTATCACCAAAAAGAATTTGGGCTGTTTTCCCTGTTTAGGGTGCAGCAATTGCAATTCTATAATAAAGAGTCCCTATTTTTTACACCCACATAGTGGTTATAAATTTCATTATAGGGACTACTTTACATGCAATAGCAATTATGTTATTTACATGATCAAATGCCCATGTGGGAAAGCCTACATTGGCGAGTCCTCTAGGAGGGTACGGGATCGGATCACAGAGCACAAGAGCAACATCAGGTGTAAGGTATTCACTGCACCAGTAGCTTATCATTTTTTGGCTATGGGACATCCTATTAGCCAACTTAGGTTCCAGGTAATCGAACAAATTAGGACCCCCCGTAGAGGTGGCAATAGGGATATCCTTTTGAAACAACGTGAATCCTATTGGATTTTTAAGTTGGATACCCTGGAGCCTAGGGGGCTCAATAGAGAGATAGACTGGTCTGTGTTCTACTAATCTGGTGTTGCTCTTGTGTTCTTATATTCTGCAACATTGGTTTTAAATCATGGAGCCTAATGTTGTTTAAATAAGCTCTAATAAATAAATTGCAGTGTTTATTGTTTGTGTAGATGTGGTTCTGGTATAGGGGCTTCATAGCTGTTTTTGTTTTTTGTTTTTAATTTTTGTACATGGTCTACCTATCTTTCCACCAGCAGATGGTGCTGTTGCATTTATAGAATGTGGAATACAAGATTGTAAGGGTTAAAATCCCAAGGTGAGCTATTTAAACAGGTGTACCTGTACTATCACTTACCACATGATTAAGGGGCATAGCTCCCCGAAACGTCGTGGCTGTTTGACTCTGCACTTTCTAAAATAAAGCATTGAAACTTTGGCATTTTGGAGAGCTTCATTTTTACATTTTTTTACCATACATACAGAACATGATCTATCTGAAGGTACAGACATGTTAAATAGGCTTAAACTGGTTAATAAAGCACAAAAACCGTTTTAAAACAAAACCGTTACTGTCTCTTTAAATGTTAAACAGGGCACACTTTATTACTGAATATGTGAAAAACTATGAAGGAATTATCCAATCTTTACCAAATTTTCACCACAGTGTCTTAATACATTCAAAGTATTGCACCCCAATTTTCAAGCTGTTAACCCTTAAAATGTGGAAACCGGAGCCGTTTTTAATTTTAACCCCCTTACAGTCCCAGCCACGGCCTTTGCTGCAACTTCACCAATCCCAGGGGGGTATATGATACCAAATGAAGCCTTCTAGGAACGTTTTTAGTGGATTCCAGACCCTCACACATGCAGCTGCATGTATTGAACTCAAAATTAACTGCACAGTAATGGCGCGAAAATGAGGCTCTGCCTACTACAGAGAAGGCCCTTCCTGACTGGGAAGGTGTCTTAACAAGTGCCTGGTCCTAAAAACGTTCCCCAATGTTATAAAAGTGTGAAATACAACTTCAAACTGCATATAATACTTAAATAAAGCAATCGATTTAGCCCCTAAAAGTGTCTACCAGTTTATAGCCCATAATAAGCCCTTTATTCTGTTTGAGTCTAAGAAAATGGCTTACCGGTCCCCATGAGGGGAAATGACAGCCTTCCAGCATTACATGGTCTTGTTAGAAATATGGCTAGTCATACCTTAAGCAGAAGAGCCTGCTAACTGTTTCCCCCAACTGAAGTTATCTCATCTCAACAGTCCTATGTGGAAACAGCAATCGATTTTAGTTACTGTCTGCTAAAATGATCTTCCTCTCACAAACAGAAATCTTCATCCCTTTCTGTTTCAGAGTAAATAGTACATACCAGCACTATTTTAAAATAACAAACTCTTGATAGAAGAATAAAAAACTACAACTAAACACCACAAACTCCTCACCATCCCCGAGGAGATGCTACTTGTTCAGAGCGGCAAGGAGAATGACTGGGGGGGGCGGAGCCTGGGAGGGACTATATGGACAGCTCTTGCTGTGTGCTCTCCTTGCCTTTCCCTGTGGGGGAGGAGAATATCCCACAAGTAATGGATGACACCGTGGACCGGACACACCAATGTTGGAGAAATTGATTTACCAGAGAATCATAGGCCTAGATTTGGAGTTCGGCGGTAAAAGGGCTGTTAACGCTCCGCGGGCTTTTTTCTGGCCGCACCATAAATTTAACTCTGGTATCGAGAGTTCAATCAAATGCTGCGTTAGGCTCCAAAAAAGGAGCGTAGAGCATTTTTACCGCAAAAGCAACTCTCGATACCAGAGTTGCTTACGGACGCGGCCGGCCTCAAAAACGTGCTCGTGCACGATTCTCCCATAGGAAACAATGGGGCTGTTTGAGCTGAAAAAAAACCTAACAACTGCAAAAAAGCAGCGTTCAGCTCCTAACGCAGCCCCATTGTTTGCTATGGGGAAACACTTCCTACGTCTGCACCTAACACTCTAACATGTACCCCGAGTCTAAACACCCCTAGCCTTACACTTATTAACCCCTAATCTGCCGCCCCCGCTATCGCTGACCCCTGCATATTTTTTTAAACCCCTAATCTGCCGCTCCGTAAACCGCCGCCACCTACGTTATCCCTATGTACCCCTAATCTGCTACCCCTAACACCGCCGACCCCAATATTATATTTATTAACCCCTAATCTGCCCCCCACAACGTCGCCGACACCTGCCTACACTTATTAACCCCTAATCTGCCGAGCGGACCTCACCGCTACTATAATAAAGTTATTAACCCCTAATCCGCCTCACTAACCCTATCATAAATAGTATTAACCCCTAATCTGCCCTCCCTAACATCGCCGACACCTAACTTCAATTATTAACCCCTAATCTGCCGACTGGAGCTCACCGCTATTCTAATAAATGTATTAACCCCTAAAGCTAAGTCTAACACTAACACCCCCCTAAGTTAAATATAATTTTTATCTAATGAAATAAATTAACTCTTATTAAATAAATTATTCCTATTTAAAGCTAAATACTTACCTGTAAAATAAATCATAATATAGCTACAATATAAATTATAATTATATTATAGCTATTTTAGGATTAATATTTATTTTACAGGCAACTTTGTTATTATTTTAACCAGGTAAAATAGCTATTAAATAGTTAAGAACTATTTAATAGTTACCTAGTTAAAATAATAACAAATTTACCTGTAAAATAAATCCTAACCTAAGTTATAATTAAACCTAACACTAACCTATCAATAAAATAATTAAATAAACTACCTACAATTACCTACAATTAACCTAACACTACACTATCAATAAATTAATTAAACACAATTCCTACAAATAAATACAATTAAATAAACTAGCTAAAGTACAAAAAATAAAAAAGAACTAAGTTACAGAAAATAAAAAAATATTTACAAACATAAGAAAAATATTACAACAATTTTAAACTAATTACACCTACTCTAAGCCCCCTAATAAAATAACAAAGCCCCCCAAAATAAAAAATTCCCTACCCTATTCTAAATTAAAAAAGTTACAAGCTCTTTTACCTTACCAGCCCTGAACAGGGCCCTTTGCGGGGCATGCCCCAAGAAGTTCAGCTCTTTTGCCTGTAAAAAAAAACACACAATACCCCCCCCCCAACATTACAACCCACCACCCACATACCCCTAATCTAACCCAAACCCCCCTTAAATAAACCTAACACTAATCCCCTGAAGATCTTCCTACCTTGTCTTCACCATCCAGGTATCACCGATCCGTCCTGGCTCCAAGATCTTCATCCAACCCAAGCGGGGGTTGGCGATCCATAATCCGGTCCAGAAGAGGCTCCAAAGTCTTCCTCCTATCCGGCAAGAAGAGGACATCCGGACCGGCAAACATCTTCTCCAAGCGGCATCTTCGATCTTCTTCCATCCGGAGCGAAGCGGCAGGATCCTGAAGACCTCCAGCGCGGAACATCCATCCGGACCGACGACTGAACGACGAATGACTGTTCCTTTAAGGGACGTCATCCAAGATGGCGTCCCTCGAATTCCGATTGGCTGATAGGATTCTATCAGCCAATCGGAATTAAGGTAGGAATTTTCTGATTGGCTGATGGAATCAGCCAATCAGAATCAAGTTCAATCCGATTGGCCGATCCAATCAGCCAATCAGATTGAGCTCGCATTCTATTGGCTGATCGGAACAGCCAATAGAATGCGAGCTCAATCTGATTGGCTGATTGGATCGGCCAATCGGATTGAACTAGATTCTGATTGGCTGATTCCATCAGCCAATCAGAAAATTCCTACCTTAATTCCGATTGGCTGATAGAATCCTATCAGCCAATCGGAATTCGAGGGACGCCATCTTGGATGACGTCCCTTAAAGGAACAGTCATTCGTCGTTCAGTCGTCGGTCCGGATGGATGTTCCGCGCTGGAGGTCTTCAGGATCCTGCCGCTTCGCTCCGGATGGAAGAAGATCGAAGATGCCGCTTGGAGAAGATGTTTGCCGGTCCGGATGTCCTCTTCTTGCCGGATAGGAGGAAGACTTTGGAGCCTCTTCTGGACCGGATTATGGATCGCCAACCCCCGCTTGGGTTGGATGAAGATCTTGGAGCCAGGACGGATCGGTGATACCTGGATGGTGAAGACAAGGTAGGAAGATCTTCAGGGGATTAGTGTTAGGTTTATTTAAGGGGGGTTTGGGTTAGATTAGGGGTATGTGGGTGGTGGGTTGTAATGTTGGGGGGGGGGGGGTATTGTATGGTTTTTTTTACAGGCAAAAGAGCTGAACTTCTTGGGGCATGCCCCGCAAAGGGCCCTGTTCAGGGCTGGTAAGGTAAAAGAGCTTGTAACTTTTTTAATTTAGAATAGGGTAGGGAATTTTTTATTTTGGGGGGCTTTGTTATTTTATTAGGGGGCTTAGAGTAGGTGTAATTAGTTTAAAATTGTTGTAATATTTTTCTTATGTTTGTAAATATTTTTTTATTTTCTGTAACTTAGTTCTTTTTTATTTTTTGTACTTTAGCTAGTTTATTTAATTGTATTTATTTGTAGGAATTGTGTTTAATTAATTTATTGATAGTGTAGTGTTAGGTTAATTGTAGGTAATTGTAGGTAGTTTATTTAATTATTTTATTGATAGGGTAGTGTTAGGTTTAATTATAACTTAGGTTAGGATTTATTTTACAGGTAAATTTGTTATTATTTTAACTAGGTAACTATTAAATAGTTCTTAACTATTTAATAGCTATTTTACCTGGTTAAAATAATAACAAAGTTGCCTGTAAAATAAATATAAATCCTAAAATAGCTATAATATAATTATAATTTATATTGTAGCTATATTATGATTTATTTTACAGGTAAGTATTTAGCTTTAAATAGGAATAATTTATTTAATAAGAGTTAATTTATTTCGTTAGATAAAAATTATATTTAACTTAAGGGGGTGTTAGTGTTAGGGTTAGACTTAGCTTTAGGGGTTAATACATTTATTAGAATAGCGGTGAGCTCCGGTCGTCAGATTAGGGGTTAATAATTGAAGGTAGGTGTCGGCGATGTTAGGGAGGGCAGATTAGGGGTTAATACTATTTATGATAGGGTTAGTGAGGCGGATTAGGGGTTAATACATTTATTATAGTAGCGCTCAGGTCCGCTCGGCAGATTAGGGGTTAATAAGTGTAGGCAGGTGTTGGCGACGTTGAGGGGGGCAGATTAGGGGTTAATAAATATAATATAGGGGTCGGCGATGTTAGGGCAGCAGATTAGGGGTACATAGGGATAACGTAGGTGGCGGCGATTTGCGGTCGGAAGATTAGGGGTTAATTATTTTAAGTAGCTGGCGGCGACGTTGTGGGGGGCAAGTTAGGGGTTAATAAATGTAATACAGGGGTCGGCGGGGTTAGGGGCAGCAGATTAGGGGTACATAAGTATAACGTAGGTGGCGGTCGGCAGATTAGGGGTTAAAAATTTAAATCGAGTGGCGGCGATGTGGGGGGACCTCGGTTTAGGGGTACATAGGTAGTTTATGGGTGTTAGTGTACTTTAGGGTACAGTAGTTAAGAGCTTTATGAACCGGCGTTAGCCAGAAAGCTCTTAACTCCTGCTATTTTCAGGCGGCTGGAATCTTGTCGTTAGAGCTCTAACGCTCACTTCAGAAACGACTCTAAATACCAGCGTTAGAAAGATCCCATTGAAAAGATAGGCTACGCAAATGGCGTAGGGGGATCTGCGGTATGGAAAAGTCGCGGCTGAAAAGTGAGCGTTAGACCCTTTAATCACTGACTCCAAATACCAGCGGGCGGCCAAAACCAGCGTTAGGAGCCTCTAACGCTGGTTTTGACGGCTACCGCCGAACTCCAAATCTAGGCCATAATGTGGCCAACAATTTTTTAGCTGGGTCCTACAACCCTTGGATAAAAGAGTATAAGCCTCTGGGGAGTGTCTATGCGCAGCACCTTCAGTGATAGCAATATTAGTTGCTGCATGTAAAACGCTGATAATTCGCTACCTGTCAGCAGTTTGTGAAGCCATCTATCTTCTACTTCAAGTTTTTTTTTAAAATCTATAAATTGAGGTTGTGCTCAGTTCTATTGGTTTACTGATCTGGAGAGGCTCTCAACCTCCCTTGCCGGTAAAAAGAAAATAGGGCAAGAACACTCTATACCCTGTATGCTACACTTAGACTAAATTACTAATGTAACCAACCTGATGTTTGTACCTAAAAGAGTTTGTAGAATAGACCTTTTTTTTTTTAAATAAAAAGAGAGAAGCACTCAACCTGAGAATGAACAATAGCATAATAGCTTGTTCTGTGGCTAGTTACCACCCTAGAAGCAGCCTCTTTTTGCTATATGTTTTTTTAACTAAGGTTAGGTGCGTGGCATTGCAGCTATTAATGACATCCTGGCATAATATACTACTAAGTTGCAGCTGATTATTAGAAGACATATAACTCTAAACACTAAAAGCATGCACTATGAAAGGAACTTGTTGAATTAAGAGATTCAAAGGGGGCTAAAATATAAATCTGTGGCAAATCATGTCCGCACGATATTGTTAAATACTGAAAGCATATGCTGTCGGCATTTAACATTGCACAAGCATTTCTGGTGAAATGCTTGTGCAATGCTACCCCCTGCACATTTGCGGCCAATTGGCTGCTAGCAGGGGGTTTCAATCGTATCTGGGATGATTGCTGTCTGCCAACTCATAAGTGGTGGATGAGTTAAGGAGCAGCAGTCTTACGGGGGTAGATTGCAGCATCCGCTGCTTGATAAATCTACCCCAAAATGTGAACCTATTACTTACAGCAATGGCAGACCCATATCTTTTTACTAGAATAAAAGTCACAACCAGAAAAAAAAGATGTGATTACTCTATAAAAGTATCCAAATGTTTTAGAACTAAAAAAATAATTTACGGTTGTAGGATACAAAATCATAGACAAAATGTATCTTCCAAACAAGATGAATACATACAACTAAAGGAACATTATATTGTCTATTCAAACACTCTAATGCAAAACAAATATCTACTTACTTAGTAAATACATGTTTGATTAATATACATATTTTTCTTATTTATAACTTCGAGTTCAAGATAAAAGCATGAATAATACCAGCAGAATGTAAAAAGCTACCTTAAATTCAGGACAAAAATGACATATTTACATTACTGAGCTCAACTATAAAAAGTAAGCATTTGAACAAAACAGACTGTGACTCAGTTTGCAAATGGTATAGTGAAAAGATAGAAGCAGCACCGACTTGAAGTATTTCTTATATATTTATTGCATCAGAGACAAAAAAACAACAACGACGTTTCGGTCAGTACCTGACCTTAATCATGTTATCTGTTCGCAAATGCACAGCATTGTAGTAAATTAGATGCTTTCCTGGGATTTCAAAGTTAAAATTAACAAAAAGGGGAAAGATCAAAATATATAACATGTCATTTAGAAAATACTGATTATAATGTCTGCTTATCACTATGCCACAAAAATGTGCAGGAACTTCACTGTAATATCATTAAAATGGTGCAATTATTCTGCATCTCAGTAAATAAAAGATTCTCAGTATTACTGAATAAACTTAGCGAAATATAAAAATGTAATAGAAATAAGGAAGATTTAAAAGCCATGTAGACGTTGTTTTGATATTTAAGACCCACATAAAATATATATGAGTTTAAACAGTGTTAAAGGGACAGTCTACTTGAAATGTTTTATATTTTAAAAAAATTGATAATTCCTTTATTCCTAATTCCCTAATTCTGCATAACCAGCATTGTTTTATTAAAACACTTTCTACCTCTGTGATTACCTTGTGTCTAAGCCTCTGCAGACTGCTCCCTTATCTCAGTTCTTTTGTCAGACTTTCATTTTAGCCAATCAGTGCTGACTCATAAATAACTCCACGGGAGTGACCACAATATTATATATGTATGGCACAAATGAACTAGCACTATCTAACTGTGAAAAACTATCAAATTCACTGAGATAAGAGCCTACCTAGGTTTAACTTTCAACAAAGAATACCAATAGAAAATACAAAGAAAGCAAATTTGATAAAAAAAACTTGTTTAAAATTGCATGGCCCATCTGACTCATGAAAGTTTAATGTTGACTTGACTGTCCCTTTAAGGAATCAACCTATTAATAGGCAAGGGAATTAAAAGAAATAATAAATACATTTTTATATAAGCATTCAAATTTACCACTGCCTTGCAGAATATTTGCATAAAGATATTTTGAAACATTTTAAAATGTAATTTTGTTAGCAAACATTTGCAAAGTTTTGCAGTCCAGAGACATTCCCTTTGAAAAGATTCTGGAGTTATGTGTATCTTCTTTTCTTTTTTTAGTTGTGGCCAATTAGCTCCTGCACTGACTGTGAGCACCCAGGGCTGAGCATGTTGCAGGGTCATGGGATGTGTACCCAGTCTGGTCTGAGAGTGCAGTCCCCTTCCGTGTTTTGTATATGTCTGGGGTGATTACATAAACCTGTGCACCCTTCACTTGTTCCAAGTTTGTTGGATTAAGAGCTTGCATTGGGTGGCTGTTTTAGGGTCCCAGGTTTTTGGAAGGGACCTTGTCGTAGTACCTGGGTTTGTTCCTTTTGGCCAAATACGGTAACTAACCCTTCCATTTTTGCTTTTAATCGTAGCTGAGAGCTTGTAAGTGAGTGCTGTACTTTCTCTGTGTGTTGTATTAATTTGTTTTGTAATTTTCCCTATGGTTCTTGCACCCAGACCTTTCTGGGGTTAACTGCCTGTGACTCTGGGGACAGCACAGCTTCCTGTGAGTGCCAGTGAGCACCCAGGGCTGAGCATGTTGCAGGGTCATGGGATGTGTACCCGGTCCTGTCTGAGAGTGCAGTCCCCTTCTGTGTTTTGTATATGTCTGGGGTGATTACATAAGCCTGTGCACCCTTCACTTGTTCCCAGTTTTTTGGATTGAGAGCTTGCATTGTGTGGCTGTTTTAGGGTCCCAGGTTTTTGGAAGGGACCTTGTCGTGGTACCTGGGCTTGTCCCATTTGGCCATATACGGTAACTAACCCTTCCATTTTTGCTTTTAATCTTAGCTGAGAGCTTGTAAGTGAGTGCTGGACTTTCTCTGTGTGTTGTATTAATTTGTTTTGTAATTTTCCCTATGGTTCTTGCACCCAAATCTGTCTGGGGTTAACTGCCTGTGACTCTGGGGACAGCACAGCTGTCCCCTTCCATGCAGTCCCCTTCCATGCCGTCCCCTTCCATGTTTTGTATATAAATATATATATATATATATATATATATATATTTAAATATATATATATTTAAATATATATAAATGCAAAAAGGAAGCACTCACTGAATTTTCTTCAAAATGTGACAAGCAAATTTAATGCAGTTTGTGACGTTTCGGGACAACAACATTCCCTTCCTCTGACAAGTTTAACAATGAGCAAAATCAGCCTTTAAATAGGCTCCAAATCACACTCCCCTCAGGATTAGCCAATCCAGGCTAAATAACAAACACCCCCCTTCAGTGACCAATAAAAATCAGTGATAGATATGTGCAAAATACTATTGTGAAAATATCGATCAAACAGACTAGATAAAAACAAGCCCAGAATGATTCCCCTTGATGCCCCCACCTGATATCTAAATATTGCCGAATTATCAGCAAACTAGTGTGAAAGAATACAGCCAAACTAGATCATAAACTATTAGCCAATCATCATTCATTTTGCACCAGACTCTGATGCGTCATCCAACAAGATCCTGATTAACACCCACTATTACTAAGGACGTCCAACTCTCCAATATGTGAGCTGATCGTGACATATATATAAAATGAATCCTCCGCTGTCAGGGAGTTGGACCATGAATCACTACGAACACACAATCTAATCACCCAAATGTGTAGCATAAGAGCCCAGACAGTGTGTAGCACACAGTGCATTATCAATGTTGGTCTGCCCTCATTAATCACTACGTAAGTGACAGCAATTAGAGAAATCACATGAGAAAAACAACATCCAAGAACCGCACTGGATCGTTTTATCTTGCCACCAACATACCTTTACTGCACGCCCAAGTGATCAGAACCATCAAAATCATTCTATGTATCCTATGGCCGCAATAAGTTATCGCTGCTAGCCACATACAAATGTAAACAAAGTATCAAGGCCATCCAATGTCCAAACGCCATGTCAGAGTAGGCGTAAAAGCTGGGGCGTGTCAATACATCATAGTGAATAGAATAACCTTATTTTAAAGCTATGTACACAATCTGTCAAAACAAAACAACGTGCCAAACAAAGTTCAATGTTTCAATATAAACCGTGCATATCAAAACCAAACAACTTTAAAAATTATAAAATAAAAACAAAAACGCACAACTTGTCCAGAATTGGTTCCAGTCTATGTGACACACAAGTGTCATCAGATGCCAGTAGCAAACAGATAATCACTATGACCAAACACAACACTAATCTCCAAATAAATGGAAATAAAATGTATAAAAAGAATATAAAAAATGTAAAAGGCAGGCAAAAAGAGGGGAATGGAACATATCAACATAGTTCAACAAAATTGAACCTAACACTGAGAGCCTGAAGAACTTGGATAGCATAGTGTGCGGTGATATATAACTTGTTCTCGGTTTTAGATTCTGTAAGCCTTTTTCTGACAACACACGTAACATGCTGCACACTATGCTATCCTAGTTCTTCAGTCTCTCAGTGTTAGGTTCAGTTTTGTTGAACTATGTTGATATGTTCTATCTATATTGCTGTCTTTGATGGATAGGTGAACACGCCTTAAAAAAGGTATTACTGTTCCGTTCCCCTCTTTTTGCCTGCCTTTTACATTTTTTATATTCTTTTTATACATTTTATTTCCATTTTTTTTTGGAGATTAGTGTTGTTTTTGGTCATAGTGATTATCTGTTTGCTGCTGGCATCTGATGACACTTGTGTGTCACATAGACTGGAACCGATTCTGGAAAAGTTGTGTGTTTTTGTTTTTATTTTATAATTTTTAAAGTTGTTTGGTTTTGATATGCACGGTTTATATTGAAACATTGAACTTTGTTCGGCACGTTGTTTTGTTTTGACAGATTGTGTACATAGCTTTAAAATAAGGTTATTCTATTCACTATGATGTATTGACACGCCCCTGCTTTTACGCCTACTCTGACATGGCGTTTGGACATTGGATGGCCTTGATACTTTGTTTACATTTGTATGTGGCTAGCGGCGATAACTTATTGCGGCCATAGGATACATAGAATGATTTTGATGGTTCTGATCACTTGGGCATGCAGTAAAGGTATGTTGGTGGCAAGATAAAACGATCCAGTGCGGTTCTTGGATGTTGTTTTTCTGATGTGATTTCTCTAATTGCTGTCACTTACGTAGTGATTAATGAGGGCAGACCAACATTGATAATGCACTGTGCGCTACACACTGTCTGGGCTCTTATGCTACACATTTGGGTGATTAGATTGTGTGTTCGTAGTGATTCATGATCCAACTCCCTGACAGCGGTGGATTCATTTTATATATATGTCACGATCAGCTCACACATTGGAGAGTTGGGCATGCTTAGCAACAGTGGGTGTTAACCAGGACCAGTTGGATGATGCATCAGAATCTGGTGCAAAATGAATGATGATTGGCTAATAGTTTATGATCTAGTTTGGCTGTATTCTATCACACTAGTTTGCTGATAATTGGGCAATATTTAGATATCAGGTGGGGGCATGACTACCATCAAGAGGAATCATTCTGGGCTTGTTTTTATCTAGTTTGTTTGATCGATATTTTCACAATAGTATTTTGCACATATCTATCACTGATTTTTATTGATCACTGAAGGGGTGTGTTTGTTATTTAGCCTGGATTGGGTGATCCTGAGGGGAGTGTGATTTGGAGCTTATTTAAAGGCTGATTTTGCTCATTGTTAAACTTGTCAGAGGAAGGGACTGTTGTTGTCCCGAAACGTCACAAACTGCATTAAATTTGCTTGTCACATTTTGAAGAAAATTCAGTGAGTGCTTCCTTTTTGCATTTCTACAAATTAACGTATAGCACCATGACAGCTGCAAAACGTTGGTGAGAGTGCACATACACCTATCTTTGTGTGTATATATATATATATATATATATATATATATATATATATATATATATATATATATATATATAATCTATGTATATATAAATATATATACTGAATATATATATTGATATATACTGTATATATATATATATATATATATATATATATATATATATATATATATATATATAACATTTAAAATAGCTCATCTTTGGCATTGTAAAACTAGATTAGTGCTCAAAAGCCAAGACATGAGTTTTGATGTACTACTTATAAATATCTATTAGGTGAGAGATTTTGTGCGGCCACGCTATCTGACCTCCAAGCCTTTTGCCCGAGCACTAACATTTTACTTTCCGTTTGTAATATAAGTAAAAACGGGAGCCCTATGGATTGTACTTTAGCAATGTAAGTACACCACAGTGCTAACATGTGTGTGTTCCCCTTATATTCTAGGCCTTTATGGGCAATCCAAAAACAAAAAAGTGCAAAAGCTTAACACTGTGCTCCAAAAGTAAGACAACATTTCAAAGTTTTGCACTTTTTTTATTTTTTTTTTATTTTTGTGTGCTTACACTGAATGTGATATTTTGCTTGTTTATATAGTATTTATGGGGCTTTAACATCCTTTTTGAATTGTGAAAGGGGGGCAGGAGTGAGTTCAAGTATGGTCACTCATCTGAAGCCACTATCTGATTGATTTCCATTTGTCTAATCCCGTTTATTGCTGTTGTTTCAGCTCCTGATCCTTGTGTTTCAATTTGTGAGTGATCACAATCCAAGTGATAACACTGAGGCTATACTGATAAAAGTTCAGATAGGATCAGCCAATAGAATAAAAGCTTTTTCTATTGGCTGATTTGAATTTTAACATGAAAATCAGCTAATAGGAATGCAAGGGTACTCCTATATAAAAGGGGTACCTCCCATTCGAAATTCAGTGTGCGACTGGGGATCGTATAAAGAGGACCTCCGTGTTGAAGATCTGAAGATGGATGAAGACCTCCACCGCCGGGATGAAGAAAAGAAGATGGACCACCGCAGGGATTAGGGCAACCGCTGGAATGAAGATGGAGCACCGCCATCATCTTGGGGTTTAGTGTTTTTTTGTGTGGGTTTTTTTATATTATTTTCTCTGGGAAGCAAAAGAGCTAAATGCCCTGCCAAATCCCCTTTTTAGGGCACTTTTTAGAGTAGGGTTTTTTTAGATTGTTTTTTTTTGTGGTGGGATGGGGGTTGGGGGTTAATGTAAGAAGGTGATAGCTTTGTTTTAAGAAAAAGAGCTGGTTCACTTTAGGCAATGCTCTAGAAAAAGGTCCTTTGTAGCTTAGTGTAAGAATTTTTTTTTATGTTGGGGTGGGGTTTTTTTGGGATGGGTTAAAATAGGCATAACTCTTTTTTATTTTTGGTAATTTGTTTATTTTGTAATGATAGTTGGGTTTTTTTGCAATGTAAGTTTTTTTTTTAATAGTAATGGTAGTTTTTATTTATTTAATAGTAGTTTTTTTTTAGTAAATGAAGGGTTAGTCTATTTTGGGTTAATTTAGGGGGTGTTAGGTTAGGGGATTTAGATGTTAGTGGATTAGTTTGCATTGGGGGGCTTGCAGTTTAGGGGTTAATAGTGTAGTAGGGACTTTGTGATGTGTGGGCTGGCGGTTTTGAAGTTAAAAGTATAGAAGCTTACTTTGCGGTGGATGTGTGGCGCTTTAGGGCTTAACAGTGTAGAAGCTTACTTTGTGGTGGGAGTAGGTAAAAAATTGTCAGTAGACATAGCGCAAATAGATACATCTATAGCTCCCTTCAGTAGGTCTCCTAGTGGACCTTATAGAAATCAGATGTTTAAGTGGATAAAGCGGACGCCTAAAAGGCTGAGGTGAATAATTTTAAAATATCACAATTTTTTATACAAAATGGAAAAGATGCTGCAAAAGGTTGTGTAGAAATAAAAATTACAAATGAACAAATAAAAATCATGGATCCATGAATAATATGAGATATAAACTTAAATAACATATACTAGAAATAGTATAAAACAGCAATCTTCACATATACATGTAGATTTAAAGTGGTTTATGCAAATATAGATATTATAAATATAATGGATTCAGAAATGTCCTAATGAGGATGATGAAGTATAAATATCCCAATGAGAATGTCCAATGTGGTTAGTGGAACGAAAAAAATGAATAAACCAAAGTGTGTAGTTTATTAGAAGTCTCTGTGTACGTGGATAAGTCCAGGTTTAATGGATGTATCCAAATATTCAAATAAATTTGGGGTTAAAAAAAAAGAGAAATTGATGGTGGTATGAAAAATGCAAAAAACACTCCATAGTGAGTATAGTAAAAAAGTGACAAAATGTGAAAAAATTTATAAAAATGTCACTAAATAACTAAAATCCAAAAAATGAAGAAAATAGGAATGTATAAAACTTGGAAAATGTATAAAAATGGTGTGGTGGTGGTGAGCTTGTGGAGTCTTCTTTTGATTAAATCCCATCTGTGAGTGTGAAAAGAATCTCTATACATTTTTTCACATTTTGTCACTTTTTTGCTATACTCACTATGGAGTGTTTTTTGCATCTTTCATACCACCATCAATCTCTTTTTTTTTTTTTTTCCACCCCAAATTTATTTGGATACATCCATTAAACCTGAACTTATCCACGTACACAGAGACTCTAATAAACTACACACTTTGGTTTATTCATTTTTTCCACTAACCACATTGAACATTCGCATTGGGACATTTATACTTCATCATCCTTATTAGGACATTTTTGAATCCATTATATTTATATTATCTATATTTGCACAAACCACTTTAAATCTACATGTATATGTGAAGATTGCTGTTTTTATACTATTTCAAGTATATGTTATTTAAGTTTATATCTCATATTATTCATGGATCCATTATTTTTTATTTTTTCATTTGTAATTTTTATTTCTACACAACCTTTTGCTGCATCTTTTCCATTTTGTTTAATAAATTGGGATATTTTAAAATTATTCACCTAAGCCTTTCAGGCGCTCGCTTCATCCACTTAAACATTTGTGGTGGGAGTGTGTGGTTTAGGGATTAATAGTGTAAAGAGGTAGTCTGTGATGTGGGGGGGGGAGCTTAAGGGTTCAAAGTGTAGTTTAGTGCAACTGTTTCCTCTGAACCAACTCTTGCAATCGCATTTACTTTCAACTTGCAATACAAGCACATATTACCGCTCAACGCTACCCATAGAAAATATATGGACCGTAAATTACTTCGATTTTGCGCAAACAATTTGTGGTAATTTTAACAGAGCCACTTGTAATATAGATTTGCACTTAAAGCATACTGTGATCTTGCAATTCCGTTTATGCTCCTCGCGCTAATGATAGTGATCCACTTGTAATCTAGGCCATAGTGTTTGTTATTTTTGTAATTTAGGCAATGTTAGATTAGAATTTGGAGGGGTTAGGTTTTAGGTAAAAGTAGTGTAGAAGTAGTCTGATTCTTTAATTTTTTTTTTCAGATTAGTGTTTAATAGGTTAGAGGGATTATTTTCTTGAGTGGATTTGGCCATTAGGAGTTAATAGATTAGGGGGCTTTTTGTGTGGGGGTTTGTGGCAGATTAGGGGTTAATTGGTTAGGGGGCTTATTGAGTTGGGAGTTGTGACGGTTTAGGAGTTAGTAGGTAAGGGGTGGTTAGGTTATGACAGATTAGGGGTTATTAGTGTTGCTTGCATTGTTGGGAGGGCACATAAGGGGGTTAATAGTTTATTTTAATATATACAATGTTAAAATGATATGCATTTTCATGTATAATGCATTTAGTTTTAAGTATTATATCTGGTTTAAAATTAAGTTCTTTTTTATTGTTATTTGTATTATTTTAAGCATAAATATATAATTTAATTGATATATTTATGTTTAAATTAATAAAATGAACAATCAAAAATAACTACATTTTAAATTATATACAAAAGTTAAAATAATATGCATTATACATGACAATGTATATTATTGTAACATTGGGAATAAATGTAGTGACAAATGGCTCCATGCACAAATCAGCGTAAGCTGCTCCGGAGTGCTTGCCTTGGGGCACATGCGAGCTGGCTAACCGCAATTTAAGAAGCAGCGGTCATTAGACCAGTAGTATGATACATTTAGCCCTTAGTGTGTGAGACCAGTATCATCTCTAATTATACTTAACTGTAGTTAAAAAAATTCACACAACTCCTCTTCAAGGCTCAATAGACTGTTCCAACTCCTATCTTGTTTTGTGGCCTCCGTAACGAAGATCTCTAGGACGTTTACTGCTTGCACCTTTATTCCCACTAGAAAACGCATCATGCATGTTTCAATATATGACTAGGTTAAGTCTTCATTAGCTTTAGTGTGAGAAATGTAAAATGTGCCTGGTCTTGGCATTAACATTATTTTCTTTACGATAATTCTTCTATGTTGTTATCGCTTTTCTGTAAGATTAGTTTGATAACATGGGTATCCTTATAGGCTTTTCTGACCCAAAGTGCTGCCCTTTATTGAGTAGATGGTTTTAAAGTTTCTTTAGTATTCACTTTTAATTGCTCATTGTTTTAGATGTCCTAAAGTGGCTTCTTTCTAATCTTGATCCTTTTCCTCCCGTACATTTACTTTACTTTAACTTCTAATGTCCAAGAGAAGCCTTATTGTGCTATGGGAGGCTATTTTTGACAAAGCTATGTAAGTTTATAAATATATATTATGCCTCCTACATATTGCTTTCATGCAAATAAAAATAAGATTAGACATAGGTTTTTTTATGCATAGATATAATATCTTGTATTCCATTGTGTCTTCTCACTATTGATGGTCTTCTAAGCCTAAGCTTAGTAGATGGAAATGTTACTTGTTTGATGCATTTCTATTATTGTTGTATATGTAATTTTGCTATAACCTCGTCAATAAAAACACAAGAAAAAAAAGTTAAAATTAGAAGATAAAAAGTATTATTTGTGTTTCTGTACCTTCATACATTTTATTTAAAATACATTTGAATAATATATCTATATCTAAAAATATTATATTTATTCTAGAGTAACCAAAATTGTAATTTCACAGACAGGGTATAACTCATTTTGATAATGTATGAATGCTACTACCCCTACCAAACTAATTTAACATAGTAAAATAATTATAGAACACCAAGAAAAAAATACGTTCACCAAAATCCACTTATGTTTATATTTAAGATATACTAATACTAAAAATAAACAAAATAGAGGTAGAAATAGTCATATAGTAATGCTGATTTTGTGTTAGAAGTAGTTTTACTTCTTTACATTTCCTAGCCTGTGTCTTGCCAAGTGATTGTGTCTGCAAAATAAACTTCTTTGGTGTTGGAGGTGTGCTCCTATGAGAGAGGTCAACCTATTGTTATAGCTGAGGACAGCTTGGCAGTTGCCAGTTGATTTTGATTTCCTTACTCGGGTGGTGGATTTATTTATCTGTGTGTTATGTTTACTGCCTCCATTTTCATAGGGATCCTGTTTTGTGTTTTACAGTAGTGTTATTGTCTATACACATTACTATTTGTGTTTTACAGTAGTGTTATTTTCTATACACATTACTATTTGTGTTTTACAGTACTGTTATTTTCTATACACATTACTATTTGTGTTTTACAGTACTGTTATTTTCTATACACATTACTATTTGTGTTTTACAGTACTGTTATTTTCTATGCACATTACTATTTGTGTTTTACAGTAGTGTTATTTTCTATACACATTACTATTTGTGTTTTACAGTAGTGTTATTTTCTATACACATTACTATTTGTGTTTTACAGTAGTGTTATTTTCTATACACATTACTATTTGTGTTTTACAGTAGTGTTATTTTCTATACACATTACTATTTGTGTTTTACAGTAGTGTTATTTTCTATACACATTACTATTTGTGTTTTACAGTAGTGTTATTTTCTATACACATTACTATTTGTGTTTTACAGTAGTGTTATTTTCTATACACATTACTATTTGTGTTTTACAGTAGTGTTATTTTCTATACACATTACTATTTGTGTTTTACAGTAGTGTTATTTTCTATACACATTACTATTTGTGTTTTGGAGAGGAGCTAACTGGGTCCTTATTAGTCTCTATCACCACTTTGTATATTTTAGATGTCTTTTGGGTTAATTATCTTACTCTTTTCTTTTTAATTCTTGCTCATTTTATGTGATTTTTTTTGTAAATTAGCTAATTGTATTAATTTTTATGGAAGCAAGTATGGATCTTGATTGTTTTTCTTGTTTTTTGTGGTTAGTATTTCTACTTTTGTAATGGTTTGATGACTAGAAGCATTTTTTTAAACTAAATCTTATATCATGTAATGTTAAAACGAAAGAAAATTCAAGAGATTACTTTTAAATAATGATGGATTAATCCGTTCTGATCCAACAGGAGACAATCTTTAAAGGAACTTTACAAATATGGATGGAAAATAAAATCATTATGCATAGTAAGCGTGATATATTTTATCATTTATGTTGCCCTCCATTTACTGTAATTTAATTCTGAAATTTATGGGTTTACAATTCCGAGAAGCATGCACATATGTGTCCTTAACTGCCATCTACAAAGGTTATAAAGATAAGATTTAGAAAATTAGTTTTACTAACAAAATTATGGTCTAACCTTTTTTACTCCAGTATGGGCTTACTGCTCTGGTGAACACTGAAAATAATTGCAGTGTTAACCTATTTGTAAAAAATTCAGCTTGTATTGTTAATTTATTGTAGCTCTGCACAAATGTCTTGTAATCACAAGGTGTTTGCTTAAGTGCGTTTAAAAAATGGGTTTGTTAAATTGGAAGAGACTATTAAAGGAGAACTTAGACAATATTGGGAAAATTACATTTTTAAGAAATTAGCTCAGAAAGGACTAATCCCGAGAGTATTTGTCCCTTCAAGAGCATTGCTCTTTCAAGGACTATGAGGATCATTTTTCCATATGGAAGAGCACACTAATTGATTGTTTTCAGAAACTAGAAGATATATAAATCACGTGTAGAAAAATGTATTCGATACGAAATGCTGAAAATTGAATTATCCATTTGGATCACGGACAGAGACACATGCTAGAAAGTCAAGTGGTTCATAAAAAAAGCAAGCTATTATATTATTATTTTTTTTTTTTTAGAAAAATCACTATAAAAAAGGTTATATTTTTTAAATAATAATAATCATATTGCACTTGAAGATATGTTGATTAGGGGCAGGTTTACAATGAAGCTAAATATATATGAAAACAATATATATATATATATATATATATATATATATATATATATATATATATATATATATATATATATATATATATATATATATATATATATATATATATATATATATGAGAATGAAAGGTTTCTATACATCATTGGAATCCAAACAACACATGAAACAAATGAAGAAATAAGTCTGCTTCATATAAATCATTATACATTTTATAAGCAATTAGGAGCGGTCAAACAAAAAATGTAATTCAGGGAAAGTTACCCTATAGATATAGTTTTTATTGAGATGATGAAGAGCTATTGGAAGATAAGCCAAAACCTTTAGAAAGTATTTTTTGGGGGATTCTAAAAAGAATTCTTCTCTCACTTTTGAACAAAGAAGTTGGACAATTTGGCTATGAGAAACTATGAGAGAGAAGAAGGCAATATTTTTTTTAGTCTCCAGGAGGCCCATATGCAGAGTCATTAGCATACATGGCAGCTGAGAGTGAGAGAACATCTCCAAAAAAAAGGAAAAACTTTAGAATAATCATAATTTATTTAATCTTTGGATTTAAATACGTTTATAAGAAAATTGTTAAGAAAAGTTTTGGAACCAATACATATAGAGACCGTTTAAAATTAATTGTTTCTGAAACAATAGAACGTTCTAAATATTGGATCATTCCCACAATCGACAGTTTTCTCATGCAGAATTTGTCAGTGTGTTTTTCCAGTGATTGCAAAATGTATCCATGCATTAAGAGCCCACACCTGCAAAGTGTTTTCACTAGAAGGGTTCCTGAAAAGACCTTTTCATGTGTTAAGTATTTGCTAGCTGGATATAAACTGAGAAGTCACCCAAAAATAACATATACAATAATGCTTTAACAGCCTTTATGGTTACAGAAAAGTTCTTTTTAATCAACCCCTGTGTTCGCTGTGTAAGGGAAATACTTACATCTTTACATCTGTGAGATTAACTTATTGCAATCTGAATTCTTCCTCATAATTGCTAAACCACCTGAATGCCATTTGTATTTAGGCATCCAACAAAGAAGAGTTCACTATCTGCACATAGATATAAATAAATAAATAAGCCAATCCAAAAATGTATATATGGACTCAATCCCAAACTACCAGTAACGCTCTTAGTAAAGTGCTGTGTGCCAATCCATATACGCCAAAATTACTGAGCACTGATAGAAACAACGGATTATTCATACCGGATCATTCGGCAGGAGGGACCTTCAACATAACAGCCCATGCTGCACAGCTATCCAGCTGTATCCATCTACCGCTCCTGGTTTTCAATCTGTTAAGTTTGTTTAAGCAAAGCCTCCTCTCAGCTACTCGGCATCTCACACCTTAGGAAAAGCCTCCTCTCAGCTCACTAAGTGTCCTGCACTAAGGGCAGGGGTGTTACTTATGAATGTGATTCCACCACTCCAATCAGACCTCTGTATCCATGGAGCAGAGCGTTATATGGGTAAAAAGAAAAGAAGAGCTCAATCTGTCACTGTGTCTTGCTATAATAGATGCTGAAATGAAAATCCTTGACAGAAACGAGAATTCATAAAAGAAGTCATTTATTCGAATCAATAAATTAAAAAACACATGGGGTTACAAAACTTCAAAAAGAGCCACAATAAAAAACACATGTTTCAGCTTATGCCGGAATCATAGCTAGGGACTTCTTACCTGAGCTTACCTATTTAAGATCCTTAAACACATTTGATTAGTTAAAAACAACCATTGCAGGCTCAATATCTTTCTCAAGCTTAAAGTAACAGTTACTCATTATTATAGAACATGCAGAGGCAGTATAGAAATAATATAATAATATAACAGCCAATGACAAAAGCTTAAATGAGAGGAAATGTATCCTAACTATTTTCTACAAAAACACCAGCCAAGTAAATCCAGTTATACATTTAAGATACATCATGTCAAACAAAAGTGTAATTTCTGTTTGCATAAAATTGTAGTAGTGTATAGATGTTAATTACATAAACTAAATTTAGTAATCCATTCAACAGGATTAATTTAGGGTACCCTTAAGTATGAGATATTAAATGATGCTATTGTTTAAATTAAATAACTGCAAAAAAGGGGGAGGAGAGGGGGGGCACCAGATCACACGCTAGAAAATATTCCTTCTTTCCTAAATTATTTCCAATAGTTGATTAAATCACACTCTGAATTAAGTCCCATTGGGACTCTTGTTTTTAACCCAAAAATCCAGTACATTTCTATTTTTCCTAAAAATCTGTCACAGTCTCCACCCCATGGATTCACATGACCTTTTCAATTGCCTGCCATCTGAAAGTGGAATTATTTTCCTGGTGGTATTTTATAAAGTGTTGTACTAGAAGATTAGTGGCTTCCCCAAAATTAATAGTTGATAAATGATTTCTTATTCATGTTTTTATTTAATTGGTCATAAGACCTACATACTGTACATGGTATTGTATGCAGGTAATAACATACGTTACATATGTAGATGTGCAGTTTAGGCAACACTTCATAGAGAAAACTTCCTCTGTGACCTCCTATTTAAACAGATACAACAATAAATTTCCAGGCCCTACAACGTTTGTTGCTATATCTGTACATCCCCTTATGAAAAAGCCAAGAGCTCTGACTTTTATTTGATTCAGGAAGAACAGTGGGGGATATATGATTTCCCAAGGTTTTGCACCTTCAATCCATCATTTACACAAAAACAAGTTTATCATCAGCTGCCAATATGCCAAAAGGCTTCTTAACTATCTTACAAATATATATTGTATATTGTGCACTGTAATCAGGTGACAACTTTTAATGTATCCTTTCTATCTCTTCTTTGAACCTTCTGATCTTGAACAAGTTTGTCAGCTCTATCCACTACAGAATTTGGGTAACCTCTCTGTTGTAAACGCTTTCTCAAAAAATCAAATTGTTCTTTGCACCCTAGGGCCCCTGTACAATTCCTTTTTACTCTCACAAACCTCCCTTTTACCAGTGCAAAAGTTACATGCCTCGGATGGCAACTGTTGTCATGTAAAAGATTATTGCCAGCAATAGGCTTTCTGTAAATGTTAATCACAATGTTACCATTCTCTGTACCTGACAATGTAATCAGGGGCGGAACTACCATTGGTGCAGCAGGTGAAGTGGCACCAGGGCCCAAGTACTGAGGGGGGCCCACAGCAACCTATAGAAGCATGTGAAGAATGTGTACAGTCTAAATGCAGGTGAACCTTTTATTAGTGCAGGTTGCAGATCTAACTGTCTATCTGCAAGGCAGCATGTATAATATTACTATTGCTTACTACTGAGTTACTCATGAGGGGGCCCAAATTTTTTTTTGCACCAGGGCCCTATGTTAAGTAAGTCCGCTACTGAATGTAATGTCCAGAAAGTTGATTTTACTTGCCTGAATCTCATGAGTGAACTTAAGTACAATGCTGCTTTTTTTTTTTTTTTGAGGAGTTGCACATTACAATGGTTTGAAACACCAAAGAAAACATAGTAAAATGAAAAATTATACATTCAGTGATATGTAAAACATACTGGTGATTCTTAATTGATTTTCCTTGTTTTAGTCCCTATTACATATATTGTAGATTACTCTTGGATCCTTATTGGCAATATAAAGGAAAAAAGTAGGGATAATGCAAAGACAAACATAAATATAACATAAACAAAATTAGTTAAGTTAACTAGAGGCCATCACCAAACCCACCAACTTCAATGAAATTCAGTTCACATATTATATTGGATAACATTCACCATTACGAGTCATGTTGGTATAGGTATACCATAAGCATTTTAGCCTGTAACGCAACATCAATCCCACACTCAAAAAAATGACGTTACAGGTTGTGCGGTGAGGCTAAAATGCTTGCGTTACAGCCTATACCGACACAATCTATTCCGCCATCTGAGAGCAGTAGTTATGGATTTTGTGTAACAAAAATGTTTCACAAAACTCATAACTAAACTATTACAAAGTACAGTAACACCCATAAACTACCTATTAACCCCTACACCGAGGCCCTCCCACATCGCAAACACTATTTAAAACTTATTAAACCCTAATCTGCTGCCCGCCCACATCCCTGCCTCTATAATAAAGTTATTAACCCCTATTCCGCCGCTCCCTGACACGCTGGCACTAACTAAACCTATTAACCCCTAAACTGCCAGCCTCCCACATCGCCACTACTAAATAAACCTATTAACCCCTAAACCGCCAGCCCCCACGCATCGCCACAAATAAACAAAATTATCAAAAATAAAAACAATTACACCTAATCTTATAGCCCTATAAAAATAAAAAAGCCCCCCCAAAATAAAAAAACCCTAGCCTACAATAAACTACCAATATCCCTTAAAAGGGCCTTTTGTAGGGCATTGCCCTAAAGAAATCAGCTCTTTTACCTGGAAAAAAATACAAAGAACCCCCCAACAGTAAAACCCACCACCCAACCAACCCCCCAAAATAAAAAAAACTAACTCTAACAAAAACCTAAGCTACCTATTGCACTGAAAAGGGCATTTGTATGGGCATTGCCCTTAAAAGGGCATTCATCTCTTTTACATTGCCCTGAAAAGGGCATTCAGCTCTTTAACCTAAAGCTCAAAACCCTAATCTAAAAAGAAACCTACCCAAAAAGATTTAAAAAAGAACCTAGCACTAACTCCCGAAGATCCACTCAGTTTCTGAAGTCCAGACATCCATCCTCATCCAGGCGGCGAGAAGTCTTCATCCAGGCGGCGTCTTCTATCTTCATCCCGGCAGCGCAGAGCGGATCCATCCTTAAAGACATACGGTGCAGTAGCTCTCATCCTATTGACCGATTTGAATTTCAAGAATCAAATAAGAATGCAAGGGACTCCATTTTTAAAAGGCTCCCTTGCATTGAAGATCCAGTGTACGGTGGTGACCATATGAAGAGGATGCTCCGTGCCTGATGTCTTCAAGGATGGATCCGCGCCGCTGGGATGAAGATAGAAGACGCCGCCTGGATGAAGACTTTTCGCCGCCTGTATGAGGATGAATGTCTGGACTTCGGAAAATGTGAGTGTATCACAAATACACATTCAAGAGAACTGCTGGTGCAATGCTGCCCCCTGCAGATTTGTGGCCAATCGGCCTCTAGCAGGGGGTGTCAATCAACCCGATCGTATTGAATCTGGTTGATTTCTGCCCGCCGCATCAGAGCAGGCGGACAGGTTATGGAGCAGCAGACTTTAGAAACATGGGACATCAAGCTCCATACGGAACTTGATAAATATGCCCCATATGCAGTTGACCACATTATTCTACAAACAATTTATACCTATGATATAGGAAACAACACTTGTAGTGCCATTGTTCTTTTCTTCTGTTTTAGTAAAGGTTTATTTAGGTGTTTGCGATGCAGGGGGATGGCGGTTTAGGGGCTAATAGGTTTATTTAGTGGCTGCGATGCGGGGGGGGGGTTAGGGGTTAATAGTGTAGTTTTGGGTGTAGGTTTACTATGTAAGGTATTTTTGATGTGGTTTGTGCAACTTTTTTCTTTTACATATTACTACAGATCTTTGAGTGCGGAATGGATCGCTGCGGTAAAGGCCATATCGCTCGCGGGAAGGCCATACCTTACGACTTGTAATACCAAATAGTTGACCATTCCACATGCAAGGACCATATTGCACCATACCCCGTGACTTGTAATCTAGGTCTATGTTTGTATATCTGTGAGTTCACTTTCTGAATGTGTATTTGTGATTCCATAAGCCCAGGCTGGTACTCAGGTGAACTGCTCCCTATATAAAGTTATGGGAACAGGTTGTTTTCTGTATGCTGCGCCCATCGGCAAAGATCTAGCTGGTAATCAAGCAGGGTTTTTTACAAGAGATATTCTCAAACTATGCATAAAAAATGCATATTAGACCACCACTGCACAAAGAAATACTGAGCTATCAACTCTGTAAAAGAATGTTTTATTGCAACGCTTTTCTCAGTCTGCTGACTATTTCATCAGGCATAAAAAACAACAGAGTTTGTGCTCTTGAAATAATCAGTAGAAGACACCACACCTGTATGCAATCATCAATGTGCGGTGTGTGTCATAAAAGTGCGACTATCTAACAGCCAATCAAAGTATATCTTATAAAACCTCAAAGATCGATTATATAGCAACCAGTAGAAATACATTTTTATAAAACATATAATATATATTCAACAAATAAAATAAAATAAAATATAGTATGTGTTTTATAAGATATGAGGGGGGCCATTTATTATAGTACTAGCGGACATGATCCGCTGTAGCATTTATCATTGCACAAGCACCGCCAATCGGCCACTAGCAGGAGGTCAAACCAATTGTATCCTCAAAAGGGGTGGACGAGTCTTACGACAGCTGCTTCTTAACTTCTGCTTCAGGCGGAACTGAAGGGGAGTGGATCGGAAGCAGCATCCGCTGCTTCATAAATCGACCCCTAGATCTCAAGTGTTAGAAAAAAGAAAAGGCAAAGAACTTTAACAAAGGGATACACACATACATATCTAAATATATATATGTTTGTACATACTGTATGTATTTATGTATTATATGTGTATATATGTATTTACAGACATATATACACATATAAACACATAAATACATATTTATACTTATATAGAAATAGTGAAAAGTTAAACCAGCACTATAATCACACTACATGAAACCAAAAGTTAAACCAGCACTACAACCCTAAATCACAAACCCAATAGGAAGTGGTACAAGAAATATCTTAATCAACACTCCTAGTGCAAGGAGAACCCGAAAAATAGAAATAATTAAGGAAAAAAAAACAATCAGCAATCCTTATCCAGCACAAAGGTATTTATTGTGAATACTAAAAATAAATATACTAAGGCATTGAGAAATAAAATGACCCAATGTAGATACAATAAAAAAAACAATCAGATATACAAAAATATAGAAGGCAACATTTAAAGTTCATTGGAGTCCATAGTCCAAGGACCAAAGGAAACAAATGGCCCCAGAATATAAAGTGAGCCCCAAGCAGTCTATTGTAATCAGGATTCCAGGCTTATATCCAAAACATTGAGAAGAGCCAAATTGTATGAGTATCACTGCCAGCCATTTACCATCCCAATTTCAGGCTATTAATCTGGCGGATAAACTGCAGCACAATAAAGTTGTGATCCTGGGAAGGGCAGCTAAGTTTATAGTCTAGAGGTTAAGAAACCACAATTCAAATAGTTGGCTATACCACCATCAGGGGCAACTCTCCCAAAAAATTACTTAGGGTCAAATTGTAATTGCTCTTCACAAAGGATACTTCAATCGTACAGAATCCCCAACAAATCAGTGATGCCAAACAGTGAAGGTAATAAAGGTGGTACCTCTAATATCAGCTGCAAAACCTTCTGTGGATTAAATTCAGATCTCTGATGCCGGTGAAGCTGGGCCACGCCCCTTCTGCCAGTCCTGCTATAGTAATCCAAGAAGGGATGAAAAGGGGCAATCAACACTACAGGCTCCAAAACGGTCCAGAGGCGGACAGCTGTAACCCCACGGTTTGTCAAACCAAACAGCTATGGCGGTAGGTTTAAAAGGAAAGGTCTTAAGCAAAAGTCTACATGTTGGGAAATATTTTCAGTGAGTGACCCTAAACGTGAAACTATTGGTCTACCCGGGGGTGATAATTTCCTCTTATGTAGTTTTGGTAGTGTATAAAAGGTAGGTGTTACAGGGAGTTAAACTTATAAAAAATCTAATTTATTAATAATATTTTCCTCCAAAGCTTGTGATAGTATCTGAAATAATTTTTCAGTATATTTCATTGTAGGGTCAGACCTGAGTAGTTTATATTGTTTTCTATCATTTAGCTGTCTAGTATATTCCTTGATCGGGATGATTCCTACAATCTGGATTATTGACACCCCCTGCTAGCAGCCGATTGGCTGCGAATGTGCAGGGGCGGCATTACACAAGTATTTCAATGCTTGTGCAATGTTAAATGCCGACAGCATATGCTGTCAGCATTTAACGATGCCAGGCGGACATGATTCGCTTCCATGAATCATGGCCGCCCATCATTTAATAAATCTACCCCTTTGAGATGGTAATATTAAATAATAAATTATATATATATATATATATATATATATATAACCTCTGCAATATATATATATATATATATATATATATATATATATATATATATATAAAATGTTCCCCCTTTTCATGTAATTCCATTATGAAATTGTTAGCTTTTCAGTTCATTGGAAGTGCAGAACACTGTTATATTCCACACAGCTATTGGCTGCACACTCTAGTGACCTATTTATAACTGTCCTAAATTGGCCACAGCAGAGAAGATAACCTAAGTTACAACATGGCTCAACTTAGTAATACCAGCACACGCAAATGCATGGAAGCATTAGTACTAGCGCAGCGATGGGAAGCAATTTCAAATATATATGTATATGCTTATTTACATATATATTTATGTTTTAATATGTGTATATATACACATATTAACACATACATATATATTTATATAAGCATATACTATACATATTTATACTGTATATTTAATGAGAACACACAGTTCCCAGAGACCGCAATGTAAAGGCACTTTTCAGTGATTTTCTAACACCCCTGACCTGCTCACTTTAACCCATAAATACTGCTTTGTGCATGTTTTCTCAAACTTTTTGGTTTGGGGCATTTTGGGCACATTTTGAAACTTAAGACTGACCTCTGGATAATTTTCGGAGTGCTAATTGCTACCACAAGCTCGCAGTAGCAATAACTAGCCACTTGTAATGGCTGGTATTTATCACGCGCCCACAAATGGGCAAATGTATCCGTTTGCAGGCACACAATAAATTAGCTCACACCTTGTAATCCAGCCCTTAGTGTTTAATGTCCCTTTACGTTATGTAACTCTTGTATAATACGATTTAAAAATAGTTCGGAATTATTATTTTTTGTTGTTGCAAGAAACAAACTGATAAAAGTTTCTATATAATTCTGGGAACTTGCAGGATTTACAAAATGTAATAAAATACTTGTGCTGGAATAAAAGACCACAATTCAAAATGCAATTAAGACATTTAACCTCTAGATACAAGTACAGAATAAAAGATGAATTTCACTTTGACATAAAGCAATTAATCATTAATATGACAGTGCATGTTGAAGAAATTGAAGTTACAGCGCGTTAGATATGCCCTAGCTTTAAACTAGAAATAACTTTCTGTACACATAGTAATGCAAGTATAATACAGGGCATAGTTCAAACTTCTGATTTATTCCTCAATTTGTATAAAGTGTGAAAGTCAATTCTGATGTGTGAGTCATGACTTTTGATGAATATTTAAAACCTGCTAAAGTCAGTGTGTTTCAAGTTTTCACTCTAAAGCCATGAAAAGCATGAGTATGTGCGCTCACTCGAATGCACAAAATGGGATATTCTGAGCTTTACAATTTGTTTCATTGTCATAATAAAAAACACTAATAATAGGGTTATACTGAAATAAAATCATTGCAATATGTATTATTTATAATCTTAAAAGGATATTACCATGTTTTTGCGTGCAGGGTAAATTACTACCTGTCACAGCCCCACAAGGTGAATGGGGTCTCTACGGGAAGGCATATCTAGCTTGATGGTATAACACTTCTAGAGCAACATGAGACAGCTTACTGTTCAGTGAATGCTAGAGAAACAGGAAGTCCGTTTCTTGCCCATGCACAGAAGGCAGAATTCAACTTAAGTTTTTAGCATGTCTGCTCCCTTATGTCACTATAGAATGTGGCTACACTTAAAATTTCAAAGAAAACAAGTAAGTTGTTTGCTGTTTTTTTTTTAAATCAATCTGTTTCTTTTTATGTTTATTTTTATTTAAAATATATTTTTTTTACTAAAGGAGTTCTGTTTCATATCCCTTAAAAAAAATTTTTTTGTTTGTTAAAGGGACATAATATTCATATGCTAAATCACTTGAAACTGATGCAGTATAACTGTAAAAAGCTGACAGGAAAATATCACCTGCGCATCTCTATGTAAAAAAGGAAGATATTTTACCTTTCAACTTCCTCAGCTCAGCAGAGTAAGTTCTGTGTAAAAAGTTATACTCAGCTGCTGCTCAGATGCAGGTAAAAAAAAATTAAAACAAATGAAGAAATGAACAGCAGCCAATCAGCAACAACAGTGCTGAGGCCATGAACTCTTTTACTGTGATCTCATGAGATTTCACTTAACTCTCATGAGATTTCATTGTAAACTTCCTTAAGCTGAATAGGGAAATAAGATGAGAGTGCACGTAAGCTCACTCCTTTAGCTGTCCCGGGACAGACATACTAATTTGCTGCTTAGAAGTTTACAGCTGTACTGCATCACTTTCAAGTGTTTAAACATTTGGGTATTATGGCCCTTTAAGGACAAATTCCGTAAAGCAACATAATAGTATTCATAAGATTAAATAACTGCCTGAGTAACAATGTACCAAAGAAAATGGCATTCATTGATTGTAATTACATAATTATTACAATAAAGTGCCATTATAGTGAAAATATTTCATGCTTTTATTTATTAGAGCATGTAATTTTAACACTAGTGACCCTGCAATGCACTGAGGCCTATTTATGAAAGGTCTTGCGGACCTGATCTGACAGTGCGGATCAGGTACGCAAGACCTCGCTGATAGCGCTGCTGGTGCAACGCCGCCCCCTGCAGACTTGCGGCCAATCGGCCGCCAGCAGGGAGGTGTCAATCAACCTGATCGTATTCGATTGGGTTGAATTGTGGCAATTCCTGTCCGCCTCATCAGAGCAGACGGACAGGGTTATAGAGCAGCGGTCTTTAGTTCGCTGCTCCATAACTTGTGTTTCTGGATAGTCTGAAGGCTCACCAGAAACACTGCCCTTCAAGCTCAATACTGTCAGTATATGGCTGGGTTATAACACAATATATTTAATAATTATTCTATAAAATATACCCCCAATAAAAATGCATATACTAAGACAATAAAATTAATATAAATTCCTAAATTCTTTTTATTAGTTAATATCTATAAACACATTGAAATATTTTTGTAGGAACAAGAATATTAATCAATACTATACACGTTTAAAACTATTTAAATATGCTATGCAAAGATCATAAAAGTTGCCTTATTCACAATAGTCTCCCAAATCAGAGTTGCATTTAAAATATCACAATGAGACTAAGATATAAGCCATTAAACATTCAGCAATACAATCAACTATTAGCTACAATTGATTCTAACACAATTCTAATTAGGACACTAAAAGTACATATATTCTTAACGTAAACAGTCACTTTGAATGCCCATTTATCTAAGTTGAAATAAATTCTTAGTTATCTACAATTAAGACCAATTCTGAGTTATAAATCTATATTTGCAAAGATAAACTATTTAGCATTAAAGACTTGTTTAAAATATGCAGGCTATGAAATACAAGTTTTAAAATACAATTTGTTTCTTTAAATCTGCTACTTACAGCAACAATGGATGTTTGTTTTAAATATTTAGCATACAAAAAGGCAAGCTTAACACTATACAGGACTATGAATATAATTCTAAAATATAAATAATGCTCTTTAAGTCTATCAGTTGTAATTTAACTGCAGTGACTATGCATATATTTTGTTTTAGACATTTACCTGTAATTAGCAATCTTTTTATACTTTACCCAAAATGATATCCAATTTCCAATATTTCTCAACTGGTCCAATCTCACCTCAGAATACCAAAATTGGAGTATTGTTGCATATGGAGTAAAAAGTAGATATTTGCTTATAATAACTGCAGCAGTTATTCATCCAGGGTTTCAGCAAAACAGTTTACCAGCCAAAGTTTAGCTCAAGTTAGCAACAGTTAGCCAGCCTCTTTTCTCTCTATGCTTGGGGTTAAATCATCTGATATCGCCCCACCCCTTTTTTGTTATGTACCATCATTAGAAACGCACAACAGAAGCTTGTCTCAGATTGGTTATCTGGAAAGCATCTCTCTGATTGGCCCAAGGCAATTGCATGTTTACTATGGAAACGCATCTTTTAACAGTCAAATCTTTTGGCTGTAATACTGGATTTTGGATTTTTGGGGGCAGCATGACAAACAAACAGCAATAAAGTCCTAACATTCATTTAACCATTCCTAGACAGTAAAAACATTTCT
The DNA here is from genome assembly GCF_027579735.1 of Bombina bombina. Lineage (NCBI taxonomy): Eukaryota > Metazoa > Chordata > Amphibia > Anura > Bombinatoridae > Bombina > Bombina bombina. The sequence continues at coordinate 1,320,366,159 of NC_069500.1, forward strand.
TTAAAATGTGTATTTAAAAATGCTATAATTTCTTTATATTACTGAATTACATGTTCAAATGTACTGTATTATGTCACATTATTTATTCTGATTATTTTAATATGAAACATCACTATTATTTCTAATATTATATTACATCAAAGTAATTTATACTGCTAACTATTTCAAAATTAATAGCATTTAAAATCCTGAATATATATATATTCATACAAATACAGCATGTTTCACATTTAGTGTACTTCTTCCTGAATATATAAATTGATGCCCATGTCCAATTGTTGTCTGCAACCAAAGAAATAATTGTTAGAATGCTCATTTTAAATCCCAAAACATATATATATATATATATATATATATATATATATATATATATATATATATATATATAGCTCTCAGGTCTCCATGTTTAATATTTTAATATGTGTCTGAATATACTGTACATATGTGTACCCCACACACACACACACATCTATCTATCTATCTATCTATCTATCTATCTATATATATATATATATATATATATACATATATATTCATACAAACTACAGCAGATAAAACATTGTGTTATATATATATATATATATATATATATATATATATATATTACATCATGTAGGCTGTATTAAAAATTGAATTTAAAATAGCTTAATTGTAACGTGTTTTTGCTGGTCAAACTTTCATTGCTTCAATTGCATTATAATTAGTCTTTGCATATCATTATGCTTCAAACGATTAAGTGAGCCATTGCGTTGTTATCACATATCTCTGTTAGCATTTGTTTCTTCTTTGAACTGACTGATGGCCAAAAGTTTTAGGGCCAGAAAATAAAATTTAGTCACAATCTGATAGGGACTTTAAATTCACACCTCAGTGGGACATCTTTTGGACAGTCTTTTGTTCTTTTTTACAGTGACCTCTCCAAAGATAACCCTGAAAGCAATTTCTTTTTTATTTTCTTTTTTATTTAAATCTTTATTAAAGATATTGAATTTGACAGCAACATTATACATTACAAAGTGAATCAAGTAAGAGCAAGTTTTACATTTGAACCAAGGTTTACACGTAATGTGATAAAAATATAGAACGTAGTTAAATCAAATTTGCCGCCATACTAGGCGTGAAAATAGGGGCAACGGAGAGATGATTCTGGATATTAAAGTCAAGTGAGTTGAGCCCCTAGAGATTAAAACATTTTAAATTTTTCAAGGTAAGTATGCGTAATGATTATGAAGAACGCATAGTTAGGTTAAAGAAGAAAAGAAGGGAGTATCAGAAATATACATAGGGGGAAGGGGGTAATCAGGTGGATGAAGAGGCCGAGAGCAGAATGAGGATAAAGGAGAGAAGAAGGGGGGGAGGGGAAAAAAAAAAGAAAAAAAAAAGGGGGGATCGTCCACTCATTCAGAAAATAGGATGGACAGTGGGTCACATCCCTGTAGTGGTATTCAAATTGTATGAGACCAAAGTGACTTCATCATTTCAAATGTTTCCAGTTTGCTTGTTTTAAGATAATGGTATCTCTCCAACGATAGGAGGTCCGACACCATCAATTTCCAATCCTCCAACAAAGGAATAGTTCTAGTTTTCCAAAATTTAGGTATTAGCTTTTTTGCAGCCGTGATCATTAACAGCAATAGGGTTTTTTTGCCAAGGCCAATCATTTTAGGTAGGGAGAAGAACAGAATAACCATAGGATCAGGGTTGATCTGTACTGAAATTATCTCTGAGATAGCTAGGAAATTGTTTGTCCAATAATTATCTAAAAGTGGGCATGACCACTAAAGGTGTATTAGGGTGCCCTCAGCCCCACATTCCCTCCAACATGAGTTACTTAGAGAAGGAAAGATTCTATGTAACCTAGATGGAGTTAAGTACCATCTGCATGAAAGTTTCAAATGTACCTCTTGTATCTGCGCTGAAACAGAGGATCTCTTAGCGAGTTTGAATGCTGTCAGCCACATCTCTTCATCAAGATCGCATCCGAGATCTCTACACCAAGAGTGTGCATATGAAGGGAGGTTTGCGATATTAGGGTTGTTTAGTAGTTTGTAGAGTTTGGATATAAGGTGGGTTGGGGTTGATGACATTAAACAAAGTTTTTCAAAAGTTGTGGGTTCCCTACCCAACTCGGCTTTATACTTATTGTGAGTGATGAAGTGTATTAGTTGGTGGTAGTGAAGCCACTAGGAAAAGATTCCCTCGTGTGTTTCCATCAGTACCGCTTGAGATTTAAACTTTCTGTTCTCAGAAAATGTATAGAGCCTACATTAAGGTTATAGGGTTGCTTTAGGGAATAGCCTAGCTGATGGTACGGCAGGTCCACATGTTCTATTAATGAGGTGTTTGGGGCTAATTTAGAGGAAATATGTGTTGTGGAGGCCAAAATCTCATCCCATTCTGAGAGGATAGCTGCTGTGAGAGAATAAGAGTTAAGAATTTTGGGCCTTCGTATAGGTATGGTCCATGCTATTGTTGCTATATTATTAAGTTTGAAAATGTGCCTATCAATTTGTACCCAGGCTTTGGTATCTGTATTATGGACCCATTCCACTATATGTTGTAGTATAATCGCCTGTTTATAGGCCTGCAGATTTGGGACACCCAGGCCCCCATTGTCCCTAGGAAGGAACATGGTTCGTTTAGGGATTCTGGGCTTGTATCCGAGCCATATGAATTGCTCAAAAGCTTTCTGTAGTTGAATTATATAGTTCTCAGGTAGTCTAATCGGGAGTGTCTGAAGAAGATAAAGAAGTCTCGGGAGGATATTCATTTTTAAGACTCCAATTCTCCCCAACCATGATATGTGTTTATTTTTCCAGGAGGAAAGGTATCTTATAATTTCATTTTTTAAATTAACGTAATTGAATTTAAAAAGGTCCTGTACGAAAGGGGTTAGAAAAATTCCAAGGTATTTGAGTTTTTTCTGGGCAATAGGGATCCCAAATCTGTCTTTTATACATTTTATAATGTTCGAGTTGGTGTTAATATTCATTATCTCTGATTTGGAGATATTCAGTTGGAAGTTAAAGACTCTACCATAACGATCTAGCTCAGCAAGGAGTTCAGGGACTGAGGTCTCAACCTCCGTGAGCGTGTACAGTGCATCATCGGCGTATAGCGCCTGTTTGTGTTCGGTCTCCCCCACCACCAGCCCCTTGATTCCAGGATTGTTTCTAATTTTTTGTGCTAATATCTCCATCGCTATAGCAAAAAGCAAGGGAGATAGCGGACATCCTTGCTTGGTGCCATTAAAGATGTTAAATGGCTCCGACAAAGTGCCATTGATTCTGATTCGAGCGTTTGGGAAAGAATATAGTGCCAAGGACATGTTCAAGAAGGGAATCGGGATTCCCATTTCTTCCATAGCTCTTCGCAAAAAAGGCCAGCCCACCCTATCAAACGCCTTCTCCGCGTCAGTGGCGAATAAGGCAAAGGGGGTGTTTGTGATTTTAGCATGATTAATTAATTGAAGTACTTTGAGAGTATTATCTCGGGCCTCACGTCCAGGGACAAAGCCCACCTGGTTGTTATGAATTAATGTGGGTAAATATTTATTCAGAAGGTTGGCAAGAATCTTGGCTAGCAACTTCATGTCGGTGTTAATGAGTGAGATTGGTCTGAAGTTCTCTAGGCGTGTGGTGGCTTTGCCGAGTTTGGGGATTACAGTGATATGAGCTTCTAGGAGTGATCTTAAGGTTGTCCCTTAAGTTATTAAAAAGTTGAAGGAGGTGGGGGGACAAAACATCCTTAAATGCTTTAAAGTATTTGGCGGAGAAACCATCTGGTCCCGGGCTCTTACCAGAGGGAGTGTCTTTGATGGCCTGATGTAACTCTTCTATTGAAATAGGGGATTTTAAGTGTGCCTTTGCGTCATCAGCTAGGGTGGGAAGTTTTAGATTTTGGAAATACCCCTCTATGTTAGTCAAACGGTCTATTGGATCGTCGTGTGAGTGTGTAGGTACATTGGGTTTGTCAATGCCATATAAAGAGCTATAGTAAGCTCTAAAAGTAGAGGCTATGGCTTTACTATCATGTATGAGTAATCCCTCTTTTGTGGTTAAGGAATGAGTATATGCTGACAGTTGTTTCCTACGAAGGGTTCGGGCCAGAATTTTCCCCGGTTTATTACCTCCTTCATAGTAGTATTGTTTGAGGTGAAGCGCATTACGTTGGTGCATCCCTGTTAGAAAGTGTTTGAGTTCCCCTCTAGAGTATAGGAGTGCCTGTTTCAGTGTGTCATTCCCAGGGTTCTTTTTGTGTTCTTTTTCGAGGGAGTCAATTCTGGCTAAGAGGTGTGAGTGAATTTCTCTTGACTGTTTAGAAGCCCTAGCTTTGTGTTTGATAAATAAGCCTCTAACTACAGACTTGTGAGCCTCCCATTCCATTAATGCAGAGGAAGTGGTATTTACATTCATCAGAAAGTATTCCGATAAGTGTTTTCCCACATCCTCGAGGATCAATGAGTTCGACAACAGTGTGTCATCCAGTTTCCAAGTTCGGTTCATGATTGGAAGATCTGGCCAAGCAACTGAACAAGTGATTGGAGCGTGATCTGACCATGTTATGTTCCCTATTTTACACTGAGTAATAAGGGTAAGGCCGTTAGTGTCTGTAAAAATGTGATCTATACGCGTGTAGCAATTGTGGGGAGAGGAGAAGAAAGTATAATCTTTTGCGGTAGGATGCAGTGTTCTCCAAACATCATGGAGGAAGAGGCTCTGTAGGGAGCTCTTCACAGACCTGAGTACAGATCTGGGAATGCTGGAGGAACCTCTAGAGGCATCTATAGTGGGGTCAAATGAGACATTAAAATCTCCAGCCAGGATGATCACTCCTTTGGCATAATCTAGAAGTAAGTTAGAAATTTTAAAAAAAAAGCAATTCTGGTTTTGGTTGGGGGCATAGATATTTAGCAATGTGATTTGTTGGCCAAAAAGAAAACCAACCAGAAGGACATAGCGACCCTCTAGATCTTTTATACTTTGTGATATCTGGAGAGGTAGGGATTTGTGAATTAGAATCCCCACTCCTCCTCTTTTACCAGGTCCTGAGGCAAAGCAGGTTATGGGATAAAACATAGGGGACCACTTAGGCTCCTTACCTCTTTGAAAATGTGTTTCTTGTAACATCAGGACCTGACTGTCAAGTTTATTTAGCTCCCTTAGGACGATAGATCTTTTACCAGGGCTATTCAATCCCTTCACATTTATTGAAGTCACTTGGAAGGAGTGGTCCTGAAACCTACTGGGTTTGATAGACATTGTATCTGAAATTTGTGGAGCGGTGGAGAAGAAAAAAAAAAAAAAAAAGGGGGGGGGGGGGAAAGGGCAAGGGAGAGAAGAAGGGAGAAGAAGCCAAGGAGGTTAATACAGAGATAGGGAAACAACAAAGAGTGACGTTTTAGGAAAGTATGAAGAAGAAAGAAGAAAAGAAGTGTATTGCTTGCGGACAATAAACTTATGTAGAATGTTTAATCAAATACAGATATTGCAAGGTATATACAGTACTTAGCACAAAACAAAAATGGGGGGAAGTATCTCTATAACCAGTTTAGTGAGTTAAATTTATAGTAAGCTTTGTTTTTCAGGAATGCGGGTGAGGGAATGGGGAGGGAAGGGGGAGACCCGGGAAGGGAGGGAAGGGATCACCCGCCATAGGGAAGGAAGTGACCCCACTGGGAAGGTGAAAGGGGGATACAGCAACAGTCTAAATCAACAGTTAAACGATTGTTTAAAACTATAATATCAACATCAAAACAACAGTTATTACATACAATAATTAGATAAGAGTCTGCTGAGCTCCGTTAATGAGAACTGAGTTATTTTGGAGCAAATGACATCTCTCATTTTCTTCATATGCGAAAATTCCCAGAAGGGGGTTAGAATATAATATATAGTAGAGTTATTTTCCCTGTAACAAAAAAGAAACCTACATATCCTAACAGTATTGAAGGCAAAACATAAAGGATACAGGACTGTCGAGTTTTGAGTTCACTGGAGTCCCCAGGAGGTGGAGACCATATAGTAAGTCACAACAAAACACAGGCCCCAGGAACCGTCACATGGGGCATTGTTGCGGATGTATAGTTGAGGAATGATACCGATCAGCTATCCCCTGATCCTCTTTCCCGGTAGGAAATAAGAACTTGGAATTTGTCCAACTGTAGTGTGGAGGATTGATTCGTCTTCGAGCAGTTTAATTAGATCAAGAAAGGTGCATGTCTCAAAGTGTTTCTCTACTGCTTGAGGCAGGTGTAGGGTCTCGTTGGCGGGCACTATCCTCAGGTGTCCAAGGGAGGGAGAGTTCTTTGTAGAAGACACTGGCATCCGACTCTGGCCTGTAGATTGCCGTTTTGTTTTTGAACGTAGCTATTATGGATACTGGGAAGCAACACCTATAGTGTATCTTGTTATTTTTTAGAATGGAGGTGATGTGTGACAAATCTCTCCTCTTTTGAAGTGTTATGGGAGATAGGTCTGAGAAAAGTTGTATCTCTTCCCCCACATGCATAATGGGGCTTTTTTCCCTGGCGAAGCAAAGAAGTTCTTCCTTATCTTTGTATCGGAGGAATTTAACTATTATGTCTCTCGTGGGTGCTTTCGCGGGGCTTTGGTCAGATAGCCCTGTGAGCCCTCTCAATTTGAAGATCCTCTGCATCTGGCCTGTTCTTTATGATTCTGAAAAGGGCTTGGAGATACCCTTCTATTGCTGGGGGTAGAACAGACTCGGAAACTCCCCGTATCCGGAGGTTATTCCTCCAACAGCGGTTCTCCAGGTCCTCCAACTTATCAGAGAGGGCCTAAATCTTGCCGTCTTGGACTGTAAGGTTTGGGGAATTATTTTGAATCTCTTTCTGTAGGTCATTTTGAGTTTCTTCAAGGGAAACCACTCTTCTGTCAATTGCACTGAGGTCTTTCCTGAGGTCTCCAAAGAGGGTTCTCATTTCGTGCAGCACCACTTTGATTCATCTTTAGATGACAAGTGTGTGATATCCCCCTTAGTAACATAGGATACAGTCTCAGGATTCCCCACTCCCCCTGGGGTAGCCATTATAGGTTGTTTTTCTGGAATGTTTGATGCGTCTATGGGGGAATGTTGTTCCCTGGGCTTTAGATATTGCGTTAAGGCCTTAGAAGATGAAGATGAGACTTTATATCCCTTATGTGTTTTTTTGCAAGGCATCACCTAATGGCTGTGACAGGATAAGGCCATTATGCGGCTATTTGACAAATTCCCATCTCTTATTCTTTCACTTTGCAAATATAGCAAAGGCTGGTGAGCCGTTTCTACAATAATTTTCTCGACCTGTATAAAGCTGCGGAAATTTTGTAGAACCCATACAGTAGATAAGAGGGCTTTTTCGCAATCGCTAAATTTTATTTCTACTGGGGATAGAGTTTTGCTCGCATAAGCAATGACTTTGCGTAATTTATCATGCTTTTGGTATAAAACAGCACTCATGCTTATATCTGTGTAACCTGTCTCTAAGAAGAAAGGTTTACCACCTTCAGGGTACACTAAGCAAGGTGCTTGAGTGAGTTTTCTCTTCAGCTCCTTGATGGCTGTCTCTTGGGTCTCACTCCAGTGCCATTTCACATCCATCTTTAGAAGAAATAGTAGTGGTTTAGATAATTCTGCAATATTATCAATGAATTTGCAAGAATAATTTGTCATACCCAGGAATGGTCTCAATTACTTTAAGTTAGTTGGGTTTTTAGAATTTGTTATAGCTTCCACCTTTTTCTTCTGAGGATTTAGCCCTTCAGAAGTAACTTCATGTCCTAAGAAGTTTACACGAGTGCAGCACCATTGAGCTTTTTGTAGGGATAATTTGACACCTGCCCTTTTAATTTGGCTGAGGACGTGTTTAAGTTCTGCAATGTGTTTAAGTCTGTGCTTTTGATTAAAACATCATCAACATAAGATAAGGTCCCCCTTTGCAGTGCATCAGGCATAGCCTTATGCATGAATACAGCAAATGCATGTCCAGAATTTATGAATCCAAAAGGAAGTCTCTGAAATGCATACTCGACCTTTTGGAATGAGAATGCCAGCTTATACTGGTCCTCCTCATGTACCTTTATGGTCCAATATCCCTGTGCGCAATCAATGGCAGTGAATATTTTGGATCCCTATATTTGTGCTAGGCATTGGTCAATATATGGCACAGGCCAGCCAGACATGTACACTCGTTTGTTTAGCTGTCTTAAGTCAGCACACAAATGCCATTGTCCATTGGGCTTAAGAACACCTAGAATAGGATTGTTATAAGAGCTGTGCACCTGTCGGATAATACCTCTTTCTTCCAAGTTCCTTATGATTTCTGCAAGAGAATCATATGAGGCTAAAGGAAGTCTGTATTGTTTAACAAAGACAGGTGGTGCATTGGGATCTGTTTGTATTCTTGCAATGTGCAAGTCTGTAGTGCCACAGTCATAAGAATCCCTAGCAAAAATATCCTTGTACTCCTTCAGTAGTTTTCGCAGCAGTTGGCGTTCATCATTGCTGGAACAGCCTTTAGCTAAGGATATTTGCTCTTCGAATATTTGCTGAAATCCTGTAAAGATTTCAGGCTGTCCTATTTCATAGGCTTCTTCCAATCTAGAGGTGAGATCCCCTTGATTATAATTTACATTGCCCCCATGACTCTGGGTATTGGGGTATTCTTGCTATTTGATCGGCTGATCAAAAACCAGAGAGGCTTCTTCAATTTTACAGATGCCTTCCTCTGAGCTGAAGGGATAAATAGACTGAATAGTAAATAGACCCTCTGGCATAGATGCAAAGGATTGTTCTATTAATTGTTCTTCAGTTAAGTATCCTTCTGAAATCCAAAAGTGTAATAACTTAATTCCAGCGCCTATGGTAGTTCCCTTGGATAAGATTATATCCTGTGGGGTCATGGTATGTACAATAACATGTATTGGAATAGTTCCAATATTTACCAAAGGAGTATAGGTAATTGTGATACCCAGATTTTGTATTCTATGGGAGAGGCAAATTAGTGTTTCAGAAGTCTTTAATTTCTGACCTCTTTTTACATGTAAGGGTAAAAAAAATTTTTTAGCCCAGCAGGAATTATAACATTGTTAGACACCTGCATATTCACAGCATATGGCAATTGCTGGTTTGATTTCAGGGCTGCATTTTCATCCTGAAATACTTAAGGGTCCCCATTTAACCTGCTCCAGAGGCAAGAGTTAATCAAATCTATTTGTAAGGCATTTCTATGTAAGATGTCATTGCCAATGTATATTTGATTATGGGGAGTATTTAAAACTAAAAACAGGTGTTTCACTGACTTATTACCTATAGAGACAGACAATAAGCACTTAGCTGTGATGTTATAGCTTTCATACCTGTCATGCAGGCTGTGGACACAGTGGTCTTTGGGAGAAAGATATTTAATCACTTTAGGTTCAGCTATCTGTGCTAATAAGCCTTCACTAGTGATGTCGCGAATAGTTCGCCGGCGAACATAGCTTGTTCACGTTCGCTGCGGCGGGCAAACATATGCGATGTTCGATCCGCTCCCTATTCTTCATCATTGAGTAATACTTTGACCCTGTACCTTACAGTCAGCAGACACATTCCAGCCAATCAGCAGCAGACTCTCCCTCCCAGACCCTCCTACCTCCTGGACAGCATCCATTTTAGATTCATTTGGAACAGTGGAGGCTCCTCCATATGTGCACTGTCGCACGTGAACCCCCAGGGGGCAGAGGAGGGGGGAAAAAATGAGCAGAAGAAAAAAAAAAAGAGAAAAAAAAATTATGGAAAATTTTATTTTTATTTTTTATTTATATTATTTTATATTATATTTATTAATAAATGTATTATTTTCCTGTGTGCTGTCTGTGTCTGTGAGACTGTGCAGTGTACTATCAAGGCTGAAACCTGAAAGTGGAAAGGGCTGTTTTGCCTATACTTCTATGTATCGCACGTGCGATACATAGAAGTATAGGCAAAAGCACTTTCCACTTTAAAACTGCATTGACTGCAGCGCCACCTACAGGCCAGCCCATAGCCTTCCTGTTCGCACAGCTCTTAGTGTGCGGGAGCCAGCTGTCACGTGACACTCGCACACTAAGAGCTGAGCTACTAGTACTAACCCTCTGAAGAACCGCTAGTGCAGGTTTATTGGCTTAGATTTAAATAATTTGGGGGATCAAAAGTGGATGAACAGATAAGCCCAAGTCTCTTGAGCACTGTATCACTAAGAGGAAACATTGTAAGATGAGAGTTTTAGTGAAAAAAATGAGAAAGGTACACACACATAACTCAAACGCAGTATAAAGCATCCCAGACTTGCAAAATGTGTTCATAACATATTTGCATTCTTCTCCTCTCTACTAACAACAAATATGCTTAATTCAAAGCTCAGACTGTAAGGCAGCACAGTATATAATATAGCAGTGAATGAGAAATCTCCAGAGAATATACAAGGGAAGCATCAAGTCGAATCACTAAAACATTGCCTCAATTAGTGGCTGTGTATTGTGTTATCATAATATCTGGTGTCTGGGTCCATAAATTAAAAGGGATACATTATGTATCCCTTTTAATTTATGGACCCAGACACCAGATATTATGAAAACACAATACACAGCCAATGCTGGCAACAATAGAGTTAAAGCCTCTCAGACTGTCACTACAGACACTTCCGGAAACGCCTCCTTACGTCATCTGAATTTTCTACGTGCAGTGATTGGCTGGCCTGGCAGTTGGCGGTATGCTTTCATTGTCGCAGGTTGCTTGTGACTGTGAGTAGGGTTCTTGTCGCAGACTCGCAGGTAGAGTGACAGCTGAACATGGAAGGAACATAGTGTGTGATCCTAGCCCGCCGCAACAACAACAACAAGATGCCCTATGTACTGATCAGCACCCAGATCCGCATGGTGAGTCACAGTGTATGATTGGTTTACGTCTGCTGCTGCTGCATACAGGTGAGTAACCTTTGTCTTTGCGGCGCTAATGTTGCCTGCAAATCTGCAATCTACATTTACAGCAACATCATTGTTTTTTTCTGTGCTAAAATTCTCTGTAAATACCAGAGGGCACCACTAATGCTGTGTATTAATTTAATATATAAATTCATGTTAACCATCGCTTACTAAATAATGAGATAAATAATGTTTTGTTTTACCAATGCACATTATAATTCGTCATTATTTCACTGGCACTGCTAGTGACATTTGTTTATTTATAAATCTCCTGCTAAAAGAATGCTGGCTTCCTAAGTTATAAAGTCTGTGTACAAAAATACTCACTCAGCAGCTGGTTCAGTGGTTCTACTCAGGGACCAGGGTGCAATTTGATGCAGAACTGTGAGTTTAATAAGCTGAAAAAATAGAAAAAAGAGAAGCTGGGGAAATGAAGTTGTTTTATAGGGAGAGAAAACCCCCCCACATATAATCTGCTTAAATATTTGACTGTTTTGTCTACTGTTTAACTGATGACTGTAATTAAAACATCTATTGGTAATAGCTGGGCCAGACTATCTTCTCAAAACATTATTTTTATGTTTGGGACATTACCACACACACACATAAACACTACAACTAGACACACACACACATAAACACTACAACTAGACACACACACACATAAACACTACAACTAGACACACACACACACATAAACACTACAACTAGACACACACACACACACATAAAAACTACTAGACACATACACACACATAAACACTACTACACACAGAAACATACCCACACATATAAACACTACTACTACTACACACAGACACTTATATACACACACACACACACACACACACACTACAACTAGACACACACACACATAAAAACTACTACTACACACAGACACATACACACACATAAACACTACTACACACAGACACATACACACACATAAACACTACAACTAGACACACACACACATAAAAACTACTACTACACAGACACATACACACACATAAATACTACTACACACAGGCACATACACACACATAAACACTACTACACACAGAAACATACCCACACATATAAAAACACTACTGCTACTACACACAGACACATACACACACACACACACACACACACAAACAGTCAAACACTACTACTATTACTCACAGACACATACACACACATATAAACACTACTACACACAGACACATATACACACACACACACACACACACAAACACTACTACTACTACACACAGACACATACACAGACACATTTTTTTTACAGCAGCACGCTCTCATACTGCTCTTCTTTCGGGGCAATATCGAAATAGAATAGAAGAGGTGTAAGGTAAGAGCATGCTGCTGTTATAAAGATATTATATATGTAATGTAAGTAAGATATGTATAAATAGTGTTTATCAGACCAGTGCATATATATAATCAGATTCAAGAGTTTAGGTTTTGGTTCAAATGGGTGGGGCCATTTGAGGGGTGGGGCGTTCTCAAAGGGGCGGGGTCTTGTGCACCACCATCTTAAAAATTCACCAGCCGCCACTGATTTGGAAGCTGCTTTCTTAGTGAGAGGAGGGACAGTGTAGCTGCTGCTGATTTAATAGAGAAATCGATAGCTAGGCTAGTGTATTCAGTGTCCACTACAGTCCCGAAGGCTCATCTGATCTCTGCTGTTAGGACAGCACCCCAAAAAGCCCTTTTTAGGGCTAGAACATCAGTCTGCTTTTTTTTTCCCCTGTGTAATCTAATTTCAGTTGCCTGCCTGCCAGCGTGTGTGTCAGGCTCACAGCGTGAGCCCACTTATACTGTGCCCACTTGCCCAGTGCCACCACTCATATCTGGTGTAACAGTAGTGTACATTTAAAAAAAATAACACTTTTTTGACTGTGAAATAATAGCAGTCAGTTTCCTTCACACGTGTGCGTTTCAGTGCCTGCATGCCTGCCAGGGCACAGTGTCACCCCAGTGCAACTCATATCTGGTGTAACAGTAGTGTAAATTAAAAAAAACAACACTTTTTTGACTGTGAAATAATAGCAGTAAATTTCCTTCACACGTGTGTGTTTCAGTGCCTGCCTGCCATGGCACAGTGTCACCCCAGTGCAACTCATATCTGGTGTAACAGTAGTGTAAATTAAAAAAAAAAAAAACACTTTTTGGACTGTGAAATAACAGCAGTCAATTTCCTTCACACATATGTGTTTCAGTACCTGCCTGCCAGGGCACAGTGTCACCCCAGTGCAACTCATATCTGGTGTAACAGTAGTGTACATTTAAAAAAAAAATACAATTTTGACTGTAATAGATTGAATAGCAGTTAGTTGTCTGCAAGCGTGTGTGTCAGGCATACAGCGTCTACTCTGCCAACTTCTGCCAGTGCACAGTGTCACTCATATCTGTTGTCACAGTAGCTTGCACGCATAGTACCACTAATCAAAAAAAAATGACAGGCAGAGGCAGGCCACCCCACAGGGGCCGTCGTGGTCATGGGGCTGTGATTCCCTTTGGCCCTAGAATAATGCCCAGTGTTCAGAGGCCACGTACCCCAAACTCGAACAGTTCTGAGGACATAGTTGACTGGCTAACACAGGACACCCAATCTTCTACAGCTTCCGCTCGGAACCTTGACGCACCATCCTCCTCCAGCTTATCTTCGGGCACCTCTCAAGTTACCACTCACCCGCCTGCTGCCACCACCAACACTAGCACCACAGCCGCTTCACTTGATCTGTCAGAGGAGTTATTTACACATCAGTTGGAAGAAATGAGTGATAGTGATGCGCAACCATTATTGCCAGAGGATGCAGATAACAGGGATATGTCTCAGTCAGGCAGCATTACACACATGGACGTATGATATGATGATGATGATGTTGTACCCGCTGCTGCTTCATTTGCTGAGTTGTCAGATACAAGTGAAGCGGTTGATGATGCGTCCGTGGATGTCACATGGGTGCCCGCTAGAAGAGAAGAAGAAGAGGGGGAAAGTTCAGATGGGGAGACAGAGAGGAGGAGGAGACGAGTTGGAAGCAGGGGGAGGTCGTCGCAAGGAGCTAGTGGCACAGTCAGACAGCATGCATCGGCACCCAAGGTCAGCCAGACAGCATGCCAATCAACGCATGCTGTTGCCACCACCAGAATGCCGTCATTGCAGAGCTCAGCAGTGTGGCATTTTTTGTGTGTGTCTGCCTCTGACAACAGCGATGCCATTCGCCAAAAGAAACTGAGTCGTGGGAAGTCCAACACCCACCTAGGTACAACTGCTTTGCGAAGGCACATGATCGCACATCACAAACGCCTATGGGATCAACTTATGAGTACAAGCAGCACACAAACTCAAAGCCGCCATCCTCCTCCTGGTCCAGCATCTTCAGCCATGTCAACCATTGCTGTCCTCCTTGCCCACTCTCAACCATCCGCCACTCCGTGTCTCGCCTTGAGCAGTTCCTGCTCATCTGCCCACAGTCAGGTGTCTGTCAAGGACAAGTTTCAGCATAAGAAGCCAATGTCACAAAGTCACCCCCTTGCCCGGCATCTGACAGCTGGATTGTCTGAACTCTTAGCCCACCAGCTTTTACCATACAAGCTGGTGGAGTCTGAGGCGTTCAAATAATTTGTAGCTATTGGGACACCGCAGTGGAAGGTACCCGTCCGAAATTTATTTGCACAAAAGGCAATCCCCAACCTGTACTCGATCGTGCAAAAGGACGTAATGGCATGTCTGGCACACAGTGTTGGGGCAAGGGTCCATCTGACCACTGATACCTGGTCTGCAAAGCATGGTCAGGGCAGGTATATCACCTACACTGCGCATTGGGTAAACCTGCTGACGGCTGCCAAGCATGGAATGCGTGGCTCTGCAGAGGAGTTGGTGACACCGCCACGACTTGCAGGCAGGCCTGCTGCCACCTCCTCTACTCCTCCTACTCCATCCTCTTCCATAACCTCCTCGGTTGAGTCCTTTTCTGCTGCTGCGTCTTGCTCCACATAACGGCACCCCCCCCCAGCTCCCCAGGTACTATTCCACATCCCGGATACGGCAGTGTCACGCCGTCTTGGGGTTGACTTGCCTGAAAGCAGAGAGTCACACCGGACCAGCATTCCTGTCCGCCCTGAACGCACAGGTGGATCAGTGGCTGACTCCGCACCAACTGGAGATCAGCAAAGTGGTTTGTGACAACGGAAGAAATTTGTTGGCGGCATTGAATTTGGGCAAGTTGACACATGTGCCGTGCATGGCACATATGTGTAATCTTTCTGCCTGGAGTGTGCCCTGCGAAGAGTGCTGGATCAGGCCTTAGATTAGCGTGAAGAAGAAGAGTTGTGGTCACCATCACCACCAGAAACAGCCTTATCAGCATCGCTTGCTGGAACTGCGGCAACGCTGGAAGAGGATTGTGAGGAAGAGGAGTCAGAGGAGGAATGTGGCTTTGAGGAGGAGGAGGAAGACCAACCACAACAGGCATCCCAGGGTGCTCTTTGTCACCTATCTGGTACCCTTGGTGTTGTACGAGGCTGGGGGAAGAACATACCTTCAGTGAGATCACTGAGGACGAGGAACAGGACATGAGTAGCTCAGCATCCAACCTTGTGCAAATGGGGTCTTTCATGCTGTCATGCCTGTTGAGGGACCCTCGTATAAAAAGGCTGAAGGAGAACAACTTGTACTGGGTGTCCACGCTACTAGACCCCCGGTATAAGCATAAAGTGCCTGAAATGTTACTGAATTACAGCAAGTCGGAAAGGATGCAGCAGTTCCAAAATAAATTAAAAAGTATGTTTTACACAGCGTATAAGGGTGATGTCACAGCACAATGGGAATCTAACAGGGGAAGAGGTGAAAGTAATCCTCCTCCTCCCATGACCACGCCGGCAAGGACAGGACGCTTTACAGACGTGTTGTTGATGGAGGACATGCAGAGATTTTTAAGTCCTACGCATCGCCACAGCCCTTCGGGGTCCACCCTCAGAGAACGACTCGATCGACAGGTAGCAGACTACCTCGCCTTAACTGCAGATATCGACACTCTGAGGAGCGATGAACCCCTTGACTACTGGGTGTGCAGGCTTGACCTGTGGCCTTAGCTATCCCAATTTGTGATAGAACTTCTGGCCTGCCCCTTTTCAAGTGTCCTGTCAGTAAGGACCTTCAGTGCAGCAGGAGGTATTGTCACTGAGAAGAGAAGTCGCCTAGGTCAAAAAAGTCTAGATTACCTCACCTTTATTAAGATGAATGAGGGATGGATCCTGAAAGGACTGACAGTGGGCGATACATTTGACTAAAAAAAGGCCTGACGAGATAAGCTGCATGGGCTAAAAATGGTCCACACGCTGCTGTATTTTATCTCTGAATGCCGGATAACTTTTGTACTACTTAACACACCACTCCTATCTCATGGCACATTAGATTGCATGCGCAGTGCCCCAAATTTGAAGTAGGAGGTCCAACCAAGCATCTTTTTCCATCTCCCGGTTCCTAAAATCAATGCCATATACAGGTCCCCTGATAGGGGACGTAACAGGGATTAAACTGATAAGAATAGAACTACTTAACACACCACTCCTATCTGGTGGCACATTAGATTGCACAGGACATGGCTAGCTTGGTATCCAACCTTGTGCAAATGGGGAGTTTGCGCTTGTGCAAATGGACTGTTTGCGGTTGTTTGCGGTGCCTTAAATGGATAGTTTGGTCTGTCACTGTGAAGCGGGCGTAACCCTTACACTACCTGATCGATCCAACATCATACCTGATGTTTTAAAGCACGTTAATCCAAACAATTTAGGAATGTTAGGTGATTTATGCCCTTCATGGATTAAAACCAGACTGCATCAACTATGTAATTTTCCATGGGAGTTTTGCCATGGATCCCGCTCCGGCATGCCACAGTACAGGTTTTAGTACCCTTGAAACAACTTTTCCATCACTAATGTGCCAAGAAAGAGTCCCTGTGGGTTTTAAAATTCGCCTGCCTATTGAAGTCTATGGCGGTTCGCCCCGTTCGCGAACAGTTGCGGAAGTCCGCGTTTGCAGTTCGCAAACGCAAAATTTTAGGTTCGCAAAATTACTAGCCTTCACTTAAATAGCTAGCTTCCTGTTTTAAGTTCAATTTAGCATACTTGGTTTTACCAAGGTCATGCACTTGTATAGGGATAAATAGATCCTCTTTAACTCTCTCAATTCCTGCGAGGTATTGAGCGTGGCCTCCCCCCCCCTTAGGGATTCTGTGATCCCCCTTGTGGAGAGATATGGTTAATACATCACCATCTAAGGAAATATTCGCTATCTTTCCAGGCAAAATTTTAAAAGTATTACCATCAAAGCCACTTAAAGGAGTCTGATCATCTATTTGTAAAATAGTGATTTCAGGTACAGAGTTATTCCTGAAATGAATCTCCACAGCATCTGGTTTCCCTTCCACCACGTGACAGTTATGTCGGGGGCGAGACATATATACCAGATCTCTCATAATTAATAGGCCTTTTGACTTGTGACCAAGTTACATTATTTATGCAATCAATTATGGTGCTTAATCGCATCAGGAGATCACTACCAATAATTAAACGATCAGTGGGTAGATCCACTATAATGACAGGGTGTCTTATGACCCTGTTCCCCAGTTTAAATTTTAACCAGGCCGTACCGTAAACATTTAGAGAACCATTAAATTCTTTTATTTTAGGTTTGTGGGGTGTTAGCTCATTTAGCTGTGTGTAGTACTTGTGGGATAAAATAGTTGCCTGAGAACCAGTATCAATTAATCCCATGATAGGGTTGGAGACTGAATCCTGCAGCTCAGATAATACATAATATCTCCCTGCATTTTCTACCATTTCACACATAAAATTGGCATGATTACACACTTGTGGACTTCGCCACGTGTTGCCTGAATCCGCCGTGTTACCTGATGCAGAAGAAACTTCATTCTTACCGGTCCCCTCTATAATAGGGTCGACTGGGTTCTTGTGTACTGCATCTGTGGAAATAATGTTATAAGAACACTGCAAAGGAAGAGATTGGCCAAATTTTCCTGGATGAGGTTGCTTGTCATCACAGCTAAATCGTCCGTTTCCGGTCTGTGGGGAGAGAATATGATTAGTACCATTATTGACATTTATTATTACATTTTGTATATCTCTCCCCTCCCTTTCAGGTGATACTGCAGTATTTACGACTGTGCCTGTGGCCCACTGCTGACCACTGGCTGTACCCCTAAAAAAGTATTGTTCGGTTGCTGAGCCGTAAAATGTTGACTCATATTAGCGAATTGTTCGCTCAACCGATTTAACTTGATCGTACAAGTTACCTCTACCCCTGGGCCTATCTCTCGATGCCCCATAATAATGATTCCTGGACCATGGGGTCCCCTCAGAATCAGGGCCACTGTTTCTATCCTGGTGTAGTTGCCCCTGGGGTTCAGCTTGTTCAGCATTAGTATTTTGGGTATCACTATTTACTTGGGGTGTCTGGTTACCCTGAGAATATCTTCGCCGCTTATTGTATCTACCCTTGCGGGGATACCAATTATTTTGTGGGTATCCTCTTTGGGAGTAATTATTTACCTGAGTATGTCCCCCATTTTTGGTATAGTCTTTCTGCGCCTCAGCCCAAGTTGGGGAGGGGTAGAGTTAAACCTCTGTGGGGATGGCCTGTTTCCTCTGGCCACCTCGCATAGGTTTTCTTTTTAGACTGCAAATTGAGGGGTATAGGTGACACCCTAGTTTCTGCCACAATTTTGGGTTTTGATTCCCTCTTAACCCCCTGTTCACCAGACTGCTGAATAGAGTATAACTTTGTACTCTCTTTGATCAGCCATTCTAATGAGCAGTTGTCATCAAAATCTCTAGCTAAATTAATTTTGATGGGTGCGGGCAGTGCTTCAAAAAATAAATTTACAAATTCTGAGCATTCAAATATGGGATTATTTTCAGCCATACTGTATGCATTTTTCAGTATGGAAAGGAATTGTATTGGGCTCTGATTTGCACTACATTTTAAACCATATACAGCTATTTTTGCTGCAGTTTTAGTGCGATGTTGCCCAAATTCTTTTCTGCACTGTCATTTTGTTTAATTCCGGGAATGAATATTCATATCCTTTAGTAGTGAAGCAAAGAATTTGTGATATTTACCTTCAAATACCCAGGGCAGAAATTTAATTTTTGACTGCTCACTTGTAACATTCATTATAGCTAATGCATTTTCAAAGGCCTCTAAGTGATCAATTACAGAGTTTGTTCCCTTGATGGAGAATCTAGGTACTGCATCCTTTAGGAAAGTAATTATTTTATGGGAGTCATATACCTTATTAGACATATTTTGGGATTTCCTAGGAAGCTTATTTTTGGGGTTAGAGTGTTCCCTATTTTCACTATGGGGAGACCCCCTACGTATATTAGTACTACGTGGGCTATTTGGGTAGCTAGCTCTGCCCTCTGACTCTCTATTAGAGTTTTCCTCCCCCTCATCAGCTGAGTTACAGCACCTCCCTAAATTTACATCATGAGGTGACTGTCTTTTTGGGAAATCAATTTCTGACCCAACAGGGATCATTTGTCTACACTCTTCCCTAAATTTCTGCAATTCATCCCTGATGCATTCTCATGGGGAGTTATCTGCATTATTCTCACTGTTAATAGAGGGGTTTTCCTTATGGCGATAGGACCTTTTTAAATTACTTAATTCCCTCTGGCTTTGCGTGAGCTGTTTATTAGACTCTTGTATCTTTGCTAGTAAATCTAAGTTATGTTTATCTAAGGTGTCTATGTCTTGGGCAAACTCATCAGTTTTATTTTCGGCTATTTTTAAATTCTCTTCGCATCTGCGTGAGGAATGAATACTATTTTCTAGGCTCTGTATTTGCAATTCTTTCTCTATGAGATATAGCGAAATTTCGTCAATAATACATATCACAAGAGGCCAAGATTTTAGTATTAGTTTGTCTCGTTTTTTAAGAACCTTGCATTGATTAATTATTAATAATTCTTGCAATAATTCACTTTTTTCATTCCACCTTTCATCATCAATGGCAATATTTTTAGCCTTAATTTCAAGCATATTCATGTAATCATTTAATTCACCCGCAATATTAAACCTCTCTTTAATGTGGCCTATAATGTCCCTCTTAAGGACCTCACCTCGAGTAAGGGGTATTGTCAGGGCACAATTTTCAACGTTATGTACAGAATTAAATGATTCATTCCTAGTAACAGACATTATTATATTGGTTTAGTATTTAGTTGAATTAAAACGCTAATACAATTTTTACCAATAGGAGAGGAAAAAATTTATATTTTCAAAAATATTAATATTAATTTTGAAATATGAAAAATTTATATTTTTACTAATTTTGAAATATGAAAAATGAATATTTTTATTAATTTTTCAAAAATTAATCTTTAATAATATTTCAAAATATTAATCTTGAAATATGAAAATCAATATTTAAATTTTTCAAAACAAATTATATTTTCAAAATATTAATATCAATCTTGAAATATGAAAAATTTATATTTTTATTAATTTTGAAATATGAAAAATTAATAATTTTATTAATTTTTTGAAAATTAATTTTTAATAATATTTCAAGATATTAACACCAACTTTGAAATATTTAATCACAACAAAAAAATTAATAATATTTTTTTTTTAGATTAATAAATCTTTTTTCAATAATAATTTCTATTTACTACAAATATATCACGTCAATATGATAAATTTTAATAATATCTCAGCAGTGCCTCCAAATAATATGTCAGTATATGGCTGGGTTATAACACAATATATTTAATAATTATTCTTTAAAATATACCCCCAATAAAAATGCATAAACTAAGACAATAATATTAATATACATTCCTAGGTTCTTTTTATTAGTTAATATCTATAAACACTTTAAAATATATTTGTAGGAACAAGAATCAATACTATACACGTTTAAAACTATTAAAATATGCTATGCAAAGTTCATAAAAGTTGCCTTATTCACAATAGCCTCCCAAATCAGAGTTGCATTTAAAATATCACAATGAGACTGAGATATAAGCCATTAAACATTCAACAATACAATCAGCTATTAGCAATTGATTCTAACACAATTCTAATTAGGACACTAAAAGTACATATATTCTTAATGTAAACAGTCACTTTGAATGACCATTTATCTAAACTGATATAAATTCTTAGTTATCTACAATTAAGACCAATTCTGAGTTATAAATCTATATTAGCAAAGATAAACTACTTAGCATTAAAGACTTGTTTAAAATATGCAGGCTATGAAATACAAGTTTTAAAATACAATTTGTTTCTTTAAATCTGCTACTTACAGCAACAATGGATGTTTGTTTTAAATATTTAGCATACAAAAAGGCAAGCTTAACACTATACAGGACTATGAATATAATTCTAAAATATAAATAATGCTCTTTAAGTCTATCAGTTGTAATTTAACTGCAGTGACTATGCATATATTTTGTTTTAGACATTTACCTATAATTAGTAACCTTTTTATACTTTACCCGAAATGATATCCAATTTCCAATATTTCTCAACAGGTCCAATCTCACCTCAGAATACCAAAATTGGAGTATTGTTGCATATGGAGAATAAAAAGTAGCTATTTGCTTATAATAACTGCAGCAGTTATTCATCCAGGGTTTCAGCAAAACAGTTTACCAGCCAAAGTTTAGCTCAAGTTAGCAAGAGTTAGCCAGCCTCTTTTCTCTCTATGCTTGGGGTTAAATCAGCTGATATCGCCCACCCCTTTTTTGTTAAGTACCATCATTGGTAAGATTGGAAACACACAACGGAAGCTTGTCTCAGATTGGTTATCTGGGAAGCATCTCTCTAATTGGCCCTAGGCAATTGCATGTTTACTATGGAAACGCATCTTTTAACAGTCAAATCTTTTGGCTGTAATACTGGATTTTGGCCATCGGGGGAGCATGACAAACAAACAGCAATAAAGTCCTAACATTCATTTAACAATTCCTAGACAGTAAAAACATTTCTTTAAAATGTGTATTTAAAAATGCTATAATTTCTTTATATTACTGAATTACATGTTCAAATGTACTGTATTATGTCACATTATTTATTCTGTTTATTTTAATATGAAACATCAGTATTATTTCTAATATTATATTACATCAAAGTAATTTATACTGCTAATTATTTCAAAATTAATAGCATTTAAAATCCTGATATATATATATTCATACAAATACAGCATGTTTCACATTCAGTGTACTTCTTCCTGAATATATAAATTGATGCACATGTCCAATTGTTGTCTGCAACCAAAGAAATAATTGCTAGAATGCACATATATATATATATATATATATATATATATATATATATATATATATGTGAAAACATCTTGAAATTTTAGCTCTCAGGTCTCCATGTTTAATATGTGTCTGAATATACTGTACATATGTGTACCCAACACACACACACACACACACACACATATATATATATATATATATATATATATATATATATATATATATATATATATATATATATATATATATACATATTCATACAAAATACAGCATATATATATAGATATATATATATATATATTATTATTTTTTTTACTTTGCATATCATTATGCTTCAAACGATTCAGTGAGCTATTGCGTTGTTATCACATGTGTCTGTTAGCATTTGTTTCTTCTTTGAACTGACTGATGGCCAAAAGTTTTAGGGCCAGAATAGAAAATTTAGTCACAATCTGATAGGGACTTTAAATTCACACCTCAGTGGGACATCTTTTGGAAACAGTCTTTTGTTCAAGTGACTTTGTGATCTTTTAATTAGGATAAACGTGTCTTCACCCAGCCAAAACCATTTGGCAGAGGGGTTTGTGTTTTACAGTGAATAGAACTGTTGTAAATAGCCTCATATATAATGAATCCTGTGGTCCCAGCAACCATATATATGAAAATTATATATATATATATATATATATATATAATTTTCATTTATAATATTCATATAACCTGACAATACGGAGCTTGATAAATGGGCCTCTA
This sequence comes from Bombina bombina, assembly GCF_027579735.1. Lineage (NCBI taxonomy): Eukaryota > Metazoa > Chordata > Amphibia > Anura > Bombinatoridae > Bombina > Bombina bombina. The sequence continues at coordinate 1,320,389,165 of NC_069500.1, forward strand.
TGTGTTTAAAGGGACACTGAACCCAATTTTTTTCTTTCATGATTCAGATAGAGCATGCAATTTTAAGCAACTTTCTAATTTACTCTTTTCATCAAATTTTCTTCATTCTCTTGGTATCTTTATTTAAAAAGAAATAATGTAAGTTTAGATGCAGGCCCATTTTTGGTGATCAACCTGGGTTGTTCTTGCTGATTGGTGGATAAATTCACCTACTAATAAACAAGTGATGTCCAGGGTACTGAACCAAAAAACGGTCTGGCTCCTTAGCTTAGATGTTTTCTTTTTCAAATAAAGATAGCAGGAGAACAAATAAAAATTGATAATAGGAGTAAATTAGAAAGTTGCTTAAAATTTCATGCTCTATCTGAATCATGAAAGAAAAAAAATTGGTTTCAGTGTCCCTTTAAACCCAGCATAGGACCTGAAGCGAACACGGCTGCTTACACAATCTGCATGCACACTTTAATCATTCAAATCGCGCATGCGTGATTGCTGTGGGTGAAGCTAAAATTACCCATCAGAGTTACAGTTGCGCATTGGACAACAGAATCCATCGAATCGGTTCTCCAGGCTTTTTATGGGCAATAGAAATATTATGTTTCAATGCCTTATCGATATAAAAATATTTATTGCTCGTTATGATGCAGATTTGAAGATAACCATTTACATAATGAACTTATTTAGAATTATCATTCACATAAGTTTCTAATTTTTCTAGCAGCCAGTTGCTGAATGTATTTGTTGATTTTCATATCTACTTTGTATATCATGGAAATATTTTTATAAATTATTATATAGAATTGGAGGGAGGAGTTAATACTATGTTTAACAAAACCTGGTGCAGCCCTTTAAAGAAATGTTTTATAGAAAGACATAGAAAGAATCAAGTTGCATACATTACTGTCACTTTAAAGAAAGAGATTACTGCACACAGAATCCTTAATCAAATTTTCAGTTTTCACTTGATGGATCAAAAATATATGACATTAGGTTCTTTTTCAATTGCAACTCTGTGGGGGTTATATATCTCCTGCGATGTTGGAAAAACAAAAAGAGCCATAAAGGACCGGGTACAAGAGCATAGGGATGATATCACTAAACTGAGAGACACTAATGTAGCAAGGCATATTGCTTGTGCACACAATAGTTATGCACAGTCTCTGAGGACTGTGGTTATAGATAATGGCATCTCCTCCGGGAGAGGAGGTGACAATAATAAAGTTTTACTTCAAAAGGAAGCCAAGTGGATTTTTAGACTGAAGACTAGATTTCTACTTGGCTTAAATGATAAATTAGAATATGTCTGTTTTTTGTAAATTCTGTTAAAAATGTCCCTTTCTATCTGAGTTTCTGTTTTCTCAATTGTATAAAATATATGTGAGATTGAACGCCATATTGACAGACCAGCATTGAATATGCAACACTGTAGCAGTAGTGACATATATAAATGTATGTTATTGACTAGGAATTATGTTATAACATTGTTACTAACTGCATAAGAAGATGGGCAGTCAATTTCATGTTTAAAATCTTTACGATGGTATAGTCCACTTTAAGGAGACTTCCTGTGTGGATCACCTGAGCACATACAGGTGCTATAAAAGAGGTGGTTCTGGGAGATTAATTATACCCTGATGAAGCCCCTGACACACAAGTTTATGGTGGGGGTGAAAACACTTTTAGATACCTTGCTATGAAGCTAACGTTTTTTGCAAGATAAACTCATTATCTGCTATATGTGGATCTTTCAGCAACAAACAACCAGTAGGAGGAGTTTCAGGACATCCGTGGTACACCCTGAATGAGGGGTTTGGATCGGACGTACCCTAGCTGGTGTGTGTGCACAGAACTGTGTTTATGGGACTTTGATGTATTGGTATTTTCCCACTGGAGGTTAACCACATATAAGCTGCTATACAAGCCTTACACTTGACAGGCATGACAGCCTATGAGACAAAGATTTTCTGGAATCTAACCAACCAGAGGAAAGGTGTGTAAGGTCACTAATCTGACCCCTCATGACGTCATCTAAGGTATCGTCATGTCTGAGAGCTTAAGCTGAATGGCGGTTAGTTTAAACGCTGCCGCAAACAGAGGTATACCTCCGGATCCCAAGCTTGCAAGCCTTCAATATCATTTGTGGACTGTGTGAGTAACTCTGACTAGGGATATATAGACAGATGCTTTTGATCCTCGCTTTAAGGACTCTAGGTTACTTTGTATATGTTTATATGCATAAAGGTTTTTCTTGCTTTATTTTAGTTTTAGGTTTTTTTGATTAGATGTTGTATGTTTTTTGTTGGTTTGTTCAGGACACTGGACATTACCCAGTCAATGATATGTTTTTATAATCGCAACTTAATAAATTACAATTTGATTAAGGATTCTGTGTGCAGTAATCCCTTTCTTTAAAGTTACAGTAATGTATGCCACTTGATTCTTTCTATGTCTTTCTATAAAAAATAAATATTTTTATGTATTACCAATACTGTATTGTATAGTTTATATTTATATTTTATTTATATTTTATAGTATATAAATGGGTTTTAAAGGCAGTTGCTTCAAATACCATTTTAAATTTCTAAATACGTATGTTATATATACTGTATATACATATATATATATATATATATATATATATATATATATATATATATATATATATATATATATATATATATATATATATATATATATATTATACACATAAATATATATATATTTTTTAATAAACTTTTTGATGTTCATCCATATATTACTAATAAAAAGTTAAATTTTAATTAATACTAATTTTGTTTCTATTTTATTTTATTTTTACATATTTTCAATTTGATGTCGATAACTACAACTTTGTTAAAGGACCAGTAAATACACTAGATTTGCATACACAACAAATGCATGATAAAAAGACAATATAATAGCACTTAGTCTGAACTTCAAATGAGAAGTAGATTGTTTTCATAAATCACAAACCCAATAGGAAGTGGTGCAAGAAATAATCACCACTCATAGTGTAAGGAGAATCTGAAAAAAAAGAAATAATTAAGGAAAAAAGACAAATCAGCAATCCTTATCCAGCACCACGGTATTTATTGTGAATACTAAAAATATACAGGTAGCCCTCAGTTTACGCTGGGGTTAGGTTCCAGAAGGAATGGTTGTAAATTGAAACCGTTGTAAATTGAAACCCAGTTTATAATGTAAGTCAATGGGAAGGGAGGGAGTTAGGTTCCAGGCCCCTCTCAAAATTGTCATAAGTAACACCTACTACATTATTTTTAAAGCTTTTAAATGAAGACTTTAAATGCTAAACAGCATTATAAACCTAATAAAATAATCACACAACACAGAATATATAATTAAACTAAGTTAAATGAACAAAAACATTTGCTAAACACCATTATAAACCTAATAAAATAATCACACAACACAGACTTCACTTGCATTTTTCTTCAAACAGTTCTTTCTATGCATTCCAATCTGGACTGATTTATAGACAGGAAGATCTTGTTCCTTTGAAATCTGCTTGATAGCTCAGGTTGTGGTTAAACTGATTAATTTCTGCTTGCTTGGCTTTGCTGCAACACAAGCGGACAGCTCCACCTACTGGCTAGTTTAATAAATGCACTGCTTCTCAATGCTTTTCAATAGAAGTCAGATGACTGGAAAAAAAGGTTATTATTCTGAAACGGTGTAAATTGAACCAATGTAAAATGAGGGCCACCTGTATATAATAAGGCAGTGAGAAATAAAATGCCCCAATGTAGATACAATAAAAAACAATCAGATATGCAAAAAATATAGTAGGCAACATATAAATTCATTGGAGTCCCATAGTCGAAGGACCAAAGGAAACAAATGGTCCCAGAATATAAAGTGAGCCCCAAGCAGCCTATTGTAATCAGGATTCCAGGCTTATATCCAAACCAGTGAGAAAAGACAAATTTTATGAGTTTCACTGCAAGCCATTTACCATCCCAATTTCAGGCTATTAATCCAGTGGATAAACTGCAGCACAATAAAGTTGTGATCCTGGGAAGGGCAGTTAAGTTTATAGTCTAAAGGTTAAGAAACTGCAATTTAAATAGTCGTCTATAGCACCATCAGGGGCGACTCTCCCAAAAAAATACTTAGGGTCAAATTGTAATCCACTCTTCACAAAGGAAGCTTTAATCGGACAGAATCCCCAACAAATCAGTGATGCCAAACAGTGAAGGTATAAGAGGCGGTACCTCTAATTTCAGTTGCAAAACCTTCTGTGGATAAAATTCAGATCTCTGATGCCGGTGAAGCTGGGCAGTTAGTGGAAGTCCACCACGCCCCTTCTGCCAGTCCTGCTATAGTAATCCACGAAGAGATGAAAAGGGGCAATCAACACTACAGGCTCCAAAACGGTCCGGAGGCGGACAGCTGTAACCGATCCGGTTTATCAAACCAAACAGCTATGACGGTAGGTTTAAAAGGGAAGGTCTTAAGCAAAAGTCTAGATATTGGGAAATATTTTCATTGTGTGATCCTAGACCCGAAACTATTGGTCTACCTGACAAATTTCAGTTATGTCTATTTCCACTCCTGTATCATGTGACAGCCATCAGCCAATCACAAATGCATGTTACGTATATATTCTGTGAATCCTTGCACATGCTCAGTAGGAGCTGGTGATTCAGAAAGTGTAAATATAAAAAGACTGCACATTTTGTTAATGGAAGTAAATTAGAAAGTTGTTTACAATTGCATGTTCTATCTGAATCACGAAAGCTTAAAGGGACACTCAGGTTAAATAAAATTTTCATGATTCAGATACAGCATGCAATGTTAAACAACTTTCCAATTTACTTCCATTAAAAAATGTGCACAGTCTTTTATATTTACAATTTTTGAGTCACCAGATCCTACTGAGCATGTGCAAGAATTCACAGACTATACATATATGCATTTGTGATTGGCTGATTGCTATCACATGGTACAAGGGGAGTGGAAATATACATAACTTTGAAATTTGTTATAAAAAAATCTACTACTCATTTGAAGTTCAGACTAATTGCAATTGCATTGTCTTGTTATCTTGCATTTGTTGATTATGCAAATCTAATGTGTTGACTGGTCCTTTAATTTTGATTTGAGTGTCCCTTTAAGTCTTCACAAGCACTAAAACACACCAAATAAAAGCACTCTGAGCTTGAATACTGGTGCACAGGCATTCACAGCATATGTGCATATGCCTCTGAAATGCAGTAATAACTTTTACTAGAAGGATTTTGCTAATGAAAGTATTTTTCAAAAATGCTTCTATTTAAAATTGAAATACACACATGTACATTTCAATTTTGACCTTTCTATCCCTTTAAATAAAAGCTTATATAACTAAAACTATATTTAATCCTTGGTGATTTAGACTTTGTAACTGACTTCTGTAATGGATTACAATAAGAGAACGGCTTTAAGAGAACTGCAGGTACAGGAGGAAAAACAAAATGATGGTAAGCAGTAATAACCATGCTACTGTAGTTATATTCAGCAGCTTATTGTCCTTTTAGTAGCATAAGTAGCAGCTAAATTTTCAAGGCCTCCTATATTTCAATGAAATAAAAATATGTCCCAGAAAGAAGCAATATTGCACATGTGCTGCTGTATGTATTACTGGCAGTCATGGAGTGACAGTCTTATGTGTTGTGTCTGTTAAAGCGGCATGAAAAACATTTGTTTACTTTCCTGATTCAGATAGAGCATACCATTTTAAGCAACATTTTACTTCTATAATCTAATTTGCTTAGTTCTCTTGTTATTCTTTGTTGAATATATCTAGGTAGTCTCAGGAGCTGCCTGTTGATTGGTGGCTGCACATATATATCTTATCATTGGCTTATTGATGTGTTCAGCTGGCTCCCAATAGTGCATTGCTATTACTTCAACAAAGGATACTAAGAGAATGAAGCAAAATTAATAGAAGTAAATTGGAAAGTTATTTAAAAATCTATGCTTTATCTGATTTACAAAAGAAAAAAATTATAGGTTTCATGTTCCTTTAAGCGCAGTCTCTGGGGTAAAGTCACGGCACTGTGTTTTTTTTTGTAAATTATACTGGCAGTCAAAAGGGTTCAAATCATTCCTATGGGTGTTACAGCAAAGGAGGTAAATTCATTAATTTTGTGCTACAGGTAGAGCTTGGACTAGCTATTCTATGCTGTGGGTGTTTAGAGAGAAATTTTACTGCAATATGTGTTACCTGGCTTTAGATCAGTATTACTATTATTATAACTGTTATTATTATTTCTATTATTATTATTATTATTATTATTATTATTATTATTATTATTTTTATATTATTATTATTATTATTATGATTATTTATATTATTGTTATTATTATTATTATTATTATTATTATTATTATATTATTATTATTATTATTATTATGATTATTTATATTATTATTATTATTATTATATTATTATTATTATTAATTTATTATTATTATTATTATTTTATTATTATTATTATTATTATTATTATTATGATTATTTATAATATTATTATTATTAGTATTATTATTATTATTTTTATGTTATATATTTTTTGTTTTATTTATAAAAGATTACAAAATATGTAATTATGTATATTTAGTGAAATAAGTGCTGCTTGTTTAATCTCTTTTATCAACAATGTTATGTTGGAGCCTGATGTTTTTGTCTGTTATTTATTTGATTAAATTTGTTCCTATGATATTTAACACATTAGTATTAAATGTAAATACACAGAATAATATTAAATGATCTTTAAATACCCGGAGTTTTAAACCAACAGGAAATTGTAAGATCACCAAAACTAGTTGCACATACAGCCAATTAAAGAAGCATGCAAAGTACTATATTTTTAATCAAATGGTAAAATAGTCTCTATTGATTATAAAATCAAAGCACACATTTTTTTCTTCTGAAGCCAGCTGACTGCAATCTGGACCTATTTATTAAAAGGAAATTGTTCTTCCATTTTAGTAAAGTAAAAATGTATAGTGTCAGTGATTTCCCACATTTAATGAAAACACTTATAAAACACCCTATCTATCATCTATCTATCTATCTATCTATCTATCTATCTATCTATCTATCTATCTATCATCTATCTATCTCTAATTATCTATTTATTTATCTATCTATCTATCTATCTATCATCTATCTATCTATCTATCTATCTATCTATCTATCTATCATCTATCTATCTATCTATCTATCTATCTATCTATCTATCTATCTATCTATCTATCTATCTATCTATCTATCTATCTATCTATCTATCTATCTATCATCTTCTATATCCTATCTATCTATCTATCTATCTATCTATCTATCTATCTATCTATCTATCTATCTATCTATCTATCTATCTATCTATCTATCTATCTATCTATCTATCATCTATTATCTATCATCTATCTATCTATCTATCTATCTATCATCTATCTATCTATCTATCTATCTATCTATCTATCTATCTATCTATCTATCTATCTATCTATCTATCTATCTATCTATCTATCTATCTATCTATCATATATCTATCTATCTATCTATCTATCTATCTATCTATCTATCTATCTATCTATCTATCTATCTATCTTTATATATGTATGTCTGTCTATCTCTCTTTCTTTCTCTATCTATCTATCTATCTATCTATCTATCTATCTATCTATCTATCTATCTATCTATCTATCTATCTATCTATCTATCTAATTATCCATATATCTAGTATATATCTTACTAAATATCTAATTATCTTTCTGTCTATCTAATGATCTATATTTATCTAACTATCTATCAACTATCTATCTATCATCTTTATATATATTTATCTCTCTTTCATCATATATGAATGTATATATATATATATATATATATATATATATATATATATATCAAATTATGTTAAAGGGATATATCAAAATTAAGCTTTCATGATTCAGACAGAAATTTCCAGTTTACTTCTATTATCTAATTTTCTTCATTCTCTTGGTATCCTTAGTTAAAAAGTACAATAATCACTTAGTGAATGAGTATGTGACAATAAAAAGCGAAAAACTAAATAATACAAAAAAAAGATTATGATGATAAATAATATATAAGGATATGGGTAATCATAAGGAGTCCTCCTCAATTCCAGTGATTCAGGTGGTTCAAGTGGTTTTTTGCCTCAAAAACAAAATAAGAAAAATATGGTGCAATACAATTTGGTGAAAAAGAGATATTTGCTTCACAACAATAGACACACGTATACCTTTGTGGCTTTTTATAAATTGTATGTATTTTAATAAATATCTTTTTACCTGAAGCAGCTGTTTGTGGTTGGTATATCCTGGTTACCTGGCAGTATAAATCCGGGTGTGCGTCTGTACCTAGAGCCTGGTTGGCTCAAAAAAGTGTGAGTAACCCCTTGGTGGGACTATTGTTGTGAAGCAAATATCTCTTTTCACCAAATTGTATTGCACCATATTTTTCTTATTATGTTTTTGAGGCAAAAAACCACTTGAACCACTGCAATTGAGGAGGACTCTTATTTATTATCCATATCCTTATATATTATATATCATTATTATCCTTTTTTTTGTATTATTTAGTTTATCACTTTTTAGTTAAAAAGAATACCTTGTTCGGCTCAGGAGCAGTGATGCACTGGGAGCTACCTGGTGATTGGTAGCTTCACATATATGCCTTTTGTCATTGGCTCACACAATATGTTCAGCTACCTCCCAGTAGTGCATAGCTGCTCCTTCAACATAGATAGCAAGAGAATGAAGCAATTTTGATGATTTAAGTAAATTGGAAAGTTATTTAAAACTTGTGTTTGAAACATGAAAGAAAAAATATTGTGTTTCATGTCCCTTCAACTCATTCGCTACTGGGAATTTCAGAGAAAAACTTGCCAAAATACTGATACATTTTTTGCATTTTTGTTATCTATCCATTTAAACAGAAATAGAGCCTTGGTTTTTGTTTGTTTTTTAAATTTACCTATCAAAACTTTATAATTTTTTTTAGTAGACAACCTAAGTATTGATCTAGGCATTTTGGTATATTTCATGCCACCAATTGCTACCAACTACAATTATATTTAAAAAAAAGTTAACTTTTTCACAAATTTTAGGTTTCTCACTGAAATTATTTACACACAACTATTGCAGTCATAAGAAAATTTGTAAAATATTCTCTGGGGTCCCTTTTGTTCAGAAATAGCAGACATGCATGACTTTGCAATTCGTTTTTAGTAATTAGAAGGCAACTGTGAAGGGGTTAATTAGTTAGCTGGTAAGGGTAATAGTAATTTAATGCAGGGATTACCCTCCCACCTGACACTTCCCACCTCCCTGAACCCAGGGCCGGCCCTAGCCATTGCGGGGCCCAAGGCAGGATGACAAAATGGGGCCCCCCTTTATCCCCGCCCCCATCCCCACCCAATACCCGCCCCGAACCCCACCGAATCTCCGCCCCCAACCCTGCCCAATCTTTGCCCCCCAGCTTTTAAAATTAAAAAAAAAAAATAGAAGAAAAATCATTTAAGGTAATGCACAACATTTTATATATATATATATTAAAAAAACATATAAATCCACTAATGTGGAGCACTATAACATTGTATATATTGCAATATACCATTTGTACTATTGGAACAGCTGTTTATGTATATAATGAAGAATTATGCTGACAATTAGGAGCAGTTGAGTTAAACTGGGCCTTATTTTTATGTGTTTTCTTATGATAACAAGAACATTACAGAGCAAGTGCAGGTCCCTAGGCAGATTGACAGCGCAGGCCTCTACCCAGAACAAAAAAATACTTAAAAGAAATGGGGCAATGCTCTGTACCACACAAACACACAGATATAATACACACAGAGATACTTATATACATATACATCCAAATAGTCAGACACATACACAGGTGTATACACACAACACACAGCCCACACATCACACACACAGCCCACACACCACACACACAGCCCACACACAATAAAATAAATGATGCCCCAGGCCCCAGCAATAAAATGAAGCCCCCAGCAATAAAATAAAGCCCCCAGCCTCCCTGCAATACAATTATGCCACAGCCCCACTGCAATAAAATGATGCCCCCAACAAAAATATGTTGCCCCAAGCCCCCCTGCAATAAAATGATGCCCCCAGCCCCACTGCAATAAAATGATGCCCCAGCAATACAATGAAGCCCCCCTGCAATAAAATGATGCCCAGCTCCCCTGCAATAAGATGATGCCCCTGCAATAAAATGATGCCCCAGCCCCCCTGCAATAAATGATTACCCCAGCCCCACTGCAATGATGCCCCCAGCAATAAAATGATGCACAGTCCCCCTGCAATAAAATGATGCCCCATCCCCACTGCAATAAACTGATGCCCCCAGCAATAAAATGAAGCCCCCAACAATAAAATGAACCCCCCCTGCAATAAAATAATGCCCAGTCCCCCTGCAATAAAATGATGCCCCATCCCCACTGCAATAAATGATACCCCTAGAAATAAAATAATGCCCAGTCCACCTGCAATAAAATGATGCCCCCAGCAATAAAATGATGTTTCAGCTCCCCTGCAATAAAAATGATGCCCCCAGCCCCTGCAATAAAATGATGCCCCCAACAAAAATATGATGCCCCCAGCACCCCTGCAATAAATGATGCACCCAGCAATAAAATGATGCCCCAGCCCCATTGCAATAAAATAGTGCCCCCAGTCCCACCCACTGCAATAAAATGAAGCCCCCCTGCAATAAAATGATGCCCCTGCAATTAAAAATATGCCCCCTGGCCCCCTGGAAATAAATGATGCCCCCAGCACAAAAATGATGCCCCAGCAATAAAATTATGTCCCATCTCCCCTGATTTCCCCAGCCCCCAACAATAAAATATATCCCCCCTGCAATAAAAGTATGCCCCAGCCCCCCTTCAATTGCCCCAGAAATAAAATGAAGTCCCCCTGCAATAAAATGAAGCCCAGTCCCCCTGCAATACAATTATACCCCAGCCCCATGCAATAAAATTATGCCCAGGGCCCAGCTCACCTGCCAGAGTGCCTTTGAATAATTAAAATGTGGCACTAGTCACACTCACTGTGTGTGTCTGACTGGGCCAGTTCACAAAACATTGCTTTGGACAAACAAAGCCACCTATTCAAGTTTTGTTGCAGGACTATCAGAAACGTTACTGCTGATATAATAATGCAGTGAAGTTCTCCAAATATTGCTTTGAACAAATTGTGCTGTAGCCAGACTTTCATTTTTATTTCAGATTCCATTAGTAATTGTAAAATACTTTGTCCCTCATTCTCCTTAAGCTACAGCGCATCACTGGTGCTATTGGTTTATTTCTAAATTCTCTATAAACAGTTATGTCATGATTAGGGGCTGTTGCATGTGCTATTGCTATATAACAAATTAACCTTGACGTACGGGCCTGGGCAAAGCAGGGCTCCTCACCTGGCTAGTGGCTACGAGCGGTCTGCGAGGCGAGCTGCTCACTCTGCTGCACACTGACTGAAGTCCCTTGTGAGCGTGACAGCAGCAGGCAGCTATGCTCTGCCTCCGCCCTCCGGTGCCTTGCTCCGCCTCCTCCTCAGTGGCAGCAGCGAATGATTAGAGAATAAAAGTTATATCCTCCAATCATTCAGATGCTGCTGTCACCTGGCGTGCCACAGTGCGCATCTCGTGGGCCGTGGCCCCCTCCCTCAAAAAAAATGTATTGCGCAATAAAAAAGGCGCGAAAAAAATATATTTTTTAAAAAAATTTTTTACAAAAATATTAAAATTTAAAAAAAATAAATATTTTTTTAATACTTTGCGGGCCCCCCCCCGACCGCGGGCCCCGCTTTGCCTAAAGGCCGGCCCTGCCTGAACCCTCCCAAACAACTCTCCCCTTGACACCCACATTTATGACAACCATCTTAGGTACTGGCAGACAGTCTGCCAGTATTAAGTTTTTTTTTTTCTTTAATATCCTCCCATCTCCCTGATCCCTCCCAAACAGCTCTCTAACCCTGCGCCTTCCCAAAGGTGTCTGCCATTTTATTTTATTTTTTTCTGTAGTGTAACAGCCCCCAACCCAACTCCCTCCAATCACTAATGAATGGTCCCCCTACCCTGATTCCCCATTTTTCTGTGGTGTTACGTCCCTTCCTTCCCTCGCCCATCTACACTTTAAAGATCAATAAGTCTGCATTCATATGGTAATGGAGCACAAATCATGCTAGTTTACCATATGAAGGCAGATGCCTGCAGCCCAGGAAGAGCAAATCTCAGTTGTCACTTAACAACTGAGACTGCTGGAGCTTCCTGAAGGTCGGACGTATATATATATATATGTTATGCAATATAATGAGCTATTTACTGCATGATATATATATATATAAATGGTGCATGGGGTATCAACTTAAGCTTATTGGACATCGGTACTATGACACAGGGTACTTTGCTCAGTGTACCCTGATGATGCAGTACCTACGTCTAACCTCCTGGCTCATACTGTGGTCCTTGCTGTCAGCTTTGACAGCATAGACTGCAGTCAAATGTAGAAGGCATCTGCCTTCATATGGTAAGAAAGAACTGATCATTCAACCTTTACCATATGAAGGCGGATTGCCAGTACAGACAGTGACACTCTGTATATATATAAAAAAGTTCTAAAACTGCATACTGACATACATAACATGGTGGTGACCAGGGTGGGTTGAAGGATGGAAGAGAGCTGTTTGGGAGGGGTGAGGTACACTACAGCTGAAGTTAAACTTACAAGCTTCTAGAAGTGTAATGCATAGCTGAAAGTAGCAGCCTTCAAATTACCACAAAGTAATAGCATTTCTGCTATTTCTGAAAAAAGGGGATCCCAGAGAAGCTTTACAACCATTTTTGTTACAATGGATATGTAAATCATTTCAGTGAGAAACCTAAAGTTTGGGAAAAAGTTATAAAAATTAAATTTGATAAAATTTGGCAGCAAAACCGTAGCATGAAAAATAAAAAAAATTGGCCTAAATTAATACTTAAGCTTGTCTACTAATATATATATTTTCTGATAGGTACATACAAAAAATATAATAATAAAAAAATAAGGCTCTATTTCTTTTTAAATGCAAGAAAAAATATCCGTTTTTTTCTTTTCTCTAAAATCCCCAGTCCTAAAGGGGTTAATGCCAGAGCTCAAGTCCCTGAAAATTCTGAAATTTAACTTATATTTTTTCACTGTTTTATTCTACTAAGCATGTCTGGAATATATATAGAAATAAAATTACTTTAAATATTTATATCACAGCAAACGCTGCTCAATTTCCCCCCTCCCCCCAACAAAAAAGAGCATCTAAAAAACAGAATTTATGTTTACCTGATAAATTTCTTTCTCCAACGGTGTGTCCGGTCAATGGTTTCATCCTTACTTGTGGGATATTCTCCTCCCCTACAGGAAATGGCAAGGAGAGCACACAGCAAGAGCTGTCCATATAGTCCCACCTTTTTTTTTTCAAACCTGACTAAGAAACCAGGGCGGGCCATGGACCGGGCATCCCGTTGGAGAAAGAAATTTATCAGGTAAACATAAATTCTGTTTTCTCCAACATTGGTGTGTCCGGTCCACGGTTTCATCCTTACTTGTGGGAACCAATACCAAAGCTTTAGGACACGGATGAAGGGAGGGAGCAAATCAGGTTACCTAAATGGAAGGCACCACGGCTTGCAAAACCTTTCTCCCAAAAATAGCCTCTGAAGAAGCATAAGTATCGAATTTGTAAAATTTGGCAAAGTATGCAGGGAAGACCAAGTCACTGCCCTACAGATCTGATCAACAGAAGTCTCGTTCTTGAAGGCCCATGTGGAAGCCACAGCTCTAGTAGAATGAGCTGTAAATTGTTCAGGAGGCTGCCGTCCAGCAGTCTCATAAGCCAATCGGATGATGCTTTTCAGCCAAAAGAAAAGAGAGGTAACAGTAGCTTTCTGTCCTCTCCTCTTACCAGAATAGACGACAAACAAAGAAGATGTCTGTCTGAAATCCTTCGTTGCTTCTAAATAGAATTTCAAAGCACGAACTACATCTAAATTATGTAACAAACGTTCCTTCTTCGAAACTAGATTCGGACACAGAGAAGGAACCACTATTTCCTGGTTAATATTCCTGTTGGAAATCACTTTTGGAAGAAAACCAGGCTTTGTACGTAAAACTACCTTATCTGTATGTTTTGAATACCAAATAGGGTGAACACACTGCAAAGCAGACAATTCAGAAACTCTTCTAGCAGAAGAAAAAGCCACCAAAAACAGAACTTTCCAAGATAGTAACTTAATATCTATGGAATGTAAGGGTTCAAACGGAACCCCTTGAAGAACTGAAAGAACTAAATTTAGACTCCATGGAGGAGTCAAAGGTCTGTAGACAGGCTTGATTCTGACTAAAGCCTGTACAAACACCTGTACATCTGGCACGGCTCCCAGACGTTTGTGCAACAAAACAGACAGAGCAGATATCTGTCCTTTTAGAGAACTAGCTGACAAACCTTTATCCAAACCCTCTTGGAGAAAGGAAAGTATCCTCGTAATTTAAATTTTACTCCAAGAGTATCCCTTGGAGTCGCACCAACAGATATATATTTTTTTTTTTCATATCTTATGGTAAATTTTCCTAGTCACAGGCTTCCTGGCCTGAATCAGAGTATCTATAACCAAATCTGAAAACCCACGCTTAGATAGAATCAAGCGTTCAATTTCCAAGCAGTCAGTTGCAGAGAGACTAGATTTGGATGTTCGAATGGACCTTCTACTAGAAGATCCTGTCTCAAAGGTAGCTTCCATGGTGGAGCCGATGACATATTCACCAGGTCTGCATACCAAGTCCTGCGTGGCCACGCAGGAGCTATCAGAATCACCGAGGCCTTCTCCTGTTTGATCCTGGCTACAAGCCTGAGAAGGAGAGAGAACGGTGGAAACACATATGCTAGATTGAATGACCAAGGCGCCACCAATGTATCCACTAGTGTCGCCTTGGGATTCCTGGATCTGGACCCGTATCGAGGAACCTTGGAGTTCTGACGAGACGCCATCAGATCCATATCTGGAATGCCCCATAGTTGAGTTAACTGGGCAAAGACCTCCGGGTGGAGTGCCCACTCCCCCGGATGGAAAGTCTGACGACTCAAATAATCCGCCTCCCAGTTGTCTACTCCTGGGATGTGAATTGCAGATAGATGGCAGGAGTGATCCTCCACCCATTTGATGATCTTGGATACCTCTCTCATCGCCAAGGAACTCTTTGTTCCCCCCTGATGATTGATGTATGCTACAGTCGTCATGTTGTCCGACTG
The DNA here is from genome assembly GCF_027579735.1 of Bombina bombina. Lineage (NCBI taxonomy): Eukaryota > Metazoa > Chordata > Amphibia > Anura > Bombinatoridae > Bombina > Bombina bombina. Next base: position 1,320,404,507 of record NC_069500.1, read on the forward strand.
GAACCATATGAATTTGACCTTTTTTAGGTGAGGCCATACCAGGAGCGCATTGAATATCGCTCTCAGTTATAAAATGTTTATCGGAAGAAAAGACTCTTCTCGAGACCATAGACCTTGAGCTTTCAGAGAGTCCCAGACCACGCCCCAGCCTAAGAGACTGACGTCGGTCGTGACAATGACCCACTCTGGTCTGCGGAAACTCATTCCCTGAAACAGGTGATCCTGAGATAACCACCAGCGGAGAGAATCCCTGATTACCTGGTCTACTTGAATCTGGGGAGACAAGTCTGCATAATCCCCATTCCACTGTTTGAGCATGCACAGTTGTAATGGTCTTAGTTGAATTCGAGCAAAAGGAACTATGTCCATCGCTGCGACCATTAATCCTATTACTTCCATGCACTGAGCTATGGAAGGCTGCAGAATAGAGTGAAGAACTTGACAGCTGCTCAGAAGTTTTGATTTTCTGACCTCTGTCAGGAAGATCCTCATTTCCATAGAATCTATTATTGTTCCCAGAAAGGGAACTCTTGTTGACGGGAACAGGGAACTCTTTTCTACGTTCACCTTCCACTCGTGAGATCTGAGAAAGGCTAGAACAATGTCTTGTATGGGCCTTTGCTTTGGAAAGAGACGACACTTGGGTTAGAATGTCGTCTAGATAAGGTGCTATAGCAATGCCCCTCGGTCTTAATACCTCCTAGCACCTTTGAGAAATTCTGGGAGCAGTGGCTAAACCGAATGGAAGAGCCACGAACTGTCTTTCCAGGAAGGCGAACCTCAGGAACTAATGGAGATCTTTGTGGATAGGAATATGCAGGTACGCATCCTTTAAATCCACGGTAGTCATGTATTGACCCTCCTGGATTGTTGGAAAAAAACTTCCTTGTTCTGTTATTGGAACTGGGTGTATCACTTCCATCTTTACTATGTCTCCTACGCAGTGTAAGAATGCCTGTCTCTTCATCTGGTCTGAAGATAAGCGAGACATGTGGAACCTTCCCTTTGGAGGAAGTTCCTTGAATTCTAGAAGATATCCCTGAGAGACTATTCTAGTGTCCAGGGATCCGGAACATCTCTTGCCCAAGCCTGAGCAAAGAGAGAGAGTCTGCCCCCTACTAGATCCGGTCCCGGATCGGGGCTACCCCTTCATGCTGTCTTGGTAGCAGCAGCAGGCTTTTTGGCCTGTTTACCCTAGTTCCAACCTTGCAATGGTATCCATGCTGGTTAAGGTTGGGAAGTGTTGCCTTCTTGTCTGGAGGCCGCATAGTTAGGAATTGGTCCGTTCCTGAAATTGCGAAAGGAATGAAAATTAGATTTGTTCTTAGCCTTAAAAGGCCTATCTTGTGGGAGGGCATGTCCCTTTCCACCAGTAATGTCTGAAATAATCTCTTTCAATTCCGGCCCGAATAGGGTCTTACCCTTGAAAGGAATATTAAGAAATTTGTTCTTGGACGACACATTCGCCGACCAGGATTTTAGCCAAAGCGCTCTGCGCGCCACTATAGCAAACCCTGAATTTTTCGCCGCTAACTTAGCTAATTGAAAAGCGCCATCCAAAAGAAATTAATTAACCAACTTAAGTGCGTGAATTCTGTCCATGACTTCATTATATGGAGTCTCCCTTTGAAGCGAATTTTCCAGTTCCTCGAACCAAAATACGCTGCGGTAGTGACAGGAATAATGCACGAGATTGGTTGAAGAAGGAAGCCCTGCTGAATAAATTCTTTTTTAACAGTCCTTCTAATCTTTTATCCATAGGATCTTTGAAAACGCAACTGTCCTCAATAGGAATAGTTGTGCGCTTAGCTAACACTGAAACCGCCCCCTCAACCTTAGGAACCGTCTGCCATGTGTCCTTTCTAGGGTCGACAATGGAGAACATTTTCTTGAATATAGGAGGTGGAACAAAAGGTATACCTGGCTTTTCCCACTCCTTAGTCACTATGTCCGCCACCCGCTTGGGTATCGGAAAGGCATCAGCGTGCACTGGAACCTCTAAGAATTTGTCCATCTTGCACAATTTCTCTGGAATTACCAGAGAATCACAATCATCTAGAGTAGTTAGGACCTCATTAAGCGGGGAGCGGAGGTGTTCTAACTTAAATTTAAAAATCACTATATCAGTGTCTGCCTGCTGAGAAACTTTTCCTGAATCAAAAACTTCCCCTTCAGACAGGCCCTCCCTCACTGCTATACTCAGATTGATGTGAGGGAACAACTGATAAATAGTCCTCAGCGCTAACCTGCTCATCTTCTGTATTTAAAAACTGAGCAATCACGCTTTCTAGAATAGGATGGCAGTTTGTATAATAAATTTGCTATAGAATTATCCATCACTGCAGTTAATTGCTGCATAGTAACCAGCATTGGCGCGCTAGATGTACTAGGTATCGCCTGCGCGGGCAAAACTGGTGTTGACACAGAAGGAGAGGATGATAAACTATCCCCACTACCTTCACATGAAGAATCATCCTGGGCAATCTTATTAAATGTGACAGTACTGTCCTTACTTTGTTTGGACGCTATGACACAATTTGCACAAAACATTAATAGGGGGAACCACCTTGGCTTTCATACATACAGAGCATAAGCTATCTGAAGGTACAGACATGTTAGACAGAATATGGCAGGCTAATAATGCAATAAAAAACGTTTTTAAAGAAAAGCGTTACTGTCTCTTTAAATAATAAACAAGCACACTTTATTTCTGAAAGTTTGAAAAGCTATGAAGGCAATGTTCGATTTTTACAAAATTTGCACCCCAGAGTCCTAGTGCCTTGAAAGTATTGCACACCAAGTTTCAAGATTTTAACCCTTAAAATGAGCAAAACGGAGCTATTTGTTCAAATAAACAATTTTATCACGCAACAATCACTGCCACAGCCTTGCTGCGGCTTTTTACCTTCCCTTAAAGTGATACAGCACTGAAATAAACCTTCCTGAGTCCGTTTTCTTTACCCACAGGACCCTCAAATGAAGCTGCATGCACTGCCAAGGAAATAAACTGCGCAATTGAGGCGCGAAAACGGGGCCTCCTCCATCTGCATTACCAGAGTGAAGGGGCCTTTCTGACTAAATTAGTAGTCTAACTCGATGCCAGGCGAAAAAAACGTTCCCAAAAGTGCTTTTATAACACAAAAAAACACTCTAAATGTCCAATAAATCTGATATAAACCAATCGATTTAGCCCACAATAGTGTCAACCAGTATAGAGCCCATTTATAAGCCTTAATCTGTTATGAATCTAAGAAAATGGCTTACCGATCCCCTAAGGGAAAAACTGACAGTCTTCTAGCATTAAAGGGACAGTTTACTCAAAAAATTTCTCCCCTTTAATTTGTTCCCAATGATCCACTTTACCTGCTGGAGTGTATTAAAATGTTTACAAGTAGCTCCTTTACCCTTATATTGGCATTTGAAATTGTTAATTTAGCATGTGGTATCCCCACCTATTCTGAAAGTTTGTGGCCGCGCGTGCCAGCTATAGATAAACTTTGTAAACACAGCCAGCAGAAGAAATTACACTCCAAGTGTGATAAAGCAGAGATAAGGTAATAAAATGTTGATTTTCCATTGTTCTCTCAAAGTATTGGTGATTGTTTTAAGGACAGATATAAGATAAAGAAGCAGATATATGTGCACAATGTGATACAGTAATGAGATCTGATTATACCTACAAGCTCAACCTATTTTATTAGGCTGTGGCTTCAAAACACAAAATCAGAGCTTTAATATACAGAAATAAACCTTAAAAAGCTAATTTTCATACATTTTTTACTCTGCAGTTGGTAAAAAAAAGCAATTGTAAACACATTAAGGGAAAAACTATTTTACAGTATACTGTCCCTTTAACATGTCTTGTTAGAAATATGACTAATCGTACCTGAAGCAGATAAGTCTGCAAACTGTTCCCCCCAACTGAAGTTCTCTGGGCTCAACAGTCCTGCGTGGGAACAGCAATTGATTTTAGTTACTGCTGCTAAAATCATACTCCTCTTTTAACAGAAATCTTCTTCATTTTCTGTTGTAGAGTAAATAGTACAAACCGGCACTATTTTAAAATAACAAACTCTTGATAGAAGAAATAAAAAACTACAACTAACACCACAAACTCCTCACCATCCCCGTGGAGATGCTACTTGTTCAGAGCGGCAAGGAGAATGACTGGGGGGCGGAGCCAGAGGGGGGCTATATGGACAGCTCTTGCTGTGTGCTCTCCTTGCCATTTCCTGCAGGGGAGGAGAATATCCCACAAGTAAGGATGAAACCGTGGACCGGACACACCAATGTTGGAGAAATAAGACAAATTTCGCCTCAACACCAGATTTCATAAACATTTGTGCAACTTTTTTGTTTCCTTATCTCATTATTTCAAGTAGTTTTTTTCTGACATTTAACTCCAAAAATACTCATCGAGTTTCCTTAATTTGTTTAATTCATCCAAAGTACAGTGATAAGCACCTGAAGGAACAAGTTTTAAAAAAACAGTAAACACGTTGAGATTTCAATCTAAAATATGTAGTTATAGTAAAATATTATACAAACTAGTGGGCCATTTTTTGCAGTACAGCGCTCCCACCCCTTGCGCTCTCTCCCTCCCCCTCTCTTTTGCTCTCTCTTCCCCACTCTTTTGCTCCCCCTCTCCCCCTCTCTTTTGAGCTCTCTCTCCCCCCTCTCTTTTGAGCTCTCTCTCTCTCCCCTCACTTTTGCGCTCTCTCTCCCCCCTCTCCTTTGCGCTCTCTCTCTCCCCCCTCTCTTTTGCGCTCTCTCTCCCCCTCTCTTTTGCGCTCTCTCCCCCTCTCTTTTGTGCTCTCTCTCTCCCCATCTCTTTTATGCTCTTTCTCCCCATCTCTTTTACGCTCTCTCTCTCTCCCATCTCTTTTGCGCTTTCTCCCCCCACATCTCTCCCCCTCTCTTTTGCGCTCTCTTTCTCCCCCTCTGTTTTGCGCTCTCTCTCTCCCCCTCTCTTTTGTGCTCTCTCCCCCCTCTCTTCGCGCTCTCTCCCCCCTCTCTTTTGCTCTCTCTCACTCCCCCATCTCTTTTTGCGCTCTCTCTCACCCTCTCTTTTGAGCTCTCGCTCTCCCCATCTCTTCTGCGCTCTCTCTGCCCCTCTCTTTTGAGCTCTCTCTCCCCCCTCCTCTATCCCTCTCCTCTCTCTCTCTCCCCTCCTCTCCTCTCTCTCTCCCATCGTCTCTCTCTCTCTCCCCTCCTCTCTCTCTCTCTCTCTCTCTCTCCCCCCTCTCTCTCTCCCCCTCTCTCTCTCCCCCCTCTCTTTTGTGCTCTCTCTCTCCCCCTCTTTTGCTCTCTCTCTCCCCCCCCCCTCTTTTGCTCTCTCTCTCCCCCCCCCTCTCTTTTGCGCTCTCTCTCTCCCCCTCTCTTTTGCTATCTCTCCTCCTTCTCTTTTGCTCTTTCTCCCCCTCTCTTTTGTGCTCTCTCTCTCCCCCTCTCTTTTGCGCTCTCTCTCCCCCTCTCTTTTGCGCTCTCTCCCCCTCTCTCCCCCTCTCTTTTGTGCTCTCTCTCTCCCCCTCTCTTTTGTGCTCTCTCTCTCCCCCTCTCTCTTTTGCTCATTCTCTCTCCCCCCTCTCTTTTGTGCTCTCTCTCCCCCCTCTTTTGTGCTCTCTCGCCCTCTCTCCCCCCACTTTTGCTCTCTCTCTCCACCCTCTCTTTTGTGCTCTCTCTCTCCCTCTCTCTTTGCGATCTCTCTCCCCCTCTCTTTTGCGCTCTCTCCCCCTCTCTTTTGCGCTCTCTCTCTCCCCTCTCTTTTGCGCTCTCTCTCTCCCCCATCTCTTTTGCGCTCTCTCTCCCCCTCTCTTTTGAGCTTTTTCTCTCCCCCATCACTTTTGCGCTCTCTCTCCCCCTCTCTTTTGAGCTCTCTCTCTCCCCCTCTCTCTCTCCCTCCCCTCTCTCTCCCCCCCACTCCTCTCTCTCTCCCCTCTCCTCTCTCTCTCCCCCTCTCTCTCTCTCTCCCCCTCTCACTCTCCACTCTCCCCCTCTCTTTCCCCCCTCTCCTCTATTTCACCACCCTCTCCTCTCTCTCTCTCTCTCTCTCTCTCTCACCCCCTCTCTCTCTCCCCCCTCTCTTTTGCGCTCTCTCTCTCTCCCTCTCTCTTTGTGCTCTCTCTCTCCCCTCTCTTTTGTGCTCTCTCTCCCCCTCTCTTTTGCGCTCTCTCTCTCCCCCTCTCTTTTGCGCTCTCTCTCTCCCCCATCTCTTTTGCACTCTCTCTCTCCCCCTCTCTTTTGAGCTTTTTCTCTCCCCCATCACTTTTGTGCTCTCTCTCCCCCTCTCTTTTGAGCTCTCTCCCCCCTCTCTCTCTCTCTCCCTCCCCTCTCTCTCTCCCCCCTCTCTTCTCTCTCTCCCCCCTCCTCTCTCTCCCCCCTCCTCTCTCCCCCCCTTTCCTCTCTCTCTCTCCCCCCTCTGCTCTCTCTCTCCTCCCCTCTCCTCTCTCTCTCCCCTCCTCTCTCTCCTCTCCTCTCTCTCCCCTCCTCTCTCTATCTCTCCCCACTCTCTATCTCTCCCCCTCTCTATCTCTCTCCCTCTCTATCTTGCGATGTGTATGGTCACTCCCCCTTCACACTGGCCACGCCCCACTAATGCCCGGCCACGCCCACTTCTGCCGCAGATCAGCTAGGGAGTAGGACTCAAAGGCCAGGTGTGTTTGTCCTCATGCTGTCTCTACTGCGCATGACAGCTTCGGACAAACACACTTGGCCTATTATATTATAGGATATGGATGTTCAAATTCTTAGAGCTGGAAATGCACAGTGCAGGATTCTCAAGTCAAACCCTGCTGCATATCTTCCCTTAATTAGGACTGAAATTACCACCTTGCATAGCCTTGTTTTCTGCAGAGTAAAACCCAGATTGGTTTCTCTAAATAATGCAAATGGTAGTTGGAGTTTAGCTATTGAAAAACAATTGCAGCAAGAAAAAGGTTAATATTTTTTTAAAATGTTTAAACTTGGCTAATGTGTTATTCTATAGCAAGATAACAGAAATATCTTATAATTACAAGATGTTAGCTGTCCCTTTAACACTAAACAGTCCTGCAAACTTAAACATATACTGAATATGCTTTGGTCCTTATTTAAATCCAGTAGAAAAATGCAGTAAAAACATTGGTGATTTGTGTTCCACTGCTTGAATTAGTACAATTGCTTGGTATCACAAGAAAACTATTGGAAGCCCAGTCCCTTGGCTTTTCAAAGATGTCTGATTTAATTGTGATGAAGACAAGCAAACGTGTTTTGAATACAGATTTTTTTTACCTTAACCAATAATATAAATGTATGATTTTTATTATAATTATTATTATTTGTGTAGCTCCGCAAAATTCTGAAGTGCTGGGTACAAAAATATGGGTATACAAAGACAAAAATTTGTTGTATGATACAAATGCATAACGAACAAAACAAGTTAGAACATAAAGATTATAGAGACTGGCACCTCCTAAATTGTAGTGATTGGATGCTAAAATTAAATAATAGATGTAGCTAACTCATCTTCTAAATCACTGCAAAATATATTTGGATTTATATTGGTAAACCTAATTCTGTACATTATGATCAAATGATGAAAGTATTGAAGGGCCATTCTAGTAAAAAAAAAATAAGTTCAAGATGCGCATGGGAAAAAAAATTATTTTTGGTAAATTTACTTTTTTCGTTTCAGCTCATTTATATTCATGGTTCTATTCTTTTCAAATGAATTTCATTTGAAATCTTTGTTTCCAACTAAAATATTCATTTTGAGCTACCGTACAGTGCAGATTCTTGCCATTTTCTTTATCTGAAGCTATAATCATCTACATTAGCTGTAATTTTGTAATTATTCTTTTATTAATAGATCTAATTTTTGTGCACTGCATTTTTGGAAAAACTAAAAACTTTACTTAAAAGTACAGTAACTATACTACTAGTATACTAACTGTCATGAGATGCAGGACACAGCATAGAAGGTACAACGCTATTTTATTGCAGAGCATAGAAGTAAACAGGTTGTACAACACTTCTAACTTGGTAACTGCGACATAGACAATAACGGCCCTAAACCATGTGCCATCCGGTGACGTCACTTCCCACTCTCATCACATCTTCCCCCTTTTCAAAGGACAAAGCACACATTTTTTTTTCTTTGAATACATCAAATAACAAGGTTTACAAGAAGCATACAGAAATAGTTTTGTTTAGTATACAACAAATAACAGGTTAAAGAGAATATATATAAACAACATGAAATACAATCCTGACTTGAACATCAGGGTATATGATATTTTAGCCTCTTCATCCCTCCTAAGGACCTCGTCCCGAGGAACAGAGCTAGTTGGCTGGAAGACACCCACAGAGGGTAAAGTGGTGTGAATCTGAAGTCCTAGCATCAGCTGTGCTGGGCTAAAACCTGTGGCTTGAATGGGAGTCGCCCTATAGGCCAAGAGGGCTAGGTATGGCTTGGATTGCTTCAAAATTAACTTTGTTGTTTGAACTGCCCTTTCAGCCATTCCATTGGCCTGCGGGTAATGTGGACTCAACGTAAAATGGACAAAATCATATTCACTGCTGAAAGAACTGAACTCTGTGGAAGCAAACTGCATTCCGTTATCACTCACTAACTCCATTGGTATGCACCACTGGACGAACAAGCTCTTGAGATGAGTGATAACGGCTTGACTTGTGATCTCATTCAAGGGTGCAATATCCAAATACCTGAAATAGTAGTCAATCATGACTAGGTACTTTTTCCTGTGCAGTTCACACAAATCAGCAGCTATTTTCTGCCATGGGCCTGCAGGCAGCGGAGTAGAAATCAAGGGCTCCCTTCTCTGAGTAGGCTGGCGTTCCTGGCAAAAGGAACATTTTGACACATGGCTTGCGATGTCAGAACTGATCCCAGGCCACCATACTGCTGTAGCTGCCAATTCTCTGCACTTTGTAATGCCCAAGTGGCCATCATGAATCCTGCTTAACATCTCCTTCCCTCATGCTAACAGGAATAACAATGCACCAACCCATCCAGTTCCGTGAGCTGCGACCTTTCTGACTGGTAAGAACTTAAAGACAGCCAGGCTGCCTGGATCTCAGACCAACCTTCTTTTATGTACTTAATAACTTCTTGAAGGTCAGTATCTAAATATGTGATCCTTTCTTATTTGCTCTAGCTTCCCTGACAAAATGGATTTGGATGCCAGAACTGAATCTAAATACACTTTCACATCTGATTCCGTTGAAGATTCTTCAGCCGCAGCCAGAAGGAGCCTGGAAAGTGTATCTGCCACTACCATTTGTTTCCCTGGCACATGCACTGCCTGCAGGGCCGCCATCAGGGGGTGACAGGGTTGACTCCTGTCAGGGGCCCAATGGGCTAGGGGGGTCCCATGAGGCAAGAACTTAAAAAAAAAATTTTTTTTTTTTTTTACATTTTGGCAGCCACCAGTGGGTACTACAGCAGAGTACTAATTGAGCATGGGAAATGTTATTACAAGGAGTAAAGTATTAGCATTTGAGAGGATTTCTGAGTGTGCACTAAACCGCTATGCACAGTGTGAGACAGACTTGGCACATTGTAGAGTGTGTGCCTGAGTCAGAATGGCTGATCACTTTCATTTGCAGAGGAGGTAGGAATTACTTAGCAAATGTTTTTTATTTCTTTGTGCAATTTAAGATTGTAACTTTAGTGTGGTAGTAGTTGTATGGTGGGGCCAGGGGTCCATAAAAACACATTTTTTTAGCAGCAGTGTATTTATGATTATTTGACAATGCTGTAGAAATTCTATATTTAAAACCATGCAGAAATGTTTCCTCCTCAATACACAAATGATATATATTACATTCCAGTTTACTGCCCCTTTCTGCAAGGACTTTCCAGATACAAGGAGGCATTTTATCTAAGATTTTTACATCTGCATAACATGTTATACTCTCAGACTTAGATTGCTCAGTGTTGGAAATGAGACAGGTTAACTTAAAACTGTTTAGTTTACTCTACAGCTGACTTAATTTTGAAATGCATACCAACAAGCTTAAATCCTGCATTTAACCAGATCTAATGGTATGAGTATCACAGCTTATGGTTCCACCAAGACCATATAGAGTACAGCATTTTCAAAATCCACAAGTACAGCTGACATATGGGAACATTTGTACGCTATATTTGAAGTGGTGCTCTTGGGTGGGGAAAATGGGGAAAATATGAAACAAACATGTCAACCTTTTAAAAGTAATTTTCTTCATTTAGCCATCTACTCAGATCATTATTGTACAATTTTGAATTCACAGAATTATTTTTGATTGCACATTTACAAATATGATTCTTTAAAAAGTGATCTCTTAATTTCTGCATTTTTTTTATCATGCATGTCACACACTGTTGATTTAGGGGATGCAAGGTGCATAAATGTTTCCTCCTGTGAGTTTTCCTGTGGGTGTTTGTGTTTATGTCTTTGTGCTTTGGTTTGTGTCTCTATGAGTGTGTATGTATTTTTTTCTGTTGGTATCTCTGTGAGTGTGGGTGTGTATGTATTTGTGTATTTTCTGGGGATGTCTGTGAGGGTGTGTGCATATGTCTTTGAGCTTTTTATATGGGTGTCTCTGTGAGGGTGGGCGTGTGTTTGTCTTTGTGTATTTTCTCTGGATGCCTCTGTGAGGGTGGGTGTGTATGTCTGTGTTTTTTGTGGATGTCTCTGTGAGGGTGTGTGTCTGTGTATGTGTGTATGTATGTCTGTGTTTTCTGTCTATGTCTCTGGGAGGGTGTGTATTTTCTGTGGGTGTCTCTTTGAGGGTGTGTGTATGTCTTTCTGTGTTTTCTGTGGGTGTCTCTGTGTGTGTGTGTATGTCTTTGTGTGTTTTCTGAGGCTGTCTCTGTTGGTGTTTCCTTGGGTGTATGTGCAAGTTTGAGTTTGTGTGTGTGTGTGTCCATTGTCTGTTCCTTTTTAGGACATTTTGACCTTACTACTGATTATTCACATCTTTCTACAGACTTTGAGACTAATGAGACCTTTCCGGAAGTCACCAATCTACCATTTAAGCTTTAAATTATTGTTTAGGCAGTTCAGGGCCCTTCCTTTCAGCCACTGCATGCTGTTGTCATCATTTAGTTGGCATCTTCCTTTACAAAAAGATAATCAGAACTCCACATTTTGTTTTCTAAATCTCCTTTTTTTACAAAACTGTAGTTTACCTCATTACTTGTCAGGTCAATGTAAACAAGTGCTAAGTGTCTGTTTGGGTGTCTGTGTCTGAGTTTCTTTGCGTGTTTGCTAGAGTGTCTATATGTGAATCCTTATGTGTGAGTGTGTGTGTATGTTTCAGTGTATGTTACTACCTTTACAACATTTCCAAGTTTAAATAGACACTTAAGAATAAAGTGCATATATACGTTTTAGTCACTTGGTCAAAAATTGCACATGTCAAAGGGGGGGGGGGGGGGCTGATCAATGGTTAAGTCAGGGGCCCCAAAATTTCTAGTGGCGGCCCTGACTGCCTGAACGTTGAACCTGAGCAGCCTCATCAGAAATCTCTGGCATCTTAGGGGTATTTTGTCAATATCATAGGAGTTGATTAGAGGGACTAACGGTTTATGGTCAGTCTCCAGATTAAATTTCTCTAAACCCACTAGGTAACGCTGGAAGTGCTCACAGGCCCAAACTGCAGCCAGGCACTCTTTCTCAATTTGGGCGTAAAGTGTACGGGAACAGTAGGAGATGGGCTGTAGTTTGATCTCATTCAACTGCAGGAGGGTGGCCCCTAACCCATAACTGCTCGCATCAGCACTAACCACAGTATTTTTTTTTTTAGAACCCCAACACTGGGGCAGACCGCAGCAGGGACTTGACCTGCACAAAATATTCTTCCTGTGAAGGTCCCCAGACCCAGGCAACATCTTTCTTCAACAACTCTGTGATAGGGTGTAGTATTGTGGATAAATCTGGAAGGAACCAGCTCACATAATTCACAAGGCCCAATATTTGTTTCAGCTCATGTACATCAGAAGGACTTTTCATCTGTTCAATAGCAAGGATTTTATCAGGGTCCAGCTTGATGTCATCCCCATTGATAATATGCCCAAAGTAACATAACTCAGTCTTCCTAAAATTGCATTTCTCCTTATTTAATTTCAGCCCAGACTCTCTAATGGTCTGCAGCACACAGCTCAATCGCTGATCATGTTCTTCCAATGTAGACCCATACACCAAAATGTCATCCATGACGACTGCCGTGCCCTCGTGGTCCGTTAGGAGAGAACTCATCTCTCTTTGAAAGATTTCAGGAGCAGAGAATATTCCGAGGGGGAGTCTGCAGAAGCAAAACTGACCTACCGGTGTAATGAAGGTAGTCAGTTTTCGGCACTTTGGATCTAGAGGGTTCTGCCAGAAGCTGCTGGAAGCATCCAGTGTCTTCTGAAATCTCATTTACTCTGGTGACCAGGCCCAAACCACAGGCTGCTTTTCTGCTCAATAGGTTGTTAACACACTGACCTCTAATCACATGTACCCACATGGTGAATTTCCTCTGCTTGTACTCGCAGCTGGCAAGAAATTTCCCCGCACAATCAATGCGGCCACCAGGACTATGAACTTTTGTTGTAACTTTCGCCAGCTGAGGCTGTCGAGGCAGTTTTATGAATGCTGCAAGGGACATAACAGTGATATCTTCATCTGAACCAAACTGTTCAACAACAGACCCAACAAAGGACACTTGCCCCTCCTGGTCACTATCCACGTGCATCTCTTTAATGTATTCAGTTTTACACGCCACTTCAAAATGGCCCCTTCGGTTACATTTTCTACATCTTTTGTCTTTAGCAGGGCATACGACACTCTGATCATGGGTACGGTTACACCTCATGCAGCGAGCATGCTGCACCCATCCACTTCTGGGCCCTTGATCTACCACTCACACTGTGCCTTTCACTAGCAGCTCTCCTGAACTGCTGCACTTCATCCACAATACTCTCAGACCTCAGATCAGCACTTTGCTTTTTCACCAGTTCACTCTGGCAGGCCATCCTAATAGCCCCATCCAATGTTAAATCAGCCTCCAATTGTAGCTTCAGTGAGACTTCAGCATCTGCAATTCCTATGACTATTCTGTCTCTGATTTGCTCCTCTTTAGCAACACCAAACTCACAGAATTCAGCTAGTTCATACAGGTTGCGCACAAATGACTCCACAGATTCTCCCACACGCTAAGCACATTTGTGAAACAGGCCCTCTCATAAATCATATTTCTTTTAGGCACAAAGTGAGCACTGAGTTTGTTCATAACTATTTCAAAGTCAAATTCTTCCCCTTCTTGGAAATTAAAGGCATTAAACACTGGCTCCACATCTTTCCTCATAGAGTATAAAAGAGAATTAACTTGTACTTCACCACTCTCCTTGTCCAGCTTGGAAGCAATCCTGAAGCATTAAAACCAATGACGCCATGTGGGCCAAGCTGCAGGCTGAGAGAAATCAAAAGGCTCAGGTGTGGTAAACTTCGACATCGTCATTAATCAGGAAACAGAAGTGCAGGCAAGTACTTCTGACACCATGTCATGAGATGCAGGACACAGCATAGAAGGTACAACGCTATTTTATTGCAGATCATAGAAGTATACAGCTTGTACAACACATCTAACTTGGTAACTGCGACATAGACAATAACGGCCCTAAACCACGCCCCCATCCGGTGACATCACTTCCCACTCTCATCACACTTACTATACTGAAAGTGTCTATTCTTAAAGGGACATTAACCAGATTTTTTTTTATTCATGATTCAGAACGAGCATGCACTTTTAAACAACTTTCCAATTTGCTTATTTTATCTTATTTGCTTCTTTTTCTTGGTATCCTTTTTTAAAAAGCACACCTACAGGTAGACTGAGGCTCAGAAGCAGAAAGGGAGCTAGCCGATGATTGGTGGCTGCACATTTATGCCTCTTCTCATTGACTTAACAATGTGTTCAGCTAGCTCCCTCCAAGTAGTGCATTTCTGCACCTTCAACCAAGGATACCAAGATAATCAAGCAAAATTGATAATAGAAATAAAATGAAAAGTTGCTGACAAATGTATGCTCTTGTTGCATTTCTTCTGACCTTCTCTGCCTGGATGGTCATTTTTTTGTTAAAGGGACATAAAAACCTAAAATGTTTTTTTTTTCGTGATTCAGATAGAGCATCCTGTCATTTTAAACAACTTTCCAATTTACTTCTATTATTTCATTTGCGTAGTTCTCTTGGTATCCTGTTGAAAAGCATATCTAGATAGGCTCAGGAGCTGGGAGTTAGCTGCTAATTGGTGGCTTCACATATATGCCTCTTGTCATTGGATTACCAGTGTGTTTAGCTAGCTCTCAGAAGTAAAGTACTGCTTCTTCAATAAAGGATACCAAAAGAAAGAAGCAAAGTTGATAATAGAAGTAAATTGGAAAGTTGTTTAAAAGTGTATGTTCTATCTGAATCATGAAACAAAAATTAGGGGTTCATGTCCCTTTAATAATTACTTTCTAGATTACAAATGATTAAAACAAAGAACAAATACAACACAGTCACATACATGCTTAATTACACAGTGCACACTAATTTTCCATACCACATGTAGGGCCAGATTACAAGTGGAGCACTAAATATCGCTTTAATGAAATCGATATTTCCGCTCCACTGTGTAATACCAGAGCACGCTAATGTGCGCTGGTATAACAAGTTCACAACAATGCGAATGCAAGCTCGAGGTCGCATCTCTGGGAAGCATTGCGCTGATGAGAGTGCATTTCCATAGGCTCCTATGGAAGCCTCGTTCTGATGCCGTCAGAACTTCAGCTCCAGAGAAAGGAGTAAGTCACACAGCAATGGCAGCAAATGAAAATATATCTTTACACATGTATATTAAGCATATACCTATATATTTACTGGGAACACACAGTTCTTATAGACTGCAATGTAAAAGCACTTTTCAGTGCCGTTTTTGTTTCTAACACCACACTCCAACCAACTTTAACCCAAAAATACTGCTTCTTTATTTTTTACACTAGACGGTATTTTAGGGTCATTTGGGGCAGAATTATGAAATTAACAAGAGATCTGATTCCTGGTTAATTTTATAGGCGCTAATTGCTACCGCATGCTTGCAGTAGCAATAACCAGCCACTTCTAATGGCTGATTAATTATCGAAAATGTAGCCCTCCACTTGTTATCTAACCCATATTTGTAGGTTGAATTAGTTCAATGTGGCGTTACTCATGCAGTGTCAGTAGCACCATAGTATTGCGTCAATCAACACCCATTTTTACTCACTGCACACACACTCTCACATGCCCACTTTCATTTTAAAAATGAATTAACCCTTTTGTTGCATAGCTAAGCGGCTGCTGACTTTGCGCTATAAGTTGTTTTATTTTTTATTGAAGTTCTAGTTGTTTACTGAGTCTGTTTGTTCTGAAGCTGCACTCAGTTATTTTTATTAATAGTTTTTACTTTATATATTATTTTAAAAAAGGTTCTGCCTGCAGCAACCATTTCTTTTTAATTAAAAAAATAAAAAATGCAGAGAAATAATCTCTGTGTGTGTAGCTAGTTATTAAAGTTGTTGAGACCTATGTTCTGTACTATGCACTAGTACTGAACATAGTATGCAGTTTGAATACATGTCCCCATAGATAAGTTCTCCTCTGCTCACTTTACATTTTTATTTTATGATTTCATTACATAGTTCTAAGTCTGCCAAATTGTATTTATTTTCTTCATGTTGTGACAACTATATGACAATGGCCTCTATTTATCATAGTCTGGCGGATCAGGTCCGCCAGACCTCGCTGAATACGGCGAGCAATATGCTTGCCATATTCAGCATTGCACCAGCAGCTCACAAGAACTGCTGGTGCAACGCTGCCCCCTGCAAACTCGTGGCCAATGGGCCGCCAGCAGGGGGTGTCAATCAACCCGATCGTACTCGATCGGGTTGTATTGTGGCGATGTGTTTCTGCCTGCTCAGAGCAGGCGGACAGGTTATTGAGCAGCAGTCTTTGTGACCGCTGCTTTATAATTGCTGTTTCTGAAAACTCGCCAGAAACACGGGCCATCAAGCTCCTTACGGAGCTTGTTAAATAGAGCCCTTTGTCTGAAAAGAAAAAAAAACACAGCCGCAGATCCTTTCCTTCCCCAGCTACCACAGGAGCCACAAAAACATCAGTGACTGGCAGTCTGTTTCAATTGTTTGGGTCACGATCATCGCCCAGTGTTACACAAACATTATGTGTGACTGACCCACTTAAAAAAAGGTAGCAGTACTACCAGCATTGCTATGCATATTGCATAATGCTACTGTGACAAAACCACCAGATGTGTTTGTTCATAGCCTCCTCCAGATCCACCACAGATCTGAGCCTCTGAGGAGCTCTGGAAAATAAAATGCCCTTTGACTTCCCCTCCCCCTGAGAATGTGGGTTGGCTAGAAAACATCACAGGCTTCCCTTGACAGGCTTAGAGAAACTGCCAGTCTATTCTGCTGCTCCTTCCTGGTTTGCATTAATTGGATAATGCCTGCTTGCATCATAAAAACAGCATTCACCAACCGAAAACAAAAAATGTAAATTTATAAGAAGATAAAGTGTTTTCTTTACTTTTTTGGGGGCTTTTCATTTTTGGCCATTTTATTTTTTGTTAA
This sequence comes from Bombina bombina, assembly GCF_027579735.1. Taxonomy (NCBI): domain Eukaryota; kingdom Metazoa; phylum Chordata; class Amphibia; order Anura; family Bombinatoridae; genus Bombina; species Bombina bombina. The sequence continues at coordinate 1,320,421,148 of NC_069500.1, forward strand.
TGCAGTAAATATATTGAAAATATGATATTTTTTGTTTTATTTATAGAGTTTTGCGGCAGCTGTAAAAACCAGCGTTAAGGGCTCCTTTTTAACGCCCGCTGGTATTTAGAGTTTCCTTACCGACACTCAAAAATTTCATAACGCTGAAATCATTACCAACAACCCAGACCCAGTAGTTAACATCTAACGCGAAAATAAACAACCACGAATCACAAAACAAATATTACACAAAGTACACTTACACTCATACAAACACTACACTATATTTATTTTTCATTTTTTATATTTTCACGTCAAAATAGAAAGGATCAAAGTTGCGAGATCTCGGGTGTTAGAAAAAAAAAAACAACACAAATCCATTTTGCCATTAACTTACATTGACAGATGGGAAAAGCCACTCATATAGCTACATCTAACTAATAATATTATCACATACATACACTCATCGCTACATACAAAAAATATACACCATATTACATACACAAAGAAGAATTTGATTACGAAATAAATATGATTTCGCTACTTTTTCACACAAGACCATGATGTCACTCACTTTACGCTCAAAACCTTGGATTTTATTTACACTCAAATTTTTAGCCTCCATTGACTTCTATGGGGAATACGTGCTCGTGCACGAGACAGACAGATTTCCCTAACACACGCAAAAAGCGTCTTAATACCAGCGTTAGAATTCGGAAAATAACTCATGTTTTTCTGCGTTAGCCCCGCTATGACAAATAGATCAAGAAATGGCTATTTCCCTATGGAGTTATGGATTTTACATCTGGGAAATTCACACCAACATTAAATTGTTTGATACTTTTACATTACATCAACTACAAATCACCATCACTAGTAACAAACATTTTCAACAATTACATGAGATTTTAACGGACAGAAAAATAATTGGAACATTTCAGGATTCACAAACAGTAGACAATTGGAAACACCTCTCATTTACCTTTATTATAGCATTTCATTTATTCAACTCATATACTTGCAGCAACAGCATATCTACATAGGCTTAACACATGATCATTCATGGATGCACATACATTACTTTTTCACCATTCACTCATACATGTGCAATTATATGATGGGGGAAAAACACATTACATTCTCTCTATGAATCAGGAAACATAAAATAGGGATTTTACTGTCCCTTTAACATCATGATTCGCTCACAATATACCATTAGGAATTACGTACAATAAGAACATGATTAGAACAGATTACAGCTGTCACTTTTTGGGAAGGAACAACAATGCTTTACTGCTTCAGCATATGTGGGACACAATCACAATATATACGTATAGATGTACATAACACACATCACGCAACCACAAAGCACACATTTATATTTTAATCAGCACACAATAACAATGTAGTAAAATACAACAACACAATGAGGATTTCAGAACTACACAGGCAGGTTGATAATATGATGACGTCATTAGAAGCTTCAACCATACACATTACAGCTTTAGGACTGTACCGCCCCTTTCAGAACTTTAGCACTCAATACTACAATACAACATATACGTAAACAAAAGTTTGGAACATCATTATTATGGCGATTTTAATGGGACGCATACAATATTGACATCTCGCCAATCACTTATATATACAATACTATAGATGACAGACGGAAGTTCGGAATTATTAGTGCGATTTGAAAGGGACGCGTACAATATTGATATCTCTCTAATCACTTATATATACAATACTACAGATGACAGCCGGAAGTTCTGAATTATTAGCGAGATTTCAAAGGGATGCATACAATATTGACATCTCGCTAATCACTTATATATACAATACTACAGATGACAGCCGGAAGTTCGGAATTATTAGTGCGATTTTAATGGGACGCATACAATATTGACATCTCGCCAATCACTTATATATACACAAAACTACAGATGTCAGCCGGAAGAACTTCAGTATTATAGCAATTTTATGTTTAAATATTTTTTATTAAAGTTTGCAAAGATTTATTAAGTACATTTACATCAAAATTTGCCAATTACGTTTTCAAACAAATTGAAAATAAAACACATTGTCATAACAAATAAAGTTTCGAACTCAAATATTCAAAAATTAGATCTCAGTTCTCCGCAATCATGATGTAAAACATAACATATATGGTGTCCTAGACCTCCCTCTAAGAGACAAAAAAGAGAAAGGGGGAGAACTTATCCCCTTGAGCAATGTAAAACAAGGAAGGTAAGTTATACCATAAATTTATATTGAAAAAAAAGGGGGGGGGGAATATAACATGGGTAAAGGTGACAACATATCCAGCAACAGCTGGATAAGCTTATCATGGTAGTGCTTTTGAATCTAAGTGTGTAATGCATGTTCATCAAGATATGGTACTCCTATTGGGTAGATCCCGGTCTGAAGCATCCCCATTTATCCAATAGAACCAGATCTGATGAAATGTGTCCTTGTTGTCTAGGATCCCAGATGCCAATTCGTACATATTGTATGTGTATTGTATCTTATTAATTATTTCAGACCAGGTAGGGACCCCTGTCTTCCAATATTTAGCAATACATGTTCTGGTGACCGTACATAGAATATTGAAAAAGGTATTTAAGTGTTTGTTATATAAGGTGTTGTGATCGTGTAAGAGAGCTTGTTGTATAGTGAAATTGATCTCCTCACCTATCAGGCGACCCATGAAAGAAGCCAATCTCATCCAGATCGCATTGACCCCAGCGCAGTCCCACCACATATGGCGATATGTGCCTACCTCCCCGCACCCTTGATAGCATAGTTTGTTGCCTTGCTTGGACATATGTGCGGTCTTAACCGGTGTCAGGTATCATCGGAAAACTGTTTTCATAACGTTTTCTTTTAAGTCTGCACTCAAAAGGCCTCTATCAGCGGTCTGAAATAGGTGTTCCCAGTCCACTAGGTCTTTAGTCATATTCAAGGCCCTTTCCCAGGCTGTCATAACCGAGGATTTGGTCTTAAGTGGACCAGATTGAATAGTCAAGTATAGTCTGGAAATAGTGTGTTTGGAGTGATGGGGGCTATTACAAAGTAGTTCCAAAATAGTAGGGGCTCCCTTCTGAGTGTCTCTGAGAAATGATCTGACTGAGGAGCTGAGTTGGAGGTAAAGATACCAATGTATTTGTATTGGTGCTACTTTCTCTTGCAATTGATTGAAGGAGATCAACTTCCTGTTATTTAATATGTCTGCAACTCGGTACAGTCCCTTATTCTCCCACTTCTTTAACTGTGGTCTTAGCTCGTCAGGAAAGATATATTGAATTGGGGTGGAAAGAGAGAATCTTGGCATTAGATCGTTGCCCAATATCACTTTCGACCATGTATGTAAGGTAAGCTCTGAAGTGTATGGTGTTGGGTGGGATAAAGTGGATTGTTGAATTTTCCTGTCCCAGAAGATTGAATCTGGTTCACCCCAGCCTCCCATCTCTGCCTCCAATCTGGGCCACAATGCATCTGTTGACTTCTGTAAAAGCATTTTATACTGTGCTATTATAGCGGCCTTATAGTAATCTAACAATGCCGGTCCTCCAACCCCTCCTAGTGTTTTGTGTCTATTTATTATAAATTTTGATACTCTAGCAGATTTGCTCCCTCTAATGAAGGAGAGAAGCTCAGTTTGCAACTTTTCTATATCAGGCCTGTTGATCTTTATAGGGAGTGATCGAAATAGATATAAAATTCTAGGTAAAATAGTCATTTTGACAGCTGCAAGTCTCCCTAGCCAGGAAAAGTTGTAACTTTTCCATTTCCTAAGGTCTCGTCTGATCTGTTTAAAAAGGGGGATATAGTTGAATTTATATAATAAATGAGTCTGTGGTGGCAGGAAAATTCCTAGATATTTGAGTGTATGTTTCATCCATTTGAAATCGAAATTGGATTCTAATAATTTTTTAGAGTGTAAGGGAATAGCGATAGGTAGGGCCTCACATTTATCTGTGTTTATCTTATATCCTGATATAATTGAAAATGTGTCTAAGATCCCATAGAGGTTGGGGAGTGAGATAAGTGGCTTGGTGATGGTTAATAGGATGTCGTCTGCAAAGAGCGAAAGCTTATATTCCGAATTTGCTACAGAGACCCCCGAGATATCTGGGTGAGATCTGATTCTGGCTGCTAGTGGTTCTATACAAAGGGCGAATAATAGTGGTGAAAGAGGGCAATCCTGTCTCGTGCCGTTTAGGATTGGAAAACTTTTGGACTTGTATCCAGCTGAGGCTAACTGGGCAAATGGGAGAGAGTATATCGCTTGTAAGGCTGTTATAAATGTACCATCAAACCCCATCCTCCCAAGGGTGGTGAACATATATTTCCAATCAATTTTATCAAACGCATTCTCCGCATCCAATGACAGGAGCAGAGAAGGCGTTTTTGTCTTATCCAACCATTGCACGAGATTTGTCACCTTTCTGATATTATCCGGAGCCTCCCTATCTTTGATGAATCCCACCTGATCAGGATGCACCAGGTGGGGTATAATTAGTTTAAGGCGATTTGCCAAAATCTTCGTAAAGATCTTCAAATCTTGATTTATAAGGGATATCGGGCGATAATTTTTACAAAGTCTATGGTTTCTGCCAGGTTTAGTTATCACTACAATTTTAGCATATAAGAGTTCCGGTGGAACAGGGTTGCCCTCCATAATATGGTTGCAAAATGTGGTAAGGTGAGGGAGCAGCGTGGATCCAAATAGTTTATAGTATTCCCCTGGAAGCCCATCAGGGCCCACCGCCTTCCCCGGTTTAAGATCTCGGAACGCCCCCATCACCTCCGCCGCAGATATCTTAGCATTAAGTGTTTCCCTGTGTTCCCTAGATATTGTGTGCAGGGGGGAATGTGCGAAAGATTCTGTTGTGAGAGTTTCTGTTGTTGTGTTATGAATGACTTTGTGTCCGTCATATAAGTCCCCATAATAGGTTGCAAATGTATTGACTATTTCCTGTGGATGTGAAGTGGAGGTACCCCGAATGGTCTCAATAACTGGGATGGCTGATGCTCTAAATCTTTCCCTGATTTTGTAGGCCATAAATTTATCTGGCTTATTCGCGTAAATGAAATACTGAGATTTCAGTTTTTGAGTAGCCCTAGTAGCTTGGGAGTTAAGCATCAACATTAGTAGTTTTTTTTTTAGTCTGGAGCATATTTAGGGTGGAAGTCAATTTCGATAGTCTGTGTTGTCTCTCTAGTAAATTTATTTCCCTATAAAGCTCTTCTAGTTGATTTCTGTATTTTTTGTTTTGGACCGCTTTTTCTTTGATAAGCAATCCCCGTAGCACTACCTTATGTGCTGCCCATATGTTTATTGGATTTAAAGTGGAGTCAGTGTTGATAGTCCAATATTCTGTTAATGCTCGTAGAGTGTTTTCGTGTGCCTGAGGGTTTTTAAGATATTTAGGGTCGAACGTCCAAGTTTTGCTACGTGATGGATCTCTTAGTCCGTCTATCTGTAGGGAAACAATGGAATGATCCGACCATACACAGGCATGTATGTCAGATTTTCGTATTAAGGGTTGAAGAATCTGGCTAACATATACATAGTCTAATCTTGCGTATGAGTTGTGTGCAGCTGAATAGAAAGTAGTATCAGTAGTTACTCCATATAATGTATCCCATGTATCTATTAGGGAGTGAGGTGATAAGTGATCTTGAATAGATTTGACTAGTCGATTTTGTCGGAGTTGCTTGTTAGTCAAAAAGATATTAGATGTATGTTTAATCAGGGACATAGTGATATTAAAATCCCCTGCTAAAATGATCTTAGTTTGGGACCATTGTGTTAATAGGTGTGCTATATGTCGAAAGAATGAGTGCTGGTTCTCGTTGGGTGCATAGACATTGCATAGAGTGATCTCAGTGTCTAAAATCTGACCCCTGACAATAAGATATCTCCCTTCTGGGTCCTCAATGGTAGATACATGTGTGAAATTAATAGAGGAATGAATGAAAATAGAGACTCCCCTTTTCTTGGTGGATGCCATGGCATGGTAGTGGGTTGTGAAGTGCCGTGCCCAGTATCTTGGGATATTAGCTTTAAGAAGGTGTGTTTCTTGTAAAAATAATAAGTTTGCCTGCAATGAGGCATATTGGGACATCGCTATCTTACGTTTGGTGTCAGTGTTAAGTCCCCTGACTTTATGGGAAAGCAAAGTTATTCTAGGGAACATTGTTGGTAATGTTGTGTATGTTAGGGCTGCGTAAACTGGTACCTTCTGGTTCCAACCTTTACTTTGCTGGAGTCTTAATGGAGTAGTAGTTTCAGTATCAAGGAGCATTACAAAGTTGTCACTGGGGTAAAAAGAAACATTAGAGAAAAAAACAGGACATTACATGCAACAGAATAAAAAACAGGTCCCCGTCCCTAAAACAGCTAGGGGACAACATTGTAAAAATGAACAAATAATCAACAATCAGTATTGCGAGGGGGCAAGGGCATATCTAAGTCAGGTCATATCTAAAGTCAGCTCACGACCTCAACCAAATGAGCATCATCAAAGTTTGTTTTTGTGTAATTAGTGAAAAGTTCAAAGGCTTCTAAACAACCATCAACTAGGCCGTTAACCGGAATTTGGTAGTGTTACCTCAGTCTCGGGTATCTTTCACATTGAGGAGTCAAGTTCCGTTTCCTCGAGTTTCTTTTGTCTTTTGTTTTTTTATAGTTAATTTTCTGCCATAACGCTTTGTGTCTGGTTTCTTGTGTTGACTCGCCATTAGAGGGAGCTTCCAGATGTGGTAATGCTGGGGCTTCTAAGCCCAGGACTTTACAAATTTTAGGAATATCTTCTCGCTCTTTGAGGGTTATTAGGGGAATAAAAAGGGGAAGCCCCACTTATATGGTATCTGATGTTTCCGGAGCAAAAGCGTAAGGGGCCGTAAGGTACCCCTGCGTTGTAGAGTTCGCAAGCTTAGGTCCTGAAAGAACTGAATCACATTCCCCTGAAATTTGAAGGTAGGATGTCTCCTAGAGGCTTGTAGTATTTTCTCTTTGTCAGGGAAGAAAGTTAATCTGATTACTACATCCCTGGGGGGAAGGCCGTTCTTAGGTTTAGCCTTTAAAGCTCTGTGAGCCCTTTCCACCTGGAAAATATAGTCAGCTGGTTTTTCAGTGATCTGGCTGAAGAGTTGAGATAGATATGCTGGTAGATCTCTAGAAGTGACTTCTTCCGGAATTCCCTTCAGTCTGATGTTGTTACGTCTACTTCTATTTTCGAGGTCCTCCAATTTATCTTGACATTCCGCTATTAGTTGTTGTTGTGAGGAAATTGTTTGTGTCATTTCATCCATGTTTCCCACAATAGCGTCCTGTTGGTCTTCTAGGGTCTCAATTCTCCCCCCCATGTCCACCAAGTCAGATTTGATCTCTGACAAACTGTTAGTGACTGATGTGTGGATAGAGTAAATCTTCTCCCACAACTTCTCAAAGTTATCAGTGATATCCTGCTTAGAGACTAGTGTGTGTAAATCTGCCCTTGTGAGAGGGACACTGTCATCTCGAGGTTGTGTGGGTTCCCCCTCTGATTCCTCTTCTATCTCTGAATATTTGGGAATTTATTCAGATTGGATTGTTTTAAAAAAAGAGGACATATTTGTAGTCTTCAGCGACTTATCGCCCTTCACTGATCTCCTGGCAGCCATGTTTCTGCTTCTAAGATGTGGTTCTGACTGTCGTGGCAGTACAGATGAGTGCATGGGAGCACCAAGTCCTAAACAATTAATGAAAGTGGGCGTATGTTTATGTCAGCGTTAGGCAGAATATTTGTTTTAATGACTAGATCATTTTTTCATATACTTGAGGTTTGGTATAAAGGCAGCGACCAAAAACAGAACGCCATTTAACAGCATATGAATTACCTGAGAGCATATCATTGGAGTCAGTGAGCTGGCTGGTTACCCCCTCTATTTTATCTATGTGTTTACATTATTTTCACGATGAGAGTGTTCCTGCAGTTCAATGCAGTCCTGAGTAATTCTGCTGCAGGTGTAATGCTTCTATTGACTTAAAGAGATGTATAAATAAAATGGTGTATTTTTCCGCCACTTACCCCTCTGCAGGGACTCTTAATATATCTGGATGCCTCTTTTACTTCTGAATTTCTTATACTTCTGTACACTATCCCAGCATGGATGTCTGTGTCTTTTTTACAGCACTTTTATTCATAGAGGCTACTAGGATTGCTGGCTGTGAGGGCCTCCGTTTTTCTTCTGATTGCAAAAGGCTTATTTTGGCTTCTATTCTCCTCTACCTGATCTCTCAGTGTATGTGTCTACCTTGTTTGGGCTGCCTTTACAAATCCAGCTATTTTTGTCTTCTTTGGGGGCCTACTCGATCCGGAGTAGGCCGCAGCCAGGGACTTTCCTGAATTTTCCCTGGTTCTCAAATTCAGGTTGAAGTTCCGTTTTTTCCAGTGCTTCCAATTTGATGTTATTTATTACCCCTTAGTTGAGGATGCCAACAAGTAGTAAGTAGTGGCCCCAGTGGCCTCAGAAAGCTGTTTTTTATTAGTTTAATACCCTTTTTTGCACAGAGCTTCTCTCATATGCTGCTGTTTCCTTTGCCAGCTAGCCCCACCTCCCAGATTGTAATATGTTGAAGGCAATTTGCTGTCAAAAATCCCTTTAACAAGAAGGAGAGTAGATCCCTTAAAGAGACGAATAGGAAGCCAATTAACAGGCTATAAAAAGGTGTGTAATGGCTCTCAACAACATCTTGAGAAAGGATTGTAAGGAGCTGAAACGCGTTGATGATGTTGTGACTTTCTGAGAGGTACTAAACGGAGCAGAGCTGATGGTAAATTTGAATCTTAGAAATAAGAGCAGAAGCACAGCAAGTTCAGAAAGGAACAAAGTGCTTTATTTCAAGGATCGCGCAGTATCTGGAAGTCCGTGTAAAACAACAAAATAAAGTACCTCCAGTGAGGACACAAAGCAAGAGAGTTCCCCCTGCTTGTATCTGATGCCGCTTTTATCTGCAGTGCAAAAGAAGCGGTAAACAACGATCAGAAGTCCAGGGCAACAGAAGAGCAGTAACACTAAATGTGGGATTGGAGCCGATTACCAAAAATTTAATTTTTAAGTAAACTGCTTTGGCAAAGTTATGATCCACATAACTGTTACAATTTGAATCTAACAGTAACAAGTTAGTGGAAAATATTTAGTGTAAGAGCTAGGTATTATGGATCAATGTGAAAACCCTGACAGTGTTGCATTAATTTGTTACTCTTCAAAATAGTAACATACAGATCTGTTATAAACCATCTGTTAGAGTATGCAGCAAACTGAAAGATCAAAGGGCCTGATTCTCTGAAGATCTCTGAGTTTGTGAGATTTTCTAAGAAATATGGCCAGTCCCATAAAGCCTCTGTAGGAATTCTCTCAAGGCAAGTTCTTTGCATTTTAAGTATGTGAAGGAGACACAAAACATTACAATAAAACTCACAATAAATCATTATTTAAGTATCGAGCTAAAAATGCACAGTATTTTTTTTTAATCATATTAAAAATTATAAAATATTTCTACACAAATCATATTTTATCAGAAAATGTTAATTTATATTGAAATTATAAGGGAAAATCTATTTAAAGGGAACTTATACACTAGATTTTTCTTTGCATAAATGTTTTGTAGATGATCCATTTATAAAGCCCATACAGGGTTTTTTTTTGTAAAAATGTATAATTTTGCTTATTTTTAAATAACTTTGTGCTGATTTTCAGACTCCTAACCAACCCCAAAGTTTTAGGAGAATACTGATGTATTCCTTCTCCAGCTTGCTCCGGTTTGTGTAAAGGATCTTTTCATATGCAGAGGAAGGGGGAATGTCTGCTTTCACTGGGTGTTCCATTCAACCTAATCAAAAGTGCTAAACTGGGAGCTTCTAAGTAAGTTTTTAAAAGGGTTTATACTGTATTTGTATATCAGTATATGTGCATATTATTTTTTATAGTAGTGTCTATTACATGCCGTTATATGAAAATTGGTCTATACTGTCCCTTTAAGACAAACAGTAGAAAGTAAAAAACATAATAAAACTACATCGCAAGTGCAAAAAACACTGAAATTCATATTTATTCTAAGTTAGCATTTCTTATTCTAAAAGGAGTTTCCCGACCTCTGATATTTTTCTGAGCAGGTGCATTCCTTGGGATTAGCTGAAATTTCTCCGGCTGGAGTATTTTTTAAAACAATTTCCCTTGCAGATCTTGCTGTTTTCTCTTACTAACTAAAATGTGGCATGATTGTGTTAAACTATTAAAAGCATGTAAGCATGGGTTTTCATATTCTATCAAAGCTAGCCATACAATACTAGGCACTTTCCCTATGGACAGGGTCCAGTTGCCTTAGCCCTGCTCACCTAAAAATGGTGGGCATAGGCGTGTGCATAGGCACTGCAGATTTTAAGACTGCCTATTGGCTCTGATGTGCTGTCATGGAACAGACATGCAGTACTACAAAACATGGAATGAAAAATCCCCTGCCGGTTGCCTTCACAATGCTGTACTGGGATCAGCCCTACAAATCAAGGCACTTCTCTACCATTTATTTTTCTTTAATAATATTATAAGTAGACAGTACTTGTGGACTGCATAGTTGCAATACATAAAAGTTTGTTAGACATAACATAGCATAAACCCTGATTGGCTGCCTGAAGGAACTTGCTGTAGCCTAATCTGCCAGTCAATGGACTATTTAGTGTGATGATGTCATCATAAGAACAAGTTGCAGCTGACAACAAGTTCACTATAGACCAAGAAAGTTTTGCCATAAGTACCAAAGACACTTTCTCCCACTACAGTCTGTAAATAGCTACAAGTTTATAAAATATCATCCAGAAACAAAATATATTTGAAAATATACTGCTACTGCAAAACAGACACCACAACAATGAGAGAAACAGAAAAGCACTGGAACAGCAATATAGAGTGGATGCCAAAGTTCAGGTGGTGCATTGTGGTTATGGTAGTTTATACTATGGGGCTATTGACACATTTTATCTAGTAAGTGGTTTTGGCTGCCTTTTCAATAAATAATTAGTATAATCTATGAGTAGTTTGATGCACTTGTTTGTTCCTTTCTAGATTTGAATACAAAAAATACTATATATATATTAGGCTGTCTTATATGCAGGATTGGTTAGTCAGAAGAATTCATGAAAAAAATGTGTTCCTGGCATAGAATCCCAAGATACTAAAAGTTGACCTATATATAGAAAATAATTCAATGCTATAAGGAACCTTTAGGCTGAGAGAGAAAACCCATTAACTTTCTTTGGCCATGTGCCATTATCCACTAGTGTATAGTGTTTCATGGAAAAATATATTAACTAAAAACATTTAATTAATAGACAACGCTTATTTTTTAACAAAAATCTCTATATTATCACTGTGCTTCGTACCAGTGGGATTATGTTTTACTAAAAGTGTACAAAGAAAATGAATAAGATCACACATCAGCCATATTATTCTTAGTTTATTTGCACTGTATAGAATTATAGTCACTAAAATGCATGTTTGCAAAAATAAAAGTCTGAAAATTTCTCTGCCATCCGGCTGTTAATTTGCCCTTTAGCCACATTTTCTTCTGCTTTTGAATTACTTATAACTGCATGACAATTATTTAAACATGGGAACATATAATTCTATTTCTAGACATTTTATTTGAATTTAAACAATTTTTATATTAAGATGACATTCTGCTTATCTAAATTGTGGCCTGGAGGGCACTCTTACATTCATTTACATGGAATTATAAATCTAATGAGATGGAACTAGCACTGCAGTGAGATTTGCTTATGTTACTCTGCTACATAGGTCAGGAAAACCCTAGTATAAATCGCTGACATGTGGTGTACATCTATACTATTTCCTTTTAATTAGACAATAAGCCTTGCGGAATAGACTAAAAAATAATAATTATTAGACCAGTTTCAAGGAGAAATACAAGCTATGATAAATGTTAGGGTCATTATTTAGTTATTTTAACAAGGGAATCCATTAATCCTAGACATAAGGGGCGCAATCACATATACGCCGCATGTTTCGGCACAAGCGTGGGAACCCACGCCGCCTGTAATTTCACCTTGCACATCGGGGTATTATATATACTGCACCGTTATATGCTAAACTGGCGTAAGTAGGACAAACTGGCGATCTTCTGAAATGTGCGCAAATACACATTTTAGTCGTCGTAAGTAACTTACGCCAGTATTTTGCCCAAGGAAAGTGTCAATAAAGAGTAGTTTTATGCAAATTAGGCTAACACTCATAAAAATGGACAGATTTCAAATAAAAATGCGATACGTAATTACGCTATTCAAAATTCAAGTATAAACCCATGCGCAGCAAGTGTTAGAATTGAATCTGAAAGTATTTTGAAATAACATGCCCTATTTGAAACAAGAAGGTTTTCTTTGGACTTGACTGTCCCTTTATATATTGTGGCATCAATGCCAAGCTGTGTTAACATTAGAATAAATTACACTCCAGTGGGTTCTAAAGAGATGAAGGTAATACGATTATGATTTCCCATTGTTCTCTCCTCCAAGTATTGTTGATTGTTCTGAGAAGAAATTGAAAGTAAATAAGCAAGCATATGTCCACCAATGTGATAAAGTACCTACAAGCTCAATCCATTTGATTATGTTGTGGCTTCAAACTATTTCAAATACACAAATAAAACTTAAAAAAACAATATCATAGTATACTGTCCCTTTAACCTTGAGATGCTGCTTAAATGTATGTGTTTGTTAAGGCTTCCAGGGAGTTACGTTGCTTTTCTAGTCAGTGCAAGGGTTGCTGCGCCTGCAATATGTGGCGAGATGAGAATGTAGTAGATTTTCTGAATTCTGCGCGCGTAAGTCCTTACGCTGTATATTGGATACCAAATTGCGAGGCTGTTCTATGTTAGTCTATGTCTAAAATAAATACATCCGAAGGGTGAAATATACGCGCGTAACTTGTATGCTACGGCGTATATGTAATACCAAAATCGCGTACAATCTGGCGGCGGAGGATTTTGCGGGCGACGCTGCATATGTAATGGAGACCAAGGTTTCTTCCTTCTTTAATATATACCCTCAGTGGCAATGGTCATATATATAACACAATTGGTCTATTTGTTCATTTGTTTAACTCTTACAATAAGGGTCACTAAATTGTTAAATGGTAATGTATTTGGTTGTATAAAAGGTGCTATTTATTCTATCAAAGAAACATAAAGTCATAAATAAACTTTCATGATTCAGATACAGCATGCAATTTTAAATAGCTTTCCAACTAACTGTTATCTATTAATTTGCTTTATTCTTTTGGCATCCTTTTGTTGAAAAGCATACATAGGTAGGTTCAGGCATAGCAAATAACTCCTGTGAGCTAGCTGGTGGCTACACATATATGCCTTTTGTCATCTGATCACCTGATGTATTCTGCTAACTCCCAGTAGGGCACTACCGCTCCTTCGGCAAAAGATACAAGAGAATGAGGCAAAATTGGTAATAAAAGACGATTGGGAAATTGTTTATGTTCTATCTGAATCATGAAAGAAAAGTGTTGGGTTTCATGTCCTCTTAAGTTATAACAAATTAGTTTCTTGATAAATGCCCTAGTTTTACTAGTTAGTGGACTTGTGCAAACAACAAACAAAGAGTATATTGTAGTGGATTTAATTATTTTTATTGCATATGATTCAGTGGTATTTTTCACAGGCAAACAGGGCTCCAACCTACAGAAGGCCAGGATCATTCATAGTGATACTATGGTGGAGGTTTACTGTTCCTGGCAGCAGCATAATACTTACAGTTCTACACTACTGGACACTATTATCATATTATCATAAGGTATATGGGCAAGTCTATGATTGCCAATTGGGGGCATATGAGTGGACAAACATTTCAGTTTCTGAATATTTTCTTGTGTGACTGAAAATTATTTTTCTGGAGGTTTATAATCTTTTATGCTTATTTCATAAATCAAGATTTTCATTATCTCAACTTCCTATTTTTAAGTCTCCCTTAGAATTGGGATTGTGCTTAGCAGTTTAGGGTGCAATTATGACCATTGCTCATTCATTTAGAATTTAAGGATGCTCAGGAAGTTCTTATGCAAGCTTTTGGATTTGTTTGGGTTTCAACTCTATAACTTGCAGGAAATTATTAGTTGTTAAAGCTAAGAAAGGCATGCCCATGTTTTTTAGACTCATATGGGTAAACGTATAAATGCTTATCATATCATATTAATCACATGAGTATTCTATAGGTATTACTTATTATTTTGTGGGGATATTTAAAGAGCACAATGGGCTGTGCCTGTGATTTTCTTTTCTTTACTTGTTTTGAGGGGTGTATTTCCATGGCTGCTGCTGTGAAGAGGGGAAGCAAGGGAAAATGTCTGGAATGGAATTGTTTTCCATCTATGTTTACCTATATGTACAGGTGGTGATCTGCAATAAATGTAAGGTCTCATTTACTTCAAAAACATTTTGGTGGCCAATTTGTTTCTACTGTTTGCAATTGGAGCTTAAGATTTGTTCAAAATATGGGCTTGATTCATCAATGTAGAGGCAGAAACAGTTCTCAATTTGGTACTTGTCCACCCATAATCACAGCTAGTAGTCAGCATCACACTTATGCAACTCCCGCTGCTTTTGTTCAATTGCATGAGAGCAGGGGCTGTCAGTCACATTGGTCTGTGGTGATTTTTAAGACTGCTGCTTAAAGGGACATGAAACCCAATTTTTTTCTTTCATGATTTAGAAAGAGCATGTCATTTTAAACAACTTTCTAATTAACTTCTATTATTTAGTTTGCTTCATTCTCTTGATATCACTTGCTGAAAAGCATATCTAGATATGCTCAGTAGCTGCTGATTGGTTGCTGCACATAGAGGCCTTGTGTGATTGGCTCACACATGTGCATTGCTATTTCTTCAACAAAGGATATCTAAAGAATTAAGCAAATTAGATAACAGAAGTAAATTGGAAAGTTGTTTAAAATTCCATGCCCTATCTGAATCATGAAAGTTTAATTTTGACTAGACTGTCACTTTAACTATTAGCTGCAGAATTACTCATGTGAACCTGCACCACAAAAGCACAAATGCTTCATCCACAGATTGATTAATTGAGAACTATAATGGTCTCTATCTCTGATTCTGGACACCTATTTATTGTCGAGGGTTTTTGTGTGAGTGTACTGATAGTGATATTTTTTTCTTCCATACCAGTTATGTCATTTGGCAGATTTGACGTTTAGGTGGTAGTTTGTGTATGTGTAAGCGTGGCAATGCTTTCTCTTTTGTTGCGTAATTTAGCAGTGTAATTTTGCATAGAACTCGTGGATGCTACAATTTAGGAGATTTTCTATTTTTCATTGGTAAGCAAAGAAATGTTTTCACGGTTTGGGTTATTTTACATGTTTCTTGTTGCTTAGCCCTTCTGTACAAACACATGATTAAGAGACATTTTTTGTCTGGAGGGGTGGGGAGGAGAAGCCTTAGTTTGTGATGATAGTATTACGATGAGATATTATAGGGGGTGGTGGAACTTTGTGGTTAGTGTCACACTGTGTTTTCCTGATTACTTTCTCTGACATTGCAGTTCATGTCAGAATATTGCACTATGCAGTGATTTCACAGAAGCAAACATCTGTTGTGTGGCAAATTTTTTTTACAGATGGCCACGTGTGTTGCTTGGCATAATCTTTAAAATTACCTTCTCACATTGGGACCCACGTATTGAGTTAATCTGTCTGTGATTATTATTTCTGTTGCATTCTGTGAATGCTGCATCTTGATGTAATTTTAAATCACATCTCTTCCTAGAATATTTGCTTATGATTCTGCCTCTTTGGTCTGACTTCTTGTAACTGTTAATATTGTTTACTGTCTTGTCGTCTATGACTGTACTTGAATACCCCACTTTGGCCTCACTTCCATTGAGTCGTAATTCAGTTTGCGTGCACTCGCAAACCGTTAAATATGCTGTAGAAAGCAATATCGTTTATCGACTGTTTCCAATGCGCGTTATACCTCAATATCAGCAGCTGGACTCCGGCTGCCGAAAAAATCTTCGCGTCCCATAGAAAGTAATAGAAGCCGTTAATCGATAATTTATAAGCGCAAACCGTTAATATACTGTCGGAGGCTGTCAATACATTGAGAAATATTACACCCAGCTCAACTAGGTGTAAAAGAGGAAAATTGTGCTTTTTTAGACCTATTTTCTATTGAAATTATAAAACTTGCAAATAATTCAAGTGTTTTAATGTAGAAATAAATTGTTATAAGTAATTTTTATTGTTGTCTCATGTATAGGAATAGTTAAACTTATATTCTAATAGAAATATCAGTATATATTTAAATATAATAATATATGTAAGAACATATCTACAGAATGCAAACTAGACCTATGCCTAGGGCAGCAATACATATTACTTATATTTATGAAGTGGAAAAGATAATTATATTAAAAAATAATATTTGATTATTAAAAATATGGATAAGTGTATCTTTATTTTTCTTGAGAGGCGATCACAGGTAAGAAGCACGGACGTTAAACGTAAATTCTATAGTGTAAGGTCGGGTTACCTTAGCAACTAATTGATTTTCAAGAAATCCGACGTCAGATGGAAGCGTTAACACAACGTTAACTTACAGCTACACGAAAAGAGCGACTGCGCGCAACACGTTAATCTTTTCAATTGAAACCTGGTACTAAAATGTAGCCGTAAATTACTTTTAGCTGTCGGACGCTTCGGTAGCTTACGGCTCCATTTTTAACGACTCAATGGAAGCAAGGCCATAGTATATTATACACTGCAATAAGTTTAACATCTTGCTTCCTAAATTCATGTGTATGAACCTGGCTGAATACTGAACTTAGTTTATTGTATACGGCTAAAAGTTTAACCTCTTGCAACCTGATGCATCACCCAGTTTGTACTCCCAGCAAGAGTATATTCCAGCCTTACCCACCCCTAATAGCAACTACAAGTAGCACATTTAGCTTTATTTATGATAAATGGATCCATATTTTCACGTCTAGTTAGGGCAGTTAGGGCACTTGAGAATATGCAATGATGTATGGGCGTATGTAGGGTGTTAGTTTTTCCCCCACTTTTTTTTGCTCCATTGACTTCTATGGGGGGATACATTAACACATAGGTCATATTCAAAGTTTGGCTTTTTGTGCGCATCGGGTTAGTGTGCAAGCAACAACTTTTTACTTTCAACTTGTAATTTGCAAATAAATCTTACTTCAAGCCAAGTTAGAGCTTGAGCGTTAAATACAGCTCCACTTATAATCTGGTGTCAGGGGTACTCACCTCTCTTCCTGACTATGGTGCATTGTGGGGGATGCTGCTCATTTCCTGCACTTCCTTTTATGGCCAGACTGGTGTGCATCATCCATGTGTGACTGGATGCAGTCTCAGAATTGTAATGTCATCACTTATTATTTAAAGGGCCTCTGTTCAGTATGCTTTGTCTTTGCGTTGTCTCAGACCTGTTTGTGAGAGTTCCTATGTATTACCTGGCTGCCTTACGTCCTTCCTGGTTCCTGATCCCTGGCTTGTTCCTGACTCTGCTGGTTTCCTTGTTCCTGATTCTGGCTCGTCTGACTATTCGCTTTGGCTCCTGACTCGGCTCGTCTGACTACCAGCTCTGGTTTTGACTCCTGGCTTGTTATTTGACTTGTGGACTTTTTATTATTTTTTGCTATCAATAAAGGTGTTATTATTTTTGCACTTCTCGTCTCAGTCTGATTCCTGGCACCCTGACATCTGGGCACTATGAGTCAATACGGCCCAAGTGGAACAAATTCAAGCCAAATAACTTTAAATGTTTCTGTTCTTCAGGTTATGCCCCAAATAAACAGCTGCCTGATTACATGGTGCCCTAATCAGAATCCACTGTATTAGGATTGTATTTTTAGTAGTATTAGTATTATTAGTTTTATTAGTATAATTAGTATTACTTATATTATTACTTGTATTATTATGTAACCTGAATGTAAATAATTTTGTGCACATTGCAGTTGTACAACTTTTTCAAATGTACCTAATAAATTAAAATTCATTATTACATTTATTAATTAGCATTTGTGCTCAAAAGAAAAGATAGAGGCCTAGATTACATTAGAGATATTGTGTGCAAAAACAAATTATGTAAATAGTGCTTTTATTTATCAATACTGCAGTTAGCCAAAACGCGTAAGACTGAGGTGCTACGCCCTCTTGATGCTAATTGTGTTCCCTCCTGGAGTCTTTTAAATTTTCTCTTCTTCTCCTAAGGCACACTAATATCTGAATGTTGGATAGCGCAGGTCAGTTAAATCCCTCACATTGTAGTCTATGGGGGCATGTTGAAAAACTAATTTAGGCTATCACTCGATCTCAAGGAGGAAACAACTTTACAAGACAAAACTGTGAAATGTAACACTATTGTGATTTGGTAACACTAGCTTCAAAGTGAAACCAAGTGGTATAGTGTAAAGTTGTTATAAAGTATGGTTTTTCAGGATATACTGAATACTTAAATATTAACACAAGTGTCACCTTAGACCCTTATTGAGGGAGAAGCAACATATTTAACATTAGATAGGAAATATGCAAAATAGAATCTTTATTTGTAATCCTCAGTGATATTTGTAGAAAAAGTAAGGTAAAACACAAACTTCAGAGTTGTAATCCACAAAGAAAAGTTAGAAGTAGTTATTCTCCAAATAACATTTAGACAGTATGGTATGAATATTGATATTCTGCTGAAGTTAATACACAATTGGAAAACACAGCCTCAATCTGAAGCAGATCACAAAACAGGCTAATACAAACTATGTGCACAGTATTTGTTGAACAAGTAATCCCAGTTAGCATGAGAAGCGGTAGAAATATAGGCAGAGTAACACAAAACAATGGTTGAGGAAGGTTAGAAAATATTACTCACAAAGTTTGTTGTCCGAACATGCTGCCTGCTCTGTCTCCTTGTGCGTGCACAGTATGGTCCCAAACACTTCCTGTTAGTGTTGCAAGAAACAGTTCCCTGCTTGAGTGACGTATTCGTCACAGGCCCAGAGGAGGGAGCGGAGCGGACAGGGAAATCCGACTGTACCGAAGGTAAGTGCAGTAAAGCTTACCGGAATTTGAGAGCGTTGCTTGAAGAAAAAAGGAAGCAGCTGCTCCTTAGTTGAAAAGATGCCAAGACTCTACAGGCTAGGGAATAGCGAGATGTTAGAGGTCTGCAGATTCCGATGCTGATAGGAGAGAGTTGTCCTCTTTGTTAAAGAAATGTCTTTGGTACTTAATGAATCCTGAGGAGAAAAATAGAAGTTAGATATCTGTGTAGTTCTCAGAGAGAAGGGCTCAGAGTCACTCTAGATAGAGAAACAAAATACTAAGCAATGCTAGTTAGGAGAGCAGGTGTTAAAATAGGCGATGAATCACTGTGATTGGTGAACCAACTTAAAGGTGCAGTAACAGTCAAAACCCTGACATGATCCCCCCGTCAAGCAAGCTGATCCTCATCTTGAGATCTAGGAGAATCCGGGAATTTCTGATGAAACTGGGAGACCAATTTAGGAGCATAGATATTAGTAGAATGTTCCCACGTATCATCGTCCTTGTTGAAGTTCTTCCATCTAACCAAGTATTGCAATACTCCTTTGGAAAACCTTGAGTCAATAATCTGATCAACCTCATATACATCGGTATCTTGTAATTCAAGAGACGAGGGAGTGTGAGAAGTTTGGTTGGGTTATAAGGCTTGAGGAGAGACACATGAAATGTAGCATGTATTTTCATGGAAGAGGGAAGGTCTAAAGTAATGGCGTTAGGATTGACTACTTTGAGAATTGTGAATGGTCCACAAAACTTTTGTGTTAGTTTCCTACTTGGCACTTGTATTCGTAGGTTCTTGGTTGATAACCATACTTGATCTCCGATTTTATACTTAGGAGGATCTCTATGTCTTAAGTCGTAGTGATATTTCTGTGAGTTTTGAGCCTTAATAATGTTCTCTTTTATAAAATTGAAGTTGTCCTGTAAAGAATTATTCAACTCATCAACCAAAGGTGAGTCAGAAGGGGTTGATGAGATAGAAGTGAAAGTGGGGTGGTATCCATAATTTGCATAGAAGGGTGTAAGATTGGTTGAAGACTTAGCAAGGTTGTTATATACAAATTCTGCGAAAGAGAGATAGGAAATCCAATTATGTTGTTGATAAGCACAAAAACATCGTAGGTATTCGTCCAACCATTGGTTTATTCTCTCCACTTGTCCATTAGATTGAGGATGGAATGAAGTAGTGAATTGGTGTTTAATATTAAGGGATTTGCATAAACATTGCCAAAACCTTGAAGTAAATTGAGATCCCATGTCGGAAATCACAGTACTTGGTACTCCATGTAACTTGAGGATTTGATCCATAAAAAGTCTGGCTGTTTCAGGTGCAGTTGGTAATTTATGAAATGGTAGAAAGTGAGCCATTTTTGAAAAACTATCAACAACCACCATTATAGTGGTATGATTTTTAGAGGGAGGTAAATCCACTATGAAGTCTATGCCTATTTGTTTCCATGGTCTATCAGAAACAGGCAGGGGCATAAGTAGTCCATATTGGCTCTTTTTCTCTGTTTTGCAAGTTTGACATATATGGCAGGTTTTTATGTAGTCAGAAATTGATCTTTTCATGTCTGGCCACCAATACGCTCTGCTGATCAACTCTAATGTACGTCTCTCTCCTGGATGACCTGCAAGAGGTGAATCATGCTGCTCTTGTAGAATTTGATGTCTTAAAGGTTCAGGTAAGAATATTCTGTCTTTGTAGTAATATATTCCATTCCGGTTAATTAGCTGAACCTTAGAGTTAGGTAGTGGCATATGTGAGAGCTTTTGTATGTCTGTCAAAATGTCAGAAGTTAAACCAATGAATCGTTCAGTAGGAATAATATTTGTATAACAGGTACTTTGAGATGGTGGACTTGATTGGCGAGAGAGGGCATCAGCCTTACCATTTTTACATGGCGGGCGATAGATTATCTGGAAATCAAATCTTGCAAAATACAGACTCCATCTAACCTGTCTGGATGAGAGAGTCTTATTATTTTGGAGATACTGAAGGTTTTTGTGGTCAGTATAAATTAAAAAAGGTTTTCTTAGCCCCTTCTAGGAGGTGTCTCCAGAATTCTAATGATCTTCGGATTGCTAACAATTCTTTATCACTGATTGCATAGTTTTTCTCAGCTGAACTCATGGATTTAGAAAAGAAAGAAATGGGATGCATCGGTTCATGAGGCGCCTTCTGTTGGGACAAGACTGCACCTATAGCATAGTTTGAAGAGTCCACCTCCAGAATATACTGAAGGTTAGGATTTGGTAGATGTAAGATGGGAGCTTCGGTGAACAATGTTTTCACGTGTTCAAAGACAGTGGTATGTTGGTTTTCCCAAAGAAATGGGTGTGTAGTACCAGTAAGTTGAGTCAATGGTTTAACGATTCTAGAAAAATTCCTTATGAATTTTCTATAATAATTAGCAAAACCTAGAAACCTTTGTAGGGATTTGCGGTCTTGAGGTTGTGGCCAATTTTTTACTGCTTCAACCTTTTCAGACTGCATCTGTATGCCTTCTGAGGAGATGGTATACCCCAAGAAGGAAATAGTAGATTTGTGGAAAGAACATTTCTCGAGCTTGGCATATAACTTATGTACTTTTAAACGGGCCAGCACCCAGCGTACGTGTTTTATGTGGTCTGAAATGTTCTGAGAGTAGATCAGGATGTCATCTAAATAGACAACTAAACAAACATCTAAGAGATCGCGAAATATATCATTTATAAAGTGCTGGAAAGTTGCGGGGGCATTACAAAGGCCGAATGGCATCACAAGATATTCAAAGAGCCCATACCTAGTTCTAAAGGCAGTGAGCCATTTGTCGCCTTCCCTTTTATGAATAAGGTTGTAAGCCCCACACTAGTCAAGTTTTGTGAACACTGTGGCATCAGTTAGTCGTTCGATCATTTCAGGAATTAAGGGGAGTGGATACCGATTTTTTACGGTCCGTTTATTGAGCTCCCTATAATCTATGATGGGACGAAGAGTGGAGTCTTTATTAGTCACAAAAAACATACCTGCAGCTGCAGGAGAGGTAGACGGTCGGATGAAACCTTTCTTTAAGTTGTCTTGCAGATATTCTTTTAAATGTTCTAGTTCAGGTTGGCTAAGGGGGTAAAGATGACCTACAAGTAGTGTTGCTCCTGGGATCAATTCAATTGATACCCGGTGAGGTGGAAGTGTATCAGCTTCTACCTTACTAAACACTTCCTGGAAATCTAGATAGGGAGTCGGTATTGAAGGTACATCAGTGCTAGTGTGTAGTACTGCTGTTTGAGGAAAACAAGTATTTTTACAAAATGTTGATTGAAAGGTTAAAGTGAGTGATGACCAGTCTATATTAGGATTATGTAGTTGTAGCCAGTATAGACCTAATACGACTTGGAAATGTGGTGAAGGTATAACGTCAAAGGTAATATACTCAGTATGTCCCCCTTGAGTGGTCACTAATAAGGGAATTGTTTTATGCGTGATAGGACCGTTTTCTAATACGGAACCATCAATAACCTTGAGAGAGACAGGGTGTTTTTTTTCAACAGTGGGTATTTTATTAATTTGTACAGTGGTGTTGTCAATGAAATTGCCAAAAGCTCCAGAATCCACTATGGCATTGATTGGCAGATGTCTAAGGTCCCACTGTAACAAGAGAGATAAATTGCAATAAGGTGGTGGTTCTTCAAGTTTTGTTACATTATTTACAATATTAAACTTACTCTTTTTGTTTTTACGTAGAATGGGACAGTCTGTGACCATGTGACTTGGGTTTGCACAATACATGCATAAGTGGTTGTTCCTTCTTCTCATTCGTTCTTCGGCAGTGAGTGGTCCCCTAATTACCCCGATATCCATAGGGGTGACAGGGTCATTAGTTGTAGGTCTTGAGTGTGCAGTGCTGGACGATGGGACCTTAGAAGCAGGTTCAGAGTAGGTGCGTTCTGCCTTACGTTCTCTTAGTCTACGATCAATCTGAGTTGCTACTTTCATGAGAGCATCCAGAGTACTTGGCATCTCTATCCTTGCTAGTTCGTCTTTAACGGAATCAGAGAGGCCGAGCCTAAACTGATTGCGGAGTGAAACCAAGCTCCAGGCTGAGTCGGATGCATATAACTTAAATTCTGTGATGTAATCCTCCACAGATTTTTTTCCTTGTTTAAGGTTTCTCATTTTTTGTTCTGCTGTGAGTTGGATATCTGTATCACTGTATAACTCATCCATAGCAGAGAAAAACCCAGAGATAGAATTTATTAGAGGGTCATTGGTTTCACATAGGTGGTCAGCCCATACCCTAGGTTCTGACCTGATTGTAGAGAGTACCCTTACCCTGTCTGTAGGGTAGGTGTGAGGTTTTAAGTTAAATAGGAGGTGGCAAGCATTTTTAAATTGTCTGTAAGACCTCCTGTCTCCAGAAAAGGAGTCAGGTAAACTAACTTGTGGTTCAATAGTTGAGGTGTGCGGGACGTTCAGATCCTTTATCAATTCTCTAAGAACCTGTGTTTCTAGTTGTAGGTCTAATTTTGCTTGCCCCATTTTATCCACCTTTTGGTTTAGGTTAAATACAAACTGGAGTATTTCAGCAGGATCCATACTTGTGACGTAACTTTTTAGGCTTAGTATTATGTCAAGGAGGAAACAACTTTACCAGACAAAACTGTGAAATGTAACACTATTGTGATTTGGTAACACTAGCTTCAAAGTGAAACCAAGTGGTATAGTGTAAAGTTGTTATATGGCTTTTCAGGATATACTGAATACTTAAATATATACACAAGTGTCACCTTAGACCCTTATTGAGGGAGAAGCGACATATTTAACATTAGATAGGAAATATGCAAAATAGAATCTGTATTTGTAATCCTCAGTGATATTTGTAGAGGTAAGGTAAAACACAAACTTCAGAGTTGTAATCCACAAAGAAAAGTTAGAAGTAGTTATTCTCCAAATAACATTTAGACAGTCACACTTGGTATGAATGTTGATATTCTGCTGAGGTTAATACACAATTGGAAAACACAGCCTCAATCTGAAGCAGATCACAGAACAGGCTAATACAAACTATGTGCACAGTATTTGTTGAACAAGTAATCCCAGTTAGCATGAGAAGCGGTAGAAATATAGCCAGAGTAACACAAAACAATGGTTGAGGAAGGTTAGAAAATATTACTCACAAAGTTTGTTGTCCGAACATGCTGCCTGCTCTGTCTCCTTGTGCGCGCACAGTATGGTCCCAAACACTTCCTGTTAGTGTTGCAAGAAACAGTTCCCTGCTTGAGTGACGTATTCGTCACAGGCCCAGAGGAGGGAGCGGAGCGGACAGGGAAATCCGACTGTACAGAAGGTAAGTGCAGTAAAGCTTACCGGAGTTTGAGAGCGGTGCTTGAAGAAAAAAGGAACCAGCTTCTCCTTAGTTGAAAAGATGCCAAGACTCTACAGGCTAGGGAATAGCGAGATGTTAGAGGTCTGCAGATTCCGATGCTGACAGGAGAGAGTTGTCCTCTTTGTTAAAGAAATGTCTTTGGTACTTAATGAATCCTGAGGAGAAAAATAGAAGTTAGATATCTGTGTAGTTCTCAGAGAGAAGGGCTCAGAGTCACTCTAGATAGAGAAACAAAATACTAAGTAATGCTAGTGAGGAGAGCAGGTGTTAAAATAGGCGATGAATCACTGTGATTGGTGAACCAACTTAAAGGTGCAGTAACAGTCAAAACCCTGACACTCGAGCAATAAGCTGAAGGTGCGCTAAGCTGAAAGTAAAATAGTGGAGATTTAAACTATAATTTTCTGTAATATATATATACACCGTATTTGCTTGATTATAAGACAACCCTGATTATAAGGCAACCCCCCCAACTGTGGATTTTTATTAAAAAAAAAAATAGACTTGATTATAAGACGAGTCCCTGTTGCCTCACAAATAGCCCACTCTGTCTCTTTTCCTTCACCCTCTGAATCCTTAATTCTGAACCCCTCTCTCTGCTGCACCCACAGCTGAGCTGCTCCCCATCATCATGAATGATTCTCATTCCAGTAAGATGTCACCTCACATTTACTGGTATTACCTGGTAGCTAATCTACAGCTAGAATGATCCAGTTCCCTAAAGGACCAATCATGTCACTCACTGCAGTCACATGGCTTCTGTCTGTTATGTGAGTTTACCGGTCCTTTAGCTGTACAGAATATAGCGGCTGCTGCTACAACCCAGTCTGCCTGGTTTTTAAATTTTACTGTAGGGAAAAGACAGGGGCCGGTCAAAGGTAAAACTAGCTGCTACTTAAATGTGTCCGATTTCAGGCTTGAAAGTAAGATGACCTTGATTATAAGATGATGTCGGTTTTACAGAGTTATTTTTCTGAAAAAAACATTGTCTTATAATCGAGCAAATACGGTATATATATATATATATATATATGTATATATATATATATATATATATATATATATATATATATATATATATATATATATATATATATATATATATATATATATAAAAAATGCATGTATTAACTGAAATAAACAGTGGCGTCACTAGAATTGGTGTCACCTGGTGCGGTAAGTTATGGTGTCACCCTCCCCCCCCCCAACCTCAGTAATAGTTTTTTTCAATGCAAGAAGAGGATTTCATAGAAAAAGCAAACTTCTCCTCCTCTGAGGAAGCGTATGTGAAACGCGACCGCGTCAAGGGATTTTTTGTATTTTAATTAGCCCCCCAGTTAGATGCCTCTGTTCACTTAGTTTAAAAAATATTTTCTTAATTATAAAATACTTTCTGCATTAGTGTGGTATGCTCTTAGTTTCACTATGAGCGGGTAACATCGGTAATATTGTGTCTGGTCTGAAGGAAAACATTACAAGCAAGCTTACGGTATAAGCTGCACCAGAGATTGAAAAGACATTTAAGACACAGTTTTCAGTGCTCACACTTGCAAATTTATTAACCTTTAATTCAACTGATTGTTGTCAACATTGGTTACTATTAAACCTATATATATATACACTGGTGGAGTGTTTTTAAGTGTGTGTGAGCAACAAGCAGCTCTCATAACCTTTTTTCCTTTTTTTTGCTGCTCTTTTATTAGCAATTAAATTAAAAGTTACATTTTATATATATTTAATATATCAGTATCAAGTATTTACAAATAGTACATAGAAGCAAACTTGCTTTAGCATATCCATTCTTGTGGGATCACTGCTGTTGTTTTTGAAACTTCTCCAATGGACAGAAAGCAGACACACACAAACACAAAAACACAGGCACACACACATGCAAACACTCAGACACACACACACAGACACACATAAAAACACACTCAGATGCACACACAAATACTTGGAAACACACTCAAACACACACCCAAAAACACTCACACACACACAAACACTTAGACACACACAAAAACACTCAGACACACACAAAAACACTCAAGCACACACACAAACACTTTAGACACACAAACACTTAGACACACACCCAAAAACACTCAGGCACACACACAAAAACACTCGGTCACACACACAGAAACAGTCGGACACACATAAAAACACTCAGACACACACACAAAAACACTCAGACACACACAAAAACACTCAGACTCACACACACACAAAAACACTCAGACACATGCAAAAACACTCAGGCACACACACACACACAAAAACGCTCAGACACACACACAGAAACACCCAGGCACACACACAAAAACACTCAGACACACTCGCAAAAACACTCAGACACACACACAAAAAAACACTCAGACACACACACACACAAAAAAACACTCAGGCACACACACAAACACTTACACACACACACACACACACACACAAAGACACATACACACACACACAAACACTCAGACACACACACAAAACTATATATATATATATATATATATATATATATATATATATATATATATATATATATATATTAACTGAAATAAACAGTGGCGTCACTAGGGTTGGTATCACCCAGTGCAGTAAGTTATGGTGTCACCCTCCCCCCCCCCCCCAACCCCAGTAATGTTTTTTTTTTTCAATGCAAGAAGAGGATTTCATAGAAAAGGAAAACTTCTCCAATGGACAGAAAGCAGACACACACAAAGACAAAAACACAGACACACACACATACAAACACTCAGACACACATAAAACACACTCAGATGCACACTCAAACACTCGGAAACACACACAAAAACACACACACAGGAACACTCAGACACACACACACAAAAACACTCAGGCACACACACAAAACACTCAGACACACACACAAAAACACTCAGACACACACACAAAAACACTCAGACATACACACATAAACACTAAGACACACACACAAAAACACTCAGACACACACACAAAAACACTCAGGCACACACACAAAAACACTCAGACACACACACACAAACACTCAGGCACACACACAAACACTCAGGCACACACACACACAAAAACACTCAGACACACACACAAAACTATATATATAATATGCATATATTAACAGAAATAAACAGTGGTGTCACTAGGGTTGATATCACCCAGTGCGGTAAGTTATGGTGTCACCCTCCCCCAACCCCAGTAATGTTTTTTTTTCAAACCTCCAATGGACAGAAAGCAGACACGCACAAACACAAAAACACAGGCACACACACATACAAACACTCAGACACACATAAAAACACACTCAGATGCACAAACAAACACTCAGAAACCCACACAAAAACACACACACAGAAACACTCAGACACACACACAAACACTTCGACACACACGCACACAAAAACACTCAAACACACACAAAAACACTCAGACACACACACAAAAATACTCAGACACACACACAAAAACTCAGACACACACACACATACAAAATATGTAAACTGCACTGCATTAATTATAAAGCTCATGCCTAGAGCTGCTCCCTGGCTCAGCAGAGCATCAAATGAAAGATAAACAGTGCACTCTAAAAATAAATCACTAAAGAAAAGGTTTAGGCATGCACACTATGAAAATTCTGCTCTCCTACTCTGTTCCAAGTCTGTCAGTGCACAGCCCAGGCCACGTGCCTACCTCTTCTTAAGGCCAATCACCTCTGCACTCTGACCACCCACCCACCCCGCCCTCCCCTCCTACCTCTTCAGTGTGCACTTAGTGTACCGTAACCGTACCCGTCTGGTAGGCATCATACGTGGCTCCTTCACTTTAGAGACAGTGTCAGACAGTCATGCGGTCAGGTGCCAGGCATCCCCATCACGATTTCCCGGTTCCCGTTTTGAGAGACAGCACAGCAGTGAGTGACTCCATTGCTCCACACATCACTGAGCATTGAGCACAGATAGGCAGGTTTAAGCTAGCAGCGCAACTTTGCAAGCCCCACGGCATGCCCACAACATTCATAGTGAAATTTGGCAGGGGGGGGAGCAAAGTACAAACAAGCAAAAGCAGCAGGGGAAACTATTTGTGGAAATTGCGGTGCAGGCTCAAGGGGCAAAAAAATTAAGTGTGTCTACAAATTCCCCAGTCCCACTAATGTTCACAACTGCTGGCCCCTCTAATAAAAAAAAATCTCTGCATCTCTACATTGTGTTTCTTTGAATTTCAATAAAATGTCAAAAAAAAAAAAAAAAATGCTGGTGGGGTCACCCCCTTTTTGAAAAAGAATACGCACATATCCTACACTTGTGGAAGCTAGATGCTGATTGGTGCCTGCACAAATGTGTCTCTTGTAATTGACTAACTAGATGAGTTCAGCTAGCTGCCACTAGTGCAATGATGTACCTTCAGCAAAGGATAATAATATAATGAAGCAAATTTGATCATAGAATAAATTGGAAAGTTGTTTAAAATTGTATGTTCTATCCAAATCATTAAAAAAAATATGAGGGTTTCCTGTCCCTTTAAGCAAATTAGATAATAGAAGTAAATTGGAACGTTGTTTAAAGTCACATGTTCTGCCTGAATCATGAAAGAACATTTTTGAGTTTTATGTCCCTTTAAGCCCTTTCTAATTTCAAGACCTTGTCATACGCTATATCCCTTTAAATCAATGTTAAAACTTTTATTTCAATAAAAAATATTCATATATTTTAAATATAATACATATAAATATGATTGAAATTCATTATTTTAATATATTATACATTTTGTTATGCATGTATACTAGCCGTAACACTTTACTTTAGGGGGCATATTTATCAATGTGCGAGCGGACATTATACGAAGCAGCGGATCAAATCCACCACCCATCGATAAATGCCGATAGCATACGCTGTCTGCATTTATCATTGCACCAGCAGTTCTTGTGAACTGCTGGTGCAATACCACCCCCTGCAGATTCGCAGTCAATTGGCTGCTAGCAGGGGGTGTCAATCAACCCGATTGGGTTAATTTCTGTCCGCGGCCTCAGAGCAGGCGAACAAGTTATGGAACAGCGGTCTTTAGACCGCTGCTTCATAACTTCTGTTTCCGACGAGCCTTCAGGGGAGCTTGATAAATATGTCCCTAGATCTCCAAAAGAGCTACGTTTACCAGCGCTATTATGTGTTGAGCTCAAGTGTAACACATAACTTATAACTTGTAATATGTTGGATAATAGAACAGCCCACGCTATCCACTGAAACTATAGAGTGCGCTAGAAACTGTCAACCATTTCACTTGTAATACAAGATTGTTTGCTCTTAGAGTCATGGTATGGTTAGCTTCCCCCGCTCTATCGGTTGTGCTCCACTTGTAATATAGGCCAGAATAAGCAGAAATCTTACTGATGTTTTGGATGAAATACCTTGTCTCAGCTAAGACAGGGATTATTACATCACAGTTTAAATCTAATATAAAAGTTATTCAGTTCAGATTTCATTCTTTCAGACTCTGCAAGTTATTATTTTTCTCATTTGGTATCAGCTTGGTCTCAGGTGCATATTTGCCTGTAAGAAGATTTGAAATTAAAAGCTTTGGCATATAGAACATTTCCATTATTCTGAAAGTAGCAATAAATTTAGTTGGATAATGTTGCCAGAATATTGTCACTCATTTCGTTGTTTAGATAGAACTTCTAAGCGCTGAAAATATATATATTTTTTAATGTAAAGGAACGTTGCTCTCAAAGGTTTTCAATTAAGCATATAAAAGAACAGTATTTACATGTGCTGATTATTATTTTTGCCTGAAAATATGAAAGTCAAAATTAAAATTCATGATTCTGATAGAACATGTAAGTTTAAGATACTTTTTAATTCACTTCTGTTTACTTTGTTATCTTGGTATCCTTTGTTGAGAAGCTGTACATATCCTTAGGAGCTGCAGGATACTACTGAGAGCTATCTGGTGATTGGTGGCTACACATATACCTCTTGTTATTGGCTCACACGATGTGTTCAGTTAGATCCCAATACTGGATTACTGCTCTGGGGCTGACTTAAACTATTAGTTTAGTTTCTTTGACGGGTTGAACACATAGGCCTAGATTACGAATGGAGCGCAAACTTGTGCTTTTGCAAGCGCAATATTTACGTTCCACTCAGTAATAACGGTGCACGAGGTCCCTTTCGCCTTGCCTGAAAGCTTTGTGCTCACAACATTGTGCTTCCATAGGCTCCAATAGGAGACTCTTTCTGATGCTGTCAGATACGGCAAAGAACCTAATACTTTGCAGGGGGTAAGTCGTGTAGCGTTTGGGCAGCAAATTTAAAATATATATGTATAAGAATATAAACATGTACATATTTATGTGTTTATATGTGTATATACCCATAGTAACACATAAATATATATGTATATAAGCATATACATATATATTTGCAGTATAAAACAAAGTCCCCATAGACCGCTATGTAAAGTTTTTTCTAACTCCCCACACCCGCTCACTTTAACCCCTTATAACTGCTTCATGCAGTTATTTTTAATAAAAAAAAAGAAGCTCATATTTTTTTTTATAAATACATGAACTGTACACTTAATTTTGGGGGACATTTTTTTCATTAACCAGATAGGCACTTTACATCCCGTGACGTTAACCCTTTATAACTGCTTTGTGCAGTTTTTTTTTATTTTTATTTTTTAAATGGTCATCTTTATTTTTTAATGTTAACTACTGTACTCTTTATTTTGGGAGATGGGGCACATTTTTTTCATTAACCAGAGGTCTTACCTCTGGTTAATTGCTCTAAGCACAAAGTGAAACCACAAGCTTGAAATTGTAATGATTGGTTATTTAATGTGATAGTGTCCACTTGTAATCTAACCCAATCTGTGTAACCCATGTGAAACACATGGGTAAACTCCCACTCAAGAGCTGAATACAGCTAGTGATTGGTAGGGTTGTGTGAATATCTGTAAGGATTCGACTGGTCTTATATATTATATCTGAAAAGCACCCAAAAATGTATAGTTGTAGCTAGGATTAGATTCCACACAAAATACTGATACAAATTGGGAAAGCTCAAATCGTAGCAATGTGACCAAATACAGGTAAGTCTGGAGAAAGAGTTGTCTGCAGAAATGTATGCAGGAAATGTATGCAGGAGAGATACAACTATGAAAGTGATAAGTAAAGAGCTTGCTGGTTCTGCAGAAGTAATAGAAATGGCAACAGTGTATCCCCTAGGGTGTACAAAAAGGAAGTCTTTTGTAGCAATGTATATCTGTTTAAATTCAGATGGAAGGAAATATCCAGCAGATGCAGTAACGAATACAACTTACAGTCTATTAGTAAAACTTGCAAGGAGATTCTAATATGCTGTTAGAGGAAGTGTCAGTAACAGACTTAAAGGGACACTATACCCAAACATTTTATTTCATGATTAAGGTAGAGAATACAACTTTAAACAATATTCCAATTTACTTCTATTACCTAATTTGCTTCATTCTTTAGATATACTTTAATGAAGAAATATCAATGCACAAGGTGAACCAATCACAGGAGGCATCTATGTGCAGCTACCAATCAGCAGCTACTAAGCATATCTAGATATGCTTTTCAGCAAAGAATATCAAGAGAATAAAGCAAAATAGATAATAGAAGTAAATTAGAAAGTTGTTTATAATTGTATGCTCTTTCTAAATCATGAAAGAAAATATTTGGGTTTCATGTCCCTTTAAAGTGAAAATCAACTATACATAATCACTATGTCTGACATGAAAATACATGTAAAAATATGTTAACTTTAATTCATCATTTTTTTTTAAAGCTGCTTCCTTCACCTAGTTATGCACTTTTGAAGCCGCAAAACTCTCCACCTTCCTCCGCTCGCATTAAAAAATAAGGGGTGTGCGATGACGAATGCTGAAATAACTATTTGATTTGTCCCCCAGTGGCGTCTGAAACCTTTCTATCAACGCCCCCATGTTGAAATGCACATGTGACTATCACTGAATTTACTCTGTGTGTAGGAAGCACTTCATGATACCCGCATGCGCAGTTAAATGAATAGGGAAACCCATCTAATTACATCACTGCATCCACATTGATTCTGAGCGAACAGCGAAATTTTGATCAAGAGAGAGAGCATAGAACACTACATATAGAGTGGGTGGGACTGCTCTTACATGTAACACGCCAAAAGCAGGAAACGAGCAGGGGGCGGATATATAAAAAGGGCGTAGGATATATAAAACATAAATAATTAGAAATTAGGCACAAATATAAAAAAAAGTTAGCGACTAGATAGTTTGCTGCTAGGTGAATGCATAGCATTATTCCAGGATGTTTAAATTGACTTTTACTTTAATGGTTTGGTTAAACAAGTAAACAGAGCTTGAACTACTTGAGCAAAAATACTTGTGGTTCCTGTGAGTCAGTGACTGATAGAAACAGCGTGGAGCAGAGGCGTTCAATGTGTAGAGTTGACGGTCTGTCAGTGACGGAACAGAGCGGTAGGTATTGCAGGGCAGCTGAAAAGCCATTTGGTGCTGGTGAAAAGATTCCGGTCACGTGATGACTGATGGAGCTGTAACCACTGATTTTGCGGTAGAAGATTCAGCTTAGTTGCGCTGACAGGAGGCAAGTTAAATGTTCAAAAGCAAAGGTATTTCATGTATCGACAAGTTTGAAAATGGCTTAGAATCTGTCCCCAAAAGATAATCATAGGTAACAAACTATACAAGCAATGTGTCAGCAGGTGAGAAGGCTTAAATAGCTAAGGATGAGATGGGAGGTGTTAGAGTTAAAGGTATATTACAGATCCCCCTTCTCAAGGAATCCTCTCTGAGGAGTCTAAGTGGGGTTTCAAAGGATACCTGAGATGAAAAGCGGCACTCAATTTAGGTGCATACATTTCTGAGTGGAGGATCCAGGAGTCCTTCTCAGGACCATATCCCTTCCAACTGACTAGATATTCTAATTTTCTGTGTCTGATGCGAGAGTCGAGAACAGCTTTGCCTTCAAATTCTTCATGGTCATTTACTCTCACTGGTGGAGATGGTTGTTTGATACGGTTGGAATGGATGTTTGGGATGTGAGGTTTTAATAGAGAGACAGGAAAAGACGGTGTATTTTGTATGTGTCCGGAAGCTTTAAGACAACAGCATTTGAATTTATAATCTGTTTGATAGGGAAAGGAACAATAAATTGGTTAGTTAACTTCTTAGAAGGCAGATCTATTCTAAGATGTTTTGTGGATAGTCAAACTAAGTCCCCCACCTTGTAGTCAGGATAGGTCTGTGACATAAGTCATAATAATGCTTTTGCCATGACTTGGCCTCTGACAGATGAGTCTTCAGGATGTCTAATCTGTGTCTCAAATTTGCTGAGTAGTCAGTAGCAGCAGGGGAGTTGCTTTCAGTTTCGGATAAAGAAATGGTTGTCGGATGATATCGATAAGTGGCAAAAAAAGGAGTCGTTTTAGAGCATGAGGATATGGAGTTGTTATACAAGAATTCAGCAATGGCTAGATAAGAAATACAATTGTCTTAGAGGTGATATACATAACATCTCAGATGCTGTTCAAGTATTTGATTTATTCTTTCTGGTAATCTGTTTAATTGAGGATGATAGGAAGTGGGAAGTCTAGAATCGATTTTTACAATGTTGCAGAGTGGTGAACTGAGTACTTCTGTCAGTTATGATGGTTGTGGGTAGGCCATGTAATTTTACAATATGATTAAGAAAGGCATTAGCGGTTTCTTTTGCAGGAGGTAACTGTTTTAGTGGAATGAAACGTGCTAGTTTCGTGAGATGATCAACAACCCCTAAAATTGTATTGTAATGTTGGGAGGGTGGAAGGTCAACAATTGTAGACCAGGGTGTATCAGGAATATGTATAGGAGTCAAGTTGTAACCAATAAGTTTTTATGTTCAGTCTTATTTCTAGTGCAAACATCACAAGAGATAATGTATTTATGGATCATTTGGTCCATTTGAGGCCAATAAAAATGTCTCCTGATTAATTCTATGGTCTTCCTCACTCCAACATGATAAAGGGTTATCATGGAAATGGGATAATATGGGGTCCCTGGTTTTATGAGGTAAGTAGAGCTTGTTCTGGTGGTAGTAAAGTCCAGATGAAGGTCTTATGACACAATTTACTGGTGGAGTAGATTCAGTCTTTAGGGCCTTAAGTATTTCCTTCTCGAAAGAAGTGATAACTGATATGATTTTATCAGGTGGAATGACATGAATAAAGTGGTCTTTCTCTGGTGTGTAATCATGTAGTCTAGATAATCAGTCAGCTTTTGTGTTGCGGTTACCTGGTCGATAGGTAATACGGAAATCAAATCTATCCAAGAATAAATCCCATCTCAAGTTTTGTTCCTTTTTAGGTATTCTAGATTTTAGTGGTCTCTGAAGATCAGAAAAGGATTAGAGGTACCTTCCAATATATGCCGCCAGGTTTCTAATGTACACTTAATAGCGAGAAATTCTTTGTCACTGACGGAGTAATTGATTTCAGCTGGTTGTAGTGCTCTAGAATAGAAGGCAACAGGATGAAGTTTAGAGTTGGCATCACTTCGCTGTGAAAGCACAGCCCCAATACCTGAATTGAAAACATCTGCTTCTACAATGAATTGGAAGTTATGATTTAGAAGGCTTAGAATGGTAGCAGTAGTAAAGCGAGCTGAGCCTCAGGAGTCCAAGAGAATTTTTGATGTTTTTTAGTTAGATTTGTTAAGGGTTTGATTATAGTAGAACAATTGAAGATAAACTCCCTATAAAAATTAGAAAAACCTTACGCCTAGATTTAGAGTTTTGTCGGTAACGACCCGCGTAGCCAACGCTGGCTTTTTTCTGGCCGCACCTTTTAAATACCTCTGGTATTGAGAGTTCACAGAATGGCTGCGTTAGGCTCCAAAAAGGGAGTGTACAGGCATATTTACCGCCACTGCAACTCTCGATACCAGAGTTGCTTACGGACGCGGCCAGCTTCAAAAACGTGCTCGTGCACGATTCCCCCATAGAAAACAATGGGGCTGTTTGAGCTGAAAAAAAACCTAACATCTGCAAAAAAGCCGCGTTCAGCTCCTAACGCAGCCCCATTGTTTCCTATGGGGAAAAACTTCCTACGTCTGCACCTAACACTCTAACATGTACTCTGAGTCTAAACACCCCTAACCTTACACTTATTAACCCCTAATCTGCCGCCCCCGCTATCGCTGACCCCTGCATATTTTTTTAACCCCTAATCTGCCGCTCCGTAAACCGCCGCTACTTACATTAT
The DNA here is from genome assembly GCF_027579735.1 of Bombina bombina. Classification (NCBI taxonomy): domain Eukaryota; kingdom Metazoa; phylum Chordata; class Amphibia; order Anura; family Bombinatoridae; genus Bombina; species Bombina bombina. The sequence continues at coordinate 1,320,456,908 of NC_069500.1, forward strand.
CCCTATGTACCCCTAATCTGCTGCCCCTAACACCGCCGACCCCTATATTATATTTATTAACCCCTAATCTGCCCCCCACAACGTTGCCTCCACCAGCCTACACTTATTAACCCCTAATCTACCGACCGGACCGCACCGCTATTATAATAAAGTTATTAACCCCTAATCCGCCTCACTAACCCTATAATAAATAGTATTAACCACTAATCTGCCCTCCCTAACATCGCCGACACCTAACTTCAAACATTAACCCCTAATCTGCCAACTGGAGCTCACCGCTATTCTAATAAATGTATTAACCCCTAAAGCTAAGTCTAACCCTAACACTAACACCCCCCTAAATTAAATATAATTTAAATCTAACGAAATTAATTAACTCTTATTAAATAAATTATTCCTATTTAAATATAAATACTTACCTGTAAAATAAACCCTAATATAGCTACAATATAAATTATAATTATATTATAGCTATTTTAGGATTAATATTTATTTTACAGGCAACTTTGTATTTATTTTAACCAGGTACAATAGCTATTAAATAGTTAAGAACTATTTAATAGCTAAAATAGGGGGAATTACCTGTAAAATAAATCCTAACCTAAGTTACAATTAAACCTAACACTACACTATCAATAAATTAATTAAATAAAATACCAACAATTATCTACAATTAAACCTAACACTACACTATCAATAAATTATTTAAATACAATATCTACAAATAAATACAATGAAATAAACTAACTAAAGTACAAAAAATAAAAAAGAACTAAGTTACAAAAAATAAAAAAAATATTTACAAACATTAGAAAAATATTACAACAATTTTAAACTAATTACACCTACTCTAAGCCCCCTAATAAAATTACAAAGCCCCCCAAAATAAAAAATGCCCTACCCTATTCTAAATTAAAAAAATTCAAAGCTCTTTTACCTTACCAGCCCTGAACAGGGCCCTTTGCGGGGCATGCCCCAAGAAATTCAGCTCTTTTGCCTGTAAAAAAAACACATACAATACCCCCCCCAACATTACAACCCACCACCCACATACCCCTAATCTAACCCAAACCCCCCTTAAATAAACCTAACACTAAGCCCCTGAAGATCTTCCTACCTTATCTTCACCATACCAGGTTCACCGATCGGTCCTCGGAAGTGTTGATCCAAGCCCAAGCGGGGGGCTGAAGAGTGACGTCCATCCTCGGGCTGAAGTCTGGATCCAAGCGGCGGCTGAAGAAATCCATCATCGGGCTGAAGTCGGAAGTCCATCATCTGGATGAAGTCTTCTATCAAGCCGCATCTTCAATCTTCTTTCTTCTGGAGCGAAGCGGAACCATCTTCTTCCAAGCCGACGCGGAACATCCTCGTCATCCAAGATGTCGTTCCTCGAATTCCGATTGGCTGATAGGATTCTATCAGCCAATCGGAATTAAGGTAGGAATATTCTGATTGGCTGATGGAATCCAATCGGAATTCGAGGGACGCCATCTTGGATGACGTCATTTAAAGGAACCGTCATTCGTCGTCTAGTCGTCGGTTGAAGAGGATGTTCCGCGTCGGCTTGGAAGAAGATGGTTCCGCTCCGCTCCAGAAGAAAGAAGATTGAAGATGCGGCTTGATAGAAGACTTCATCCCGATGATGGACTTCTGACTTCAGCCCGATGATGGATTTCTTCAGCCGCCGCTTGGATCCAGACTTCAGCCCGAGGATGGACGTCACTCTTCAGCCCCCCGCTTGGGCTTGGATCAACACTTCCGAGGACCGATCGGTGAACCTGGTATGGTGAAGATAAGGCTGGTAAGGTAAAAGAGCTTTTAACTTTTTTAATTTAGAGTAGGGTAGGGCATTTTTTATTTTGGGGGGCTTTGTTATTTTATTAGGTGGCTTAGAGTGGGTGTAATTAGTTTAAAATTGTTGTAATATTTTTCTAATGTTTGTAAATATTTTTTTATTTTTGGAACTTAGTTCTTTTTTATTTTTTGTACTTTAGTTAGTTTATTTCATTGTAGTTATTTGTAGATTTCTTCAGCCGCCGCTTGGATCCAGACTTCAGCCCGAGGATGGACGTCACTCTTCAGCCCCCCGCTTGGGCTTGGATCAACACTTCCGAGGACCGATCGGTGAACCTGGTGTGGTGAAGATAAGGTAGGAAGATCTTCAGGGGCTTAGTGTTAGGTTTATTTAAGGGGGGTTTGGGTTAGATTAGGGGTATGTGGGTGGTGGGTTGTAATGTTGGGGGGGGTATTGTATGTGTTTTTTTTACAGGCAAAAGAGCTGAATTTCTTGGGGCATGCCCCGCAAAGGGCCCTGTTCAGGGCTGGTAAGGTAAAAGAGCTTTTAACTTTTTTAATTTAGAGTAGGGTAGGGCATTTTTTATTTTGGGGGGCTTTGTTATTTTATTAGGTGGCTTAGAGTGGGTGTAATTAGTTTAAAATTGTTGTAATATTTTTCTAATGTTTGTAAATATTTTTTTATTTTTGGAACTTAGTTCTTTTTTATTTTTTGTACTTTAGTTAGTTTATTTCATTGTAGTTATTTGTAGATATTTTATTTAAATAATTTATTGATAGTGTAGTGTTAGGTTTAATTGTAGATAATTGTAGGTATTGTATTTAATTAATTTATTGATAGTGTAGTGTTAGGTTTAATTGTAGATAATTGTAGGTAGTTTATTTAATTAATTTATTGATAGTGTAGTGTTAGGTTTAATTGTAACTTAGGTTAGGATTTATTTTACAGGTATTTTTGTAATTATTTTAACTATGTTAGCTATTAAATAGTTATTAACTAATTAATAGCTATTGTACCTGGTTAAAATAAATACAAAGTTGCCTGTAAAATAAATATTAATCCTAAAATAGCTATAATATAATTATAATTTATGTTGTAGCTATATTAGGGTTTATTTTACAGGTAAGTATTTAGCTTTAAATAGGAATAATTTATTTAATAAGAGTTAATTTATTTTGTTAGAATAAAATTATATTTAACTTAGGGAGGTGTTAGGGTTAGGGTTAAAATTAGCTTTAGGGGTTAAAAAATTTATTAGAGTAGCGGTGAGCGCCGATCGGCAGATTAGGGGTTAATACTTGAAGTTAGGTGTCGGCGATGTTAGGGAGGGCAGATTAGGGGTTAATACTATTTATTATAGGGTTATTGAGGCGGGAGTGAGGCGGATTAATGGTTAATAACTTTTTTATAGTAGCGGTGAGATCCACTCGGCAGATTAGGGGTTAATAAGTGTAGGCAGGTGGAGGCGACATTGAGGGGGGCAGGTTAGGGGTTAATAAATATAATATAGGGGTCGGCGATGTTAGGGGCAGCAGATTAGGAGTACATAAGGATAACGTAAGTAGCGGCGCTTTGCGGTCGGCAGATTAGGGGTTAATACTTGTAGGTAGCTGGCGGCGACGTTGTGGGGGGCAGGTTAGGGGTTAATAAATATAATATAGGGGTCGGCGGTGTTAGGGGCAGCAGATTAGGGGTACATAAGTATAACGTAGGTGGCGGTCGGCAGATTAGGGGTTAAAAAAATTTAATCGAGTGGCGGCGATGTGGGGGGACCTCAGTTAAGGGGTACATAGGTAGTTTATGGGTGTTAGTGTACTTTAGAGTACAGTAGTTAGGAGCTTTAACTACTGACTTTTTTCTGCGGCTGGAGTTTTGTCGTTAGAATTCTAACGCTCACTTCAGACACGACTCTAAATACCGGAGTTAGAAAGATCCCATTGAAAAGATAGGATACGCAATTGACGTAAGGGGATCTGCGGTATGGAAAAGTCGCGGCTGAAAAGTGAGCGTTAGACCCTTTCCTGACTGACTCCAAATACCGGCGGTAGCCTAAAACCAGCGTTAGGAGCCTCTAACGCTGGTTTTCACGGCTACCGCCAAACTCTAAATCTAGGCCTTAGAATCTTTGGAGAGATTTAACAGATGAAGGTTGTGGACAATTAGTAATTACTGAGATTTTATCAAGGTCCATTTTGATGTTCTTTAGTGAGATTATATAACCCAGGAATTTGATCTTGTTCACAAGAAATTTACATTTTTCTAGTTTCACGAAAATTCTGTGTTCGCGGAGGCATGTAAGAACCCAGCGTACATGTTTTTCATGTTCATGAGAATCCTTTAAATATATATGAGACTATCGTCAAGGTATATGACAACACAGATATCTGTTAAATCTCTAAATATTTCATTTATGAAATATTGAAAGGTAGCTGGGGCATTACAAAGTCCAAAGGGCATTACCCTATATTCAAATAAGCCTTAACTTGTTCTAAATGTAGTCTTCCACTCATCTCCTTCTCTTATTCGGATGAGATTATATGCGCCTTTGAGATCTATCCTAGAGTATATGGTGGCATCATTAAGGCGTTCAAGGAGTTCAGGTATGAGTGGAAGTGGGTATCGGTTTTTAATGGTGACTGCATTGAGGGCTCTGTAATCTTTTAAAATAGAGGGTGTGATGAAACCCTTTTCAAGATTTTAATCTAAATATTCACGAAGATGACGTAGCTCATTTTGTGAAAGTGGATATATTTTACCAAAGGGAATCGGTGAACCAGGTAAAATGTCAATGTGGCAATCATAGACCCGGTATGGGGGGTAAACTTTCAGCTTCCTTCATGTCAAAGACATCCATCAGATCCTGATAGAGTGATGGAATAGCAACTTCAAGACTGTAAATAGTGGGGTGAGGATTACAAGTTTTACTGCAGTATTCAGATTGGAGAGAAATAATGCAGAGTAACAGAGTAGCAACACGCTTTTGATGATAATAAAAACTGACATTTATTAGAACATTTAAAAATTACCAAGCCACCAAGTACAAAAAACAACTGTGAGGAGCACAGCACAATGGCTTACGTGCTTCGGGAATGTCCCGTAATCATAGCCTAACTTGTGCATACCCTAACTAGACTTAAAAACACTCTACAAATAACTGATTGGTTAAAAAAGCACTTTTCTACAGGGAACACCTGTTTGTTCAGCACATCTCATCTGATACATAAACGTCACAAGCTATTAGCCATTGAGATGGAAGAAGCAAGCATAGATAACATAAGCATGCATTGTATCACTGTAGGAAAAAACAGGAAATGGTCACATGTATGCTTATGTTATCTATGCTAGCTTCTTCCATCTCAATGGCTAATAGCTTGTGACGTTTATGTATCAGATGAGACGTGCTGAACAAACAGGTGTTCCCTGTAGAGAAGCACTTTTTTGTAGAATGTTTTTAAGTCTAGTTAGGGTATGCACAAGTTAGACTATGAATACTGGACATTCCCGAAATGCGTAAGCCATTGTTTTAAATGTTCTAATAAATGTCAGTTTTTATTATCATCAAAAGCGTGTTACTACTCTGTTACTCTGCATTCTTTCTGCATTCTTTCTGAACACGCTTTTAACTTTGTGTTTGCTGACATATCACTGGATTGGATATAGGATATCAGACGTCATACACTTTTGAAGCCCAAGGGTTCACGGAAGTGATACTGTGTAGTGGTTTGTTTGCTGAACAGAGACTGAAGGTTTTTTGCGCCCAGATTTGAAAATAATGGAGAATCCCTGCATTTAAAGGTACCAAGTTTTTTTCACACAGAGGCGGCATTTGTGAATAGATTGTAACCTGAAATGAGAGTGGTTTGACAGGACCGCAATGAGGTATCTACCCTGTTGATACATAATGAACAGTGTAAACACAAGCTTGTTTCAGACTTGAGATTGTCTGTCACCTAGTCCGTAAAAGTGGTGCGAGAAGGAATTTCTCTTGTTAAGTGTATCCAGTCCACGGATCATCCATTACTTATGGAATATATTCTCCTTCCCAACAGGAAGCTGCAAGAGTCCACCCACAGCAAAGCTGCTATATAGCTCCTCCCCTAACTGCCATATTCAGTCATTTTCTTGCAAGCCTCAACATAGATAGGAGGTTGTGAGAGTCTGTGGTGCTTTCTACTTAGTTTATTCTTCAATCAAAAGTTTGTTATTTTTAAATGGCACCGGAGTGTGCTGTTTATCTCAGGCAGTATTTGGAAGAAGAATCTGCCTGCGTTTTTCTATGATCTTAGCAGACGTAACTAAGATCCATTTGCTGTTCTCACACATTCTGAGGAGTGAGGTACTTCAGAGGGGGAATGGCGTGCAGGTTTTCCTGCAGATAAGGTATGTGCAGTAAAATATTTTTCTAGGAATGGAATTGACTAAGAAAATACTGCTGATACCGAAGTAATGTAAGTAAAGCCTTAAATGCAGCGATAGCGACTGGTATCAGGCTTATTAATAGAGATACATACTCTTGTAAAAATGTGTTTTAAAACGTTTGCTGGCATGTTTAATCGTTTTTTAACATATGTTTGGTGATAAAACTTATTGGGGCCTAAGTTTTTTCCACATGGCTGGCTTAAATTTTGCATAGAAACAGTTTCCTGAGGCTTTCCACTGTTATAGTATAAAAGTTACAGTTGGTGCAGTTAAAATTACAAACAGTGACATTCAGCTTCCCTCAGCAGTCCCCTGCATGCTATAGGACATCTCTGAAGGGCTCAAAAGGGCTTCAAAAGTAGGAGCTGTTATGACTGTTTAAAACATATTTTTCGTTTTGTTAATCTGTTTTTTGTATTAAGGGGTTAATAATCCATTTGCAAGTGGGTGCAATGCTCTGCTAACTTGTTACATACACTGTAAAAATTTTGTTAGTTTAACTGCCTTTTTTCACTGTTATTTCAAATTTTGGCAAAATTTGTTTCTCTTAAAGGCACAGTAACGTTTTATATATTTGCTTGTTAACTTGATTTAAAGTGTTTTCCAAGCTTACTAGTCTCATTATTAGTCTGTTCTAACATGTCTGACATAGAGGAAGCTCTGTGTTCATTATGTTTTAAAGCCATGGTGGAACCCCATCTTAGAATGTGTACCAGATGTACTGATTTCATGTTAAACAATAAAGATCATTTTTTGTCTTTAAAAACATTATCACCAGAGGATTCTGTCGTGGGGGTAGTTATGCCGACTAACTCTCCCCACGTGTCAGACCTTTTGACTCCCGCTTTAGGGACTCACGCTCAAATGGCGCCAAGTACATCAAGGGCACCCATAGCGTTTCTTTACCAGGGGATTCTGTCGAGGGGAAAGTTATGCCGACTAACTCTCCCCACGTGTCAGACCCTTCGACTCCCGCTTCAGGGACTCACGCTCAAATGGCGCCAAGTACATCAAGGGCGCCCATAGCGTTTATTTTACAAGACATGGCAAAGGTGGTGAATAATATTCTGGCAGCAGTATTAGTCAGACTACCTGAAATTAAAGGAAAGCAGTTAGCTCTGGGGGTAGATACAGAGCATACAGACGCTTTAAGAACCATGTATGATACTACCTCACAATATGCTTAGTCTGTGGGTGATTTTTTTTTTTTTTGACTCAGGGAAGATGATTTAACCTGATTCTGATATTTCTACATTTAAAATTTATGCTTGAGAACCTCCACTTGTTGCTCAGGGAGGCTTTGGCTGCTCTGAATGAATGTGTACAATCGCAGGGCCAGAGAAATTGTGTAGACTGGATAAATAATATGCAGTGCCGGTGTGTACTGATGTTTTTCCAATACCTAAAGAGGTTTACTAAAAATTTTTTTAATAAGGAATGGGATAGACCAGGTGTGCCGTTCTCTTCCCCTCCTATTTTTTAGAAGAATGTTTTCTAATAGTTACCACCACACGGGACTTCTGGCAGACAGTTCCTAAGGTGGAGAGAAGAGTTTCTACTCTAGCTAAGCGTACCACTACCTCTGACGAGGACAGTTGTGCTTTTTAGATCCAATGGATAAAAAATGTTTATTCAACAGGGTTTTATCCTGCAGCCCCTTGCATACATTGCTTCTGTCACTGCTGCTGCGGCGTTCTGGGTTGAGTCTCTTGATGAGGCTTTACAGTTAAGAGACTCCATTGGATGAATATATTTGACAAGCTTATGCTAGTCAATTCCTTTGTTTTCTGATGCCTTGTTCATTTGACTAGACTAACGGCTAAGAATTCTGTTTTTTACTATACTGGCGCGCAGAGCGCTATGGCTTATATCATGGTCAGCTGTCTGACTTTAATAAATAAGCTACTTAACTTCCCTTCAAGGGGCAGACCCTATTCGGGCCTGGTTTGAAGGAGATTATTGCTTATATCACTGGAGGAAAAGGTCATGCCCTTCCTCAGGATAGGTCTAAATCAAGGGCAAAAAAAAAAAAAAAAAAAAAAAAAGTCTAATTTTCGTACCTTTTAAAAACTTCAGGGCAGGTGTGGCATCCTCTTCCTCTAAGGCAAAACAAGAGGGAATTTTTGCTCAGTCCAAGGCGGTCTGGAGACAATCGGACCTGGAACAAAGATAAGCAGGCCAAGGAGCCTGCTGCTGCCTCTAAGGCAGCATGAAGGAACGGACCCCTATCCGGTAACGGATCCTATAGGGGGCAGACTTTCATTCTTTGCCCAGGCGTGGGCAAGAGATGCCCAGGATCCCTAGGCATTGGAATTTATATCCCAGAGATATCTTCTGGATTTCAAAGATTCCCCCCCAAAAAAAGGGGAGATTTCACCTTTCACAATTATCTGCAAACCAGATAAAGAAGGAGGCATTCTTACATTGTGTACGAGATCCATCCAGTTCCAAGAGAGGAACAGGGACAGAGTTTTTACTCAAATCTGTTTGTGGTTCCCAAGGAGAGGGAACCTTCAGACCTATTTTGGATCTAAAGATCTTAAACAAATTCCTCAGAATTCCGTCATTTAAGATGGAAACTATTCGTACCATCTTAACTATGATCCAGGAGAGTCAATAGAGGACTACAATGGATTTGAAGGATGCTTATCCTCACATTGTGATGCATAAAGATCACCATCGTTTTTCAGGTTTGCCTTTCTAGTCAGGCATTACCAGTTTGTAGCTCTTTCCTTTGGGATATCTACAGCCCCAAGAATCTTTATGGAGGTTCTGGGGTCGCTTTGGCGATCCTTAGACCACGGGGCATAGAAGTGGCCCCTTATTTAGACGACATCCTAATACAGGCGTCAAACATCCAAATTGCCCAGTCTCATACGGACGTAGTACTGGCATTTCTGAGATCACATGGGTGGAAAGTGAACAAGGAAAGAGTTCTCTATCCCCAATCTCAAGGGTTTCCCTCCTAGGGACTCTGATAGATTCTGTAGAAATAAAAATTTACCTGACGGAGTCCAGGTTGTCAAAGTTTCTATATTTCTGCCGTGTTTTTTTTTTCATCCCATCCGCGCCCTTCGGTGGCTCAGTGCATGAATGAAATCGGCTTAATGGTAGCGGCAAGGGACATAGTACCGTTTGCACGTCTACATTTCAGACCGCTGCAACTATGCATGCTCAGTCAGAGGAACGGGGATTACACAGATTTGTCCCCCTGTTAAACCTGGACCAAGAGACCAGAGATTATCTTCTCTGGTGACTATGTCGGGTCCATCTGTCCAAGGGTATGACCTTCCGCAGGTCAGATGGGACAATTGTTACAATAGATGCCAGCCTTTTATTTTGGGATGCAGTCTGGAACTCCCTGAAGGCTCAGGGATAGTGGACTTAGGAGGAGACACTCCTTCTAATAAATATTCTGGAACTGGGAGTGATATTCCATGCTCTTCAGACTTGGCCTCAGTTAGCAACTCTGAGGTACATCATACTCAGTCGGACAATATACACGACTGTGGCTTACATCAGCCATCAAGGGGGAACAGAAGTTCCCTAGCGATGTTAGAAGTCTTACAATAATTCACTGGACAGAGACTCACTCTTGTCTATCAGCTATCCATATCCCAGGTGTTGAGAACTGGGAGGTGGATTTTCTAAGTCGTCAGACTTTTCTTCCGGGGGAGTGGGATTTCCTCCGGAGGTCAAGACCAAGCAGGAGAGGGCTTTGGTGTTTTTGACAGCGCCTGCGTAGCCACGCAGGACCTGGTATGCAGATCTGGTGGACATGTCATCCTTTCCATCACGGTCTCTGCTTCAGAGACAGGTCACTCTACCTCAGGGTCCTTTCAACCATCTAAATAGAATCAATCTGAGATGGACTGCCTGGAGACTGAACGCTTGATGTTATCAAAGCATGGCTTCTCCGAGTCAGTCATTGATACCTTAATACAGACATGAAAGCCTGTCTCTAGGAAAATTGAACATAGATATGGTGTAAATATCTGATTGTTATGAATCCAAGGGTTACTCATGGAGTAAAGTCTGGATTCCCAGGATATTATCTTTTCTCCAAGATGTTTTTGAGAAAAGGGTTGTCAGCTAATTCCTTAAAAGGGGACAGATTTTTACTCTGTCTATTTTTTTGCACAAGCGTCTGGCAGGTATTCTAGACGTTCAGGCATTTGGTCAGGCTTTGGTTAGATCCAAGCCTGTGTTTAAAACTGTTGCTCCGCCATGGAGCTTAAACCTGATTCTTAAGGTTCTTCAAGATGTTCCGTTTGAACCTTTTTTTGTTCCATAGATATCAATCTTTATCTTGGAAAGTTCCTTTTGGGTAGCTAATTCCTCGACTCGTAGAGTCTCCAAGTTATCTGTGTTACAATGTGATTCTCCTTATCTGGTCCTTCGTACGGATAAGGTAGTCCTGCGTACCAACCTGGGTTTTTTCCTAAGGTGGTATCTAACAAGTACATCACTCAAGAGATAGTTGTTCCATGCTTGTATCCTAATCCTTCCTCAAAGAAGGAACGTCTATTACACAATATTGGATGTGGTTTGTGCTTTAAAGTTTTACTTACAAGCTACTACAGTTTTCATCAAACGTTCACCTTGTTTGTTGTCTATTCTGGACAGAGGAGAGGTCAAAAGACTTCAGCAGCCTCTCTGTCTTTTTGGTTAAAAAGCATAATTCATTTAGCTTATGAGACTGCTGGACAGCAGCCTCCTGAAGGGATTACAGCTCATTCTACTAGAGCTGTGGTTTTCACTTGGGCCTTTTTTAAATGTGGCTTCTGTTGAACAGATTTACAAGACGGAGTCTTGGTCTGCGCTTCATACTTTTCAAATTTAACAAATTTGATACCTTGCTTCTTCGGAGGCTATTTTTGGGAGAAAGGGTTTTTTACAGGCAGTGGTAACTTCCGTTTAAGTACCTGCCTTGTCCCTCCCATCATCCGTGTACTTTAGCTTTGGTATTGGTATTCCATAAGTAATGGATGATCTGTGGACTGGATACACTTAACAAGAGAAAACATAATTTATGCTTACCTGATAAATTTATTTCTCTTGTAGTGTATCCAGTCCACGGCCCGCCCTGTCACTTTAAGGCAGGTAATTTTTTCATTTGAACTACAGTCACCACTGCACCCTATGGTTTTTCCTTTCTCTGCATGTTTTCGGTCGAATGACTGAATATGGCAGTTAGGGGAGGAGCTATATAGCAGCTTTGCTGTGGGTGGACTCTTGCAGCTTCCTGTTGGGAAGGAGAATATATTCCATAAGTAATGGATGATCCGTGGACTGGATACACTACAAGAGAAATAAATTTATCAGGTAAGCATAAATTATGTTATCTCCTAGGGTGAACACTGACCACTCCCTACACTACAGGTCTCTCAGTACTGCAACTTATAACCATGATACACACAAAGGGGTTTATTTGGGACCTTTATCCTTTCCATATCTTATGAACAGTTTATATATGCTCTATGGAAGAGCTAGTGATTAGCCTGCAAACACAACATTAACTGGAGAGAAATAATGTCATGTGTCCAATCTATTGATGGGTTATGTTTGGATAGCCAGGGATATCCTAGAATTATGGTATGTAGAGAAGTGGGGATTATGTCAAATGTAATATATTCAGTGTGACCTTTTGTAGTAGTAAGGAGTAGAGGAATAGTGTGGTGGGTAATAGGCCCTTTTTTGATAAATGAACCATCAATAACCTTCTCGGTTCCTGTGTGAGTCAGTGACTGATAGAAACAGTGTGCAGCAGAGGTGTTCAACGTGTAGCGTTGACAGCTTGTGCAGATGATCTCTTTGAAGATTCCAGGACGAAGTGGAAATGAGAACAGCGTTCTCTCAGTGGACCGCACAGAGCGGTAGGTATTACATGACAGCTGAAAAGTCGTTTGAAAAGATTCCGGTCATGTGATGACTGATGGAACTGTAACCACTGATTTTGCGGTTGGAGATTCAGCTTAGTTGCGCTGACAGGAGGCAAGTTAAAATGTTCAAAAGCAAAGGTATTTCAAGTATCCACAAGTTAGAAAATGGCTTAGCATCTGTCCCCAAAAGATAATACTCATAGGTAACAAACTATACAAGCAATGTGTCAGCAGGTGGGAAGGCTTAAATAGCTAAGGATGAGATGGGAGGTGTCAGAATTAAAAGTATATTACAATATCACTGCTGATTGGCTCAGTTTCCAAACAGAAACCAGCTATTTTTTCTGTGGCTCCCAAACAAAACTTAATGTATTTGATTTTGTGGGGGTTAAACACATATGGATAGATCACAAGTGGCGTGCAATCATGATTTAATCATACTTAAATTACAAGCACAATGAGCATGTGAATACCACTGTGCGATCTTTTAAAAGTTTATGGTGTACTTAAAAAGCTTCCAGATGCTTTAAGACTCTTTGGGTATATTTTTTAACTAACTACCTGTAATATCAGTATAACAGTTAGTGCAGGGACGAGCGCAAATGCTCGCCGAGATTGGAGGAATCCGGATTAGTCATTGCTGACGTGTGAAGAGAGGATCTCCAGGTGAGGTAAGCTGCTCTGGCTGTGCGAAGAAGAGAGGTAAGTTTTTAAACAAAACGGCTGCTTTCTAAACTTTGATGAATGAAAGTACCCCTGATTTTAATAGTATTTTTAAAAAACAGGCTTTCATTCATCAAAGTTTACCTTCACTTTAAGTTAAATTTAAACTTAATACATAGGAAACAAACTTTTAAGCTGGAACAAAAGGTTTTGTAGCAGAATTGAAGAAATTTTGGTAAATGACAAGGGGTGGTAATGTTAGGGGTCAATGGTGTATATGTGTGTGTGTCTATAAGTTATTCTTTTACAATGATTTTCCTGTTACATGACACATGGACTGAAGGGCAAGGGGGTCTGATGTGTTATATAATGATTGGCTAAACCATGGCTGCCTTAGATTAAAAAGTGATCAAAAGAGAGTGCTGTTTTTTGGCACTTATTAATCCATCATTCAATTCACATAATAGGCTACAATACAAGTGTCACGCTAACGTTAACGTGGCTTGTAATAATCAATATTGCGACCAAGCTAACATGCACGTATTAAAAATGTGCACCAAACACAACATAAATCCATTTAATTAACCCCTTAACGGCCATTGTCGTACCCTGTACAACGTTGATCGTTATGCCCTTAAGGACCAGCAACATACCCTGTACCCAGGTGGACAGACATTACCGCAATTCAACCCGATCGAGTATGATCGGGTTGATTGACAACTCCCTGCTGGCGGCCGATTGGCCCGTGATTCTGCAGGGGGCGGCGTTACACCAGCACCTCACAAGAGCTGCTGGTGCAATACTGAATACGGATTCAGCAAGGTCTGTCGTACCTGATCCACATTGTCGGATCAGGTCCGACAGACCTTTGTTAAATAGGGTCCTAAAGCTAAAATTAACCCTACAAGCTCACTACAAGGTACCTAATTAACCTCTTCACTGCTGGGCATAATACAAGTGTTGTGCACAGCAGCATTTAGCAGCCTTCAATTACCAAAAAGCAATGCCAAAGCCATATATGTCTGCTATTTCTGAACAAAGGGAATCCCAGAGAAGCATTTACAACCATTTGTTTATAAATAATTTCAGTGAGAAACCTAAAATTGTGAGAAGGTTAATGATTTTTTTTTATTTGATCATATTTGGCGTTGAAATGGTGGCATACATATATACACTTATATAAACACTTTGTAGTTATTTCTACTTAAATACCTTAAAAGTTGAAAAAAATATATTTAATTAACTTTAACCCCTTAATGACCGCAGCACTTTTCCATTTTCTGTCCGTTTGGGACCAAGGCTATTTTTACATTTTTGCGGTGTTTGTGTTTAGCTGTAATTTTCCTCTTACTCATTTACTGTACCCACACATATTATATACCGTTTTTCTCGCCATTAAATGGACTTTCAAAAGATACCATTATTTTCATCATATCTTATAATTTACTATAAAAAAATTATAAAATATGAGGAAAAATTGAAAAAAAAAAACACTTTTTTTAACTTTGACCCCCAAAATCTGTTACATATCTACAACCACCAAAAAACACCTATGCTAAATAGTTTCTAAATTTTGTCCTGAGTTTAGAAATACCCAATGTTTACATCTTCTTTGCTTTTTTTGTAAGTTATAGGGCCATAAATACAAGTAGCACTTTGCTATTTGCAAACCACTTTTTTTTCAAAATTAGCGCTAGTTACATTGGAACACTGATATCTTTCAGGAATCCCTGAATATCCATTGACATGTATATATTTTTTTTTAGTAGACAACCCAAAGTATTGATCTAGGCCAATTTTGGTATATTTCATGCCACCATTTCACCGCCAAATGCGATCAAATAAAAAAAATCGTTCACTTTTTCACAATTTTTTTTCACAAACTTTAGGTTTCTCACTGAAATTATTTACAAATAGTTTGTGCAATTATGGCACAAATGGTTGTAAATTCTTCTCTGTGATCCCCTTTGTTCAGAAATAGCAGACTTATATGGCTTTGGTGTTGCTTTTTGGTAATTAGAATGCCACTAAATGCCACTGCGCACCACACGTGTATTATGCCCAGCAGTGAAGGGGTTAATTAGGGAGCATGTAGGGAGCTTGTAGGGTTAATTTTAGCTTTAGTGTAGTGTAGTAGACAACCCCAAGTATTGATCTAGGCCCATTTTGGTATATTTCATGCCACCATTTCACCGCCAAATGCGATCAAATTAAAAAAAACGTAAAATATTTCACAATTTTAGGTTTCTCACTGAAATCATTTACAAACAGCTTGTGCAGTTATGGCACAAATGGTTGTAAATGCTTCTCTGGGATCCCCTTTGTTCAGAAATAGCAGACATATATGGCTTTGGCGTTGCTTTTTGGTATTTAGAAGGCCGCTAAATGCCGCTGCGCATCACACGTGTATTATGGCTAGCAGTGAAGGGGTTAATTAGGTAGCTTGTAGGGAGCTTGCAGGGTTAATATTAGATTTAGTGTAGAGCTCAGCCTCCCACCTAAAACATCAGACCCCCTGATCCCTCCCAAACAGCTCTCTTCCCTCCCCCACCCCACAATTGTCCCCGCCATCTTAAGTACTGGCAGAAAGTCTGCCAGTACTAAAATAAAAGCTATATATATTTTTTTTAATGATTTTTTTAAGCATATTTACATATGCTGCTGTGTACTATCCCCCCTTAGCCCCCAACCTCACTGATCCCCCCCCAAACAGCTCTATCCCCTCCCACTCTAACTTAATGGGCGCCATCTTGGGTACTGGCAGCTGTCTGCCAGTACCCAGTTTAGAAGAAAAAAAATGGTTTGTTTTTTTAATTTTTTGAAATTTTCTGTAGTGTAGCTTCCCCACACACAAACCAACCCCCCCACCCCTCCACGATCGTTTTTTGTGCTTTTGCACAAACATGATTAGCCAGGTTTTATTAAACACTTTTCCGTAGTGTAGCGGTTCCCACCCGCTCCCGCCCCGTGCACGCGCCCGCCCGCCACCCTCCGTGCACGCGCGCGCGCCCGTGCGCGCCCCTGGCGGTCACGCCCCCGATCCCGCCCCCCGTGACATCACGCGGCACACCGATGGCCGCCCACCCGCCTCCCAATTCGGCTCCCACCCACCAACGATACCGGCCATCGATGTCCGGTGCAGAGAGGGCCACAGAGTGGCTCTCTCTGCATCGGATGGCCATGTGAGGTTATTGCAGGATGCCTCCATATCGAGGCATCACTGCAATAACCGGAAAGCAGCTGGAAGCGAGCAGGATCGCTTCCAGCTGCTTTCCACACCGAGGACGTGCAGGGTACGTCCTCAGGCGTTAACTGCCTTTTTTTTGAGGACGTACCCTGCACGTCCTCGGTCATTAAGGGGTTAATATTTAATACTTTGTGAGATGTTAAATATTCAAAGCTACCTTCGGCTTTAGCGCTCTAGGACTAAAGCAGTTTCAAAGGTTTTTTAAAATGTGCTCCATTGAAGTCCTGAAGTTAGCCTGCATCAATATACTTTCCCCTTGTAATATGTGCGGTAACCCATCCTCATTAAAAGTTTACTTTGAGCAGTGTTAGCGCGCTACTTGTAGTTTGACCCAATAAAAGGAGAACAGACAAGCCATTTTTGTTTAAAGTTATTAAAAAGGCATGTTGCTAAAACCATTAATCTAATAAAGTAAAATGATTTATTTAAGGTGGGAAAGGCATCATACTCAAATTATTCAATAATGATACATACTGCATGCATGCCTTGCCAATGCCTATATACACACATAATTAGATCGAGAGATATAATGCTGCAAGAGACAGATGAGAGGGAGAAAGAAAATAACAGAGGAAGGAGAAGAGACCTTTTTCTCTTGTTAAGTGTATCCAGTCCACGGATCATCCATTACTTATGGGATATTAACTCCTCCCCAACAGGAAGTGCAAGAGGATTCACCCAGCAGAGCTGCTATATAGCTCCTCCCCTAACTGCCATTACCAGTCATTCTCTTGCACCCAACGACTAGATAGGATGTGTGAGAGGACTATGGTGATTATATTTAGTTTTATACCTTCAATCAAAAGTTTGTTATTTTATAATAGCACCGGAGTGTGTTATTCCTTCTCTGGTAGAATTTGAAGAAGAATCTACCTGAGTTTTTACTATGATTTTAGCCGGCGTAGTTAAGATCATATTGCTGTTTCTCGGCCATCTGAGGAGAGGTAAACTTCAGATCAGGGGACAGCGGGCAGATTAATCTGCAAAGAGGTATGTAGCAGCTTATTATTTTCTGACAATGGAATTGATGAGAAAATTCTGCCATACCGATATAATGTAAACTCAGCCTTAAATGCAGTAGCAGCATCTGGTATCAGGCTGTCATGTATGTATATTTTACACTTCAGTATTCTGGGGAATGGCACTTCACTGGAATTATACTGTGTGCATAAGACTTTAGCCTAATTTGCAGGGACTGGCAACAGGCTCTTTAATAACACTTAATTTATGTTAAACGTTTTTTGCTGGCATGTAAAATCGTTTCATTTTCTGAGGTACTGGGTGAATAAAATGTTTTGGGCATTATTTTTTCCACTTGGCAGTTGTTTTATTTAATTTATGACAGTTTACTGATCTCTCTCACTGTATTTCCTGCATGATCCGGTTCATCTCTACAGAACTCAGGGGTCTTCAAAACTTGTTTTGAGGGAGGTAATCATTCACAGCAGAGCTGTGAGATTGTAGTTGACTGTGATAAAAAACGTTTATTTCTGTAACTTTTTTTTCTGCTATCAGGGTTAGTTATCCTTCGCTAATGGGAACAAGCCTTTGCTAAAATTGTGTTTTTTTACAAAGATTTGATGCTATAACCTTTCAGTTTATTAACTTTCAACTGTCATAACTCTTTCTGTGCTTCTTATAGGCACAGTACGTTTTCATATTATAGTAAATTACTTGAAAAGTATTTCCAAGTTGCTAGTTTATTTGCTAGTGTGTTAAACATGTCTGATTCAGAGGAAGACATCTGTGCTATATGTGCTAATGCCAAAGTGGAGCCCAATAGAAATTTATGTACTAACTGTATTGATGCTACTTTAAATAAAAGTCAATCTGTACAAATTGAACACATTTCACCAAACAACGAGGGGAGAGTTATGCCGACTAACTCGCCTCACGTGTCAGTACCTGCATCTCCCGCTCGGGGGGTGCGTGATATTGTGGCGCCGAGTACATCTGGGCGGCCATTACAAATCACATTACAGGATATGGCTACTGTTATGACTGAAGTTTTGGCTAAATTACCAGAACTAAGAGGTAAGCGTGATCACTCTGGGGTGAGAACAGAGTGCGCTGATAATGTTACGGCCATGTCAGATACTACGTCACAACTTGCAGAACATGAGGACGGAGAGCTTCATTCTGCGGCTGACGGTTCTGATCCAAACAGATTGGATTCAGATATTTCAAATTTTAAATTTAAGCTGGAAAACCTCCGTGTATTACTAGGGGAGGTGTTAGCGGCTCTGAATGATTGTAACACAGTTGCAATACCAGAAAAAATGTGTAGGTTGGATAAATATTTTGCGGTACCGTCGAGTACTGACGTTTTTCCTATACCTAAGAGACTTACTGAAATTGTTACTAAGGAGTGGGATAGACCCGGTGTGCCGTTCTCACCCCCTCCGATATTTAGAAAGATGTTTCCAATAGACACCACCACACGGGACTTATGGCAAACGATCCCTAAGGTGGAGGGAGCAGTTTCTACTTTAGCTAAGCGTACCACTATCCCGGTGGAGGATAGCTGTGCCTTTTCAGATCCAATGGATAAAAAGTTAGAGGGTTACCTTAAGAAAATGTTTGTTCAACAAGGTTTTATATTGCAACCCCTTGCATGCATTGCGCCTGTCACGGCTGCAGCAGCATTTTGGTTTGAGTCTCTGGATGGGACACTTGAATCAGCTCCATTAGATGAGATTACACACAGGCTTAAAGCTCTTAAGTTAGCTAACTCATTTATTTCAGATGCCGTAGTACATTTAACTAAGCTTACGGCTAAGAATTCCGGATTCGCCATTCAGGCGCGCAGAGCACTGTGGCTAAAATCCTGGTCAGCTGACGTTACTTCTAAGTCTAAATTTCTTAATATACCTTTCAAAGGGCAGACCTTATTCGGGCCCGGATTGAAAGAAATTATCGCTGACATTACAGGAGGTAAAGGCCATGCCCTGCCTCAAGACAGAGCCAAACCTAAGGCTAGACAATCTAATTTTCGTTCCTTTCGGAATTTCAAAGCAGGAGCAGCATCAACTTCCTCTGCTCCAAAACAAGAAGAATCTGTTGCTCGCTACAGACAAGGCTGGAGACCTAACCAGTCCTGGAACAAGGGCAAGCAGGCCAGGAAACCTGCTGGTGCCCCTAAAACAGCATGAATTGAGGGCCCCCGATCCGGGAACGGATCTAGTGGGGGGCAGACTTTCTCTCTTCGCCCAGGCTTGGGCAAGAGATGTCCAGGATCCCTGGGCGCTAGAGATAATATCTCAGGGATACCTTCTGGACTTCAAATACTCTCCCCCAAGAGAGAGATTTCATCTGTCAAGGTTGTCAACAAACCAAATAAAGAAAGAGGCGTTTCTACGCTGCGTACAAGAGCTTTTATTAATGGGAGTAATCCATCCAGTTCCACGGTCGGAACAGGGACAAGGGTTTTACTCAAATCTGTTTGTGGTTCCCAAAAAAGAGGGAACTTTCAGGCCAATCCTGGATTTAAAGATCCTAAACAAATTCCTAAGAGTTCCATCGTTCAAAATGGAGACTATTCAGACAATTTTACCCATGATCCAAAAGGCTCAGTACATGACCACAGTGGATTTAAAGGATGCTTACCTTCACATACCGATTCACAAAGATCATTACCGGTATCTAAGGTTTGCCTTTCTAGACAGGCATTACCAGTTTGTAGCTCTTCCATTCGTATTGGCTACGGCTCCGAGAATCTTCACAAAGGTTCTGGGTGCTCTTCTGGCGGTACTAAGACCGCGAGGAATTGCGGTAGCTCCGTACCTAGACGACATTCTGATACAAGCTTCAAGCTTTCAAACTGCCAAGTCTCATACAGAGTTAGTACTGGCATTTCTAAGGTCGCATGGATGGAAGGTGAACGAAAAGAAGAGTTCTCTCTTTCCACTCACAAGAGTTCCCTTCTTGGGGACTCTTATAGATTCTGTAGAAATGAAGATTTACCTGACAGAAGACAGGTTAACAAAGCTTCAAAATGCATGCCGTGTCCTTCATTCCATTCAACACCCGTCAGTAGCTCAATGCATGGAGGTGATCGGCTTAATGGTAGCAGCAATGGACATAGTACCCTTTGCACGCCTACATCTCAGACCGCTGCAATTGTGCATGCTAAGTCAGTGGAATGGGGATTACTCAGACTTGTCCCCTACTCTGAATCTGGATCAAGAGACCAGAAATTCTCTTCTATGGTGGCTTTCTCGGCCACATCTGTCCAGGGGGATGCCATTCAGCAGGCCGGACTGGACAATTGTAACAACAGACGCCAGCCTACTAGGTTGGGGCGCTGTCTGGAATTCTCTGAAGGCCCAGGGACAATGGAATCAGGAGGAGAGTCTCCTACCAATAAACATTCTGGAATTGAGAGCAGTTCTCAATGCCCTTCTGGCTTGGCCCCAGTTAACAACTCGGGGGTTCATCAGGTTTCAGTCGGACAACATCACGACTGTAGCTTACATCAACCATCAGGGAGGGACAAGAAGCTCCCTAGCAATGATGGAAGTATCAAAGATAATTCGCTGGGCAGAGTCTCACTCTTGCCACCTGTCAGCAATCCACATCCCGGGAGTGGAGAACTGGGAGGCGGATTTCTTAAGTCGTCAGACTTTTCATCCGGGGGAGTGGGAACTTCATCCGGAGGTCTTTGCCCAAATACTTCGACGTTGGGGCAAACCAGAGATAGATCTCATGGCGTCTCGACAGAACGCCAAGCTTCCTCGTTACGGGTCCAGATCCAGGGATCCGGGAGCGGTTCTGATAGATGCTTTGACAGCACCTTGGACCTTCGGGATGGCTTATGTGTTTCCACCCTTCCCGATGCTTCCTCGATTGATTGCCAGAATCAAACAGGAGAGAGCATCAGTGATTCTAATAGCGCCTGCATGGCCACGCAGGACTTGGTATGCAGATCTAGTGGACATGTCATCCTGTCCACCTTGGTCGCTACCTCTGAAACAGGACCTTCTGATCCAGGGTCCCTTCAAACATCAAAATCTAATTTCTCTGAAGCTGACTGCTTGGAAATTGAACGTTTGATTTTATCAAAACGTGGTTTTTCTGAGTCAGTTATTGATACCTTAATACAGGCTAGGAAGCCTGTTACCAGAAAGATTTACCATAAGATATGGCGCAAATACTTATATTGGTGCGAATCCAAGAGTTACTCATGGAGTAAGGTTAGGATTCCGAGGATATTGTCTTTTCTACAAGAAGGTTTAGAAAAGGGTTTATCCGCTAGTTCCTTAAAGGGACAGATTTCAGCTCTGTCCATTCTTTTACACAAACGTCTGTCAGAAGTTCCGGACGTTCAAGCTTTTTGTCAGGCTTTAGCTAGGATCTAGCCTGTGTTTAAAACTGTTGCTCCACCATGGAGTTTGAACTTAGTTCTTAATGTTTTACAGGGGGTTCCGTTTGAACCCCTTCATTCCATTGATATCAAGTTGTTATCTTGGAAAGTTCTGTTTTTAATGGCGATTTGCTCGGCTCGAAGAGTCTCTGAGTTATCTGCCTTACATTGTGATTTTTCATTCAGACAAGGTAGTTCTGCGTACTAAACCTGGGTTCCTACCTAAGGTGGTCACTAACAGGAATATCAATCAAGAGATTGTGGTTCCATCTTTGTGTCCTAACCCTTCTTCGAAAAAGGAACGTCTGCTACACAATCTAGATGTAGTCCGTGCCCTGAAATTTTATCTACAGGCAACTAAGTATTTTCGACAAACGTCTTCCCTGTTTGTCGTTTATTCTGGTCAGAGGAGAGGTCAAAAAGCTTCGGCTACCTCTCTCTCCTTTTGGCTTCGTAGCATAATACGGTTAGCCTATGAGACTGCTGGACAGCAGCCTCCTGAAAGAATTACAGCACATTCTACTAGAGCTGTGGCTTCCACTTGGGCCTTTAAGAATGAGGCTTCTGTTGAACAGATTTGCAAGGCTGCAACTTGGTCTTCTCTTCATACTTTTTCCAAATTTTACAAATTTGACACTTTTGCTTCTTCGGAGGCTGTTTTTGGGAGAAAGGTTCTTCAGGCAGTGGTTCCTTCCATATAAAGAGCCTGCCTGTCCCTCCCGTCATCCGTGTACTTTAGCTTTGGTATTGGTATCCCATAAGTAATGGATGATCCGTGGACTGGATACACTTAACAAGAGAAAACATAATTTATGCTTACCTGATAAATTTATTTCTCTTGTAGTGTATCCAGTCCACGGCCCGCCCTGTCACTTTAAGGCAGGTAATTTTTCCATTAAACTACAGTCACCACTGCACCCTATGGTTTTCCTTTCTCTGCATGTTTTCGGTCGAATGACTGGTAATGGCAGTTAGGGGAGGAGCTATATAGCAGCTCTGCTGGGTGAATCCTCTTGCACTTCCTGTTGGGGAGGAGTTAATATCCCATAAGTAATGGATGATCCGTGGACTGGATACACTACAAGAGAAATAAATTTATCAGGTAAGCATAAATTATGTTTTTTTGCACTTCTGCTGGCTTGTAGCTGTATAACTAGCTATTAAAGGGACATAAATCAAGTTGGGATAGAGACAAAATAATATAATATGTACTTTAATTACTTTACCTGCAAATTTACTATACTGCAGTGCCTCGCCATTAACCCTTTCTTTTTAGTTTCTGAATTGTAAAGCTCTATCTCCCCCCCACACAATTCATTTTATGGCTGTATCTATATTCAGGAAAAACTCCAATATCCCCTCCACTGAATGATACTCACAGAGGTGGCCCACTATAATGCAGTGCAAGTCAGGCAGGCGGGATGGAAAAGAGCCCCCAGCTGGCTCACTCTGGCAAATAGGTGCGCACCCCTAAAAGTTGATAAGTGGCCAAAAAAGATTTTGCGGTCTCTAATGAAAACTCACAAACTCTTAAAAGCATACATCCCTGTGCGTAAAGGGGTAATTTATTGTACACAAAGTTAAAAGTATAAAAACAATCTGTAACACGTTTCTCAGTGCCTATGGCACTGTTTCCTCAGGCAGTGAATACAAACAAATAAAAATCACAACATATATAAATCATTTGGCAACTGAACAGTAATTAGAAGTATCCAATGCCTGTGAGCGGTTCTACACACATGATCGTAATTGGTAATAGAAACAAATTAAAAGGAGCCCATAGCGTAATATGTTCACAAAACACAAAGAGATAAGTAAGTATAACAATTTACACTCGCATTTAGTGAAGCACTTTCAAGTTCTATACTCGCATGCCAGATATTTATTGAGTAGTCTGGCTAACTAGCCTACCGGGTCACGAACCAAATGCAGTATCACATTCACCTTAATTAAAACAGAAAAAAGGCCCATATAACGTATTATGTTCTAAAAATGTGTAGACACAGAAAAAACAATACTGGTTGCACTCACATTTGTGAAAGCACTTTCAAGTGCTGTATAAGCAGGCTAGGCATTCAGGATTAGTCTGGCTAACTCGCCTCCCGTGTTCAGGAGCCAGGTGCAGGATATCCTTTCTTCCACACGATATAAAATGTATCCAAAAGTGTATAATAAAGGATTGATACAAAAAAGTTAAAAGCAATTATTTATTGTATCAAACAATTGTACAGCGACGCGTTTCTCAGTGGATACACTGTTTCCTCAGCTGTTAACTGCTATACACGTATGTATGTTGGTTGATATATATACCTTGCAATAATGTGAACCATAATTTAGCTACATCAATCTTAGTGTTAGTTCAGCATAACTTTATCTGCATAGCATAACTTTGTATTTCACATAGGCACCCCTATTATCTTCCTGTATTTGGTTGATTTATCTAGTAATTGGTAATAGACCACTGCTGTGCACTAAATAACCTGCTTCAGATCACCACTCCACCATAGTTGCTACAAAACTTACATCAAGTGTTCAAATATACATTATAGTCACCAAAACCACTTGTCCATATTGCTGTGTCCCCCTGGGAACCTATAAACAAAGCAGCTACAAAGTTGTTACCTTATTTCAAAAACACAGATTGTTGTGTTTCCTAAATATTGGGACAGCTTCTGCATTCTGATAACTCGATTCTCTGATAGGCATGTCATGTGATAATGTGCCACTCTCAATCAGCGTTAGGAGGTGGGGCTGCTACAGCCTTACCATGGCAGCGAGCCGACTCAAAAGTTACTACCAATCAGGAATCAGAAAGCAGGGCTGTCTAAATATAGACAAAGAGACAAGCTGATTTGGACATAGGCAACAACACTTTAAAGGGGAAATCAGAATATGGAGAGCGGGTGGAGACTATTAGAACCTTGATAGGTCCTAATTCTTATCCTACAACATACATTATTCCTAAAACATAAAAATATACAAACCAACCATATTGTTAAAAAAGTGTGCATACGCAAATAAAAGTGACATACTACTCCACATAATTTGCACCTTTAGTCTACCCTGTTACTATGTTAATTCTGACTGAACAGAGTGTCAAATATTTGTCTGGTTATATGACATGAAGGTAGACACTCATTTTTGTTTAATACTAGATCACAATCCAATATATAGAGAGATCCAGGTGGAACACTAATCTTTCTGGCCATATAAATGTGTGCATATAAAAATGGTAGATTCCTGGCCCCTAAAAACACTCAATCAGTGCTTTATTTACTTAATGGAATGCTTCCAGATCTATGTTCTCATTGAGACTCTCTCTGGCGTAGTCTATTGAACCTGTTATAGTAGATAGACTTAGGAACAAATGCAATAGGCATGATTTTATACGTATCTTCCCTGCCCTCATGTACATGTGTACTGTGGAAAGACACACTCTGTTTATTGTACTTTTTCTTAATATTGCTTAAGTGCTCGCCCCAGCGTGTTCTTAAAATCCAGCTGGTGCAGCCACATTATTGTTTTCCACACACACATGTAACCAAATATGCCACGTAAGTATTTTCACAAGTCATCCTAGTCCTAATATGGAAAATCTCACCTGTAGTATTGGACCTAAATGTAGTTTCCTTGTGACAAATAAAACTGCATGTGAGACATCTACTTTCACCACATTTAAAAATACCTTTCTTCAGATTCAGGAAACCTAAAATGCTACCTGATTTTGTGGAATCTCGATAGTTCATTTTGGTTGCTATCTTAATTGGAGTAGGGCATTCTTTCAAGTTTTTTAAATACACATAATGGTTTTTCTCCAATTATTTCTTTCAGCATTTGGTCACTCTGTAGAATGGGCCAATATTTTTCAAGTGCATGTGTGATTTCTCTATAATTACTATTGAATTGTGTTATAAATTTCGGAGAGTTCTCAAATCTATTCTCTTTACGTTCCTTAACCTGTAGCAAGTCATCCCTATCTCTAGCTGATGCTTTGGCAAGACCCTAGGAAACTATTTTCAGATCATATCCTTTTTCTGTAAATCTATTTCCTAAGAGGTCTGATTCATTTTTAAAATCCTTATCCTTTTTACAGTTTCTTCTCAGCCTGCAAAACTGGCTATAGGGCACGTTATTGAGCCATCTTGAATGGTGATTGCTTCTTTTATCAATATAACTATTGCAATCTACCTTCTTAAAGGAGGTCTTGGAACAAATACTCCCATCATCATCTCACCCCAAAGTGACATCCAGAAAATATAGTCTCAACATTTATGTTGTTTGAAAAAGAAATACCAAAATTATTGTCATTTAAAAATTGCACAAAAAGTCTTGCCTCACTTTCTGTGCCATTCCACACTAAAATTATATTGTCTATGAAACAGCCATAGTAGACAACGTTCGCCCAGTGATCCAATGGGTACAGATTATGTAATTCAAAGTAACCTATCAATAAATTGGCGAAACTTGGGGTGAACGTTGCCCCCATGGCCGTCCCACAGACCTGCAAAAAAAAAAAAAAAAAAAGTGTCCTGATATATAAAATAGTTGTGTTTTAACACAAAGTTGATTGCTTCCAAAATAAAATGTCTTTGTTTTTATGGCATATACAAATCTAGTTCTAAAACATATTGCACCTCCTTAAGTCCAATAGTATGTTGAATATTAGAATACAAAGCTGCTACATTGCAGCTAATCCAAATGCTATTTCTAAATTTGGATAATGAAAGAGACTTAAGCTTACCCAATAAATCTGTGGTGTCTCTAATGTAGGATTTAAGGTGTACCATAATTTTCTTGAGGAAAATATCAATATAGCAAGAAAGGTTGTATGTTACACGACCAATTCCCGAGATTTTGGGTCTCCCAGGGGGATTGGCCAAACTCATATATTTTCAGCAGATTATAGTAATATGCCACATTAGGTTTTTCTGACATTTGTAACTGTCTTTCTTTCTTATTAAGTACCCCCTGGAAGTAACCTCCATCTACCAATTTGATCAATTCTCTTCGAAATTTCATGGTGGGATCATATAGAACAGAAAAGATGAAGGAGCAGCAACGTTTCGAGGCCACTTGCCTCTTTCTCAAGCTTATGGTGGGATCATATGATAGTGTTTTATAATAAGAATCATCTTTAAGTATACAATCCGCTTCCTTCAAATAATCAGTTTTGTTCTGGAGTACTACTCCCACCCCCGCCCTTGTCCATCTGTCTTATTATGATTTCTGTGTCTGACATCAAATTTGATATGGCTTTTTTCTCACATTTATTGAGATTCCCCACATCCAAATTAAAATGTTTTATTCCTTCCAAGTCATTTAGGAAAAGTTTTCTAAAAACTTCCAAACTCAAATTAGTAGATATACTGGGGTTAAAATCGGAGATAGGATGTACATCAGTGTGTATCACATCATTACACATATGTTCCCACAATCCCTCTGGGTCAAAGCACACAAAATCAGTAGATTCTCTTTCTGTCATATTATCAGTTATAATGGCCTGCATGTTGGATCCTTTCAACTTTTGGCTGCGAAGTAGCGATGTATGGACAATTTCTTACATATTTATTGATATCGACAAATAAATAAAAAATATTGTGGGAATTAGAGGGACTGAAATTCAGACCCTTGCCCAGAATACCAATTTCTGTGTTACTTAGTTGTCAATCCAATAAATGAAAGACTCCTTTCTTTAGTCTCTCCAGTTTAACCTTTTGGTCTTCCCCCTTCCTCTACAGCCCCGTTTGCATAAGGCCTTTTTCTTGGGGTTCCCCTGTCTAAGGGTCTCTCATTTAACTCCCTTTTGGTGTGGGTGACCAATGTTTCTCTCGTCTCTGCTAAAAAAAAACCCCTCCCTAGAGTAGTTATATTATTTTCTCATTCTAGACATGGAGGCAATTGGGGACCCATACATTCTATCATGTTGTCTTTGTACTATGTTGGGTTTTGTTTTATTATAATTAGTAAAATTTCCCCCTGAATAATAATGTTGTTTTTTCCACATTGGGACATCATCCCTAGCTCTATTCTCATTGGAATTGGATATATGTTTGAAATGCTCAGAACCTATTTCTTAAGCTATGTTATTAAATTTAGCTTTTTTAGAAAATTTTCTCTTGAATTTATTTTTCTCATTTTTATTAGTATTTTTGTTTTTATTTCCTTCAATAGGTTTGGGGGGATGATCAGTTCCATCATTCTCATCATTATTGTTATTTTCTGTATCACCCTCTTTCCTATTGTAGGAATAAATCTGTCCCTTTTCATAATCGCCCAAATCTCTTGTCATTTTTTTATTTTTGTTCTTAATGACCTCATTCTGATACTTATCAGTTCTTGAAATCACATAAGAATTAATTTTACCATATTCAGGTTGTTCTTTAAACTAGACATGTGCACGGCTACAAAATTTGTTTCGTTTTCGGTTCGGATCGATTCAGACTTTTCAAATTTCAGTTCGGATCGAATTGGATTCGGCAAAATCTGAATGAATTCGTTTCGGATTTATTCGGATTTGAATAATTTCGTTTTGGATTTATTCGGATCCGAATAAATTCGTTTCGGATTTATTCGGATTCGGCTGAATTCGGTTCTATTCGGTTCCGAAATTCGGTATGTTTTAGTACACTAACACCCATTTAGTACACTAAATCTAATCTGCCGACCCGATATCGCCGCCGCCTACATTATAGCTATTAACCCCTAATCTGCTGTCCCTAACACCGCCGACCCCTACATTATAGTTATTAACCCCTAATCTGCCCCCCCCAACGTCGCCGCAATCTAACTACAAGTATTAACCCCTAATCTGCCGACCTGATATCGCCGCAACCTAAAATTATAGCTATTAACCCCTAATCTGCTGTCTCCAACGTCGCCGCAAATTAACTACAAGTATTAACCCCTAATCTGCCGACCGCAAATCGCCGCCACTATAATAAATGTATTAACTCCTAAACCGCCGCACTCGCGCCTCGCAAACACTATTATACATTTTATTAACCCCTAATCTGCCCTCCCTAACATCGCCGCCACCTACCTACAATTATTAACCCCTAATCTCCCGCCCCCAACGTCGCTGCTACTATAATAAGGTTATTAACCCCTAAACCTAAGTCTAACCCTAACACTAACACCCCCTAACTTAAATATAATTTAAATAAAACAAAATAAATTTACTATAGTTAAAGGGACAGTCTACACCAGAATTTTTATTGTTTTAAAAGATAGATAATCCCTTTATTACCCATTCCCCATATTTGCATAACCAACACAGTTATAATAATACACTTTTAACCTCTGTGATTATCTTGTATCTAAGCCTCTGCAAACTGCCCCTTTTTTCAGTTCTTTTGACAGACTTGCAGTCTAGCCAATCAGTGCCTGCTCCCAGATTACTTCACGTGCATGAGCACAGTGTTATCTATATGAAATATGTGAACTTACACCCTCTAGTGGTGAAAAACTGTTAAAATGCAATCTGAAAGAGGTGGGCTTCAAGGTCTAAGAAATTAGCATATGAACCTCCTAGGTTAAGCTTTCAATTAAGAATACCAAGAGAACAAAGCAAAATTGGTGATAAAAGTAAATTGGAAAATTGTTTAAAATTACATGCTCTATCTGAATCATGAAAGTTTATTTTGGCCTAGACTGTCCCTTTAAATAAATTAATCCTATTTAAAACTAAATACTTAACTGTAAAATAAACCCTAATATAGCTGCAATATAACTAATAGTTACATTGTGGCTATCTTAGCATTTATATTTATTTTACAGGCAACTTTGTATTTATTTTAACTAGGTACAATAGTTATTAAAAAGTTATTAACTATTTAATAACTACCTAGCTAAAATAAATACAAATTTACCTGTAAAATATATCCTAACCTAAGTTACAATTACACCTAACACTACACTATCATTAAATTAATTAAATAAATGAATCCTATTTAAAACTAAATACTTACCTGTAAAATAAACCCTAATATAGCTGCAATATAACTAATAGTTACATTGTAGCTATTTTAGCATTTATATTTATTTTACAGGCAACTTTGTATTTATTTTAACTAGGTACAATAGCTATTAAATAGTTATTGACTAATTAATAGCTACCTAGTTAAAATAATTACAAAATTACCTGTAAAATAAATCCTAACCTAAGTTACAATTACACCTAACACTACACTATCATTAAATTAATTAAATAAATGAATCCTATTTAAAACTAAATACTTACCTGTAAAATAAACCCTAATATAGCTGCAATATAACTAATAGTTACATTGTAGCTATTTTAGCATTTATATTTATTTTACAGGCAACTTTGTATTTATTTTAACTAGGTACAATAGCTATTAAATAGTTATTGACTAATTAATAGCTACCTAGTTAAAATAATTACAAAATTACCTGTAAAATAAATCCTAACCTAAGTTACAATTAAACCTAACACTACACTATCATTAAATAAATTAACTACAAGTACCTACAATTATCTACAATTAAATAAACTAAACTAAAGTACAAAAAAAAAAACCCCCACTAATTTACAAAAAAAAAAAACACTAAATTACAAAAAATAAAAAAATATTACAAGAATTTTAAAGTAATTACAGCTAATCTAAGCCCCCTAATAAAATAACAAAGCCCCCCAAAATAAAAAAATGCCCTACCCTATACTAAATTGCAAAAGTTAACAGCTCTTTTACCTTACCAGCCCTTAAAAGGGCCTTTTGCGGGGGCATGCCCCAAAGAAAACAGCTCTTTTGCCTGTAAAAAAAAACACAATACCCCCCCCACATTACAACCCACCACCCACATACCCCTACTCTAACCCAAACCCCCCTTAAATAAACCTAACACTACCCCCCTGAAGATCTCCCTACCTTGAGTCGTGTTCACCCAGCCGGGCCGAAGTCTTCATCCGATGGGGCAGAAGAGTACATCCAGACCGGCAGAAGTCTTCATTCAAGCGGGGCAAGAAGAGGTCTTCCATCCATCAGAAAAGTACCAAAAAACAAACAAACACTAAATTACCAAAAATAATAAAATATTACAATAATTTTAAACTAATTACACCTAATCTAAGCCCCCTACTAGCTATTAATATAGCTACAATATAACTAATAGTTACATTGTAGCTATTTTAGGATTTATATTTATTTTACAGGCAACTTTGTATTTATTTTAACTAGTTACAATAGTTATTAAATAGTTAATAACTATTTAATAACTACCTAGCTAAAATAAATACAAATTTACCTGTAAAATAAATCCTAACCTAAGTTACAATTACACCTAACACTACACTATCATTAAATTAATTAAATATGGGGGGCGGAGTTGGCTCTACATCTGAGTGGTCACACTTCACCTCAGCTCCGGCTGTTTTCATAAAATTTTTACATTTCTGACCGCTCAGGGTAGGCGACTTTTTACTAAAAAGCTTTAACTAAGAGACAGAATACTTATATCAATTGTGTCGGTACGAGAACCTAAGGCAGAGCCACATCTCACGATTCAGGCCTACAGAGACAACTACTGCACGGTGGGGGAAGTGGCCATCTTGCTAACTCCGGAGCGGAGCGGCAGCATCCTGAATACATCCGACGCGGAGCATCCTCTTCTTTCTTGATCCGACGACTAAATGACTGTACCTTTAAGTGACATCATCCAAGATGGCGTCCCTTGAATTCCGATTGGCTGATAGGATTCTATCAGCCAATCGGAATTATGGTAGGAAAATCTGATTGGCTGATTCAATCAGCCAATCAGATTCAAGTTCAATCCGATTGGCTGATTGAACTCGCATTCTATTGGCTGATCGGAACAGCCAATAGAATGCAAGCTCAATCTGATTGGCTGATTGGATCAGCCAATCGGATTGAACTTGAATCTGATTGGCTGATTGAAACAGCCAATCAGATTTTCCTACCTTAATTCCGATTGGCTGATAGAATCCTATCAGCCAATCAGAATTCAAGGGACGCCATCTTGGATGACGTCACTTAAAGGTACAGTCATTTAGTCGTCGGATCAAGAAAGAAGAGGATGCTCCACGTCGGATGTCTTCAGGATGCTGCCGCTCCGCTCCGGATGGATGAACAGAGAAGATGCCGCCTGGATCAAGATTTCTGATGGATGGAAGACCTCTTCTTGCCCCGCTTGGATGAAGACTTCTGCCAGTCTGGATGTCCTCTTCTTCCCCATCGGATGAAGACTTTGGCCCGGCTGGGTGAACACGACTCAAGGTAGAGAGATCTTCAGGGGGGTAGTGTTAGGTTTATTTAAGGGGGGTTTGGGTTAGAGTAGGGGTATGTGGGTGGTGGGTTGTAATTGTGGGGGGGGGATTGTGTTTTTTTTTACAGGCAAAAGAGCTGTTTTCTTTGGGGCATGCCCCCGCAAAAGGCCCTTTTAATTAGTCAATAACTATTTAATAGCTATTGTACATAGTTAAAATAAATACAAAGTTGCCTGTAAAATAAATCTAAATCCAAAAATAGCTACAATGTAACTATTTGTTATAATGCAGATATATTAGGGTTTATTTTACAGGCAATTATTTAGTTTTATATAGGATTCATTTATTTAATTAATTTAATGATAGTGTAGTGTTAGGTGTAATTGTAACTTAGGTTAGGATTTATTTTACAGGTAAATTTGTATTTATTTTAGCTAGGTAGTTATTAAATAGTTATTAATTATTTAATAAGTATTGTACCTAGTTAAAATAAATACAAAGTTGCCGGTAAAATAAATATAAATCCTAAAATAGCTACAATGTAACTATTAGTTATATTGTAGGTATATTAATAGCTAGTAGGGGGCTTAGATTAGGTGTAATTAGTTTAAAATTATTGTAATATTTTATTATTTTTGGTAATTTAGTGTTTGTTTGTATTTTGGTACTTGTATGATGGATGGAAGACCTCTTCTTGCCACCCTTGGATGAAGACTTCTGCCGGTCTGGATGTACTCTTCTGCCCCATCGGATGAAGACTTTGGCCCGGCTGGGTGAACACGACTCAAGGTAGGGAGATCTTCAGGGGGGTAGTGTTAGGTTTATTTAAGGGGGGTTTGGGTTAGAGTAGGGGTATGTGGGTGGTGGGTTGTAATGTGGGGGGGGGTATTGTGTTTTTTTTTACAGGCAAAAGAGCTGTTTTCTTTGGGGCATGCCCCGCAAAAGGCCCTTTTAAGGGTTGGTAAGGTAATAGAGCTGTTAACTTTTGTAATTTAGTATAGGGTAGGTCATTTTTTTATTTTGGGGGGCTTTGTTATTTTATTAGGGGGCTTAGATTAGGTGTAATTAGTTTAAAATTCTTGTAATATTTTTTTATTTTTTGTAATTTAGTGTTTGTTTTTTTGTAATTTAGTGGGTTTTTTTGTACTTTAGTTTATTTAATTGTAGATAATTGTAGGTACTTGTAGGTAATTTATTTAATGATAGTGTAGTGTTAGGTGTAATTGTAACTTAGGTTAGGATTTATTTTACAGGTAAATTTGTATTTATTTTAGCTAGGTAGCTATTAAATAGTAATTAACTATTTAATAACTATTGTACCTAGTTAAAATAAATACAAATTTGCCTATAAATGCTAAAATAGCTACAATGTAACTATTAGTTATATTGCAGCTATATTTGGGTTTATTTTACAGGTAAGTATTTAGTTTTAAATAGGATTCATTTATTTAACTATAGTAAATTTATTTTGTTTTATTTAAATTATATTTAAGTTAGGGGGTGTTAGTGTTAGGGTTAGACTTAGGTTTAGGGGTTAATAACCTTATTATAGTAGTGGCGACATTGGGGGTGGGAGATTAGGGGTTAATAATTGTAGGTAGGTGGCGGCGATGTTAGGGAGGGCAGATTAGGGGTTAATAAAATGTATTATAGTGTTTGCGAGACGGGAGTGCGGCGGTTTAGGGGTTAATACATTTATTATAGTGGCGGCGATTTGCGGTCGGCAGATTAGGGGTTAATACTTGTAGTTAAATTGCGGCGACGTTGGGGGGGCAGATTAGGGGTTTATAACTATAATGTAGTGGTCGGCGATGTTAGGTACAGCAGATTAGGGGTTAATAGCTATAATTTTAGGTTGCGGCGATATCAGGTCGGCAGATTAGGGGTTAATACTTGTAGTTAGATTGCGGCGACGTTGGGGGGGGCAGATTAGGGGTTAATAACTATAATGTAGGGGTCGGCGATGTTATGTACAGCAGATTAGGGGTTAATAGCTATAATGTAGGTGGCAGCGATATCGGGTCAGCAGATTAGGGGTTAATACTTGTAGTTAGATTGCGGCGATGTTTGTGGGGGCAGATTAGGGGTTAATAACTATAATGTAGGGGTCGGCGATGTTAGGGACAGCAAATTAGGGGTTCATAGCTATAATGTAGGTGGCGGCGATATTCGGTCGGCAGATTAGGGGTTAATAAAATAATGCAGGTGTCAGCGATAGCGGGGGGCGGCAGATTAGGGGTTGATAAGTGTCAGATTAGGGGTTTTTAGAGACTCGGTGTACATGTTAGGGTGTTAGGTGCAGACTTAGTGTTTCCCCATAGGAAACAATGGGGCTGCGGTGTTAGGTTTTTTTTCAGCCGAAACTGCCCCATTGTTTCCTATGGAGAATGCCGAATTTTACCGAGCTAATTCGGATTTATTCGGAGATACTGCAGCTATTTTGGATTCATTCGGTAGATTCGGAAGTATTTTAATTCGGAAATGTGAATAGATCCGAATCTCCGAATTTACCGAATTTTCCGAATTTCCGAATAAATCCGAAATGAACCGCACATGTCTACTTTAAACCCTTCTTATAATTTTTATATAATTTTTTTCACTGATTTACATGTTATTTTGGTTATATACATATATGTTTTTTGCTATAATCAATATTTTCACAGTATTCACAATATGCAATCGCTACAAGAGAGATTAGATAAAAGAGCACAATTTCAAAACAATAAAAAAATATTATTGTAGGGAGTGAAAATTGGGCCACCATATCCCAATTATTCACTAAGATAGAAACACTTTTAAAAAAGAGCACAAATACTGGTGGGATATTCATTTTTTTTAATATATATATATATGAGTTGGCTAACACAGGACACACCTTGAGTCGTGTTCACCCAGCCGGGCCGAAGTCTTCATCCGATGGGGCAGAAGAGTACATCCAGACCGGCAGAAGTCTTCATTCAAGCGGGGCAAGAAGAGGTCTTCCATCCATCAGAAAAGTACCAAAAAACAAACAAACACTAAATTACCAAAAATAATAAAATATTACAATAATTTTAAACTAATTACACCTAATCTAAGCCCCCTACTAGCTATTAATATAGCTACAATATAACTAATAGTTACATTGTAGCTATTTTAGGATTTATATTTATTTTACAGGCAACTTTGTATTTATTTTAACTAGGTACAATAGTTATTAAATAGTTAATAACTATTTAATAACTACCTAGCTAAAATAAATACAAATTTACCTGTAAAATAAATCCTAACCTAAGTTACAATTACACCTAACACTACACTATCATTAAATTAATTAAATATGGGGGGCGGAGTTGGCTCTACATCTGAGTGGTCACACTTCACCTCAGCTCCGGCTGTTTTCATAAAATTTTTACATTTCTGACCGCTCAGGGTAGGCGACTTTTTACTAAAAAGCTTTAACTAAGAGACAGAATACTTATATCAATTGTGTCGGTACGAGAACCTAAGGCAGAGCCACATCTCACGATTCAGGCCTACAGAGACAACTACTGCACGGTGGGGGAAGTGGCCATCTTGCTAACTCCGGAGCGGAGCGGCAGCATCCTGAATACATCCGACGCGGAGCATCCTCTTCTTTCTTGATCCGACGACTAAATGACTGTACCTTTAAGTGACATCATCCAAGATGGCGTCCCTTGAATTCCGATTGGCTGATAGGATTCTATCAGCCAATCGGAATTATGGTAGGAAAATCTGATTGGCTGATTCAATCAGCCAATCAGATTCAAGTTCAATCCGATTGGCTGATTGAACTCGCATTCTATTGGCTGATCGGAACAGCCAATAGAATGCAAGCTCAATCTGATTGGCTGATTGGATCAGCCAATCGGATTGAACTTGAATCTGATTGGCTGATTGAATCAGCCAATCAGATTTTCCTACCTTAATTCCGATTGGCTGATAGAATCCTATCAGCCAATCAGAATTCAAGGGACGCCATCTTGGATGACGTCACTTAAAGGTACAGTCATTTAGTCGTCGGATCAAGAAAGAAGAGGATGCTCCACGTCGGATGTCTTCAGGATGCTGCCGCTCCGCTCCGGATGGATGAACAGAGAAGATGCCGCCTGGATCAAGATTTCTGATGGATGGAAGACCTCTTCTTGCCCCGCTTGGATGAAGACTTCTGCCAGTCTGGATGTCCTCTTCTTCCCCATCGGATGAAGACTTTGGCCCGGCTGGGTGAACACGACTCAAGGTAGAGAGATCTTCAGGGGGGTAGTGTTAGGTTTATTTAAGGGGGGTTTGGGTTAGAGTAGGGGTATGTGGGTGGTGGGTTGTAATTGTGGGGGGGGGATTGTGTTTTTTTTTACAGGCAAAAGAGCTGTTTTCTTTGGGGCATGCCCCCGCAAAAGGCCCTTTTAATTAGTCAATAACTATTTAATAGCTATTGTACATAGTTAAAATAAATACAAAGTTGCCTGTAAAATAAATCTAAATCCAAAAATAGCTACAATGTAACTATTTGTTATAATGCAGATATATTAGGGTTTATTTTACAGGCAATTATTTAGTTTTATATAGGATTCATTTATTTAATTAATTTAATGATAGTGTAGTGTTAGGTGTAATTGTAACTTAGGTTAGGATTTATTTTACAGGTAAATTTGTATTTATTTTAGCTAGGTAGTTATTAAATAGTTATTAATTATTTAATAAGTATTGTACCTAGTTAAAATAAATACAAAGTTGCCGGTAAAATAAATATAAATCCTAAAATAGCTACAATGTAACTATTAGTTATATTGTAGGTATATTAATAGCTAGTAGGGGGCTTAGATTAGGTGTAATTAGTTTAAAATTATTGTAATATTTTATTATTTTTGGTAATTTAGTGTTTGTTTGTATTTTGGTACTTGTATGATGGATGGAAGACCTCTTCTTGCCACCCTTGGATGAAGACTTCTGCCGGTCTGGATGTACTCTTCTGCCCCATCGGATGAAGACTTTGGCCCGGCTGGGTGAACACGACTCAAGGTAGGGAGATCTTCAGGGGGGTAGTGTTAGGTTTATTTAAGGGGGGTTTGGGTTAGAGTAGGGGTATGTGGGTGGTGGGTTGTAATGTGGGCGGGGGTATTGTGTTTTTTTTTACAGGCAAAAGAGCTGTTTTCTTTGGGGCATGCCCCACAAAAGGCCCTTTTAAGGGTTGGTAAGGTAATAGAGCTGTTAACTTTTGTAATTTAGTATAGGGTAGGTCATTTTTTTATTTTGGGGGGCTTTGTTATTTTATTAGGGGGCTTAGATTAGGTGTAATTAGTTTAAAATTCTTGTAATATTTTTTTATTTTTTGTAATTTAGTGTTTGTTTTTTTGTAATTTAGTGGGTTTTTTTGTACTTTAGTTTATTTAATTGTAGATAATTGTAGGTACTTGTAGGTAATTTATTTAATGATAGTGTAGTGTTAGGTGTAATTGTAACTTAGGTTAGGATTTATTTTACAGGTAAATTTGTATTTATTTTAGCTAGGTAGCTATTAAATAGTAATTAACTATTTAATAACTATTGTACCTAGTTAAAATAAATACAAATTTGCCTATAAATGCTAAAATAGCTACAATGTAACTATTAGTTATATTGCAGCTATATTTGGGTTTATTTTACAGGTAAGTATTTAGTTTTAAATAGGATTCATTTATTTAACTATAGTAAATTTATTTTGTTTTATTTAAATTATATTTAAGTTAGGGGGTGTTAGTGTTAGGGTTAGACTTAGGTTTAGGGGTTAATAACCTTATTATAGTAGTGGCGACATTGGGGGTGGGAGATTAGGGGTTAATAATTGTAGGTAGGTGGCGGCAATGTTAGGGAGGGCAGATTAGGGGTTAATAAAATGTATTATAGTGTTTGCGAGACGGGAGTGCGGCGGTTTAGGGGTTAATACATTTATTATAGTGGCGGCGATTTGCGGTCGGCAGATTAGGGGTTAATACTTGTAGTTAAATTGCGGCGACGTTGGGGGGGCAGATTAGGGGTTTATAACTATAATGTAGTGGTCGGCGATGTTAGGTACAGCAGATTAGGGGTTAATAGCTATAATTTTAGGTTGCGGCGATATCAGGTCGGCAGATTAGGGGTTAATACTTGTAGTTAGATTGCGGCGACGTTGGGGGGGGCAGATTAGGGGTTAATAACTATAATGTAGGGGTCGGCGATGTTATGTACAGCAGATTAGGGGTTAATAGCTATAATGTAGGTGGCAGCGATATCGGGTCAGCAGATTAGGGGTTAATACTTGTAGTTAGATTGCGGCGATGTTTGTGGGGGCAGATTAGGGGTTAATAACTATAATGTAGGGGTCGGCGATGTTAGGGACAGCAGATTAGGGGTTCATAGCTATAATGTAGGTGGCGGCGATATTCGGTCGGCAGATTAGGGGTTAATAAAATAATGCAGGTGTCAGCGATAGCGGGGGCGGCAGATTAGGGGTTGATAAGTGTCAGATTAGGGGTTTTTAGAGACTCGGTGTACATGTTAGGGTGTTAGGTGCAGACTTAGTGTTTCCCCATAGGAAACAATGGGGCTGCGGTGTTAGGTTTTTTTTCAGCCGAAACTGCCCCATTGTTTCCTATGGAGAATGCCGAATTTTACCGAGCTAATTCGGATTTATTCAGAGATACTGCAGCTATTTTGGATTCATTCGGTAGATTCGGAAGTATTTTAATTCGGAAATGTGAATAGATCCGAATCTCCGAATTTACCGAATTTTCCGAATTTCCGAATAAATCC
Source organism: Bombina bombina (assembly GCF_027579735.1). Classification (NCBI taxonomy): domain Eukaryota; kingdom Metazoa; phylum Chordata; class Amphibia; order Anura; family Bombinatoridae; genus Bombina; species Bombina bombina. The sequence continues at coordinate 1,320,495,287 of NC_069500.1, forward strand.
GAAATGAACCGCACATGTCTACTTTAAACCCTTCTTATAATTTTTATATAATTTTTTTCACTGATTTACATGTTATTTTGGTTATATACATATATGTTTTTTGCTATAATCAATATTTTCACAGTATTCACAATATGCAATCGCTACAAGAGAGATTAGATAAAAGAGCACAATTTCAAAACAATAAAAAAATATTATTGTAGGGAGTGAAAATTGGGCCACCATATCCCAATTATTCACTAAGATAGAAACACTTTTAAAAAAGAGCACAAATACTGGTGGGATATTCATTTTTTTTAATATATATATATATGAGTTGGCTAACACAGGACACCCAATCTTCTACAGCTTCCGCTCGGAACCTTGACGCACCATCCTCCTCCAGCTTAGCTTTGGGCACCTCTCAAGTTACCACTCGCCCACCACCAACACTAGCACCACAGCCGCTTCACTTGATCTGTCAGAGGAGTTATTTACACATCAGTTGGAAGAAATGAGTGATGCGCAACCATTATTGCCAGAGGATGTAGATAACAGGGATATGTCCCAGTCAGGCAGTATTACACACATGGACGTACGGTGTGATGATGATGATGTTGTACCCGCTGCGGGAATTTGGTCTGTCACTGTGAAGCGGGCATAGCCCTTACACTACCTGATCGATACAACATCATACCTGATATTTTAAAGCATGTTATTCCAAACAATTTAGGAATGTTAGGTGATTTATGCCCTTTATGGATTAAAACCAGACTCTGCATCAACTATGTAATTTTCCATGGGAGTTTTTGGATCCCCCTCCGGCACGCCACAGTCCAGGTTTTAGTCCCCTTGAAACAACTTTTCCATCACTATTGTGGCCAGAAAGAGTCCCTGTGGGTTTTAAAATTCGCCTGCCCATTGAAGTCAATGGGGGTTCGCCCGGTTCGCCGGTTCGCAAACTTTTGTGGAAGTTCGCATTCGCCGTTCGCGACATCACTAGCGATTATGAATCGGGACAGATATATTCCTACAATAGGAAAGAGGGTAATACAAAAAATAACAATAATGATGAGAATGATTAAATTGATCATCCCCCCCGAACCTATTGAAGGAAATAAAAGCAAAAATACTAATAAAAATGAGAAAAAGAAATTCAAGGGAAAACTTTCTAATAAAGCTAAATTTAATAGTATTGCTTTAGGAAGAGGTTCTGAGCATGTTGAACATATATCCCATTCCAATGAGAATAGAGCTAGGGATGATGTCCAAATGTGGAGAAATAAACAGTATTATTCAGGGGGAAATTTCACTAATTATAATAAAACAAAACCCAACATAGAACAAAGACAACATGATAGAATGTATGGGTCCCCTATGGCCTCCACGTCTAGAATGGGAACACAAGAAAACTACTCTAGAGAGGGTTTTTTTGAGCAGAGACGAGACAAACATTGGTCACCCACACCAATGTGGAAAGGGGAGTTAGAAGATAGACCCTTAGACAGGGGAACCTCAAGAAAAAGGCAAACGGGGCTGTAGAGGAAGGGGTAAGACCCGCCAAAAGGTTAAACTGGAGAGACTAAAAAAAGGAGTCTTTAATTTATCAGATTGACAACTAAGTAACACAGAAATTTGTATTCTGGGCAGGGGTCTGAATTTTAGTCCCTCTAATTCCCACAATATTTTTTATTTATTTGTCGATATCAATAAATATGTAAGAAAGTTGTCCATACATCGTTACTTCGCAGCCAAAAAATTGAAAGGATCCAACATGCAGGCCATTATAACTGATAATATGTATATGTGATTTTGTGTGCTTTGACCCAGAGGGATTGTGGGAACATATGTGTAATGACGTGATACACACTGATGTACATCCTATCTCCAATTTTAACCCCAGTATATCTACTAATTAGAGTTTGGAAGTTTTTAGAAAACTTGTCCTAAATGACTTGGAAGGAATACAACATTTTAATTTGGATGTGTGGAATCTCAATAAATTTGAGAGGAAAGCCATATCAAATTTTATGTCAGGCGCAGAAATCATCATAAGACAGGCGGACAAGGGCGGGGGGTAGTACTCCAGAACAAAACTGATTATTTGAAGGAAGCAGATTATATAATCAAAGATGATTCCTATTATAAAACACTATCATATGATCCCACCATGACATTTTATAAGAGAATTGATCAAATTGGTAGATGGAGGTTACATCCAGGGAGTACTCAATAAGAAAGAAAGACAGTTTCTAATGCCAGAAAAACCTAATGTGGCATACTACTGTCATCTGCTGAAAATACATAAGAGTTTGGCAAATCCCCCTGGGAGACCATAATCTCGGGAATTGGTTGTGTAACATACAACCTATGTTGCTATATTGATATTTTTCTCAAGAAAATTATGATACACCTTGAATCCTACATTAAAGACACCACAGATTTATTGGGTAAGCTAAAGTTACTTCCATTATCCAAACTCAGAAATAGCTTTTGGATTAGCTGCGATGTAGCAGCTCTGTATTCTAATATTCAACGTAATATTGGACTTAAGGAGGTGCAATATTTTTCTGAACTAGATTTGTATATGCCAGAAAAACAAAGAAATTTTATTTTGGAAGCAATTAACTTTGTGTTAACACACAACTATTTTATATATCAGGGCACTTTCTTTTGGCAGGTCTGTGGGACGGCCATGGGGGCAATGTTCGCCCCAAATCTCGCTAATTTATTTATGGGTGTCTTTGAATTACATCATCTGTACCCATTGGATCACTGGGTGAATGTTGTCTACTATGGCCTTTTCATAGATGACCTAATTTTTGTGTGGAATGGCACAGAAAGTGAGGCAAGCATTGTTGTGCAATTTTTTAAATGACAATGCTTTTGCTATTTCTTTTTCACACAACATAAATGTGGAGATAGATTTTCTGGATGTCACTTTGGGGTGGGATGATGATGGGCGTATATGTTCCAAGACCTTCTGTAAGATGGTAGAATGCAATAGTTATATTGATAAAAGAAGCAATCACCATCCGAGATGGCTCAATAACATACCCTATAGCCAGTTTTGCAGGCTGCGAAAAAACTGTAAAAAGGATAAGGATTTTAAAAATGAATCAGATCTCTTAGTAAATAGATTTACAGAAATGGAATATGGTCTGAAAATAATTTCCCAGGGTCTTGCCAAAGCATCAGCTGGAGATAGGGATGACTTGCTATAGGTTAAGGAACATAAAGAGAATAGATTTGAGAACTCTCTGAAATTTATAACACAATTCAATAGTAATTATAGAGAAATCACACATGCACTTGAGAAATATTGGCCCATTCTACAGAGTGACCCAATGCTGAAAGAAATAATTGGAGAGAAAACATTATGTGTATTTAAAAGGGCCCTATTTTTTAAAGAATGCCCTAGCCCCAAGTAAATAGTGGCAACAAAAAAGAACTATCAAGATTCCACAAACTGAGGTAGCATTTCAGGTTTCCAAAATCTGAAAAAAGGTATTTTTAAAAGGGGTAAAAGTAGATGTCTCATCTGCAGTTTTATTGGTCACAAGGAAACTACATTTAGGTCCAATACTACAGGTAAGATTTTCCATATTAGGACTAGGATGACATGTCAAAGTACTTATGTGGTATATTTGGTTACATGTGTGTAAGTCTATCTACTATAAAAGTTTCAATAGACTCCGCCAGAGAGAGACCTATTGGATATGGAAATTGAGAACCCTGTCTCCTGTGGGTCTCAATGAGAACATAGATCTGGCAGCATTCCATTAAGTGCATAAAGCACTGATTGGGGCTGTCAGGTGCCAGGAACCTACCATTTTTATATGCACACATTTATATGGCCAGAAAGATTAGTGTTTCACCTGGATCTCTCTATATATTGGATTGTGATCTAGTATTAAACAATAATGAGTGTCTACCTTCATGTCATACAACCGGCCAAATATTTGACATGCTGTCAGAATTAACATAGTAACAGGGTAGACTAAATGTGCAAATTATGTGGAGTAGTATGTCACTTTTATTTGTATGCAAACTTTTTATCAATATGGTTTGTATAGTTTTATGTTTTAGGAATAATGCATGTTGTATGATAAGAATTAGGACCTTTCAAGGTTCTAATAGTCTCCACCATCTCTCCATATTCTGATTTCCTATTTAAATTATTGTTGCCTATGTCCAAATCAGCTTGTCTCTTTGTCTATTTTTAGACAGCCCCGCTTTCTGATGCCTGATTGGTAGTATATTTTGAGTCAGCCAGCTGCCATGGTAATGCTGTAGCAGCCCCACCTCCTAATGCTGATTGGGAGTGACGCATTATCACATGACACACCTGTCAGAGAATTGGGTTATCAGAATGTGGAAGCTGTCCCAATATTTGGGAAATGCAACGATCTGTGTTTTTGACATAAGGCAACAACTTTGTAGCTGCTTTGTTTATAGGTTCCCAGGGGTACACAGCAATATGGATAAGTGATTTTGGTGACTATAATGTATATTTGAACACTAAGTGTAGTAGCAACTATGGTGGAGTGGTGATCTGAAAAGGTTAATTTAGTACACAGCAGTAGTCTATTACCAATTACGATCATGTGTGTAGAACCACTCACAGGCATTGGACACTTCTAATTACTGTTCAGATGCCAAATGCTTTATATATGTTGTGATTTTTATTTGTTTGTATTTACTGCCTGAGGAAACAGTGCCAGAGGCACTGAGAAATGCGTTGCAGATTGTTTTTATACTTTTAACTTTGTGTACAATAAATTACCTTCCTTATTCAAAGGGGTGTATGCTTTTAAGAGTTTGTGAGTTTTCATTGGAGACCGCAAAATCTTTTTTGGCCACTTATCAACTTTTAGAGGTGTGTACCTGTTTGCCGGAGTGAGCCAACTGGGTGGCTCTTTTTCATCCAGCCTGCCTGACTTGCACTGCATAATAGTGCGCCACCTCTGTGAGTATCATTCAGTGGAGGTGATATTAGAGTTTTTCCATTGGAGCACCTTTTTTCTTTTTTTACACATCTATAACATTTGTATATGCATACTTTCTGAGCAACTAGCTCCTACTGAGTATTCGCAAGATTTCACAGTATGTATATATGTATGTCTATGTCTTTTGTGATTGGCTGCTGGCTATCACATGACACAGGGGACAAAGACATTAAATTGTTGTTATTCATTAAATTGTGGATGCCTAGATGTTATGTGGTTCATAATTCTATTAACTACCTTCTTTTTTATGCCATTGTTCTATTATTTACCTAAATCAAAATATCATACTTGTTATTGTAGTGTATCTTTCATTTTAATATAAATCTATAATAACATCGATTTACACTAATTGAACTTCATTTAAAATTAATATAAATTAAACAATTTCGCCCTAACTGTAAGACTTTTTCCATTGTGAAATAAATAATTTATCAAGGATGGGTATTTTTTCACATCTAGTTTTGAAATAAAATAAGGTGCCTTAGTTTAGACCAAAGGAAAAAAAAAATCTTGTTTGTTCTATTGTAACAAATCTGTTAATATGAGATATTATAAGTGCTGCTATATTTACTGAAGTAGGGTGTAGCCCTAGATGGTGTAAATAATCAACCATTTCTTTCAAATACTTCTCTCTCGATTCAATAGGAACTCTAAGCTGCCTCCCTACATTTCTCATTTATTCTAAATAAAAAATATAAACTTCATGGATATTGTTCACTTTCAAGAAAAGAATATATATTTTTTAACTATTTGTTATTTTATGACACATACAAATGTAATTAAATGTATACATAATTATGTTAATATCAGTGCTATTGTTAAACTCCTATACCAGTTATGGTGAACCTATGGCACGATTGCTATAGCTGGCATGCAGTGGCCTGTCTGTTGGCACGCGAGCCTTAGCTCCACAACTATCTCGCACTGTTCCCTAAGAGACTCATCCACCCTGTAAGTAGCACAGCATGCCTGGCCAAGATTACATAGCTGTAGCTTTACAGCTCAGCGCAACTTGTTTGCATTCACAGTGAAGCGCGAGCAAACCATTACAGCACCAGGGGAAAGGCCATGACATCAGCATTAGCAGTGGCAGATTTCTGAACTTAAAGGGACAGTCTAGGCCAAAATAAACTTTCATGATTCAGATAGAGCATGTAATTTTAAACAATTTTGCAATTTACGTTTATCACCAATTTTGCATTGTTCTCTTGGTATTCTTAGTTGAAAGCTTAACCTAGGAGGTTCATATGCTAATTTATTAGACCTTGAAGCCCACCTCTTTCAGATTGCATTTTAACAGTTTTTCACCACTAGAGGGTGATAGTTCACATATTTCATATAGATAACACTGTGCTCGTGCACGTGAAGTTATCTGGGAGCAGGCACTGGCTAGACTGCAAGTCTGTCAAAAGAACTGAAAAAAGGGGCAGTTTGCAGAGGTTTAGATACAAGATAATCACAGAGGTTAAAAGTATATTATTATAACTGTGTTGGTTATGCGAAACTGGGGAATGGGTAATAAAGGGATTATCTATCTATTAAAACAATAAAAATTCTGGTGTAGACTGTCCCTTTAAGGTACGTTCCTGGGCAGGGGCAGACTGACCAGGCAATTAGGACCTTGAATGGAGGATGTATTTTTTTTTTCTAGTTGGGTCTTAATTTTAATTTAATTTTGCTGCTGGGAAACGTTTTTGCCTGAAAATCTCCTACCTACACTTCAGAGAGGTGAGTAACCTTGAGGCACACTGCTGATTATGTGGACAGGAGAGAAGGCTCAGTACTGGAGCCTGGCATAAACAGGGCCCAGCATACAGACCAGGATTTATGTGAAACAATAATAAAAAATAGCTTCTTTCACTTATACAGTAGCTGATTTTTTACCGCTTCTACCTCATGTAAAAAAAAAAATAATAATAAAAAAAAAAATATTTTGTTCATGTCTGGCCACCCTGGATATAAGTAGATGTATATGCATGACTATGAGGTAATATCATATTCCTCATCAACTTGGGTGAGAACCTCCTCCCTCAACCAGGGTATTGAAAATGGGTCGTGGATGGGTATTCCAGCATGCCAATGACCCAAAACACATGGCCAAGGCAACAAAGGAGTGGCTCAAGAAGAAGCACATTAAGGTCCTGGAGTGGCCTAGTCAGTCTCTAGACCTTGATCCCATAGAACATCTGTGGAGGGAGCTGAAGGTTAAGCCTCAAAACCTTAATGACTTGGAGAGGATCTGCAAAGAGGAGTGAGACAAAATCCCTCCTTAGATGTGTTCAAACCTGGTGGCCAATTACAAGAAACAAGGGGTTTGCCACCAAGTACTAAGTCATGCTTTGCAAAGGGGTCAAATACTCATTTCACTCATTAAAATGCAAATAAATGTATAACTTTTTTGAAATGTGTTTATCTGGATTTTTTGTTTTTATTCTGTCTCTCACTGTTCAAATAAATTAAAATTATAGACTGATCATTTCTTTGTCAGTGGGCAAACGTGCAAAATCAGCAGGAGATAAATATTTTTTCCCTCACTGTATATACTGTATATTAACACATTTGTATAAGAATATCTATTTAAAAATACATAAAACATATTCTGCTATGTGCAAAATTATTTGAAATATTTACAGTAAATACACATAAATAGAAATGTTGCATAAATATGATTTTACAAGTTCTCATCTACTTAACTGCAAAGGGCTCCAATGCACTTAAATGTGTATGTATATATATATATATATATATATATATATATATATATATATTAAAAAAAATAGAAAAAAGTGCACTCCAAAGGAAACTTTGTAATATATTGTCACTTTAATCAGTGAACGTTTTCAGACCTAAAGCAGTCCGTCCTCAGACCAATAAGTGTACAATCAAGTAAACTTACCCTCCACCAGGCATATAACACTGTGCAAACGACTGGGCTCCTTGCTCTCCCGGGTAGACCCGCCCCTAAATATTTATATATGTATACATATGTATTTACGTGTTTATATGTGTAAATATATCTGTAAATACATTTATATACATATACATACATAAATACATACTGTATGCACACACACACACACATATATATATGTACATACATATCTATCTTTATATATGTATATGTATGTATCTCTATGTTAAAGCCCTTTGCCTGCCACTTGAGATCTCATATCTTTGAACCCTTATAACTTTTGAGTGCAATATTTTTGTGAATAAATTTTATGAGATTGTGTTATTATGAATGTAACTGTACTTTCTAATGTATTTCCGATGTGTTTTGTGTTTTTATTTTCATGCAACAGTTAACCACAGCTCTGAAATTGTGGTAATCATTCTAGCGTAAATCATGATTGCGCTCACGCAATCTTGTTTATGCTCAACTCGTAATATGAGTGCAATTTAAACTGCGTGGAAACCTCATGAAAATCATGAAAACCTGTTCTCAAACATTTGTGCTCCACTCGAAATCTGGCCGTTAGTGTTTAATGTCCAAACATAACATATTAAAATATATATATATATATATATATATGTTATCATTTATATATATATTTATTTATTTTGTTGTACTTTATATACTAAAATATTAGCACTATTGTGTTCTAACATAGCCCATGTCAAATCAATAGTGCTTTTATGTTCGCACTCATATTATAGTAATAGTATGGTATAGTGATAGCCTTAGGCATGCTGACATCTGGATATCGGATTCTGCGGGTGCGCTAAATCCCTTAATATACTTAGATGAAGGCACACTGAAAAACTTATGTCAATGGTGCTCTAAGCTTTTGCAGAAGTATTGGATCTATAGTATACTATAATTAGATGTGCAGTATACTATGGTATTTTATTGAAATTAAAGAGAAAATCACTTTACACATGCATTTATACCTACATACAAATATATATATATATATATATATATATATATATATATATATATATATATACTGTATATATGTTGCGGGTAAAGTAAGATATTGGATAATCCTAGGATTACCCGGGTCTTTTCTGCAAACAATGTTTAATGTGAACGTTTTCGGGGGAAACTTCCATGCGACTAAAACGTTCTCATTAAACATTGTTTGCAGGAAAGACCAGTGAGTGCCGGCTATATATAAATATATATAAAGTAAGGATGACAAGCGCACAAGAAAGGAGTGCTCCTAGTTCAATATGTCACTTAGCATTGATGTAAACAATTAGGTTAACAAATGCACACTCACGTGATGCAACCTCATTTATTATGAGATATATTGACAGCCTGTTTATGAGATGTTTCTCCCTGTATCATTTGTTTATCTGATTTAGAGAATCCTCCCACTTTGTGCCATTCAAAAGTGTACTTTACCCTAATATGGTAAGTAATACTTGCCTTAGCTTAGGAAGATTCAGTTCAACTATGTGCGGGTAAAACAGGGAGATGTACTCCTCTCAAAATAATATATTAAAACGTTTTATCTTGAGGCACAGCTCATAAAAAAATACATTTAAAAATAGTGCATCTAAAAAAGAAACTGTAACACAGTTCAATAATCTCTGTAAATAATATAACTAACAAATGTGGGGCTCCGCTCTGTGTGACTGTGAATACACACAAGCCGAGGTTCCCCACAAGCGTATGACGTATCAAAAGTCGGGGGTGGGACTGATGAATTTTGCAACCCAATTGGTTGCTTCTTCAGAGGTAGGGGCCTCCGCCCCTAACATCTACTATATATAGCACATTCTAGATTGTACGCATCTCTCTACAACGTCTAATTCTGACATCTTTATTTCTAGTAAATTCACAGTAATTTACCATTCTCATCCGCTTCTGTTACCTTGCTCATTTCACACTTATTTTATACACTGGGACATTGAATATCATAATGTAATAATGTATATTATTATTATCTATCATTGATCCAGCAATCAATCCTATTAAAAGATTTTTTATTGTATATTTGTTGCACCTTCATTGCTTGTAAATTTTGTTTTCTGTCCCCCTAAAAAGATGCAATAAATGAATCATGGGGCACCTTCTCTCTTCTCTATATTCTTAGATTTTCTTCTTAAATCATGTATCTTTTAACCATCCCTAAGAGGAACCATTAGCCCCTTCTTGCAAAAAAAAATTTTAATTTTATTAAAGCGGTCTTTTCTTAAAGGAACGCAGCCAAATTAATATCCCTATTTAAACCCACTGGTTCTAGGGTATTTATGGTGTATATCCAGAATGTCTCCCTTCTTCTTAGTTCCATTCACCTGCATCCACCTCTCTTACATACTTGTATTTGTACAATTACTTTTATATAAGAATACACTTTATTCTTATTTTGAACTTTGGTAAAATGTGTAATTAAGGGGTTCTTATTTTTCATATGTTCTAAATGTCTAGTTTTAAGACTTCTTTTAGTGCGTCCTAAGTTTCTCATATGCTTTTCACATGTACATTCTAGCAAGTAGACTACATGGTCTGATATACAATTTGAAGGGATATTAAACCCAAACATTTTCTTTCATGATTCAGACAGAGCATATATATGTTAACAACTTTCTAATTTACTTCTTTAATCAATTTTGCTTCATTCTGTTGTAATCCTTTCTTGAAGGATCAGCAATGCACTACTGGGAACTAGCAGAACACATTGGTAAGTCAATCACAAGAGGCATATATGTGCAGCCACCAATCAGTAGCTAACTCCAAGCTTCTGAGCCTATCTAGATATGCTTTTAAAGAAAGCATACCAAGAGAACGGAGCAAATTAGATAAAAGAATTGCATTGGAAAGTTGTTTAAATTTATGTGCTCTGTCTAAATCATGAAAGAAAAAGTTTTGGTTTTATGTAACTTTAAAATGTTTACAATTGGGAATCTCCCTATTCCATTGTGTAACTTATGGGGGCCAATTTAACAAGGGCCGAATGGCTCTGAATGTAACTGTTTCAGTGCGAATGTAAATGTTTCAGTGCTCACCGGAAACAGGAGTTAAGAAGCAACGGTCTTAAGACCACTGCTCCTTAACTCGTACGCCTCCTCTGAGGCGGCGGACATCAATCTGCCCGATCGCATACGATTGGGTTGATTGACACGCCCTGCTAGCGGCCGATTGGCATTAGCGGGCCAATACGATTTCAGTAGCTCTAATCCTATTTGATTTCAAAATGTCAGCCAATAGGAATGCAAGTTACCCCAAATTGATTGCAGTACCTTGCATTCAATTTTCAGTGTACGCCAGAGATCAGATGAAGATTAGCCTCCACACCACTGAGGATCGCAGCTGCTGAAGACCGCCCTGAGGACCACCGCTGAGAACCGCTGCTGAGGACCGCCGCTCTGGATCTGCGTATTATGGAAAACTGCTCCGCACCTTCGCTCCATGCCGCCTTCACACAGGATGAAGATAGAAGATGACATAGCCACCTGGAAGAAGACCTTCTCCGCCGGACTTCAGGAACGGTGAGTACCTATTTGGGGGTTTTAGGATTTTTTTTATTTTTAAGATTAGGGATTTAATGGGCTGTAAAAGAGCTGATTGCCCTTTTAAGGGCAGTAAAAGAGCTGAATGCCCTTTTAAGGACAATGCCCATACAAATGCCCCTTTAAGGGCAATGGGTAGTTTAGTTTTTTTAGCGTTAGTTTTTTTTATTTCGGTGGGGGGGTTGGTTGGGTGGGTGGTTTTACTGTTAGGGGGTAATTGGTAATTTTTGTAAGTAAAAGAGCTGTTTACTTTGGGCAATGCCCTACATAAGGCCCTTTTAAGGGCAATTGGTAGTTTAGCATTAGATTAAGTGGTGTTTTTATTTGGGGGGGGGATTTTCTATTTTTATAGGGGTATTAGTTTAGGTTTAATTTTTTTATTTTGGATAGCTTTATTTATTTTTTTCTGTAATTTTATTTTTTTTATTTTTAGTAAAATTAGCTTTTACATTTTGTTAAACATAGACTGCCCTGGCAGACATCGCCTAGTTTTTAAATAAATGGTAGTTGACGTACGCTTCTCTTGTTTATGTTTGTGCTTTTCTTTGGGAGGTTTGAAGGTTAAGTATTTGCAGAACTCACAGAGTTAATGTGGATTACCACCATTTGACTATACATAACTTTATTATCATATCTGAGTTTTAGGTGAAATATATTGAAGATTTGATATTGGAAAGAAGAGTTTTTCTTTTTAAAAAGACTGTTTATATAAAAATAAGAAATCATTTTGAAGGGTTAATTGTATTTAAGTGCTTTTTTTGTTTTTGTGTATTTTGGTAATATATAAGTATCTGCTATATATATATATACTGTATATAAGTCTGATAATACCAACAAAATTATGGTGCAGCCCAGGGGTCAAGTCCAGCAGGAACGCATGGGAACGGAGTTCCTGCACTATTTTTGCAGGTAGAACTAAGTTCCCCCTGAAATGAGAACAGAATCGCTTCAGTGAACACTTCTGCTGCTGGTGGGAGGATCTGAAGCACAGTCTGGTTAGACGTTAGAGGGATAGTGAGATCCTCTTGTAATGGGCAGTACTACTTCTTTCAATACACTAAAGCAAGCAATTCAGCGGTCCTGCTGTGTGATCAACCCACACTGTGCGGAAAACATGGTGCTTACATTTTTGTGTGGTTTGTTCTGTTTTTTTTTTAGCTCCCCTCATTTCAGGACACACAGGGATAGATTACAAATGAGGTGAGCGCACTCATGGCACTCAATTCTATTTTAATCTGCGAACCCCATTTTGCGCATATAACAGGATGCGAGTAAAAATGATGCGCCTTCGCGGTCGCAACTTTATGGTAGGAAAATAAAACTGCAAAGTTGCAATCACATTTTCTCAATCCTCATAAAGTTTTAAACTCAAAATTTAAATACAGTGAGCTCGCATTGACCTGAATGCAGGATACCATTGACATATATGTAAGTATTTCTATAATATGTATTTCTGTATTATATGTGTATATATGTATGTAAAATACATACATACTGTACATATATATTTGTATTAATACATATTATGCATGTGTTATTATGGATCTTTATGTAAAAGCACTTTCCACCCGTTTTTTTTCTAACACTTCACAACTCATAACTTTGCCCCATGTAATTTTTTTATGCAATATTTTTATGAAATCATTTTAAATCTGAAAGTGCTAATATGATTGCTACTGTACTGTGAAGTATTTTTTTGTGTTTTTTTTTGTTTCAATTTTTATTTGAGCATAACAGTAACCCAACGATTGTAAGTTGTGATTGCTCTTACATGTTTGCATTTACTTTCAACTCGTAATAGAGAGCTACTTCCAACTAGATATTGCTCACACACAAATGTTAGCGCACCGCTCGTAATTTAGCCCACAGTTTTTAAGCAGATTATTTGTGATTCTCTTGTGCTGAATATACTATTATAGATTGAATGAGGTTGAAAAGTGTAAATGCACATTTGTTATGATTTGAATAAAGTGTGTTTTATTTTTGCTACACTTAGATCTGCCTCATGCTTCTGTTTTGTTTTACAAATGCTTTCAATAGGCTAGATTACGAGTTTTGTCCGTAATAGTGTGCGGTGCTAACGAGCATTTTATGCTCACCGCTCACCTACAGACAAAGCTGGTATTACAGGTTTTTACAAACCCGGCGTTAGCCGCAGAAAAGTGAGCGGAGAGCAAAATTTAGCTCCACATCTCACCTCAATACCAGCACTGCTTACGGTAGCGGTGAGCTGGTAAAACGTGCTCATGCACGATTTCCCCATAGGAATCAATGGGGGAGAGCTGGCTGAAAAAAAACCTAACACCTGCAAAAAAGCAGCGTAAAGTTCCTAACGTAGCCCCATTGATTCCTATTGTGAAATAAAATTTATGTCCACACCTAACACCCTAACATGAACCCCTAGTCTAAACACCCCTAATCTTACACTTATTAACCCCTAATCTGCCGCCCCCAACATTGCTGACACCTACATTATATTATTAACCCCTAATCTGCCGCTCCGGACACTGCCGCCACCTACTTTATACTTATGAACCCCTAATCTGCTGCCCCCAACATCGCAGACAATTACATTTTATTTATTAACCCCTAATCTGCTGCCCCCAATGTCGCCGCTACCTACCTACATTTATTAACCCCTAATCTGCCGCCCCCAACGTCACCGCCACTATATTAAAGTTCTTAACCCCTAAACCTAAGTCTAACCCTAACACTCCCTAACTTAAATATAATTTAAATAAATCTAAATAAAATAACTACAATTAACTAAATTATTCCTATTTAAAACTAAATACTTACCTATAAAATAAACCCTAAGATAGCTACAATATAACTAATAGTTACATTGTATCTAGCTTAGGGTTTATTTTTATTTTACAGGCAACTTTGTATTTATTTTAACTAGGTAGAATAGTTAGTAAATAGTTATTAACTATTTAATAGCTACCTAGTTAAAATAAAATAAAATTTACTTGTAAAATAAAACCTAAATTACAATTACACCTAACACAACAGTATAATTAAACTAATTCCCGAAATTAACTACAATTAAATACAATTATCTAAAGTACGAAGAAAAAAAACACACTAAATTACAGAAAATTATAAAATAATTACAAGTTTTTAAAACTAATTACAGCTATTCTAATCCCCCTAATAAAATAAAAAAGCCTCCCAAAATAATAAAAAGCGCTACCCTATACTAAATTACAAATAGCCCTTAAAAGGGCCTTTTGCAGGGCATTGCCCCAAAGTAATCAGCTCTTTTACCTGTATAATAAAGTACAATACCCCCCAACATTAAAACCCACCACCCACACACCCAACCCTACTGTAAAACCCACCCAATCCCCACTTAATAAAGCCTAACACTAACCCCTTGAAGATCACCCTACCTTGAGGAGTCTTCACCCAACCAGGCCAAAGTCCTCAACAAAGCCGGGCAAAGTGGTCCTCCAGATGGGCAGAAGTCTTCATCCAAGCCGAGAAGAAGAGGTCCTCCAGACGGGCAGAAGTTTTCATCCAGACGGCATCTTCTATCTTTATCCATCCGGCGCGGAGCGTGTCCATCTTCAAGACATCCGACGTGGAGCATCCTCTTCTTTCGACGTCTTCTTACTAAATGACGGTTCCTTTAAGTGACGTCATCCAAGATGGCGTCCCTTCAATTTCAATTGGCTGATAGAATTCTATAAGCCAATCGGAATTAAATTAGAAAAAATCCTATTGGCTGATGCAATCAGCCAATAGGATTGAGCTTGGATTCTATTGGCTGATTGGAACAGCCAATAAAATGCCAGCTCAATCCTATTGGCTGATTGGATCAGCCAATTGGATTGAACTTCAATCCTATTGGCTGATTGCATCAGCCATTAGGATTTTTTCTACTTTAATTCCAATTGGCTGATAGAATCAGCCAATCGGAATTGAAGGGATGGCATCTTGGATGACGTCACTTAAAGGAACCGTCATTTAGTAAGAAGACGTTGAAAGAAGAGGATGCTCCACGTCGGACGTCTTGAAGATGGACCCGCTCTGCGCCAGATGGATGAAGATAGAAGATGCCGCCTGGATGAAGACTTCTGCCCGTCTGGAGGACGACTTCGCCCGGCTTCGTTGAGGACTTCGGCCCGGTTGGGTGAAGACTTCTCAAGGTAGGGTGATCTTCAAGGGGTTAGGTTTTATTAAGGGGGTATTGGGTGGGTTTTAGAGTAGGGTTGGGTGTGTGGGTGGTGGGTTTTAATGTTGGGGGGTATTGTACTTTTTTTTACAGATAAAAGAGCTGATTACTTTGGGGCAATGCCCTGCAAAAGGCCCTTTTAAGGGCTATTTGTAATTTAGTATAGGGTAGGGCTTTTTATTATTTTGGGGTGCTTTTTTTATTTTATTAGGGGGATTAGATTAGGTGTAATTAGTTTAAAAAACTTGTAGTTATTTTATTATTTTCTCTAATTTAGTGGGGGGGGGGTTTCCGTACTTTAGATAATTGTATTTAATTGTATTTAATTGTAGTTAATTTAGGGAATTAATTTAATTATAGTGTAGTGTTAGGTGTAATTGTAACTTAGGTTAGGTTTTATTTTACAGGTAAATTTGTCTTTATTTTAACTACGTAGTTATTAAATAGTTAATAACTATTTAATAACTATTGTACCTAGTTAAAATAAATACAAAGTTGCCTGTAAAATAAAAATAAATCCTAAAATAGCTACAATGTAACTATTAGTTATATTGTAGCTAGCTTAGGGTTTATTTCATAGGTAAGTATCTAGTTTTAAATAGGAATAATTTAGTTAATTGTAGTAATTTTATTTAGATTTATTTAAATTATATTTAAGTTAGGGGGTGTTAGGGTTAGGGTTAGACTTAGATTTAGGGGTTAATACATTTAATATAGTTGTGGCGACATTGGGGGCGGCAGACTAGGGGTTAATAAATGTAGGTAGGTGTCGGCGATGTTAGGGACGGCAGATTAGGGGGTTAATAAAATTTTACTAGTGGTTGCAATGCGGGAGTGCGGCGGTTTAGGGGTTAATATATTTTTATAGTGGCGGCAATGTCCGGTTCGGCAGATTAGGGGTTAAAATTTTATTTTAGTGTTTACGAAGTGGGGGGGCCTTGGTTTAGCGGTTAATAGGTAGTTTATGGGTGTTAGTGTACATTTTAGCACTTTAGTTAAGAGTTTTATGTTATGGCGTTAGCCCATAAAACTCTTAACTACTGACTTTAAAATGCGGTACCAGGCTTGACAGTAGAGGGTCTACCGCTCACTTTTTGGAAGACTCATAATACCGGCATTAGGCAAATCCCATTGAAAAATAGGATACGCAATTGACGTAAGTGAATTTGCGGTATTTTCGAGTCTGGTCAAAAAAGTGAGCGGTGAGCCTTTCATTTCAAGACTCGTAATACCAGCAGGCGTTAAAAAGCAGCATTGGGACCTCTCAACGCTGCTTTTTAAGGCTAACGCAAGACTCTTAATCTAGGTTTATATATGGTAACATATATATATATATATATATATTTAAAAATTAAAATGTTCTTCTTAGTAAAGAATATATGAATTTCAAGTATTTCCATTCAAATACATTAAAACAAAATTATATTTCATATTTCAAGGTATTTGACTGGGATGGAATAAAAAGTGTGTGTGTATATATATATATATATATATATATATATATATATATATATATATATATATATATAATTCCTCCAAAAAGCAATCACTCACTGGACTTTTCTTTAAAAGATATAAATTTATTTACTAACGGCTAGATTTAGAGTTTGGCGGTAGCCGTCAAAACCAGCGATAGAGGCTCCTAACACTGGTTTTGGGCTACTGCTGGTATTTAGAGTCAGTCAGGAAAGGGTGTAACGCTCACTTTGCAGCCGCGACTTATCCATACCGCAGATCCCCCTACACCATTTGCGTATCCTATCTTTTCAATGGGATCTTTCTAACGCCGGTATTTAGAGTCATGGCTGAAGTGAGCGTTAGAAATCTAACGAAAAAACTCCAGCCGCAGAAAAAAGTCAGTAGTTAAGAGCTTTCTGGGCTAACGCCGGTTCATAAAGCTCTTAACTACTGTGCTCTAAAGTACACTAACACCCATAAACTAAGTATGTACCCCTAAACCGAGGCCCCCCCACATCGCCGCCACTCTATTAAAATTTTTTAACCCCTAATCTGCCGACCGCACACCGCCACAACCTACATTATCCCTATGTACCCCTAATCTGCTGCCCCTAACATCGCCGACACCTACATAATATTTATTACCCCCTAATCTGTCCCCCCCCCAACATCGCCGCTACCTACCTACACTTTTTAACCCCTAACCTGCTGACCGCACATCGCCACCACCTACGTTATCCCTATGTACCCCAATCTGCTGCCCCTAATACCGCCGACACCTACATAATATTTATTAACCCCTAATCTGCCGCCCCCGCTATCGCTGACCCCTGCATATTATTATTAACCCCTAATCTGCCGCTCCGTACACCGCCGCAACCTACGTTATCCCTATGTACCCCTAATCTGCTGTCCCTAACACCGCTGACCCCTACATAATATTTATTAACCCCTAATCTGCCACCCCCAACGTCGCCGCCACCTACCTACACTTATTAACCCCTAATCTGCAGACCATACCTCGCCGCTACTCTAATAAATTTATTAACCCCTAAAGCTAAGTCTAAACCTAACACTAACACCCCCCAAAGTTAAATATAATTTAAATCTAACTAAATAAATTAACTCTTATTAAATAAATTATTCCTATTTAAAGCTAAATACTTACCTGTAAAATAAACCCTAATATAGCTACAATATAAATTATAATTATATTGTAGCTAATTTAGGATTAATATTTATTTTACAGGCAACTTTGTAATTATTTTAACCAGGTACAATAGCTATTAAATAGTTAATAACTATTTAATAGTTACCTAGTTAAAATAATTACAAAATTACCTGTAAAATAAATCCTAACCTAAGTTACAATTAAACCTAACACTACACTACCAATAAATGAATTAAATAAACTACCTACAATTTTCTACAATTAAACCTAACACTACACTATCAATAAATGAATTAAATACAATACCTACAAATAAATACAATGAAATAAACTAACTAAAGTACAAAAAATAAAAAAGAACTAAGTTACAAAAAATAAAAAAATATTTACAAATATTAGAAAAATATTATAACAATTTTAAACTAATTACACCTACTCTAAGCCCCCTAATAAAATAACAAAGACCCCCAAAATAAAAAAATGCCCTACCCTATTCTAAAATTAAAATAGAAAAGCTCTTTTACCTTACCAGCCCTGAAAAGGGCCCTTTGCGGGGCATGCCCCAAAGAATTCAGCTCTTTTGCCTGTAAAAAAAAACATACAATACCCCCCCAACATTACAACCCACCACCCACATACCCCTAATCTAACCCAAACCCCCCTTAACTAAACCTAACACTAAGCCCCTAAAGATCTTCCTACTTATCTTCACCACACCGGGTATCAGCGATCTGTCCAGGCTCCGATGTCTTGATCCAAGCCCAAGCGGGGGGCTGAAGACATCCATCCTCCGGCTGAATTCTTGATCCAAGCGGGCAGAAGAGGACATCCGGACCGGCAAACATCTTAATTCAAGCCACATCTTCTATGTTCTTCCATTCGATGACGACCAGCTGATCTTCAAGACCTCCACCGTGGATCCATCCTCTTCAGGTAATTTTGTAATTATTTTAACTAGGTAGCTATTAAATAGTTATTAACTATTTAATAGTTATTGTACCTCATTAAAATAATTACAAAGTTGCCTGTAAAATAAATATTAATCCTAAAATAGCTACAACATAATTATTTGTTATATTGTAGCTAAATTAGGGTTTATTTTACAGGTAAGTATTTAGCTTTAAAAAGGAATAATTTATTTAATAAGAGTTAATTTATTTCGTTAGATTTAAATTATATTTAACTTAGGGGGGGTGTTAGTGTTAGGGTTAGAATTAGCTTTAGGGGTTAATACATTTATTAGAGTAGCGGTGAGATCCGGTCGGCAGATTAGGGGTTAATTATTGTAGGTAGGTGGATGCGACGTTGGGGGCGGCAGATTAGGGGTTAATAAATATAATATAGGGGTCGGCGGTGTTAGGGGCAGCAGATTAGGGGTACATAGGGATAACGTAGGTTGCGGCGGTGTACAGAGCGGCAGATTAGGGGTTAATAATAATATGCAGGGGTCAGCGATAGCGGGGGCGGCAGATTAGAGGTTAATAAGTGTAAGGTTAGGGGTGTTTAGACTCGGGGTACATGTTAGGGTGTTAGGTGCAGACTTAGGAAGTGTTTCCCCATAGGAAACAATGGGGCTGCGTTAGGAGCTTAACGCTGCTTTTTTGCAGGTGTTTTTTTTTTTTCAGCTCAAACTGCCCCATTGTTTTCTATGGGGGAATCGTGCACGAGCACGTTTTTGAAGCTGGCCGCGTCCGTAAGCAACGCTGGTATCGAGAGTTGCAGTGGCGGTAAATATGCTCTGCGCTCCCATTTTTGGAGCCTAACGCAGCCATTCTGTGAACTCTAAATACCAGCGGTATTTAAAAGGTGCGGGGGAAAAAAAGCATGCACAGCTAATGCACCCCTTTGGCCACAGAACTCTAAATCTAGCCGTAAGATTAAAAGACTAATCAGCGTGACAGCGTGACGTCAGTGTTGTTTGTTTGAAGCAGCGTGACATACGGATGGCGGTAAAGTTTCAGGGGTACTTGAACTATTTAAGGGGTATGTTTAATGTATGTGATCTGATTTCGGGTACTTAGTTGCACTCTTTTTTCATTTCTTGTGACATTGACAAAGGCACAATGCAATGCCGAAACGTTTGTCTTTTAATCTAAGTAAATACATTTATATATTTTAAAGAAAAGTCCAGTGAGTGCCTGCTTTTTGGAGGAATTGGATATTTTGCTAGCAGTGCACCTTGGCATAATTGGTGGATCCTATCTATGACAGTATATATATATATATATATATATATATATATATATATATATATATATATATATATATATATATATAACAGTTCTCAGAGATCCGCACTCACTCTAACAAATGTGCAGCAGCTGCCCGGGGTGCATCTAGAGAAAACATGTATATCTAAAAGGAGACACACTCGCCGGGTCTTAGTAAATAGTGTTTTTAATACACCAAGTTGAACAGTATATATATATATACAATGTAGCAAAGAAGCACTCACTGAACTGTTCCAACTGTGACAAAAAGTTTTAATTCAAAATTGTGACGTTTTGGGACAGCAACAGTCCCTTCCTCTGACAAATTAACAATGTGAAAATACAGGCCTTTTTGGACACACCTGTCAAACTGACAACATGATGAACAGAGAAGATACAGTAAATATGGACATTGAGGCCCCAATACATCAGAGTGGTATCACCTCAGAGGATAGATACAAGGACATCTTCACTTTTACAGATGAAGATGCAGAAATGATACGGTTTGGCTCTATTGAGGAGCAACAAGTTGAAGAATCCGCACAGTCTCTGTATAATACATTGACTAAACTGAAACAAAGGGAAATAGATCTGAATCTGCACGGCTCATACCTCTCTGATTATCATAAAAAGAGGATGATACCAAGGGGGTTCAGAATCAGAAACATCCCGACCATTGGAAGATCTAATAATGAATTTTGCATCAATTGGTGCAAAATTCTGAACAAGTGCTCATTTGACTTAATGTTACTTGTTATCAGAGAAGTGGGTCGTCTACTCTAGATAGTCAAGGCTGAGATACAGACATTCGAATTGGAAAAACTGAATATATTCGAATCTGACACCAATACCAACTGGCTATCTAAACTCAGTCTACAGATCAAGAGCTATAAACAGGAACTGATAGCCTTCAAGAACCGCAAGTTACAGACTGTCACACAGGACTACACGTACAAATCTATCTATAGGTGGATGCTGTCCCCAGAGGATAGGAGAACATACCGACCTAGACGTGAACGTAGATATACTAAAAAATCGTTGACAACAGTGGATACGAGCTCAGGAGATAGCTCAGGCACAGAAACCCCATTGGAAAGTTCCACTACCACTCAAAGAGGAGTTACGACCCGATCAAGGGGCAGTAGAAGTGAATGGGAGACCTCAAGTGCCAACAGAGCGGCACTACCTCCATTGGCGGCTCATCCAACAGCCAACCGTTTTTTAGGAAGAGGCAGAGGCCACACACGAGGCGGGGGGGGGGGGCACAGCCCGCCGCCACCAACAACGGAGAATCTAGAAAATATTGTGATCAACATTAGCTCACGTACCTTGACCAAGACTGAATTGAGCTTACTGAACAAGGGCCTATCTTTTGTGCCATCCACTGGGATTAATGAGTTCGATGCTTATATTGATATTCAGAGGTTTGGCAGAAACTTAAGACTCAGAGAATTTTTTAATAGTGATCAAGAACAAGAGTGTAAATTTAGAGCTAAGGGTTCGTTTGACCCCTCCTCCAATAATTCCACCATCCATACTCTTACAAACCTTCTTACTAAATCCATTAAGGATAGACCAAGGATGAGGATCAGAGATAATTTCACCAGGGATGAGAGGTCAGCCCTTAAATCCTTGAAAGAAGACACCTCAATAGTGATTCGCCCAGCCGATAAGGGTGGGGCGATAGTCCTGTTGGATACTACATACTATAAGAGTGAAATCCTTGGACAATTATCTGACAAGAAAACATACATGCCACTAAGGGGTGACCCAACGTTCAGGCTAAAAAAGAGAATTGACACAATATTGATGGAGTTCAAAGAAAGAGCACTTATCACACAACAAGATTATAATTTTCTATGCCGTGAACATCCATTAATCCCCTTGTTGTATACTTTACCTAAGGTGCATAAAAATGCTAATAACCCCCCAGGGAGACCTTTTGTCTCAGCGAGGGGTTTCGTTACTTCAACCACTAGCACAGTTTGTTGACTATTATCTACAGCCTCTGGTTCAATCGATGCCATCATATATACGGGACTCTAATGATTTTATCACTGGCATTAAGAAGTTGGAGAACATCACTGATGGAGACCTTCTGGTTACTCTCGATGTGTCAAGCCTCTACACGGTCATTCCCCACCGAGATGGTATCACAGCTGTAACACAGGCCCTCAGGAAGGCTGCATACATTGGCCCATCTGAAGAGGTACTCATCTGTTTCCTCTCGCTATGCCTTATGGAAAATTATTTCCTGTTCGATTCTACATTCTACTTACAGATTTCTGGGACGGCGATGGGTCCAATGTGACCCCATCGCTAGCCAATCTATTTATGGCACTATATGAAACATCAATTATGAAGGTCTTCAACAATGACATCAGGTATTATTGTCGATATATAGACTACCTGTTTCTGGTATGTTCAGATGGGGAAGAAAGTTTAACACGATGGATTGACCATCTGAATACTCTTGAGAGTCCCATCAAATTTACCCACACAATCAGCAACTACACTGTGGACTACTTGGACATCAGGGTCTTTAAAGTTGAAGGAAGATTGGGCACAACCCTATTCCGCAAAGCCACTGACCGGAACTCACTACTACATGCCAGAAGCTGCCACCAACCCAGCCTTATACATAATATCCCTAAGGCCCAATACCAACGGGTAATTAGAAATAACACCAATGAGATATTATGTGAAGAACAACTACAAGATATGACACAGCGATTTATTGAAAGAGGATACAGGCAAAAAGATCTGCTATATATGAAATCACATGCACTATCAGCTATGGAACCAAGAGCAGAGGCTCCACCCAAGCAAGATGATTAACTCACTTTTGTAACCACATACTCTCCAGAGATTATACCACTAACTCATACCATTAAAGAGGAAGGGAAATTGGTTGAAGCAGATCACACGCTACCCTTCAAGAATTGGAAGGCACCAAGGATCAGTTTCAGACGAGGAAGAAACTTGAGAGACTATCTGGTCAAAGCTGACGTCAACCCTGAAGGGGGTACACGGACATGGCTGAGGACAAACAAGAAAGGCTGCTATCACTGTATTAGCTGTGTCACGTGCAGTGGGATGATAACTGGCTCTCACTTTCATCATCCTGAAAGCAATAAAACATATGAGATTAAGCATTATCTAACTTGCACTACGCAATTTGTAATATACCTTCTGAATTGCCCCTGCGGAAAATTTTACATAGGCAAAACAACTGATGACGCGAGAACTAGGA
The DNA here is from genome assembly GCF_027579735.1 of Bombina bombina. Taxonomy (NCBI): domain Eukaryota; kingdom Metazoa; phylum Chordata; class Amphibia; order Anura; family Bombinatoridae; genus Bombina; species Bombina bombina. The sequence continues at coordinate 1,320,519,009 of NC_069500.1, forward strand.
TGGCCAATCATAGGTCTAGTATTCGCTTGGCCATAAGAAATGGAAAGGCAGACCAGCCTGTGGCAAGACACTTCTTGGAGGCAGGACACACTGTCAATGATCTGAGATTTAGACTGATCGACCACGTACCTATTCCACGAAGGGGAGGAGACAGAGGAAATATGTTGTTACACAAAGAATCTAGATGGATCTATGAACTGGGTACCCTTTGCCCCAGGGGTCTCAATACCCACACAGGATGGCAATGTTTTCTATGAACTGTGAGGTTCAAGATACACCAGTGGGGTGTTTGATGTTCTACACTATTGGGAGTCCATGATCCATTACTCCTCTCTCTCTCCCCCCCTTTCTATTCTCTTTTTCCTTTTTTCTTTTCTCTTTTTCCTTTTCCTCTTTCTTTTCTTTTTTCTCTCTTCTAATTCTTTTTCTTTTCTTTTCTTTTTCTTTTCTTTCCTTTCTCCCCCCCCCTTTTTTCTTCTTTTTCTTCTTCTATCTCTCATTCCCTCTTTCTTCTTCTTTTTCTTTCCCTTTCTTCCTTCCATTCCCTGGCCCTTCTTTTCCTCTTTCTTTCTTCCCTCTTGACTCTTCAGCTTTCTTTTCTTTCTTGATTTTTCTTCTCTTCCACTTTTCCTCTTTCTTTTCTTTTATTCTAGTAATTTGTTTTACTTCCTTATGTGACACATTAATTACATTAGGATTGAATTATGAGCGTAGAATTATAGATGTTAAGGTCTAATCATCTGTCTTCTCGGTCCTATTTTGCCTCTATGAGATTCTCATAGGTGGCACTCTGTTCATTATGTTGCTTTTTGTCCATTACATGGTTTTAACTTTATTTTATTTTAACCTTTGTATTATTTATTCACTTGTACACTTCTTTTGATACCCCGTGTTGTTTTTGTTTGTGGGGGTTTTTCTCATTCCTTACAGACATTCAGTATTACTAGTAGAATTTATGTTGTCATATAGATGTATCTGGATTTATATTAGGGGATGTTTGATGGCAATTCGATTTTTTCTGATTCGATTTTTTCTGATTCTTTTTCTGATTCGATTTTTTCTGATTCGATTTTTTATTTTTATTGTTTTATTTTGATATACCATAGGAGCTGAGACTCCATTTAACTTAGGGAATAGTAGGAATCATTATTGATTAAACTTTAAACCATTTTTGTGTATATTTATATAGGGGTAGGTGTAAGCATATTGTTTATTTGGGGTGTTATCATTTATTTATTATATCATTTATTATGTGTTGATATTGTATCCCTTTTTTGTTTTGCTTTTATCATATACTTTTTGCTTTAAGTTTTTGGCTTTGGAGCAACACACCTTTTTGCAACTATTGCTTACGCAATTATCGCTTATGCATTTTTTCTTTTAATATTTGGAGCCCGCTCCTTGTGAGTTAGTAGAGCTCATACAGTATATTTAAGGTGGGTGTGCCCATCAGTGTCAGTGTGACACGTAGAACTTGTCAAAACTCTGTGTTGTTTCGATACGCCCACAAGTGGGCGGTCTAATCCATGATTGGTTACATCACGGCACTTTGTTTACCTTTGTGACGAGTGCCGTTGCAGAAGGATTATGTGCGGCACAAATAGGACTTATTTATTTGTGTAGTTATTTCTTATTGCATATTGATGACTCTCAGGCTATGCGGTATTGATTATCCGTATTCTAGTATCACTTGGGGTAGCTGATCTGATTCGGCTATTGATGTGCGCTAAACATAAGCGATTTATAAGTTGTCCCTCATTAATTTTAATTTTAGTCATGGATATGCAGCGGTCTAAGCGAATGCTTATTTGGGATTTACAAATGTGACATGTCAGTTTAGAGGGGGTATGCGTCCCTAGTGACAGGTGGTCGTTGTTTGGGATCATACAACAATGACGTATTGAGCCTTGGGTGACAGGATGCTGCTGATTGGTGGAATTACGATCCCCAGGAGCCAGGGCGATGCTGATTGGTTGAATTACGATCCCTATTCTTACTGTTTGTTTGCGGTTTTGTCGGTATATTTACGCAATTTTTTAGTTGTTGTTTATGTCAGGTTGGAATGAGATTGCCCCTCTTTATTAACAATATGGAGTTTTATGTTTATAATGTTTTATTACTATTCACTTGATTCACTGTATATATTGGTAGTTTTCCATCATTGATAGCTATTGGTCACTATGAAAGGTGTGTTATGTATCTTTGGCCATGATTGGTCAACCACTAGGGGAGGGTAATTTGGAGCCTATTTAAGGCCTGTATTTTCACATTGTTAATTTGTCAGAGGAAGGGACTGTTGCTGTCCCGAAACGTCACAATTTTGAATTAAAACTTTTTGTCACAGTTGGAACAGTTCAGTGAGTGCTTCTTTGCTACATTGTATTATTATCCTTATAGCACCCTGACAAGTTGCAAGAGTTGGTGAGAGTGCACTTACACCATTCTATGTATATATGTGTGTGTGTGTGTGTATATGTGTATACATGAGTTTAAATGTTTATATTTGTATGTATATGTTCACATACATATTTACACATATAAACAACTTAATTTATGTAAGAACTTACCTGATAAATTAATTTATTTCATAGTGGCAAGAGTCCATGAGCTCGTGACCTATGGGATATACATTCCTACCAGGAGGGGGCAAAGTTTCCCAAACCTCAAAATGCCTATAAATACACCTCCCACCTCACTTATACCTTAGTTTAATGTTTAGCCAAGAAGTGATAGGTAAAAAAAAGTTGTAAAAAGCATACAAAAAGAGGAACTGGAAAAAATAATGTGCTTTATACAAAAAAAAAATCATAATCACAAAAAAGGGTGGGTCTCATGGACTCTAGTCACTATGAAAGAAATGAATTCATCAGGTAAGTTATTACATAAATTCTGTTTTCTTTCATGTAAGTGGCAAGAGTCCATGAGCTAGTGACATATGGGATATAATACCCAAGATGTGGAAGTCCACGAGTCGCTAGATAGGGAGGGATACAATAAAACAGCTATTTCCAATGAGAAATTAAATCCAAAAAATAATTAAGTTTTCTTAAAAATTTAAAAAAAAATCAAAACAAAGGCATAAGAATCAAACTGAGACAACTGACTAAAGAACCTTTCTACCAAGGGCTGCTTCCAATGAAGCAAACACATCAAAATGGTAAAATTTAGTAAAGTATACAAAGAAGACCAAGTTGCTGCTTTGCAAATTTGATCAACTGAAGCTTCATTCTTAAGAGCCCAAAAAGTGGCAACTAATCTAGTAGAATGAGCTGTAATTCTCTGAGGCGGAGACAGCCCAGCCTCCAAATAAGCTTTGTGAATCAAAAGTCACAACCAAGAAGCCAGATAAATAGCAGAAGCTTTCTGACCTTTCCTTGAGTAGGAAAGATTAGAAGTCTTTCTGAAATCTTTAGTAGCATCAATATAATATTTCAAAGTTTTTATCACATCCAAAGAATGTAAAGACCTTTCAAGAGTATTCTTAGGATTAGGACACAAGGAAGGAACAACAATTTCCCTATTGATGTTGTTAGAATTCATAACTTTAGGCAGATTTAAATGAAGTCCTCAAAACAGCTTTATCTTGATGGAAAATCAGATAAGGAGACTCACAAGAGAGAGCAGACAATTCAGAAACTCTTCTAGCAGAAGAGATAGCCAAAAGAAATAATAATTTCCAAGAAAGCAATGTAATGTCCAGAGAATGCATAGGCTCAAAAGGAGGAGCCTGTAAAGTCTTCAAAACCAAATTGAGACTCCAAGGAGGAGAAATAGATTTAATAATATGTTTGATACGAATCAAACCCTGAACAAAACAGCGAATATCAGGAAGTTTAGCAATCTTTATATGAAATAAAGCAGAAAGAGCAGAAATTTGTCCTATCAAAATATTTGCAGACAACCCTTATCGAAACCATCCTGAAGAAACTGTAAAATCCTGGAATTCTAAAAGAATGCAAAGAATAATAACTTGAACACCATGAAATATAGGTTTTCTAAACCTGATAATACATTTTCCTTGAAACAGACTTACGAGCCTGTATCATAGTGCTAATCACTGAGTCAGAGAAACCTCTATGATTTAGCACTAATGGTTCAATTCCCATGCTATCAAATTTAGAGATTTGAGATCCTGATGGAAAACGGTTCCTGAGACAGAAGGTCTGGCCTTAAAAGAAGTGGCCAAGGCAGGCAACTGGACATCCTGACAAGGTACACATACCAAAACCTGAGAGGCCAAGCTGGTGCTATCAGAAACACATAAGATTGTTCCATTATGATCTTGGAGATCACCCTTGGAATAAGAACAAGAGGCGGAAAATGTAAGCAGGTTGGTAAAACCAAGGAACTGCTAGAGCATCCACCATCTCCGCCTGAGGATCCTTGGACCTGGAAAGGTATCTTTAAAGCTTCTTGTTCAGATGTGAGGCCATCAGATCTATTTCTGGAGGACCCCACATCTGTAACAATTGAAAAAACACATCTGGATGGAGAGACAACTCTCCCGGATGTAAAGTCTGACGACTGAGATAATCTGCTTCCCAATTGTCTACTCCTGGAATATGAATCACATAGATTTGACAAGAGTTGGATTCTGCCCAAGAAAGTATCAGAGATACTTCTTTCATTGCTGAAGGACTGTGATTCCCACCTTGATGACTGACATATGCCACTGTAGTAACATTGTCTGTTTGAAATTGAATATAAAGTTCTCTCTTCAATAGAGGCCAAGCCTGAAGAGCTCTGAAAATATTGATTGGTAACCTTGCCTCCTGAGGTTCCCAAACCCCTTGTGCTATCAGAGACCCCCAGACAGCTCCCCAACCTGAAAGACTTGCATCTGTTGTGATCACAGTCCAGGAAGGATAAACAAAGGAGGCCCCTTGAACAATAAGTTAATGGTTTAACCACCAAGTAAGAGAGTGATGAATGATGGGATTTAAGTATATCAACTGTGATATCTGAGTATAATCCCTGCACCACTGGTGCAACATGCAAAGCTGTAGAGGTCTCATATGAAAACGAGCAAAGGAGATCACGTCCGATGCTGCAGTCATGAGCCCTAAAATTTCCATGCTTATAGTCACTGAAGGGTATGATAGAGTCTGAAGGTTAAGACAAGCTAAAACTAACTTCATTCATCTCTTGTCTGTCAAAGAAATAGTCATGGACACTGAATATATCTGGAAACCTAAAAAGTTGACCTTTGTCTGAGGAATCAAGAAACTCTTTTGTAAATTGTTCCTCCAACCATGTTTATGAAGAAACCACACAAGTTGTTTCGTGTGAGATTCCGCTAAATGAAAAGATTGAGCTAGTACCAAGATATCCAAATAAGGAAACACCACAATACCCTGCTCTCTGATTACAGATAGAAGAGCACCGAGAACCTTTGAAAAGATTCTCAGAGCTGACGCTAGGCCAAATGGAAGATCAACAAATTGGTAATGCTTGTCTAGAAAGGAGAATCCCAAAAACTGATAGTGATCTGGATGAATCAGAATGTGAAGATAAGTGTCCTGTAAGTCTATTGTGGACATGAAATGACCTTGCTGAACAAAAGGCAGAATAGTCCTTATAGTCACCATCTTGAAAGTTGGGACTCTTCCAAATGATTTAGAGTTTTCAGATCCAGAATTAGTCTGAATGAATCTTCCTTCTTTGGGACAATGAACAGATTTGAATAAAAACCCAAACCCTGTTCCTGTTGAGGAACTGGAACAATCACACCTGAAAGCTCTAGATCTGAAACACGCTTCAGAAAAGCCTAAACCATCACAGGGTTTGTTGGAACATGGGAAAGAAAGAATATTTCAATGGGAGGTATTATTCTGAAACCTATTCAATACCCCTGAGAAACAATATCCTGAATCCACTGATTTTTGGACATAATCTGCCCAAATGTCTTGAAACAATTTCAATCTGAATCTGCCCCCCACTAGTGATGTCGCAAACTTAAAATTTTCCGTTCGCGAATGGCGAACGCGAACGTCCACAAAAGTTCACGAACGGGCGAACCGGGCGAACCTCCATAGACTTCAATAGGCAGGCGAACTTTAAAACCCACAAGGACTTTTTCTGGCCACAATAGTGATGGAAAAGTTGTTTCAAGGGGACTAACACCTGGACTGTGGCATGCCGGAGGGGGATCCATGGCAAAACTCCCATGGAAAATTACATAGTTGATGCAGAGTCTGGTTTTAAGCCATAAAGGGCATAAATCACCTAACATTCCTAAATTGTTTGGAATAACATGCTTTAAAACATCAGGTATGATGTTGTATCGATCAGGTAGTGTAAGGGTTATGCCAGCTTCACAGTGACAGACCAAACTCCCCGTTTAAAGGGACAGTCTACACCAGAATTTTTATTGTTTTAAAAGATAGATAATCCCTTTATTACCCATTTCCCAGTTTTGCATAATTAACACATTTATAATAATATACTTTTAACCTCTGTGATTATCTTGTATCTAAGCCTCTGCAAACTGCCCCTTTTTTCAGTTCTTTTGACAGACTTGCAGTCTAGCCAATCAGTGCCTGCTCCCAGATAACTTCTCGTGCACGAGCACAGTGTTATCTATATGAAATACGTGAACTAACACCCTCTAGTGGTGAAAAACTGTTAAAATGCAATCTGAAAGAGGTGATCTTCAAGGTCTAAGAAATTAGCATATGAACCTCCTAGGTTAAGCTTTCAACTAAGAATACCAAGAGAACAAGGCAAAATTGGTGATAAAAGTAAATTAGAAAATTGTTTAAAATTACATGCTCTATCTGAATCATGAAAGTTTATTTTGGCCTAGACTGTCCCTTTAATGCACCGCAAACAACCGCAAACAGTCCATTTGCACAACCGCAAACTCCCCATTTGCACAAGGTTGGATACCAAGCTAGCCATGTCCTGTTCCTTGTCCTCACTGATGTCATTGAAGGTCTCTTCCTCCACCCAGCCACGTACAACACCAAGGGTCCACGAAAGGTGACAACAAGCCCCCTGGGATGCCTGCTGTGTTTGGTCTTCCACCTCCTCAAAGCCACCTTCCTCCTCTGACTCTTCTTCTTCAGACTCCTCTCTCTGCGTTGCCTCTGTCTGCGTTATTATAAGGTGTGTTAAGTAGTACTATTCCTATCAGTTTAATCCCTGTTCCGTCCCCTATCAGGGGACGTGTATATGGCATGGATTTTAGGAACCGGGAGATGGAAAAAGATGCTTGGTCGGTCCTTCTATTTCAAATTTGTGGCACTGCGCGTGCAATCTAAAGTGCCACCAGATAGGAGTGGTGTGATAAGTAGTACTATTCCTATCAGTTTAATCCCTGTTATGTGCCATTTTTAATGGTTTGGTTTTTGAAGCCACAGTACTGCACAGCGGCCAGAAAAATTGATGTTTGTTTCCCAGGCAGAAAGTGCCCTAAAACATTGCGGCTTGAACCCTAGATGGTGGCGGAAAAGTCACGCAAGTCATCCGGCATTCGAAGATAAAATACAGCAGCGTGTGGACCATAAAATACAGCAGCGTGTGGCCTTTTTTACTCGAATGTATCGCCCAATGTCAGTCCCTTGGGATCCATCCCTCATTCATCTTAATAAAGGTGAGGTAATCTAGACTTTTTTGACCTAGGCATCTTCTCTTCTCAGTGACAATACCTCCTGCTGCACTGAAGGTCCTTTCTGACAGGACACTTGAAGCGGGGCAGGCCAGAAGTTCTGTAGCAAATTGGGATAGCTCAGGCCACAGGTCAAGCCTGCACACCCAGTAGTCAAGGGGTTCATCGCTCCTCAGAGTGTCGAGATCTGCAGTTAAGTCGAGTTAGTCTGCTACCTGTCGGTCGAGTCGTTCTCTGAGGGTTTTGGTTTTTAAATGTACACTTACACTACTATTAAACAAGATATGAGTGGTGGCACTGGGCAAGTGGGCCCAGTATAAGCTGTGAGCCTGAAACAAAAAAGCAGACTGATGTTTCACAGTCCAAAAAGTTTTTTTTTGTTTTTAAATGTACACTTACACTACTATTAAACAAGATATGAGTGGTGGCACAGGTCAAGTGGGCACAGTATATGCTGTGAGCCTGACACAAAAAAGCAGACTGATGTTTCACAGTCCAAAAAGTTTTTTTTGTTTTTAAATGTATACTTACACTACTATTAAACAAGATATGAGTGGTGGCACTGTGCAAGTGGGCACAGTATACGCTATGAGCCTGACACAAAAAAGCAGACTGATGTTTCACAGTCCAAAAAGTTTTTATTTTTTTAAATGTACACTTACACTACTATTAACCAAGATATGAGTGGTGGCACTGGGCAAGTGGGCCCAGTATAAGCTGTGAACCTGACACAAAAAAGCAGACTGATGTTTCACAGTCCAAAAAGTTTTTTGTTTTTAAATGTACACTTACACTACTAGTAAACAAGATATGAGTGGTGGCACTGGGCAAGTGGGCCCAGTATAAGCTGTGAGCCTGACACAAAAAAGCAGACTGCTGTTTCACAGTCCAAAAAGTTTTTTGTTTTTAAATTTACACTACTTTTACACCAGATATGAGTGGTGGCATTGGGCAAGTGGGCACAGTATACGCTGTGAGCCTGGCACACACGCTGGCAGGCAACTGCAATTAGATTACACAAGCAGACTGATGTTTTACAGTCAAAATTATTTTTTTTTAAATTTACACTACTGTTACACCAGATATGAGTGGGGCCACTGGGCAAGTGGGAACAGTATACATTGTGAGCCTGGCACACATGCTGGCAGGCAGGCAACTGCAATTAGATTACACTAGCAGACTGATGTTTCACAGTCAAAAAATTGTTTTTTTTTTAAATTTACACTACTGTTACAGCAGATATGAGTGGTGGCACTGGGCAAGTGGGCCTGGCACACACGCTGACAGGCAGGCAGGCAACTGCAATTAGATTACACAAGCAGATTGATGTTTCACAGTCAAAAAAGTTTTTTTTTTTTTCAAATTTACACTACTGTTACACCAGATATGAGTGGTGGCACTGGGCAAGTGGGCCTGGCACACACGCTGGCAGACAGGCAACTGCAATTAGATTACACTAGCAGACTGATGTTTCACAGTCAAAAAAGTTTTTTTTTTTTAAATTTACACTACTGTTACAGCAGATATGAGTGGTGGCACTGGGCAAGTGGGCCTGGCACACACGCTGACAGGCAGGCAGGCAGGCAGGCAACTGCAATTAGATTACACAAGCAGATTGATGTTTCACAGTCAAAAAAGTTTTTTTTTTAAATTTACACTACTGTTACACCAGATATGAGTGGTGGCACTGGGCAAATGGCTTGGCAGGCAGGCAACTGCAATTAGATTACACAGGGGAAAAAAAATAAAAAATTATGTTCTAGCCCTAAAATGCATTTTTTGGGGTGCTGTCCTTACAGCAGAGATCAGATGAGTCCTTCAGGACTGTAGTGGACACTGAATACACTAGCCTAGCTATCAATTTCCCTATTAAATCACCAGCAGCTACACTATCCCTCCTCTCACTAACAATGCAGCTTCCGAATTAATCTAAAATGGCTGCTGTCCAGGAGCTGGGAGGGTCTGGGAGGGAGGGTCTGCTGCTGATTGGCTGGAATGTGTCTGCAGACTGTGAGATACAGGGTCAAAGTTTACTCAATGATGACAAATAGGGGGCAGATCGAAAATCGCATATGTTCGCCCGCCGCGGCAAGCGCAAACATGCTATGTTTGCCGGGAACTATTCGCCGGCGAACTATTCGCAACATCACTACCCCGCCCCCACCAGTTGAACTGATTTGAGGGCTGCACCTTCATGCAGTTTTAGGGGCTGTATTTGGTTTCTTCTAAGATTTGGATTATTCCAATTTGTGGATGGTCTCCAATTGGAACCAGAGGCCTTAGGGGAAGTAATGTTTTTTTTGTTCTTTAATCTGATGAATGGAACGAAAATGATTGAGAGCTTTAAATTTACCCTTAGATTTCTTATCTTGGGGCAGAAAAACTCCCTTACCCCCAGTGATAGTGGAGATAATACAATCCAATTGAGAACCAAATAAATTATTACCTTGAAAAGATAGAGATAGTAATCTAGATTTAGACACCGTATCAGCATTCCATGATTTAACCCATAAAGCTCATCTAGATAGAATACCTAACGACATAGATTTGATATTAATCTTAATAATATCAAATATAGCATCACAAATGAAATGATAAGCATGAAGTAAAAGAATAATGCTAGACAAATCAGGATCTGATAACTGCTGTGCTAGACTGTCCAACCAAAAGGTTGAAGCAGCAGCAACATCAGCTATAGCAGATCTAAGAATATAGCCAGTATCTAAATATACCTTCCTAAGATAAGATCCAATCTTCCTATCTAAGGGATCCTTAAAAGAAGTACTATCTTCCATAGGAATATTAGTACATTTGGCAAGAGTAGAAATAGCACCATTAACCTTAGGGACTTTCTCCCAAAGCTCTAACTTGGACACAGGTAAAGGATATAATTTTTTAAACCTAGAAGAAGGATTAAAATAAGTACCAGGCTTAGACCATTTCTTAGTCTGGAATAGGAAAAACTTCAGGAGTAACCTCAGAAGTCTTAAAAACAGAATTCAAACGTTTCCAATTCTTGTTATCAAGAGGACTAGATTTCTCAATACCCAAAGTAAACAATACTTCCTTTAACAAAGAACATATATATTTAATCTTAAAAAGAAAGGTTGATTTATCAACTTCAGTGTCTGAAGTAGGATCCTCTGAGCCAGAGAAATCCTCAACAGCAGAAAATACTTCATTATGCTGTTGATCAATACAAACTTCGTCAGATTTATGATAAGTAAGGAGAGACCTTTTACATTTACAGGGAGTGCAGAATTATTAGGCAAATGAGTATTTTGACCACATCATCCTCTTTATGCATGTTGTCTTACTCCAAGCTGTATAGGCTCGAAAGCCTACTACCAATTAAGCATATTAGGTGATGTGCATCTCTGAAATGAGAAGGGGTGTGGTCTAATGACATCAACACCCTATATCAGGTGTGCATAATTATTAGGCAACTTCCTTTCCTTTGGCAAAATGGGTCAATGAAGGACTTGACAGGCTCAGAAAAGTCAAAAATAGTGAGATATCTTGCAGAGGGATGCAGCACTCTTATAATTGCAAAGCTTCTGAAGCGTGATCATCGAACAATCAAGCGTTTCATTCAAAATAGTCAACAGGGTCGCAAGAAGCATGTGGAAAAACCAAGGCGCAAAATAACTGCCCATGAACTGAGAAAAGTCAAGCGTGCAGCTGCCAAGATGCCACTTGCCACCAGTTTGGCCATATTTCAGAGCTGCAACATCACTGGAGTGCCCAAAAGCACAAGGTGTGCAATACTCAGAGACATGGCCAAGGTAAGAAGGGCTGAAAGACGACCACCACTGAACAAGACACACAAGCTGAAACGTCAAGACTGGGCCAAGAAATATCTCAAGACTGATTTTTCTAAGGTTTTATGGACTGATGAAATGAGAGTGAGTCTTGATGGGCCAGATGGATGGGCCCGTAGCTGGATTGGTAAAGGGCAGAGAGCTCCAGTCCGACTCAGACGCCAGCAAGGTGGAGGTGGAGTACTGGTTTGGGCTGGTATCATCAAAGATGAGCTTGTGGGGCCTTTTCGGGTTGAGGATGGAGTCAAGCTCAACTCCCAGTCCTACTGCCAGTTTCTGGAAGACACCTTCTTCAAGCAGTGGTACAGGAAGAAGTCTGCATTCTTCAAGAAAAACATGATTTTCATGCAGGACAATGCTCCATCACACGCGTCCAAGTACTCCACAGCGTGGCTGGCAAGAAAGGGTATAAAAGAAGAAAATCTAATGACATGGCCTCCTTGTTCACCTGATCTGAACCCCATTGAGAACCTGTGGTCCATCATCAAATGTGAGATTTACAAGGAGGGAAAACAGTACACCTCTCTGAACAGTGTCTGGGAGGCTGTGGTTGCTGCTGCACGCAATGTTGATGGTGAACAGATCAAAACACTGACAGAATCCATGGATGGCAGGCTTTTGAGTGTCCTTGCAAAGAAAGGTGGCTATATTGGTCACTGATTTGTTTTTGTTTTGTTTTTGAATGTCAGAAATGTATATTTGTGAATGTTGAGATGTTATATTGGTTTCACTGGTAAAAATAAATAATTGAAATGGGTATATATTTGTTTTTTGTTAAGTTGCCTAATAATTATGCACAGTAATAGTCACCTACACACACAGATATCCCCCTAAAATAGCTATAACTAAAAACAAACTAAAAACTACTTCCAAAACTATTCAGCTTTGATATTAATGAGTTTTTTGGGTTCATTGAGAACATGGTTGTTGTTCAATAATAAAATTAATCCTCAAAAATACAACTTGCCTAATAATTCTGCACTCCCTGTATTTGAAGGCAGAATAGCAGTCATAGCCTTCTCTATGGCTGCAGCAATATAATCTTTTATATCTACAGTAATATGTACATTAGACTGTGAAGGTTTAACAGTAGATGTATTTGTACTTATAGAAACATTATGAGCATTAAATAATTTCTCATAACAAGTGCCACATATTTGAGCTGAAGAAGGAAGATCAGCTAATTTACAACATACACACTTAGCTTTAGTAGATTTGTTTTCAGGCAACTTGGTTCCTACAGTAACATCAGAAGCAAGATCAGTTTGAGACATCTTGCAAGATGTAACAAAATAGCAGTTGCAGGAATTGGAAAAAATATTTATATGCAAAACAAAAGCAAACATCATAGCCCTCTGTAATAAATGAGGGCAAACACATTTTTTTGGTGGCAAAAATTACGCTAACAAAGCTGACGCAAATGCAGAGAAAAAAACTTTTGGCGCCAAGGTTAACAGGAACAGCAAATGCAACCTCTGCAGCAAAATTATTCACGCCAAGAATGACACAATTATTAGAAGCATTTTGCATCATCACAAGCCTAATTTCCCCGTGAAAATTTTAAAAAAAAAAGTCAAAAGTTACAACTAGCTGAAACCTCATTACTAAATTACTAAATTTCTCCCAAAACATAATTTTCCATGCTGAAACTGTTAGACAGCAAAGGGAAATAAACATAGACCTGACTAATGGCAAATATATGCAATATATATTAAAACTTTAAAATATAAAGTGCAAAACATAGCTGAGAGTGTCTTAAAAAAAGATATATACTTACCTGAAGACACCCATCCACATATAGCAGACAGCCAAACCAGTAGTGAAACATATCAGCAGAGGAAATGGAAGAGGAGTATAATGTAGATCTGTTAAGGGAGGTGGCAGATGAATCCCCATGACCGAATTTACAGAGAGTCTTAGATTTCCCATAGGTGAAAAGATGTCATCATCAGGCAATACTCCCTTCACATCCCTAAGACAAAAACTGTACTTTGAGAGGAATTGGGCTTCAAAATGCTTAGAAGCGCCTTTCACAGAAGAAATCAAGCAAAACTTGCTGCACCATCCTCCAATGAAGGCAAAGTTTGTAAAATTGAGGTATGAGTGAGATGGGAGGTGTATTTATAGGTTTTGAGGTTTGGGAAACTTTGCCCCCTCCTGGTAGGAATGTACTGTATATCCCATAGGTCACTTGCTCATGGACTCTTGCCACTTACATGAAAGAAACATATATACACATGTATACAGATATAAACACATAAATACAGATGTATACACATATACACACACACATATATAGACATGTATAATACACACATATACATACAGTATATACATTGGAGTTCTTCCCAGTCAAACACCTTGCCATATACCATATCCCTTTTTAACCCTATATAACATATTTGGGTGATTCACTTTTAAGAGTGGGATCTGAATCGCGCTGTTCAGTGTAATTTTTTTCCTTTTTCCTTTGGCAAGTTTCAGAGAGAAGTTCTTTTTTAACTTGCTGCTACATTCTTAGTGCTTTCATCTTTCTTTCACTTATGTACTTAATGTTCATTTTCTGCACTACTGAAGGAAATGCTTTGTTATAATTTAATGAAGAATAATACAATGATTCAAGGTCAGCATGTGGAAATGGTTAATGCATGTTAAAAAGGTCCCCTGGTTTGAAAAGAATTGCTGGTATTTAAATCAAATTAAATTGTGAAAGCTCAACTCTTTAAATAAGCTTGTTAGCCTATTAACCTGTCATATAAGGGAAATTACTATTATTTTGTTTTGTCTGAAGTTACTGTCTCATCTGCATTAATAGTCTATAAATATAAAAATAATAATCAGTATTTTTTATAGGTACAAAAATAATTATTTCAGACAGCGGTGATAGGTTTAATGTAGCTAGAAATCATATATAGAGCTATTCTAGCCCATACTGAGCTTATGGACATTGAAATGTTGGTGTGTATTCAAGCCTAAAAAGACTAATTTGTATTGGTCATAAAGGCGTTTTTCCAACTTCTGAAAACATCTAGAGCACCAATATCATCATCTCTGAAAGCTCTGGAACTGGATCTGTGTTATCATTTAGTGGTAGACATTCTAACAGCCTGTTCATATTTGAATGACAGTGAAAACCAGCCAATATAGCAGTATTTGCAGTGTAGCATATCCATTGTCCCCATAGACTCTGGAGTGCATTAACCCCTTATTAATGACCACAGCACTTTTCCATTTGTTGACCGTTTGGGACCAAGGCTATTTTTACATTTCTGCGGTGTTTGTGTTTAGCTGTAATTTTCCCCTTACTCATTTAATGTACCCACACATATTATATACCGTTTTTCTTGCCATTAAATGGACTTTCAAAATATACCATTATTTTCATCATATCCTATAATTTACTATAAAAAAATTATAAAATATGAGGAAAAAATGGAAAAAAACAAACTTTTTCTAACTTTGACCCTCAAAATCTGTTACACATCTGCAACCACCAAAAAACACCCATGATAAATAGTTTCTAAATTTTGTCCTGAGTTTAGAAATACCCAATGTTTACATGTTCTTTGCTTTTTTTGCAAGTTATAGGGCCATAAATACAAGTAGCACTTTGCTATTTCCAAACCACTTTTTTTCAAAAGAAGACAACCCAAAGTATTGATCTAGGCCCATTTTGGTATATTTAATGCCACCATTTCACCGCCAAATGCTATCAAATAAAAAAATAGTTCCCTTTTTCACAATTTTTTTCACAAACTTTAGGTTTCTCACTGAAATTATTTACAAACAGCTTGTGCAATTATGCCACAAATGGTTGTAAATTCTTCTCTGGGATCCCCTTTGTTCAGAAATAGCAGACATATATGGCTTTGGCATTGCTTTTTGGTAATTAGAAGGCTGCTAAATGCCACTGTGCACCAGACATGTATTATGCCCAGCAGTGAAGCGTTTAATTAGGGAGTATGTAGGGAGCTTTTTGGGGTAATTTTAGCTTTAATGTAGTGTAGTAGACAACCCAAAGTAATGATCTAGGCCCATTCTGGTATATTTCATGCCACCATTTTACCGCCAAATGCGATCAAATAAAAAAAAAACGTTACATTTTTCACATTTTTAGGTTTCTCACTGAAATCATTTAGAAACAGCTTGTGCAATTATGGCACAAAATGTTTGTAAATTCTTCTCTGGGATCCCCTTTGTTCAGAAATAGCAGACATATATGGCTTTGGCGTTGCTTTTTGGTAATTAGAAGGCCGCTAAATGCTGCTGCGCACCACACGTGTATTATGCCCAGCAGTGCAGGGGTTAATTAGGGAGCTTGTAGGAAGTTTGTAGGGTTAATTTTAGCTTTACTGTAGTGTAGTAGACAACCAAAAGTATTGATCTAGGCCCATTTTGGTATATTTCATGCCACCATTTCACCGCCAAATGCGATCAAATAAAAAAAATCGTTCACTTTTCACAAACTTTTTTACAAACTTTAGGTTTCTCACTGAAATTATTTACAAACAGCTTGTTCAATTATGGCACAAATGTTTGTAAATGCTTTTCTGGGATCCCCTTTGTTCAGAAATGGCTTTGGCGTTGCTTTTTGGTAATTAGAAGGCCGCTAAATGCCGCTGCGCATCACACGTGTATTATTGCTAGCAGCGAAGGGGTTAATTAGGTAGCTTGTAGGGAGCTTGCAGGGTTAATTTTAGCTTTAGTGTAGAGATCAGCCTCCCACCTGACATATCAGACTCCCTGATCCCTCCCAAACAGCTCTCTTCACTCCCCTACCCCACAATTGTCCCTGCCATCTTAAGTACTGGCAGAAAGTCTGCCAGTACTAAAACAAAAGGTATTTTTTTTAGCATATTTACATATGCTGCTGTGTAGGATCCCCCCTTAGCCCCCAACCTCCCTGATCCCCCCCAAACATCTTTCTAACCCTCCCCCTCTACCCTAATGGGTGCCATCTTGGTTACTGGCAGCTGTCTGCCAGTACCCAGTTTAGAATAAAATTATGTGTTTTTTTACTTCTTTTTCTGTAGTGTAGCTTCCCCCCCCCCAAAGACCAACCCCCACCCCCTCCAAGTAACCATAGGTATAATTTAGGGCAAACTCCCACCCCCCTTTCTCCCACTTCTTAACAAAAAATGTTTCTGTAGTGTAGCCCCTGTCGATCTCGCCCACAATCCCGCCCCCCTCCATATAACAGGGCCCATTGATGGCCGCCCACCCACCTCCCACGTCGGCTCCCACCCACCAACGATACAGAAGAATGCTTCGATAGCGAGACATCACTGCAATAA
Organism: Bombina bombina; assembly: GCF_027579735.1. Taxonomy (NCBI): domain Eukaryota; kingdom Metazoa; phylum Chordata; class Amphibia; order Anura; family Bombinatoridae; genus Bombina; species Bombina bombina. The sequence goes on from NC_069500.1 coordinate 1,320,535,733, forward strand.
TCGGAAAGCATCTGGAAGCGATCAGGATCGCTTCCACCGCTTTCCAAGACTGACAACGTACAGGGTACATCCTCGGTCGTTAACTGTATTTTTTTTTTTAGAGGGCGTAAACTGCACGTCATCGTTCATTAAGGGGTTAAAGGGATACTGAACCCAAAATTTTTTTAAGCAACTTTCTAATTTATTCCTTTTAGCAATTTTTTTTCATTCTCTTGGTATCTTTATTTTAAAAAGCAGAAATGTAAAGCATAGGAGCCAGCAATTTTCGGTTTAGTGCCCTGGATAGGGATTGCTGATTGGTGGCTACATTTAGCCACCAATTAGCAAGTGCTACCCAGGTGCTGAACCAAAGATGGGCCAGCTCGTGAGCTTACATTCCTGCTTTTTCAAATAAAGATACAAAGAAAGCGAAGAAATATTGATAATTGTAAATTAGAAAGTTGCTTAAAATTTGGTTCAGTGTCCCTTTAAGTGTCAAAACTGTGATATCTGCATGACGTCATTTGAAGGGAGATGAAACCCAAATTTTTCTTTCTATTATCTAATTTGCTTAATTCTCTTGATATCCTTTGTTAAAAAGCATATCCAAATAGGCTCAGTAAATTCTGATTGGTAGCTGCACATAGATGCCACACGTGATTGGCTAACCCATGTGCATTGCTATTTCTTCAACAAAATATATCTAAAGAATGAAGCAAATTAGCAATCCCCAGCCGCAATCCCTAATAAAGTATTTAACCCCTAAACCGCCGCTCTCGGACCCCGCCGCCACCTACATTAAATGTATAACCCCCTAATGTGAGCCCCTACACCGCCGCCATCTACATTACCTACCCCCTAATGTGAGCCCCTTACACCGCCGCCACCTAGAATAACTACCCACTAATTTGAGCCTCTTACACCGCCACCACCTACATTACCTACGCCCTAATGTGAGCCCCTTACACCGCCGCCACCTACATTAACTACCCCCTAATGTGAACTCCTTACACCGCCGCCACCTACATTAACCACCCCCTAATGTGAGCCCCTTACACCGCCGCCACCTACATTAACTACCCCCTAATGTGAACTCCTACCCCGCCGGCAGCTATATTAAAATTATTAACCCTAATTTAATCCCCCTACCCCGCCGCCAGCTATATTAAAATTATTAACCCCCTAATTTAATCCCCCTACCCCGCAGCCAGCTATATTAAATTAATTAACCCCTAATCTAATCCCCCTATACCGCCGCCACCTATATTAAATTAATTAACCCCTAAAATACTAAACTATCCATACCACTAAACCTAAGTCTAACCCTACAAATAGCCCTGAAAAGGGCTTTTTGCGTGACATTACCACAAAGTAAACAGCTCTATTGCCAGCCCTTAAAAGGGCTTTTTGCGGGGCTTTGCCCCAAAGTAATCAGCTCTTTTACCAGCCCTTAAAAGGGCTTTTTGCGGCGCATTGTCACAAAGTAATCAGCTCTTTTGCCTATAATCTAAATCCCCCTATACCGCCGCCACCTATAATAAATGTATTACCCCCTAATCTAATCCCCCTACACCGCCGCCACCTATATTAAATACATTAACCCCTAATCTGACCCCCCTACACCGCCGCCACCTATATTAACTATATTAACCCTAATTAAATTTGGGTTAATATAGTTAATATAGTTATTATATTATATATATTAATGATATTAACCCTAATTATATTAGGGTTAATATTGTTAATATAGTTATTATATTATATATATATATTTTAAGTATAATAACCCTATCTAACTCTAACACCCCTAACTAAATTCTTATTAAAATAAATCTAATTAATATTAATAATTAAAATATTCCTATTTAAATCTAAATACTTACCTATAAAATAAACCCTAAGATAGCTACAATGTAATTAATAATTACATTGTAGCTATTACTTAGGGTTTATATTTATTTTACAGGTAACTTGGTATTTATTTTAACTAGGTACAATAGCTATTAAATAGTTAATAACTATTTAATAGCTACCTTGTTAAAATAATTAACTATTTACCTGTAAAATAAATCCTAACCTAAGTTACAAATACACCTACACTATCAATAAATTAAATAAACTACAAATATCTAAACTAAAATACAATTAAATACTCTAAACTAAATTAAAAAAAACAAACAAACACTAAATTACAAAAAATAAAAAAAGATTACAAGAATTTTAAGCTAATTACACCTGTTCTAAGCCCCCTAATAAAATAACAAAGCCCCCCAAAATAAAAAAAAATCCCTACCCTATACTAAATTACAAAAGTTAACAGCTCTATTACCAGCCCTTAAAAGGGCTTTTTACGGGGCATGTCCCAAAGTATTCAGATCTTTTGCCTGTAAAAAGAAAACACAATACCACCCCCCAACATTACAACCCACCACCCACATACCCCTACTCTAAACCCACCCAAACACCCCTTAAAAAAACCTAACACTAAGCCCCAGAAGATCTCCCTACCTTGAGTCGTCTTCACCTAGCCGGGCCGAACTCTTCACCCAATCCGGGCGATGTCTTCATCCAAGCGGCAAAGAAAAAGTGTTCCATCCGGCGATGTCTTCATCCAAGCGGCAAAGAAGAAGTCTTCCATCCGGCGATGTCTTCATCCAAGTGGCAAAGAAGAGGTCCTCCATCGGGGCGAAGTTTTCCTCCAAGCGGCATCTTCAATCTTCTTTCTTCGGACCTCCGACGCGGAACATCCAGCTGGCCCGACAGACGAATGAAGTTTCCTGTAAATGACGTCATCCAAGATGGCATCCCTCGAATTCTGATTGGCTAATAGGATTCTATCAGCCAATCGGAATTAAGGTAAGAAAATCTGATTGGCTGTTTCAATCAGCCAATCAGATTCAAGTTTAATCCGATTGGCTGATCCAATCAGCTAATCAGATTGAACTTGCATTCTATTGGCTGTTCCGATCAGCCAATAGAATGCAAGCTCAATCTATCTATTTTTTATTAGATACTTGTAGTTTATTTAATTTATTGATAGTGTAGGTGTATTTGCAACTTAGGTTAGGATTTATTTTACAGGTAAATTGTTAATTATTTTAACAAGGTAGCTATTACATAGTTATTAACTATTTAATAGCTATTGTACCTAGTTAAAATAAATACCAAGTTGCCTGTAAAATAAATATAAACACTAAAATAGCTACAATGTAATTATTAATTACATTGTAGCTATCTTAGGGTTTATTTTATAGGTAAGTATTTAGATTTAAATAGGAATATTTTAATTATTAATATTAATTAGATTTATTTTAATAAGAACTTAGTTAGGGGTGTTAGAGTTAGATAGGGTTATTAGACTTAATATATATATATAATATAATAACTATATTAACTATATTAACCCTAATATAATTAGGGTTAATATAGTTAATATATATAATATAATAACTATATTAACTATATTAACCCTAATATAATTATATAGTTAATATAGGTGGCGGAGGTGTAGGGGGTCAGATTAGGGGTTAATCTATTTAATATAGGTGGCGGTGGTGTAGGGGGATTAGATTAGGGGTAATACATTTATTATAGGTGGCGGAGGTATAGGGGGATTTAGATTATAGGCAAAAGAGCTGATTACTTTGTGACAATGCCCCTCCAAAAGCCCTTTTAAGGGCTGGCAATAGAGCTGTTTACTTTGGGGTAATGACACACTAAAAAACCCTTTTAAGGGCTGGCAATAGAGCTGTTTACTTTGGGGTAATGCCACGCAAAAAGCCCTTTTCAGGGATATTTGTAGGGTTAGACTTAGGTTTAGTGGTAGGGATAGTTTAGTATTTTAGGGGCTAATTAATTTAATATAGGTGGAGGCGGTATAGGGGGATTAGTTTAGGGGTTAATTAATTTAATATAGCTGGCGGCGGGGTAGGGGGATTAAATTAGGGGTTAATAATTTTAATATAGCTGGCGGCGGGGTAGGGGGATTAGATTAGGGGTTAATAATTTTAATATAGCTGGCGAAGGGGTAGGGGGATTAGATTAGGGGTTAATAATTTTAATATAGCTGGCGGCGGGGTAGGGGGATTAGATTAGGGGTTAATAATTTTAATATAGCTGGTGGCGGTGTAAGGGGCTCACATTAGGGGGTAGTTTAATATAGCTGGCGGCAGTGTAAGGGGCTCACATTAGGGGGTAGTTTAATATAGCGGGCGGCGGGGTAGGAGCTCACATTAGGAGGTAGTTTAATATAGCTAGCGGCGGGGTAGGAGCTCACATTAGGGGGTAGTTTAATATAGCTGGCGGCGGGGTAGGAGCTCACATTAGGGGGTAGTTTAATATAGCTGGCGGCGGTGTAAGGGGCTCACATTAGGGGGCAGTTAATGTAGGTTGTGGCGGTGTCCGGGAGCAGCGGTTTAGGGGTTAATAACTTTATTAGGTGCGGCGGGGTCCGGGAGCGGCAGTTTAGGGGTTAATACATTTATTATTAGGAGAGTGAGGGGGATAGCGGATAGAGGGGTATACGTTTTGGGCTAGTTTTGGGAGGCGTGTTAGACAGTACGGGAGATTTTATAACTTAGTCAGGTTTTGTAGGCGCCGGCAGTTTCTAAAGTGCCGTAAGTCACTGGCGACTCCAGAAATTTGTACTTACGCAGATTTCTGGACATCGCTGGTTTATCCGACTTACGGCACTTTAGCATCTGACGGCGGGGTATATTGGATATCTAGAGTTGCGAGCTGAAACTACGGGCGGCGGGGGTTCCCTCGCTTGCGTCGCAACTACGATCTATATCGGATCGCGCCTTAGGTTTGGACAGAAATCATCCTCCCAGTGGGGGGTGGGAGAGAGAACGAGAGATCGGGAGAGAGGGAAAGCCAAACCCACTAGAATAGATGTTCCTGCAGCATCTTATATTCTGATTGCCTCAGAGTACATTGTCCCTTTAATAGACTGTAAGCTATAAACTAGCTTCTGATGCTCCATTATCAAGCGTGGCTCACGCATCAATAAATAGTGGTAAATTACTTAAAGGGACACTAAACCCAAATTTTTTTCTTTAATGATTCAGATGGAGAATGCAATGTTAAGCAACTTTCTAATTTACTCCTATTATTACATTTTCTTTGTTCTCTTGCTATCTTTATTGAAAAAGCATAGGAGCCGGCCCATTTTTGGTTGAGAGCCTGGGTTCTACTTGCTTATTGGTGGCTAAATTTAAGCCTCCAATAAGCAAGCGCTATCCATGGTGCTGAACCTAAAATGGGCCGGCTTCTGAGCTTTACATTCCTGCTTTTTAAATAAAGATAGCAACAGAACAAAGAAAAATTGATAATAGGAGTAAATTAGAAAGTTGAGTAAAATTGCATGCTCTATCTGCATCATTAAAGAAAAAAAATTGGGTTTCATTTCCCTTTAACTTGCAATTATGAAAATTATGCACAGATCTTTGACAAATAATTAAATCACTGACATTTTTCTGAATTAACTGTTTGTTGATAAAAAAACTGTTTTGTAAATGAAATAAATGGGTTTTGTTGCCATCGATATATTGTATAGAAATACAATGTACAAGTTCAACATTTTGTTTGTTTGTTTTGAAATATGAAATAATAATTTTTTTGTAAACTAAAAATAATGTGAGAATTATTCTATGTACATATTTTCCCGTGTGAGCATTGGCTCATGTGAGCAATTTTCTATGTGGGTAATTTTCCATGTGCGCATCTTTCAGTGTGGGCATTTTTTCCGTGTGAGGAATTTGGTGTGAGGGTCATTTTCTTCCGAGCATTTATGGCAGTGGGTTTTTTCTGTGTGGGATTTTCATGTGGGCTTTTTAATGTTAACGTTTATCATGGAACTGGTTTTAATGCTCTCTGTCTTCAGTCTTTTTCAGATTCTCTTAATTGGTGTAAGTCTGGGCCTGGTCTTGTTTTCAACATTTCTACAGAACTGTTTTCAGTAATCATAATTGCTTATACAAATGAGATTGAGGCTGATTGTCAGAAATTCTGACTGGCTTATCTCTTGAGTAACACAGAGTAACACAGATAAATTAGTTTAGTACTTATAAAGGACTTGATTGCGAGTGGAGTGCTATTTTAACATTCTCAAACCCTAACTCCCTTCAACTTCGGTTCTTTGCGTGCGTCGGGTAGCTTGCATATTACAATTTAAAAGTAATTTTTTTTTTTTGCTTGCACACTAACCAGATGCGCGTAAAAAGACAAAAATTGTGAATGCGTTAACGTACTCCCCAGAAACTTCAATAGAGAGAGAAAAGCCAAAAAACAATCTAACACCCGTACTCTCAAGCAATGTTCCTTGTTAAGTCAGCGGAAGCACAGCTGCGCAGGGATTTTGTAGGCCCCGTGCACTGACAAAGACGTCCATGCATGACAAAGGCAAGAGAGGTATTTCAACACTCTGCAAGCCAAAAGTGCACTCAATCACTGACAGCACAGAAGGCCTGTGGCCAGGTCAGCAGCAACAGTGGCGGGATCTTCACGGATAAACTCCAAACATGGGACACTGGCATTGGCAAACCTGAAGAGTATTGACCTCATATTCATGGAACCAAAGACTTTCAGAGGGTAAGCATACGCTATTTATGTGTTTCACATGCATTCTACTGTGTTAGTGACATTACAGAGACAGACATTTGGACAGAGGTTTGAGCCCAGGATTTTAGGGACTTGGTGCTTTGTGCTGGAAGACTTAGTCATACAATAATTTTTCCATGTTCCTGTCATACTTTTCAATTAAGTTCAGTTTTATGTGGAAATATAATCTCTGAGATAATCTGCCAAGGATCATATTATTGAATGACAAATATCAAACAGATGTGGATAAACTTGGAAAACATCTTTTGGGATAACTAAAAGATAAATGTTCTTTGTAAAATTAGTATAATTATAATTTAGTATAATATTAGTATAAAATTAGTATAATGGCATAATGTAAATTTAGCCCTGCACAACCCAATGAGGCACACAATATAGTTTGTTCTCCCCCCCCCCCCTCAGAATCACCAAAAATGATTAAAGAAATCACTTCAAATAAAGCATGATTCATTTTATTTTGTACAAACGTGCTTGAAGTATGACAACATAATAACTCTACACAAACACGTCATGATTTACAGGAAGAAATCTGCTGCAAAATAACCAGAAACATCCTTTTTTAATCATTGTACCGGAGGATTGCACAGTATCCAATACATGTTGAATTTGCCTACTTTTGAAATTACTTGAGGTATATGTTCTAAATAAATGTTTCTCGCATATCTGTAAAACTTCATTCAGTTTCTGTACACGCATCACAATTTGTAGGCTCAGATTGACTTTTAATAGTCTTTAAAATTACCTTTCACACCAGACACTTGCGCCTTGTCCAAAAGTTGCTCTTTGTCTAATAATTTGTACAATTTCTTAAAAAAGGCAAATCTGAAGGATTATATGGCATTATAAATTTTATGATGTATGCAAATAATATTTCTCCTTATTATACAGTGTAGTTTGAACTGTCTTTTAAAGGATTAATAATAAACTCACGTAGAGATGTTTTGTGAATGAGTGACATGCAATTACAACTAAATTAGGGTACTTTTCCACTGATAGAACACCACAATAGAGTTTTGTTCCATTACTGACAAAGTACAGAAGAAGCTGAAATTGCTCTCTCCTCCACTGTCTTTGTTTCCTCCAATCCTCTGGCATCCCAAGTGAAAGTCATGAATTGACGCTTCACCCCTCTTGAATACCTCAGAGGGTAGAGATGGGGGAATTTCACCTTCTAAAGTACTTTGGCAATAAAGGACAAAAAATCTATAGCGCAATTTACTGGCTGTGGTGGTACAGTAATGAAAAAATGTATTCAATTATTAGTTATTAGAAGGATATAGTTAATATAGATTAGCTAGTATATCATAGATATTAGTAAATTGTTAAAAGTATATTGTTAAAAGTAAAGTAGTTCATAGTTTATAAGAAATATAGTAAGTATTCCATAGGTAGTAGGATATAGTTGTTAATAGATAATATTTTGCATACCTTCATCCTTTCTTTCTTTCTGCTCAAATATGTTTCCATCTATGTAAATTTAAATTTTTAAGAGTTAATTAACAAAAATGCATTCACAAATACAGTGGGGCAAAAAAGTATTTAGTCAGCCACCAATTGTGCAAGTTCTCCCACTTAAGAAGATGAGAGAGGCCTGTAATTTTCATCATAGGTATACCTCAACTATGAGAGACAAAATGTGTAAACAAATCCAGACAATCACATTGTCTGATTTGGAAACAATTTATTTGCATATTATGGTGGAAAATAAGTATTTGGTCACCTACAAACAAGCAAGATTTCTGGCTCTCACAGACCTGTATCTTCTTCTTTAAGAGGCTCCTCTGTCCTCCACTCATTACCTGTATTAATGGCACCTGTTTGAACTTGTTATCAGTATAAAAGACACCTGTCCACAACCTCAAACGATCAAACTCCAAACTCCTCTATGGTGAAGAGCTGTCTAAGGACACCAGAAACAAAATTGTAGACCTGCACCAGGCTGGGATGACTGAATCTGCAATAAGCAAGCAGATTGGTGTGAAGAAATCAACTGTGGGAGCAATAATTAGAAAATGGAAGACATACAAGACCACTGATAATCTCCCTCTATCTGGGGCTCCACGCAAGATCTCACCCGTGGGGTCAAAATGATTACAAGAACGGTGAGCAAACATCCCAGAACCATAAAGGGGGACCTAGTGAATGACCTGCAGAGAGCTGGGACCAACATAACAAAGGCTACCATCAGTAACACACTACGCCGCCAGGGACTCAGATTCTGCAGTGCCAGACGTGTCCCCCTGCTTAAGCCAGTACATGTCCAAGCCCGTCTGAAGTATGCTAGAGAGCATTTGGATGATCCAGAAGTGGATTGGGAGAATGTCATATGTCATAGCAGTCAGTTTCCTTCACACGTGTGCGTTTCAGTGCCTGCCTGCCGGCCAGAGCACAGTGTCACCCCAGTGTAACTCATATCTGGTGTAACAGTAGTGTAGATTTAAAAAAACCAACACTTTTTCGACTGTGTTAAATAATAGCAGTCAGTTTCCTTCACACGTGTGCGTTTCAGAGCCTGCCTGCCAGGGCACCGTGTCACCCCAGTGCAACTCATATCTGGTGTAACAGTAGTGTAGATTTAAAAAAAAAAACACTTTTTTGACTGTGTTAAATAATAGCAGTCATTTTCCTTCACACGTGTGCGTTTCAGGGCCTGCCTGCCAGGGCACAGTGTCACCCCAGTGCAACTCATATCTGGTGTAACAGTAGTGTAGATTTAAAAAAAACAACACTTTTTTGACTGTGTTAAAAAATAGCAGTCAGTTTCCTTCACACGTGTGCGTTTCAGGGCCTGCCTGCCAGGGCACAGTGTCACCCCAGTGCAACTCATATCTGGTGTAACAGTAGTGTAGATTTAAAAAAAAACAACACTTTTTTGACTGTGTTAAAAAATAGCAGTCATTTTCCTCCACACGTGTGCGTTTCAGTGCCTGCCTGCCAGGGCACAGTGTCACCCCAGTGCAACTCATATCTGGTGTAATAGTAGTGTAGATTTAAAAAAAACAACACTTTTTTGACTGTGTTAAATAATAGCAGTCAGTTTCCTTCACACGTGTGCATTTCAGGGCCTGCCTGACAGGGCACAGTGTCACCCCAGTGCAACTCATATCTGGTGTAACAGTAGTGTAGATTTTAAAAAAAAACAACACTTTTTTTACTGTATTAAATAATAGCAGTCAGTTTCCTTCTCACGTGTGCGTTTCAGGGCCTGCCTGCCAGGGCACAGTGTCACCCCAGTGTCACCTGATCGATACATCATACCTGATGTTTTAAAGCACGTTATTCCAAACAATTTAGGAATGTTAGGTGATTTATGCCCTTTATGTCTTAAAACCAGACTCTGCATCAACTATGTAATTTTTCATGGGAGTTTTGCCATGGATCCCCCTCCGGCATGCCACAGTCCAGGCGTTAGTCCCCTTGAAACAACTTTTCCATCCCTGTGGGTTTAAAAATTTGCCTGCCCATTGAAGTCAATAGGGGTTCGCCCGGTTCGCCGGTTCGCCAACTTTTGGGGAAGTTCGCGTTCGCTGTTCGCGAACCCAAATTTTTTGGTTCGCGACATCACTATTCAAGGGTAAGGTGTGATGCCACCATGGCAATAGTTTGAGATTTAAGGAAGTGTTTCAATTTATATATTTTTTGTCATGCAATTAGTAATATGTGTTATAAATTCTCATGACTCCATACAAATGTCGCTTAAGGATTATAAAACCACAAAATAAGAACTATAGACGATTACCAAGCACAACAAAAATCAGGAGGGAACTATGCTTAATTAAATTATGATCACTAGCATTATTGGGACTGTCTTGAGATATCCTTACATTCAATGATTCTATCAGAGGCCTAATGATGTCAACTGTAAAGGCCTAAGGGAGAAAATATGGCATATTGCAGAACTGAATGGACACAGCACGTCTGCTCCTAAGTGATCATTGTTGAGTAACCTTATTTTCTGGAGTATTAATTAAAATATGTCAGTGCTACACATTTTTAAATAAATGTCCCAAATGATAATATATCTGTGTCTTTATTTGTTTATGTTTATAATAATGGGACATTGTTAATGACAACGATTTAAGATACAGTGTAGTGTACATCCTTTATGTGTTTGCAGTTTGTTTTAAAGCAACTGCAATGTTTATCTATGTCTTAATAAAAGAAAAATAGTTGGCTATATTTTGCAATGTGAATAAAATATTTGTATTAATTGTTAACACTATGATAATGTTTAAATATTTAAAATAATCAAATTCAATGTAATAGTACTAAATGACAATTTACAGTAGGATGTGTGCAATTATTCTAGTACACTGTCCCTTTAAACACATCCATCCCAAGTGGTGGCCTATGTATTTACATAAAGGTAACTTCTGTGTGCTATATAGTAAATGTAAGAGTAAAAACTCCATTCAAGATTAACATGTTTATAAACGTATTTGTGTGCGCGCAATATGAAAATTTTTGGAGCATTGTTCCCTCACCTGAAAGAAATCTCTATAAATGTGTTGTAATCATTTTTTTTTTCATGTGTGCATGAAACAATTTCTGCATTTTATTGATATTAATTTTGTAATATTTGCATCTGAATTATTCTAAAGTATTGCACACGTAATTGTGGTTTAAACAGTTGTTTGTTTGTAGACTACATAATACCTCCTCCATGTTTCACACGTAATAATAATGCTTGCACACGTTTATGTAGTAATCTCCATTATGACGTTTGCTCAGTGTACTTGTTTCAGTAGCAGTGTTGTGAGTTAACCATGTTTCAGGGTGTGTATTAGTGATGTCGCGAACCTAAAATTTTGCGTTCGCGAACAGGGAACGCGAACTTCCGCAAAAGTTTCCGAACCGGCGAACCGGGCGAACCGGGTGAACCGCCATTGACTTCAATAGGCATGCGAATTTTAAAACCCACAGGGACTCTTTCTGGCCACAAAAGTGATGGAAAAGTTGTTTCAAGGGGAATAACACCTGGACTGTGGCATGCTGGAGGGGGATCCATGGCAAAACTACCATGGAAAATTACATAGTTGATGCAGAGTCTGGTTTTAAGCCATAAAGGGCATAAATCACCTAAAATTCCTAAATTGTTTGGAATAACGTGCTTTAAAACATCAGGTATGATGTTGTATCGTTCACGTAGTGTAAGGGTTATGCCCGCTTCACAGTGACAGACCAAACTCCCCGTTTAACGCACCGCAAACAACCGCAAACAGTCCATTTGCACAACGCAAACTCCCCATAGATCAATAGATGCAATAGATACATTTGATGATAGATACGATAGATAGATAGATTTGATAGATAAATAGATAGATTTGATAGATAGATAATTTCCCAGATAGAGAATTACAAGACGGGCGGTCTGGGACCCATGTTAAGGTTCCCAGAGGCAGTTGCGGCGCCCGAGGCTCTGATTAGAACAGAGCACTCTGTGTATCTGCCCTCGGCCAAAATCGGAACATTCTTTAGCTTTCTGCCTGTCGGCCAAATGTCCGTCTGCCAAATGTCCTTCTGCATTTTGTCAGAGCACCGCGTACAATCTACTGTACCACCAGATTGGAGTGGTGTTTTAACTAGTACTATTCTTATCAGTTTAATCCCTGTTACGTCCCATATCAGGGGACGTGTATATGGCATGGATTTTAGGAACCGGGAGATGGAAAAAGATGCTTGGACACCCAGTACAGGTCGTTCTCCTTCAGCCTTTATATACAATGGTCCCCGACCCTCAACAGGCACGACAGCATGAAAGACCCCATATGCCATGACTTCCTTTTGCACAATCGAGTACAGGTATGGCATCATTTTTAGGAACCCGGAGATAATTTTTAGGAACCGGGAGATGGAAAAAGATGCTTGGTTGGTCCTCCTACTTCCAATTTGGGGCACTGCGCGTGCAATCTACTGTGCCACCAGATATGAGTGGTGTGTTAAGTAGTACTATTCTTAGCAGTTTAATCACTGTTATGTGCCTTTTTTTTGGTTTGGGCTTTGAAGCCACAGTGCAGCACCAGAGGCCAGAAAAATTAGGCATGTACACATGCCTGAAAAATTAGGTATGGTTGCAGCCGCTGCTGTAGCAGAGGCCAGAAAAATTGATGTTTGTTTGACAGTTAGAAAGTGCCCTAAAACATTGCGGCTTGAACCCTAGTTGTTGGCGGATAAGTCATGCAAGTCATCCGGCATTTGAAGATAAAATACAGCAGCGTGTGGACCATTTTTATCCCAAGGCAGCTCATCTCATCAGGCCTTTTTTACTCGAATGTATCGCCCAATGGCAGTCCCTTCGGGATCCATCCCTTATTCATTTTAATAAAGGTGAGATAATCAAGACTTTTTTGACCTAGGCGACTTCTCTTCTCAGTGGCAATACCTCCTGCTGCACTGAAGGTCCTTTCTGACAGGACACTTGAAGCAGGGCAGGCCAGAAGTTCAATTGCAAATTGGGATAGCTCAGGCCACAGGTCAAGCCTGCACACCCAGTAGTCAAGGGGTTCATCGCTCCTCAGAGTGTTGAGATCTGCAGTTAATGTGAGGTAGTCTGCTACCTGTGGGTTGAGTCGTTCTCTGAGGCTGGATCCCGAAGGGCTGTGGCGATGCATAGGAGTTAAAAAGGTCCGCATGTCCTCCATCAACAACAAGTCTGGAAAGCGTCCTGTCCTTGCCGGCGTGGTCGTGGGAGGAGGAGTATTACTTTCATCTCTTCCCCTGTTAGATTCCAGTTGTGCTGTGACATCACCCTTATACGCTGTGTAAAGCATACTTTTTAATTTATTTTTGAACTGTTCCATCCTTTCCGACTTGCGGGAATTCAGTAACATTTCAGTCACTTTATGCTTATACCGGGGGTCTAGTAGCATGGACACCCAGTACAGTTCGTTCTCCTTCAGCTTTTTTATACGAGTGTCCCTCAACAGGCACGACAGCATGAAAGACCCCATTTGCACAAGGTTGGATGCTGAGCTACTCATGTCCTGTTCCTCATCCTCACTGATCTCACTGAAGGTATCTTCTTTCCCCCAGCCACATACAACACCACGGGTACCAGATAGGTGACAACAATGAGCACCCTGGGATGCCTGTTGTGCTTGGTCTTCCTCCTCCTCCTCAAAGCCACATTCCTCCTCTGTCTCCTCTTCATCACAATCCTCTTCCTGCGTTGCCGCTGGTCCAGCAAGCGATGCTGATAAGGCTGTTTCTGGTGGTGATGGAGACCACAACTCTTCCTCTTCACGCTCATCTACGGCCTGATCCAGCACTCTTTGCAGGGCACGCTCCAGGAAGAAAACAAATGGTATGATGTCGCTGACGGTGCCTTCGGTGCAACTGACTAGGTTTGTCACCTCCTCAAAAGGACGCATGAGCCTACAGGCATTGCGCATGAGCATCCAGTAACGTGGCAAAAAAATCCCCAGCTCCCCAGAGGCTGTCCTAGCACCCCGGTCATACAAATACTCGTTAACAGCTTTTTCTTGTTGGAGCAGGCAGTCGAACATTAGGAGTGTTGAATTCCAACGTGTCAGGCTGTCGCAAATCAAGCGCCTCACTGGCAGGTTGTTTCGCTGCTGGATATCTGACAGTGCGCCATGGCCGTGTAGGAATGCCTGAAATGGCCACACACCTTCCTGGTCTGCTTCAGGACATCCTGTAAGCCTGGGTACTTATGCACAAAGCGTTGTACAATCAGATTACACACATGTGCCATGCATGGCACATGTGTCAACTTGCCCAATTTCAATGCCGCCACCAAATTACTTCCATTGTCAGAAACTACTTTGCCGATCTCCAGTTGGTGCGGAGTCAGCCACTGATCCACCTGTGCGTTCAGGGCGGACAGGAGTGCTGGTGCAGTGTGACTCTCTGCTTTCAGACAAGTCAACCCCAAGACGGCGTGACACTGCCATATCCGGGATGTGGAATAGTACCTGGGGAGCTGGGGGGTGCTGTTGATGTGGAGCAAGATGCAGCAGTAGAAGAGGACTCAGCCAAGGAAGAGGTTATGGAAGAGGATGGAGTAGGAGGAGTAGAGGAGGTGGCAGCAGGCCTGCCTGCAAGTCGTGGCGGTGTCACCAACTCCTCCTCTGCACTGCCAGGCATTCCATGCTTGGCAGCCGTCAGCAGGTTTACCCAATGCGCAGTGTAGGTGATATACCTGCCCTGACCATGCTTTGCAGACCAGCTATCAGTGGTCAGATGGACCCTTGCCCCAATGCTGTGTGCCAGACATGCCATTACTTCCTTTCGCACAATCGAGTACAGGTTGGGGATTGCCTTTTGTGCAAAAATTTTTTGCCTGGGTACCTTCCACTGCGATGTCCCAATAGCTATAAATTTTTTGAATGCCTCAGACTCCACCAGCTTGTATGGTAAAAGCTGGCGGGCTAACAGTTCAGACAAGCCAGCAGTCAGACGCCGGGCAAGGGGGTGACTTGGTGACATTGGCTTCTTACGCTCAAACATGTCCTTGACAGACACCTTTCTGTGGGAAGATGAGCAGGAACTGCTCCAGAAGAGAGACGGATTGGTGGATGGTTGAGAGGGGGCAAGGAGCACAGCAGTGGTTGGCGTGGCTGAAGATGCTGGACCAGGAGGACGATGGCGGCTTTGAGTTTGTGTGCTGCTTGTCCTCATGTGTTCATCCCATAGGCGTTTGTGATGTGAGATCATGTGCCTTTGCAAAGCAGTTGTACCTAGGTGGGTGTTGGACTTCCCACGACACAGTTTCTTTTGGCACAGGTTGCAAATGGCGTTGCTGTTGTCAGAGGCAGACACATTAAAAAAATGCCACACTGCTGAGCTCTGCGATGACGGCATTCTGGTGGTGGCAACAGCATGCGTTGATTGGCGTGCTGTCTGGCTGACCCCGGGTGCTGATGCATGCTGTCTGACTGTGCCACTAGCTCCTTGCAATGACCTCCCCCTGCTTCCAACTCGTCTCCTCCTCCTGCTCCTCTCTGTCTCCCCATCTGAACTTTCCACCTGTTCTTCTTCTCTTCTACCGGGCGCCCACGTGACATCCATGGACGCATCGTCATCATCAACCCCTTCACTTGTATCTGACAACGCAACAACGGAAGCAATGGGGGGTACAACATCATCATCATCATCACACCGTGCATCGTCCATGTCTGTAATGCTGCCTGACTGAGACATATCACAGTTATCTACATCCTCTGTCAATGATGGTTGCGTATCACTCATTTCTTCACACCGGGCGCCCACGTGACATCCACGGACGCATCGTCATCATCAACACCTTCACTTGTATCTGACAATGCAACAACGGAAGCAATGGCGGGTACAACATCATCATCATCATCATCACACCGTGCGTCGTCCATGTCTGTAATGCTGCCTGACTGAGACATATCACAGTTATCTACATCCTCTGTCAATGATGGTTGCGCATCACTCATTTCTTCACACTGAGGTGTACATAACTCCTCTGACAGATCAAGTGAGGCAGCTATGGTGATAGTGTCGGTGGTGGCGGCAGGCGGGCGAGTGGAAAGTTGAGAGGTGCCCGAAGCTAAGCTAGAGGAGGAGGATGGTGCGTCAAGGTTACAAGCGGAAGCTGTAGAAGATTGGGTGTCCTGTGTTATAAAGTCAACTATTTCAGCAGAACTTTTCGTGTTCATGGTACGTGGCCTAACACTGGTCATTATTCTATGGTCAAAGGGAATCACAGCACCACGACCACGATGGCCCCTGTGGGTTGGCCTGCCTCTGAGTGTAATTTTTTTTCAATTAGTGCTACTATGCGTGCAAGCTACTGTGAGTGGGCACAGTATACGCTGTGAGCCTGACACAAAAAACCAGACTGATGTTTCACAGTCAAAATAGTTTTTTTATTTTTAAAATGTACACTTACACTACTAATAAACAAGATAATGTGAGTGGTGGCACTGGACAAGTGAGCACAGTATACGCTGTGAGCCTGACACAAAAAAGCAGACTTATGTTTTACAGTCAAAATAGTTTTTTATTTTTAAAATGTACACTTAAACTACTATTAAACAAGATAATGTGAGTGGTGGCACTGGACAAGTGGGCACAGTATATGCTGTGAGCCTGACACAAAAAAACAGACTTATGTTTCACAGTCAAAATAGTTTTTTTTATTTTTAAAATGTACACTTACACTACTATTAAACAAGATAATGTGAGTGGTGGCACTGGACAAGTGGGCACAGTATACTCTGTGAGCCTGACACAAAAGAAGCAGACTTATGTTTCACAGTCAAAATAGTTTTTTTTATTTTTAAAATGTACACTTACACTACTATTAAACAAGATAATGTGAGTGGTGGCACTGGACAAGTGGGCACAGTATACGCTGTGAGCCTGACACAAAAAAGCAGACACGTTTCACAGTCAAAATATTTTTTTTATTTTTAAAATATACACTTACACTACTATAAAACAAGATAATATGAGTGGTGGCACTGGACCAGGGGGCACAGTATATGCTGTGAGCCTGACACAAAAAAAGTAGACTGATGTTTCACAGTCAAAATAGTTTTTTTATTTTTAAATGTACACTTGCACTACTATTAAACAAGATATGAGTGGTGGCACTGAGCAAGTAGGCACAGTATATGCTGTGAGCCTGACACACAGGCTGGCAGTGGCAGGCTGGCCTGGCAACTGAAATTAGATTACACTAGCAGTTTTTTTTTTTAATTTACACTAATGTTACACCAGATATGAGTGGTGGCACTGAGCAAGTAGGCACAGTATATGCTGTGAGCCTGACACACAGGCTGGCAGTGGCAGCTGGGCAACTGCTATTAGATTACACTAGCAAACTGATGTAAAAGGTTTTTTTTTTAATTTACACTACTGTTACACCAGATATGAGTGGTGACACTGAGCAAGTAGACACAGTATATGCTGTGAGTCTGACACACAGGCTGGAAGTGGCAGGCGGGCAACTGCTATTAGATTACACTAGCAAACTGATGTAAAAGTTTTTTTTTTAAATTTACACTAATGTTACACCAGATATGACTGGTGGCACTGAGCAAATAGGCACAGTATATGCTGTGAGTGGCAGTGGCAGGCAGGCAACTGCTATTAGATTACAAAGAAAAAAAAAAAAAAAAACGACTGATGTAGCCCTAAAAAGGGCTTTTTGGGGTGCTGTCCTTACAGCAGAGATCAGATGAGTCCTTCAGGACTGTAGTGGACACTGAATACACTAGCCTAGCTATCAATTTCCCTATAAAATCAGCAGCAGCTACACTATCCGTCCTCTCACTAAGAATGCAGGATCAGAATGAATCTAAAATGGCTGCTGCCCAGGAGCTGGGAGGGTCTGGGAGGGAGTGTCTGCTGCTGATCGGCTGTAATGTGTCTGCAGACTGTGAGATACAGGGTCAAAGTTTACTCAATGATGACGAATAGGGGGCGGATCGAACATGGCATAACAAGCTATGTTCGCCGGGAACTGTTCTCCGGCGAACTGTTTGCGACATCACTAGTGTACATATGGTAACATGCATTGCGGGCCAGGACAGCACACGTATATTGAGGCTGGAGATCACTATTCCTGTTCCCCTTTGCACACACTGCAGCATGTATAAGTCATAAGTGTGCAGAAAAATATGTCCGATGTGTCAACCCGCACTCCGGCAATCATTATAAGCTGTGCTAAAGATATAAATCCAATTAAAGTGACCATTGTCCCTGACCCTAGACTACATTTTGTATATTCATAAGCACATGGTAGATTTGTTAATATCTAAATGTTCTAAGTGGTTTTCCAAAACAAAAATGGTTGTTACCATTTTAATTATTAGTCAGTTTTAATTGAAAAAACTTGTACATATCCCCTCAATTAATGATGTTACAGCCCAAGAAGGCCTTTGAGCATGATATTGTAGAAAACTCCCTTGCAATAATATTTGCTAACCTATAAATGGTGCAAGGAAGCAATATTTCTACTTTCAACTTGTAACCCCACACCAAAACACCATGAGCAAGGTTCGTAACAGAAAAGGCTCATAAGCTCAATTTACAGCATTGCACAAGAGCTGCTGGCACAATGCTGAATACAGAAAGCGTATTGCTCTCCGCATTCAGCGATGTCTGTCGGACCTGATCTGCACTGTCGGATCAGGTCCAACAGACATTTGATAAATATGCCTCTAAATGTAAATTTTTTATCCACTTACTGATTGGGCTCCATTTTTTTAAGCAGCAGATGCTGCGTTTGAGCCCCATTATTTATGGTTTGCCAGAAACGGAAGTTAATAAGCAGCTGTCATGGGTCATCGGGATGATTGACACCCCCTGCTAGCGGCCGATTGGCAGCCAGAGAGCAGGGGCGGCATTGCACAAGCATTTCACTAGAAATGCTTGTGCAATGTTAAATGCCGACAGCTGTCGTCATTTAGCGAGGTCGAACGGACATGATTCGCTACAGTGAATCATGTCCGTTCGCCTCTTGTTAAATTTACACCATTATGTCTATTGCCATGTCAGTTTATCTTAAATGCTTCCAACAAAATTAGACACCTCTACCATTACTTGATCCTCAGATTGATTTTCAAGGTTTTTAATAGTCTCCAAGTGCAAAATTGTATCCATTACTTTTAAAGTCCTTTGCAAAACTTTCCTTAAAGGGACATTAAACACTTTGGCCCCTAGTTATCAAGCTGTCAACCTCAAATACGCAGGAATTCCGCAGCGTATTTGAGGCAAGGCTGATTCGCCTAAGTTATGAAGTCCTACAGACCGGCAAAAGTAGAATCTGGTGACGTAAGCATCGATCCACCAGACTCAGTCTGACACAGATCGATTCTTACGTCACTCCAGATATTCCGAACGCAAGTTAGGCACAATCTGACTACTTTTGGGAGTTATCAAAATCCCAGCAGGTACTCTCGGCACTTTTACGGCCCAGCGTACCTGGTTTTCAATCCGCCGCCCTGGAGGTGGCGGATCCCATAGGAATCAATGAGAGTCAGACCATAGCGAAAGTTCAAGTTTGCTGCTGCCTGACATCCCATTCATTCCTATGGGAAGTGTGTACACCTAACACCCTAACATGTACCCTGAGTCTAAGCACCCCTAATCTGCCCCCCCTACACCGTCGCCACCTATATTAAACATTTTAACCCCTAAACCGCTGCTCCCGGACCCCGCCGCAACTCTAAGAAATCTGTTAACCCCTAAACCGCCGCTCCTGGCCCCCGCTGCCACCTACATAATACCTATTAACCCCTATACTGCCGCCACCCCTAATAAATGTATTAACCCCTATCCTGCCGCTCCCGGACCCAGCCGCAACGAAATAAATATTTTAACCCCTAAACCGCCGCTCCCGGACCCCGCCGCCACCTATATTAAACTTATTAACCCCTAATCTGCCCCCCCTACACCGTCGCCACCTATAATATTTTTATAAACCCCTAAAGCTAAGTCTAACCCTAACCCTAACACTCTCCGAAATTAAATCTAATTTAAAATTAATGAAATAAATTAACTCTTATTAACTAAGGCCTAGATTTGGAGTTTGGCGTTAGCCGTGAAAACCAGCGTTAGAGGCTCCTAACGCTGGTTTTAGGCTAACTCCGGTATTTGGAGTCACTCAAAAAAGGGTCTAACGCTCACTTTTCAGCCGCTACTTTTCCATACCGCAGATTCCCTTACGTCAATTGCGTATCCTATCTTTTCAATGGGATCTTTCTAACTCCGGTATTTAGAGTCGTGTCTGAAGTGAGTGTTAGAAATCTAACGTCAAAACTCCAGCCGCAGAAAAAAGTCAGTAGTTAAGAGCTTTCTGGGCTAACGCCGGTTCATAAAGCTCTTAACTACTGTACTCTAAAGTACACTAACACCCATAAACTACCTATGTACCCCTAAACCGAGGTCCCCCCACATCGCCGCCACTCGATTAAATTTTTTTAACCCCTAATCTGCCGACCGCCACCTACGTTATACTTATGTACCCCTAATCTGCTGCCCCTAACACCGCCGACCCCTATATTATATTTATTAACCCCTAATCTGCCCCCCACAACGTCGCCACCAGCTACCTACAATAATTAACCCCTAATCTGCCGACCGCAAAGCACCGCCACCTACATTATAGCTATGTACCCCTAATCTGCTGCCCCTAACACCGCCGACCCCTATATTATATTTATTAACCCCTAATCTGCCCCCCTCAACGTCGCCTCCACCTGCCTACACTTATTAACCCCTAATCTGCCGAGCGGACCGCACCGCTACTATAATAAAGTTATTAACCCCTAATCCGCCTCACTAACCCTATAATAAATAGTATTAACCCCTAATCTGCCCTCCCTAACATCGCCGACACCTAACTTCAATTATTAACCCCTAATCTGCCGACCGGAGCTCACCGCTATTCTAATAAATGTATTAACCCCTAAAGCTAAGTCTAACCCTAACACTAACACCCCCCTAAATTAAATATAATTTTAATCTAACGAAATAAATTAACTCTTATTAAATAAATTATTCCTATTTAAAGCTAAATACTTACCTGTAAAATAAATCCTAATATAGCTACAATATAAATTATAATTACATTGTAGCTATTTTAGGATTAATATTTATTTTACAGGCAACTTTGTAATTATTTTAACCAGGTACAATAGCTATTAAATAGTTAAGAACTATTTAATAGCTACCTAGTTAAAATAATTACAAAATTACCTGTAAAATAAATCCTAACCTAAGTTACAATTAAACCTAACACTATACTATCATTAAATTAATTAAATAAAATACCTATAATTACCTACAATTAAACCTAACACTACACTATCAATACATTAATTAAATACAATATCTACAAATAACTACAATGAAATAACTAACTAAAGTACAAAAAATAAAAAAGAACTGTTACAAAAAAAATAATAATTTTAAACTAATTACACCTACTCTAAGCCCCCTAATAAAATAACAAAGACCCCCAAAATAAAAAATGCCCTATCCTATTCTAAATTACTAAAGTTCAAAGCTCTTTTACCTTACCAGCCCTGAACAGGGCCCTTTGCGGGGCATGCCCCAAGAAGTTCAGCTCTTTTGCCTGTAAAAAAAAAAATACAATACCCCCCCCAACATTACAACCCACCACCCACATACCCCTAATCTAACCCAAACCCCCCTTAAATAAACCTAACACTAAGCCCCTGAAAATCATCCTACCTTGTCTTCACCTCACCAGGTATCACCGATCCGTCCTGGCTCCAAAATCTTCATCCAACCCAAGCGGGGGCTGGCGATCCATCATCCGGTGGCTGAAGAGGTCCAGAAGAGGCTCCAAAGTCTTCATCCTATCCGGGAAGAAGAGGCGATCCGGACCGGCAACCATCTTGATCCAAGCGGCATCTTCTATCTTCATCCGATGACGACCGGCTCCATCCTGAAGACCTCCACCGCGGACCCATCTTCTTCCGGCGACGTCCAACTGAAGAATGACGGTTCCTTAAAGGGACGTCATCCAAGATGGCGTCCCTCGAATTCCGATTGGCTGATAGGATTCTATCAGCCAATCGGAATTAAGGTAGGAATATTCTGATTGGCTGATGGAATCAGCCAATCAGAATCAAGTTCAATCTGATTGGCTGATCCAATCAGCCAATCAGATTGAGCTCGCATTCTATTGGCTGATCGGAACAGCCAATAGAATGCGAGCTCAATCTGATTGGCTGATTGGATCAGCCAATCGGATTGAACTTAATTCCGATTGGCTGATAGAATCCTATCAGCCAATCGGAATTCGAGGGACGCCATCTTGGATGATGTCCCTTAAAGGAACCATCATTCTTCAGTTGGACGTCGCCGGAAGCAGATTAGGGGTTAATAATAATATGCAGGGGTCAGCGATAGCGGGGGCGGCAGATTAGGGGTTAATAAGTGTAAGGTTAGGGGTGTTTAGACTCGGGGTACATGTTAGAGTGTTAGGTGCAGACGTAGGAAGTGTTTCCGCATAGCAAACAATGGGGCTGCGTTAGGAGCTGAACGCGGCTTTTTTGCAGGTGTTAGGTTTTTTTCAGCTCAAACAGCCCCATTGTTTCCTATGGGGGAATCGTGCACGAGCACATTTTTGAGGCTGGCCGCTTGCGTAAGCAACTCTGGTATCGAGAGTTGAAGCTGCGTTAAATATGCTCTACGCTCCTTTTTTGGAGCCTAACGCAGCCTTTATGTGGACTCTCAATACCAGAGTTATTTTTATGGTGCGGCCTGAAAAAAGCCGGCGTTAGCTTTTCGGGTCATTACCGACAAAACTCCAAATCTAGCCGTAAATTATTCCTATTTAAAGCTAAATACTTACCTGTAAAATAAACCCTAAACTAGCTACAATATAACTAATAGTTATATTGTAGCTATTTTAGGATTTATTTTTATTTTAAAGGCAACTTTCAATTTATTTTAACTAGGTAGAATAGCTATTAAATAGTTATTAATTATTTAATAGCTACCTAGCTAAAATAAAGAGAAATTTACCTGTAAAATAAAAACTAACCTAAGTTACAATTACACCTAACACTACACTATCATTAAATAAATGAATCCTATTTAAAAATAAATACTTACCTGTAAAATAAACCCTAAGATAGCTACAATGTAATTAATAATTACATTGTAGCTATTTTAGGGTTTATATTTATTTTACAGGTAACTTTGTATTTATTTTAACTAGGTACAATAGCTATTATATAGTTAATAACGATTAAATAACTACCTAGCTAAAAGAAATACAAAATTACCAGTAAAATAAATCCTAAACTAAGTTACAATTAAACCTAACACTATCATTAAATAAATTAAATACAAATGCCTACAAATAAATACAAATAAATACACTAACTAAAGTACAAAAAATAAAAAAAGAACTAAGTTACAAAAAATTAAAAAATAATTTACAAACATTTTAAGTTAATTACACCTATTCTAAGCCCCCTAATAAAATAACAAAGCCCCCCAAAATAAAAAAAATTCCCTACCCTACTCTACATTTAAAAGATACCAGCTCTATTACCTTACCAGCCGTTAAAAGGGCCTTTTGCAGGGCATGCCCCAAAGAAAACAGCTCTTTTGCCTGTAAAATAAAAATGCAACCCCCCCCAACATTAAAACCCACCACTCACACACGCCTACTCTAACCCACCCAAACCCCCCTTAAAAAAACTAACACTACCCCCCTGAAGATCTTCCTACCTTGAGTCGTCTTCACTCAGCCAAGCCGAATTCTTCATCCAATCCGGGCTATGTCTTCATCCAAGCGTGGCGCTGAAGAGGTCCATCATCCGGCTGAAGTCTTCATCCAAGTGGGGGCTGAAGAGGTCCATCATCCGGCTGAAGTCTTCATCCAAGCGGGGGCTGAAGAGGTCCATCATCCGGCTGAAGTCTTCTTCCAAGCGGGGGCTGAAGAGATCTTCCATCCGGCTGAAGTCTTCTATCAAGCGGCATATTCAATCATCATTCTTCCGGCTCCATCTTCATCCCGCCGACGCGGAACATCCTTCCTCCACGACGAACTCCCCACGAATGAAGGTTCCTTAAAATTACGTCATCCAAGATGGCGTCCCTCAAATTCCGATTGGCTGATTGGATTCTATCAGCCAATTGGAATTAAGGTAGGAATAATCTGATTGGCTGATGGAATCAGCCAATCAGATTCAAGTTCAATCCGATTGGCTGATCCAATCAGATTGAGCTCGCATTCTATTGGCTGTTTTGTTTAGCAATACCTAAATCCAGTTGTACACAGCTTTACGAGAAGCAAAATGCAATGTTTCTTAATTGTAAATTGTACTAACCAGTAAGATGATTACACCTGCTCAGCTTTGTTAGTGAGCTTGTGTACCCAGTGGCATCACCGGTGGGGGGGGGGGGCAGGACATGGATGGCCCTGGTCCTCCCAACATAATGGATGGAACTCCATGTGGCCCCAACTGTGATCATTGCTTAGTTTTTACACCAACTATGATTACTGCATTCCCCTAGCATCTGCCCATACTGATAGCCTGACCCTGCCCATCGACCACCTTACACCCTCCCCTCTAGTAAGGACCCCACCCACAAAAGATTTATGAGCCTCTGGGAAGTGCACCCTCAATTATTAAATCCAGGCAAAGCCACTTGGCCCACCCACAGTTCTGATTGATTTAACTAATTAGATGGGTCTGAAACACTTTGCATAGAAGCGGTGAGGGTCTGGGTCAGCAATTATATTAAGTTACAGTAGGGTAGGTTGTGTATAGGCTTCATTATTTTGAGATGGGTAGGTAGTTTTACTTTACTCTTGTATCTAATTAATATAGGTATCAGTGTATAGTGAAATACCACTGTGATTTGTTATAGCAATTAGTCATAAAGACCTGCTATTTTCTGTGATGCATATTGTGTGCTGTCACTAAATAATAGCAGCATGAGCTTAATCAAACTGCTAAAAATACTGTCACTAGTTCTTTTTCCCCATAGTTTCTTTATGGCAAGTGTTTGACTAACTAATTGGCTCACTTTGCTTACACAGGGATATCTTTAAAATGTTGTTTGTCTCCAGCCCTTCAGGGGAAATATTTTCCCACTCTTTTCAAAATGAAAACAAGTAGTTAGAAATAAGCAGTGAACCAGAGCATATTTTAGCTATCATAACAGCACTGCACCATTTCTCTTGACTCTTGTTCAAGAAACCCCCCCAAAAAAACTACAACTTAATATTATGTTAAAGGGTTATAAAATGCCCCAAAAAATGCTATTGTGATTCAGACACTTCTATTATCAAATGTGCTTTATTCCTATGGTTTTCTTTGTTTAAGAGATACCTACACTGGTGTCTGGAGCACTACATGACAGGGAATAGTGCTCTTGCAAATGTGTAATTTTTTTTTGCAAAACTGCTGCCATATAGTGTTACAGAGTATGCACACTCCTGAGTGTATGTCTCTGCTTTTTAAAAAAAAAAGATACCAAGAGAACAAAGAAAAATTTGATAATAAAAGTAAATTAGAACGTTGTTTAAAATGTCATACTCTGAAATCTGGGTTTCATATCCCTTTAATGTAACTCACTTCCTAAAATATATTTTTTTCCTGCACATCATTGAGCTAGTTTGTTTTAAATTGCTCAGTTGTTAAATGAAGACAAAAGTCAAAATGAAACTTTCATGATTCGGATAGAGCCTGCAGTTTTAAGAGACTTTCTAATTTACTTTATTTATCAAACTGCACACAGTCTTTTTATTTGCACTTTGTTATATGCACTTAGCTACTACTGAGTATGGGCAAAAGTAAATAGTGTATATGTATATGTGTCTGTGATTGGTTGATGGCTGTCACATGACACAGGGGGCCTGAAAATTGAAGTCAGTTATGAAATTTGTCAGAAAAAATCTACAGCTCATTTAAAATTCCGCTGATCTTGCACTCTCTTTTTTTTAAGCAATTGCACTGTATATTTTTATTTATTTTTAAAGAGAAAAAGTGCAAAATGAAAATGTTTTAATGTGTTTGAGCATTTTACAATTGCACTATAAGTTTAATTTAACCAATTAGCTAACAGAAGAGCATTGCTGCTCATGAGGATCCCTAGGTATGCATTTCAGCAAAGGATACAAATATGATGAAGCAAAACTGATAACAGCATATTGAAAAGTCTCTTAAAACTGCATGCGCTAACTGATGCTGGAACCCAAAAATTTTCTTTCATGATTCAGAAAGAGTATATTGATTTTCAACAACATTTACATCTATTATATAATGGATAGATCATTGACAGATCATAGATCTGACAGTGACTCCCTCCCTCTCCCAGTCATGTGTGGTGTTCCCCAAGGATCCATTCTCGGCCCCCTACTATTCACATTATTTATAAATGATCTGCCAAATGTCTGCAAATCCTCAACTGTACACATGTACGCAGATGACACAGTAATCTATGCAAATAAATCCGATCTGTCGCAGCTTGAAGCAGTGCTCCAAGATCAGTTCACAGAGGTAGAAAAGTGGATCACAAAAAACAAACTCTTCCTAAACACTGACAAAACTGTCACAATGATCTTTGGAACGGGACCTAAATTACACAAATCACAAAATTCCCATCTTCGCATCAAAACAAAATCCAATTGCACGCTGACCGCAGTCCACTCTTTCAAACACTTAGGTATGTTGTTAGACCCCAATCTATCTTTTGGCCTCCCCATAGAAAAACTTGCATCTAAACTTAATCCAAAACTAGGTTTCCTGTAATGAATCAAATCCTGCCTTAGCCCTACAGTAAAGGAAAAGATTGTACAGCAAATGTTGATGCCAATCATGGATTATGGGGATGTAGTATATGCACCTGCACCGCAAACTCACAGAAAATAAACTTAATACACTGTATAACTCGTTCTGCCGGTTTGTGCTACAATTTAACTACAGGACCCACCATTGTGACATGCTAAAAGAACTAAACTGGCTGTCGCTGGAATCCAGACGCACCCTCCATCTTGCCAGCCTTGTGTTTAAGAGCTTTTCTGGGAAGCTCCCACCCTACCTGAGCAGAATGCTCTCCCTGGCTGTTTTAACCTCCTATAACCCCCGATCCAGTACCAGCACATTATTTAGTCTGCCTTCATACAAAAAGAAAGCAGCTCGATCCTCCTTTTCCTATAGAGCACCACAATTATGGAACGACTGCCTAGTGCAGTTGTTAATAAACAACTGCACTAGGCAGTCTTTGGGGTCTTAAGTTGGTGGGAATGGAATGTTAGAAAAAAACCAGCACTGAAAAGTGCATTTACATTGCGGCCTATGGGAACTGTATGTTCCCAGAAAATATATCTATAGGTTGATATACATATATATTTATGGGTTATTATGTGTATATACACATATTAATTCAAACATATATATGTACAGTATATCAGCATATACATATACAGTATATTTAAAAATTTGCTGTGCTATTTACCCCCTTCGCTGTTCGAGGTTCTGATGCCAAACATAGCAATGATATTCTGACACCTTTTTTAGAATTAGGCTCCACAATATTTGCATAGCAATTATCACAAAGAGAGGGAAGACAAAGAAGGGCCTCAGAAAGACAGGAAGGAGAGGATGCCATAGGAGACACCAAAAAGACAAAAATATATTCTAATTAAGGATATAAATAAGAACAATGGTATTTTAATCTTAGTAAGAAAACTCTTGAAAAATCACAAGAAGAACTGTTAAATATAGGCTTAACATTCCCCCCCCCCCACACTGTAAAACTAGATACGTTTACTACTTATATTGATGCTCACAAATTTATTTGCAAATTAACAGTAAAATTATGGTTTATGAGAAATGGGCTAGAAATAAACACAAACTAACAGTTTTACAAATACAAATCTTAAACAAAAGTCATGTTTTTACCCTAAATATGATAAGGCAACCTCTATTGAGACATTTGAAAAATTAATTTTAAAAGACATTGAAAATGTGTCAAAAAAGAAAATCAATAATGTCAGGAACAATTTACCAAAAAAATGATAAATGTAATACACGATTTAGAAAAAGATGAGGCCTTTGTAATAAAACCCGCTGACAAGGACAGAGGTATTGTGGTAATGGACAGAGCCAAATATATCAAAATGTGTCAGGATATTTTGGGGATAGCAACGCATATATAAAACATTAAAAAACAATTAGGAATTACAAACATTTTTAAAATAAGTGAAAGGTAAAGGAATTTTAATGGATAAATATGCCACGTTATCCAAAAATACCACTGCTCTACTGTCTCCCTAAAATACATAAATCTATTACTGACCCACCTGGTAGGCCGATCATTTTGGGCATTCATTCTGTGACAGACAATTTATCAGAATATATTGACCTTTTTTGCAAACATACCTAAAACAATTGTCTTCTTATTTCAAGGATTCAACTGATGTTTTGAATCTGATCAATGATCTAGATTGGAGAGATGACTATTTATTAATAACATGTGATGTATCCTCTTTATACACATGTATAGCCCAGGAGGATGGAATTGAGGCTGTAAATCATTTTTTGAAATTAGATGAAGAACTTAAAGGGACAGTCTAGTCAAAATTAAACTTTCATGATTCAGATAGGGCATGCAATTTTAAACAACTTTCCAATTTACTTCTATTATCTAATTTGCTCAATTATTTAGATATCCTTTGTTGAAGAAATAGCAATGCACATGTGTGAGCCAATCAAACAAGGCCTCTATGTGCAGCAACCAATCAGCAGCTACTGAGCATATCTAGATATGCTTTTCAGCAAGCGATATCAAGAGAATGAAGCAAATTAGATAATAGAAGTAAATTAGAAAGTTGTGTAAAATGACATGCTCTTTCTAAATCACAAAATAAAAAAAATTGGGTTTTACGTCCCTTTAAGGGTGATCAGAAAGAGTTCATCCTGGATGGCATTAGGTTTATTTTAAACCATAACTATTTTTCTTTTATGGGTGAATTCTATAATAAAGAACAGGGAACTGGAATGGGGACCAGGTTTACCCCCAGTTATGCAAATTTATTTATGGGCCTTTGGGAACAGAGTTTCTTGTCAAGTAGCAAGCTGGGGACAAACCTGGTCACATATAGACGTTATATAGACAATATATTAATGATCTAGCAAGGTGAGGAAAGATTTTTTGATAACTTTTTTCTTGATAGGAACAAAAATTCCAAAAATTTTAAATTCACATGTGAAAAAAGTAATTCTGTTATTCATTTTTTGGATCTAGAGATATTTGTCTTAGAAAGTAAACTGCATTCCAAAACCTTTTTTAAACAAGTCGATGCAAATAACTATATTCATCAAATGAGTTGTCATCATAAACAATGGAAGATATATATACCAAAGGGTCCTTAGTATTAGGAAGAATTGTAGCAATATTTCAGACTTCGATACCCACTCTAATATACTAAAATAAATTGTTCTGGATAGGGGATACGATGAGGAAGAATTGGAGTTAACAAGAAATTTAGTACTTATGCAAAGTAGAGAGGAGATACTGAATAAACCTAAAAAATAAAAGGTAGGTACAGATAAGGTTTTTTTACCGTTTATTACTTCTTTCAGTGGAAATAAATATCTAATTGAAAAAAAAAAAAAAACATTGGAAGATATTAAAAAGTGATGATAAAATAGGACTTCTTTTACCACAGCACCCTCAAATAGTATCTTGAAAAGCAAGAAACCTAAAAACAAGATTAGCACCAACAGAATTAAAGAAAAAATATGCTAGTAGAAATAGAGATGTTTGGTGTAAAAAACTGAAAGGTTTCTTTCACTGCTTCATGTGTAAATCATGTCGGTACAGTATAAAAAAAATACAAAAAATTGAACACCACAGGGGAAATTATAAAATGCACTGATAAGAATCTATATGATACACTGCAAATGCGGTGCATAATACGTAGGTATCAAGGAATCTGGTTCAGGTGTGGGGAGCTGTTGTGCAGAGGTGTCAGGTTTTGGGGTTAAAGTTGTGTTTTGTCTGTGTGAGTCTTTCCTTTTTGGCATAATTAAACTGGTACAAGGTTTTAGGAAATAAAGGTGAAGGTTTTATTGATAGGTTAATGAGCAATGCAGAGAGATGCAAACTAGATAAAAGGCAAAAGTCTCTGTGCAGACAAGAATACAAAGTAACTTGGTTAAGTCAGTCTTAAAGCAGGCAAAAATGTAAATAAACTGTAGACAATAAACTTGGCAATAGCAGGCAGGGTATGTAGATATACTGTAATCAGGTAACTTTGTGATAACAGGCATGATACTTGCATAGGCTGTAGACTGGTAACTTTGTAGTAACAGGTAGGAATGCAGATCTTTGTAATAACAGGTAGGATACTTGCATATGCTGTTAACTGGAGCTCTGTAGTAGTAGGCAGGAATGCAGATCTTTGTAATAACCAGTAGGATACTTGCATATGCTGTATACTGGAACTCTGTAGTAACAGGCAGGAATGCAGATCTTTGTAATAAAAGGCAGGATACTTGCATATGCTGTAAACTGGAACTATGTAGTAACAGGCAGGAATGCAGATCTTTGTAATAACAGGCAGGATACTTGCACAGACTGCAGACTGGATCTCTGTAGTAACAGGCAGGAATGCAGAACTTTGTAATAACAGGCAGGATACTTGCATAGGCTGTAGACTGGTAACTTTGTAGTAGCAGGCAGGAATGCAGGTCTTTGTAATAACAGGCAGGATACTTGCATTGACTGCAGACTGGAACTCTGTAGTAACAGGTAACAATCAAGCAAAAGTACCTGAGGCAGTCCTTAGGAAATATTAGAGAATTAGCCAAGATCAATTGCCAGAAAATCAGTCCAGAAACAAAACACAGTGCCAAGGAAAAATCCAGAAGAGTAGTCTCAAAATGAAGCAGAAGTCAGGCAAATTTGTATTCACACAGGAATCAGGACCAGAGGCTCTGTCAGAGTGCAACACTCAATGTCAAGGCCCAGAACTGAAAGCAAACCTGCCTAATATAGCAGGCTGCTGATTATATGATTTGTTTCAGTGGGTAAGAAGGTGGAGCAAGAGAGCCAAAGTTGCAGCAAACAGAAAACCAATATTCTCAGCCTGTGATTAAACCATCTGGTGGCGAAGACGTAAGTCAGCAGGCTGGGGAAAAGAACAGCAGCAGAATTAGAAACAGGTCCCAGGTTCTAGGCTGGATCATGACAGTAGGAGAGTCAGAGAGACCCCTGCGTAGACAGGATAAGGGAACATATCCTGTCCATTGAACATCATGATGCAGAAAGGAATAAGGATTTACAAATCCCTAAACATTTTTTAAAATGTAATGGCGCTGACTTGAAAAGTTTTAAATATATAGTAATATATAAATGTAAAGAGAACTGGAGACGGGGTGATATGCATAATGACATTTAAAAAGAGAAGGGAAATGGATTCTAATTAGGTTATTTGTTAGATTAGGTCTCTTAATTCATTTAATCTTTCACTTATACTTAGCTTTTTAAATATATGTATCTATATCTTCATATGTATACAAGGATTTTATTAAATTAATTATGTGTTATTATTATTTATCATGTATTATTGTTTCACAAATTGTGTATACATCTCTTGCATAACCAATGTCCCTTTAAGGATTTCAGTATATAAATACCTAAGCGGTTATAATGACTGCAAGGCTATAGGCTTCCGCTAAGTTATACAACAGTAGTATAAAACATATGTGTTAGCTTTTCAGACAATTAATTTATATATTTTGTAAATTAGCGCTGCAGAATCTGTTGGCGCTCTACAAGTAACCAATGATAATGATAATAATAATAACAATAATAATAATAATAATAATAAAACTGGCTTTTAAATATATGATACAAATTTGATCTGACTGGTGCACTATATTATCATGTGCATCTCTGATAACCACGCTATGATTAAGTACATACAGTATATATATATACAGGAGGTTTTAAATATCACAACCAATAATAAGGTTAAATACCTCTGACACATTTTTAACTGATATTATATGCTAAAAGGTGTATACACAACATATGTCCCTTTAAGAATCATGGTATAAATTAGGCATGGATATGCTAAGGAAACAAAGCTTGGCAAAGGCTGTGCGAAGCCGAAACGAGTTTCTCTGATTATCTGTTTTTGTCCAATACAAGCTACCATAGTCGGTTCAAACGGCGGTGAATTGTATCACTAAAAAACGCAGATGAAGGTTTATTCCGGAGTGAGGGGAATTATGAAGGTTCCACTGTATGTGCGAGGATAAGATCACAGCAAAGCCGGTGAAAGTAAAAGTGTGCACGATTTTTTTGTGAACTTTTTCGCTTGTGTAAAAAGACCTAACAACAGTAGATCTCCACACTCCCCTGCAAATCAACTTTTGGCAAACTAATTTCTTCATGCTTTGCACACTTGCTTTTCCAGTTTTGTGTAACATACACGGACCTTTTCACAAAATATGGACTTTAAACTGTGCAATTTAAAAATACATCCACTTTTGTATGTGTTTTTAGTGAAGGTTCTATATGAATTGATAAGTTATGTTTTTCATGCATTTGCATTAAATAGATGCTATTTATGTATGCCAGATACTACATACAGTATATTAAGCAGCAATTTGCAGCGCAGTAGCAGTTAATTTTTTTACTTCTTGTGCTGACATTTTACCTGCCTATTATCATATTTTAAGGATAGAGGGATATCTTAATTTTTGCCACTGTGTTAAATGTAGTTTTGAGTTATTTCAGCGCTGTGAGAACCTTTTCCACTTGAGGTTCTGATGCCATTTCTAAAAGCATCAGAATGAGGCTCCCATTGTAGTCTATGGAAGTGTGCTCTTGTGAGCACAATGTTTCCCAGCAATTCGAAACAGGAGCTTGCGTACGCATTGCTGTTAACTTGTAATACCAGCCCACATTAGTGTGCGCTGCTATTACAAAGTGGAGCGCAAATATCACTTTCATGAAAGCGAAATTTAGCACTCCACTTGTAATCTGTCCCTAAATGTTCTATAAATATGCATGGATAAAACCTGAAGAGGCAAGATTTGAAGTGCATTTTGTCTCTATGACTTGTCAGATATATTCTTCTATGAATGTCTGACTACGCAAAATGAAACAATTATTTTCTCTGATTTGGTGAAAGGCTGAGATGTCATTCTGATTTTCAGCAAAATGATAGAAAAAAGATTACAGAAATACAGGTTTTATGCCTGGCTGTTATCAGCCCCAAGTAGGTCAATGCGACATTATAGATCAAAATTTCTGCAGACTTTATTTTTTTTCCTTGCAAGATGAATGCCAGTAGCGTAACAATGAAAAAGTGTGTTTAATTTTACACTTTAAGTATAAAAAAATGCTCTGAGCTATAATGTCCTTATATAATTAATGCTATAAATTGTCCAATAATTCTACATAAAAAGCAAAAGTGGCTGCATTCTGCCCATATAATTGAAGTTGTGGTGGTGCTCTGTAGGTTCACTGAAGGAGAGCAAATGACTAAGGTGGAAAGTGAAGTCAGTTGGCAAAAAAAACAAAACAAAGGTACGGTTTAATGGTCACAGGCAGGCATCCCAAATGAAGAAGCCAGAAGGTAAGTGCATGCTCCAAACAAAGTCAGCACAATGGGCCCCATTTATGAATGGCTGGATGGACCGCTAACTTGTCTGCTTGGCCTCGCTGTGAGTGGGCGGCATATTTAACATTACACAAGCAGCTGCTGCCAATCGCATGCAAGCATGGGCTGCCACTCATCCTTATCAGGTCAGATCGGGATGATTTAACTCCACCATAATTTAGGTGGCAGAGAAGTTAAGTAACAGCAGTCGTAAAACTGCGACCTTAAAGGGCCATGAAACCCACATTTTTTCTTTCATGATTTAGAAAGAGAATGCAATTTTAAACATCTTTTTATTTTACTTATATTATCTAATTTGTTTTGTTCTCTTGATATTCTTTGCTGAAAAGCATAGCTAGATATGCTCAGTAGCTGCTGATTGGTTGTTGCACATAGAAGCCTTGTGTGATTGGCTCACCGTGTGCATTTGATTTTTCTTTAACTAAGGATATCTAAAAAATGAAGCAAAATAAATAATAGAAGTAAATTGTAATGTTGTTTAAACCCTTTAAGGACACAGCTTTCAGTTTGCTCAATGGTTTTATGACGGAAAAAATCTGTCATATGTCCTTAAGAGGTTAAATTTGTATTCTCTATCTGAATCATGAAATAAAGATTTTGGGTTTAGTGGCCCTTTAACTAGAGTTTAAGGCAAGCCCGAAATGCTGGGACCCAGAAGCTGTTTTCGTAGCTTTATAAATGGGGCCCAATAACTTTATATAAGATACAAAATTACTTTTACTACGCAAATAATCTGCTAAAACTTGGCCAGATACTGTGGCAAGATGCATGTAATTAGCTGATCCAATATCAAAGGGACATTCTACTTTATTTTTTTATTGTTTTAAAAAGATAGATAATGCCTTAATTACCTGTCCCCCAGCTTTACACAACCAGCATTGATATATTAATATACATTATAAGCTCTATGTTTGCCTGCTTATAAGCCCCTGCAGGCCGCCTCTTATCTCAGTGCTTTTTTTAGCTGTTTTCAATCTTGCACTACAGCCAGAGAGTGCTAATTCATGTGAGCCATATAGATAACATTGTTTTCACTCAAGTGGAGAGAGCATTAAAAATACTAATACAAATATGTCAATTAGAATTTTTTAATTCAAATTATTCAATATTCGAATTAGAAAAAATTTAATAGAATATTACATTTAAAGATAGCATTTGAAATACTATTACCTTAAAAGAATGCCAGAATGTTATACAAACATTCGAAATTTGAACCAAATTTTGTAATGTAAGTTGTATACATCCCTGAACAGATATGTTTTTAAGGAATGCTTGAAGCTTTGGAGACTAGAGGCAAGTCTGACTTGGCAAGGCAAAGAGTTCCATATAATAGGTGCAGTTCTGAAAAACTCTTGCAAGCGAGAGTGAGTGGAAGTATTGAGGTTATTAATATCCTGTAAACTAATTCTTATTCATAAAAAAAGTTACGCAATAACATTAGCACAGGTGCAATATTGAAATATTGCAGGTGTGTTAATTTGTGCGTGTATTACAAGTTGAAAGTAAACGCGTTCACTTTAAGTGAATGTCAACTTTCAGGAATGAAAGCCCTGTTTTTTAAATACTATTAAAAACAGGGGCACTTTCATTCATGAAAGTTTACATTGAAGCCATTCTTTTAAAATACTTATCTTTTTATTCCTAGCAAGCGTGGAACACCGGAGCAGCGATTCCCCTGTCTCCAGGTCGTCTCTTCTTACATCAGAAATGACAAATCCGGCTTCCTCCAATAACGGCTTCCCCCCCAGAGCTCACATTGCCTGAGGCCACGCCGTGATTGGAGGAAGCCAGATTCATCATTTCATATATATATATATATATATATATATATATATATATATATATATAGAGAGAGAGAGAGAGAGAGAGAGAGAGAGAGAGAGAGAGAGAGAGAGAACGAGAAACAGCATTGCTGTTCACACAGCTTATAAGCTTAGCTAGGGTATAAGCTTAGCTAGGGTTAAAGCAGTGATTCATAACTATCCCAGGACACACTGTTTCGTGGTTTTGCCACTGATCAGCTGGAAGAAAGTTTGAATCACTGCTGGGTGAAGTTGTTTCCAGGCAAAACACAACAATATTTTAGGTGTGTCATTGTGAACCATATTTGCATATCTTACTCAAAATTCCTTGCTGCATTGGAAACAGTTTATTCCAGAGGTTTTCTGTGGGAAAAACAGGCCTACTGGCTTGTCTAGATTTGTTAATGAACTACACAATGAGTTATTTTCTCAATATTTTGTGCGTAGTGGAGGATTTTAAACTCACCTTTACCTCCCCCCCTAATTTAAAATGTTGTTGTGTTTTGCCCGGAAACAACTTCACCCAGCAGTGATTCAAACTTTCTCCCAGCTGATGAGTGGCAAAAACCACGAAACAGTCTGTCCTGGGATAGTTATAAATCACTGTTTTAACCCTAGCTAAGCTTATACTGTAAGCTGTGTGAACAGCGATGCTTTATGAGGGATATACTCAAAGCGCCAGCATACACCTATATGCCCGGGAGAGGTGAAGCCTAGCTCTCACCTAAAGGAATACAAAGGGGAAGTGGTCCCAGGCGCCAAACTGACGGAGGCCAGGTGTGTGTAAAAGGAGTGATGATTAAAAAGTTTATTAGACTAGAACAATATTCAATAAAACAGTATCAACTTGTATAAAATGTACTCTCATGGATCCATGGTACAATTGTACATATTATATTACAATAAAACGATAAAATACAGTAAAATACAGTAAAGCACAATGAGATAGGATAATAAATTGCTGAGCAGCTATTTGATAATGCCTAGGGTTATACAGTTCATATAGAACAAATCGCTCAGGTAGGTAATCCACTCCAGTGGAATAAGGTGAGGGCTGAAAAAATATAATCCAAATTTAGTGACAAACCAATCTATATCTTGAAGTGAAAAATTAGTGTAAATAGTAAAAAAATTTAAAAAACGGTAGTGTATCCAAAAAAATAGAAATTAGGGAAAGCGATGCTTTGGCGATGCTTTGGCGCAAAGGGAATCTGCTGAAATGCAGACATGAAGTAAAAAGGTGTGTCATTGTGAACCTAATTTGCATATCTTACCCAGAATTCCTTGCTGCATTGGAAACAGTGTATTCCACAGGTTTTCTGTGGGAAAAACAGGCCTACTGGCCGGTCTAGATTTGTTAATGAACTACACAATGAGTTATTTTCTCTATATTTTGTGCGTAGTGGAGGATTTTAAACTCACCTTTTACCTCCCCCTAATTTAAAATGTTGTTGTGTTTTTCCCAGAAACAACTTCACCCAGCAGTGATTCAAACTTTCTCCCAGCTGATGAGTGGCAAAAACCACAAAACAATCTGTCCTGGGATAGTTATGAATAACTGCTTTAACCCTAGATAAGCTTATAAGCTGTGTGAACAGCGATGCTTTGGCGTAAAGGGAATCTGCGAAAAGCAGACATGAAGTAAAAAGGTGTTTCATTGTGAACATAATTTGCATGTCTTACCCATAATTCCTTGCTGCATTGGAAACAGTGTATTCCAGAGGTTTTCTGTAGGACAAACAGGCCTACTAGCCTGTCTGGATTTGTTAATGAACTACACAATTAGTTATTTTCTCTATATTTTGTGCGTAGTGAAGGATTTTAAACTCACCTTTTAGCTCCCCCTAATTTAAAATGTTGTTGTATATGTATATATATATATATCTATATATATATATATCTATATATATATATCTATCTATCTATCTATCTATATATATATATATATTACAAAAACTATAATAATTATTGATATTTTACTATATATTTTATATTTAATATTTACATAACGTGCCTTAAGATAATGAATTCTTTATGTACATTAGACCTAAAGCAGAGCTTACCATATACTGTCAACCCGTTTCGGCCCCAAGTCTTGATAAAGGCCCATGATAGGGCCGCAAAAATGTTGACAGTATATGGTAAGCCTATTTCTTTACCTACAAGTATTCCTTAGAGTTATTGCACTATTGTATCTTTCTGTTTTTAGGTTTCAGAACACCACACATAGGAGGATCTTCTTTGGATAATTCAGCATTCTCCAATAGGATTCCTTATCACTCTCTTCCTATTGGAATTATTAATGGAATTATAATATCATACATTTTTGTGTTTTTGTATTTTTTGTTGATTTTGGATATTCTTCCATTTTTAATTTTTTCACTTTTTTCACATTCTTTTCACTATTTTTTTTTTATACATTTTAATGTGGTTTTATTTTTGAATTGTTGAGGGTTACTGCCCCCCCCCCCACACTGTCATTCTTCTGCACATTTAATTTATTTTTGGCACATCATCACTTTAGGATTGGACACCGATTCATTATAGACATTCTCTGGGACCAATTGACTAATACCATTAACGTGATCCACGCCATAATCCAGGAAATAATTGCATTGTTTTTATATTTTATTATTGAACTCATTGTATTACAGGGATCCATGTTATGTATTATATTGTGCTTAAGCATTTCATGTTTTAGAATAAATACATTGTTTTAGAACCAACACATTATTTTAGAATAAATACATTGTTTTGGATTAAATACATTGGTTTAATAAATAGAATTAATACACTGTTTCTACCAAGTGGTTTGGATACCAAGTAGTTTGATACACACTTCTAAATATATATATAGGTATTGATACACGGCGTAGAATACCGAACACACATCACATTCGTAATTTCTGCCCTAGCCTTTCTTCAGTGCGCGCCTAATCATACCCTCCTCTTTATCCTCTCTGGGGTAGCTAGGAGTAACAGGAGTTATTAATATTTCACATTCTTATGTTTTTCACATACAGGAAAAATATATTTTACATTAAAATTATCATATATATATAAATATATATTTAAATAAAAAAATCTATGTGAAAACATTGGAAATGAAAATATGCAATTTCGGGTTGACCCAGCACTTAGTATATATCTGCCTAAAGGCTCCACCCGAAATTGCATATTTTACATTCCAATGTTTTCAAGTAGATTTTTTTATTTATATTTATATGTATATATTTATATATATATGATAATTGTAATGTAAAATATATTTTTCCTGTATGTGAAAAACATAAGAATGTGAAATATTAATAACTCCTGTTGAGTTAGCGCACAAGTGATAAGTGTTTGGTTTATTTTCTTCTGTGCTCTCCATTGAAGTTTATGGAGAAAGTAAGTTAACATAGTCACAATATCCCCATTTCTGAAGTTAGCTTGTGTCAAGTTTTGCTCAACTTGTAATAAATGCGCTAACCAGTGCACACAAAATCTCCATTTCTGGCTGTTTTCCTTGAGTGAAAGTGCTAAATAGCTTGCCACATGTAATCTGACCCATAATATAGTATTTTACTTTCATATAACAGACTATGGGCTTGATTTAAGAACAGTATGATGGACAAGGGCATACTTTTCTGCCTCTGTCCACCCAGCATCACGGTTAGCGGGCAGCAATACACTGACTTTTTATTTATCACTGCACAAGACGCCACCTCCTGCTCACGTGCAGAGATGTCCGGGAGGGATTGAAAAATACTACTTTAGATGTGGTGTAGCAGTTCATGCGAGCCTACAGCTGAAGGCACTCCAAACCTGTACTTGCAGCTTCTTAAATGGAGCCCTATATAAATATGTGCAATATACAATCAATCCCCCAGCTCATATAGGTTTATTATTTATGCACTATTTTCACTATTGTATTATAACAAAATAGGTTGAGTTTCAGTTCCCACAAGTAAATTGTATTGCCATTAAATACTGACTAAAGGGATCATTTACATTCAGGGGCGAAACTACAGGGGGTGCAGAGGTCGCAATTGCGACTGGGCCCCCAAATGTGGGGGCTCAGCTTTAAAAAAAAAATAAAAAAATTTTACAATAAAAAACGTGTCGTTGACCTGCCACTGCCTGCACTGATATCATGTGAGTGTGACAAGATGCTTCACTAGTGTCTCTGACTACAGGGGTTAGTGTTCCTGTTTTACTCCTTGGTGTTTATATGTGTGTGTGTATGTATGTATGTGACTGTGTGTGTATTTATGCATGTATATGTGTGTGTATGTTTGTGGAACCAGCAAATTACAGACCTTGTTACTACAGCATGGGGGGCGGGGGTAAACAGTGTCACTATATAGTACCACTATATACAGTACGGGGGGGTTGGACCATGTCACAGACTACTGTGGTCACTTTATAAAGTACTGGGGTGGGTAGGGTCAGGCCAGCCATCTCACTGGCAGATTACAGACTGTGTCACTAACTCACTATATACATTATTGGTTGGTTAAACAGTGTCACTATATACAGTAATAGGGGGTCAGACCATCTCACAGACTGTGGGCCCAGGGTACCTCCTTTTGCAGATATGTAATCTGATTCACATTTTTTTTCTTTGTTAAAAGTAAAAAAAAAGTAAAAAAAAGATATGTATCAAATTCACTTTTTTTGGGTGGATGGGAGGGGAGGGGGGCCCTTCTTAGATTCTTGCACCTGGGCCCTTTGGTTTCTAGTTACGCCTGTGTTTACATTACCCCTTAGCTGCAGATGAAGATAATACTTTTAACATTCCGCCAGTGTAAGAGAAGCGTCGCCCCCCACAATGAAGTATAGTACATCTCCTCTTGGCGAGACCTCCTTCTATCAGAGATTTCATTCTTTTAGAACATTTCCCCAGCAAGCTCTATCGCACTGCAGATACCCTTTATATGCTATTGTGATGAAGCTTACAACACTGGGTACTATGTATTCTGTTGGATGAATCATTATTTATTTACATGAGA
Organism: Bombina bombina; assembly: GCF_027579735.1. Classification (NCBI taxonomy): domain Eukaryota; kingdom Metazoa; phylum Chordata; class Amphibia; order Anura; family Bombinatoridae; genus Bombina; species Bombina bombina. Next base: position 1,320,576,262 of record NC_069500.1, read on the forward strand.
ACTGTTTCAAGCTTTACTTCCTTTCCAAGAAAATACAATTTGTGATTTTTCCCAATATCACATGCATATGTGCTGTGAATTAAATCAGAACTATTTTTTAGCAGTGTTACTTGTTCTGTACTTCTATTTTATTTTTAGATCAAAAATCATTAAGTTCTAATGTGAGAAATATAGCAAGAAAAGCTACAGCATTCATCTTTGCATATTTTATTAATAGAAACTGTATTAATGAAATGTTTGTTTAGGTGTCTGTGGTCAAAACAAATAGTATTTGAGATTGTTGTAATATTTGTTTTTAATTAGCTCCTGCTGGGGTGTCTATAAAGGTATAGAAAAAGTAAGCTAAGTTAATATTCCCCCACTAGTTTTTAAAACCATAGTATGTCATTGATTATTTAGTAATAATACAGCTGCTGTATGTCTGTAGATTGAAAAACAACCTATAAGAACATTCATACAGCTAAGTAGGTTAACAGAACTGATCTATAGAAGAATCAGGAAAAACAAAAGCTAAATATCATGCAAGACTCTGTATAATGTAAACTAGACATGTGCATTCGTTTTTTGATTAATGCACATTCGTCACGAAAATGGGATTTTCATTTTCATAAATGAAAACCAAAATACGAATGAATGCACCAACTAATATTAATGAAATTAAAAATACTGATGAAATTTGTCAGTATTCATTGTTTCCTTTAAATTTTTTAAAAGGGTTAACACTTACCTTAACGAGCTGGAGAACGCACTAACCTGATCCACTTTTTGCCAGGACCCTAATTGTGCTAATAGGAGGCTTAGCACACTCGGCTACCAGGAACTGCACTAAAGTTAGTGCAGGTCCTGGAAACCAAGAGCGTTGAGCCAGGTGTTAGCGCGGATGGGGCTCTGGGGCATGTTAGCACGTTCTCCAGCGCATTACAGTATTTTTAGCTACAGATGAACTTTTAACCTGTAGCTACAGAATATTTACATTTGCTTAAAAAATATAAATGTTTAACAAAAATTCAATTTTTGTTTTAAATGAAACAAAAACCGAATAGTGCAGCCACCGAATATTCAGAAAAACAAATTTCCTTGAGTATCCAAAAGGAAAATTTTGCCTGAAACAAAATTTTCAGGCTTGCACATAAAGGCCCCTATTTAACAAAGTCTGCCGGACCTGATCCGACAGTGCGGATCAGGTCCTGCAGACCTCGCTGAATACGGAGAGCAATATGCTCTCCGTATTCAGCATTGCACCAGCAGCTCACAAGAGCTGCTGGTGCAAAGCCGCCCCCTGCAGAGTCGCGGCCAATGGGCTGCCAGCAGGGAGGTGTCAATCAACCCAATCGTACTCTGGCGATGTCTGTCCACCTGCTCAGATCAGGCGGACAGGGCTATGGAGCAGCAGTCTTTGTGACCGCTGCTTCATAACTGTTGTTTCTGGTGAGCCTGCAGGCTCGCCAGAAACACGGGGTATCAAGCTCAATTTGATAGATAGGCCCCAAAGTAAACAACAGTGGGGGAATGAGTTATAAAACCATAGATTAATTCATGATGATTCATCTAAACAAATGAACCACACAACTACTATCATCTCGACAAATCAAGAGGTGTTCACCACTGCATACTCCGCAATACCGCTACATGCAGAAGGCAGGACCGACTGATACACCTGCTTAGGACACAGCAGTAAACTCATCACAAGAGGTGCTATCGGATCCTCAATTGACACCCATGAATAAGGCCGGTCACTTCTATATGTCAGGAACAAGCCGGACTGAGCCATCATCACAGAAAAGGGGAAGAATTCAGAGCAGTGAGTAAAGCCTGCAAATCAGGCATTGTCTAGCACATCACACCATAATAACAAAGATTGTAAAGGAGTCACAAAGCTAGGGAGTAACAAATGTGACCACGACAGTGTGTATCTTGAGCCTAAGGAAAAAAGTGTGGAAAAGTATAGCGCATATCTGCAACTCAGGCTCACATCTACACTAATCATTGCATAACAATAAACTATACCATCAACTACAGCTAAAATTAGTCTTATATATATCCTCTGAATGCAGCATATATTTCTGTAGACCATTTCTAAAGTTCTGCAAACAAACACAGAAATCTCTCCAGCTACCACAACCATGGCTATTTAGAATACTATCTTGTAATGTCCCATAAGAAGACCTCCCTAACTGCCAAGGGCACAAAATCTAGAAGCAAGAACAACTACCTTAAAATGGCCGACACTAACATACAAGAAAACAGCATGTCTGGCCCAGCAGCTAGAACTGCATCCTCAACACAAACCACCATGATTCTGATTCTGAAAAACAAAAAGAACTGCAAACTGATCACAGATTAAGTAAAAGAGAACTCCTACTTTGGCTGCACACTGGTTTGCATGTCCTAATGGATGTTATTATTGTTGACTGTTGAAGTTACAAGCTTTATTGTTATTTAATTGGTTCTATTGTCAAATCATTATGCAAGAATCCCCCAGAAATGCAATACCCCCTCAGTGTAAATGAAGACTTAAATTGTATATACCAAATACTTTTATTTTGCTACCTTTAGTAATATTAGTCCTATTATAAATATCTCTACAGGGCCCTAGCAGGGCACAACGCTTTTGTTTACTTAATACAGATTTGTACTGTGTACTTTGTGTATTGTTATAGTTGTAAAAGCTCCATTTTCCTTGTTCTTCTCTACCACATCAGAGTTCAGTGCATCTATCTGATCCGAGACAGGTTGAGAACTTTCCCCACCCCTTTTTCCCATCCTTTCCTCCCCCCCATACATAACTAAATTAATATTCATACACACAAATTAGACTGGCAGGCCAAGTGATAGCGCACTCACACACTAGGGCCAAAATCAGCTCACTTAAGCTGATCACAGCAAATGTAAAGGGTCTCAACAACCCGGGCAAACACTCAATTGTAACATGAGACCTGCACAGATTAAAAGGTGATATAGTGTTCCTTCAGGAATCCTACTTTGTTAAGCATAAAGTACCTAAATGGCATAACCATAGATTCCCAACAGCATACTTTTCCTCAGGAACCCCCCAAACCCAAAAAAATGGAGTTGGGATATTGCTACACCATACTCTCCCCTTCCATCTCCTACACACAGAAACAGACACAGAGGGAAGGTATCTCATTCTAGTTGAATACCTATATCTCAAATTAATTAAATTTTTCTAACATATACATGCCAAACACAGCCCAACACACATTCTTTAAAAACGTTTCTCAGAAACTTTTGGAAGTAGCCAAGGGAGTGATATTTTTGGGAGGGGACTTTAAAGCACCTCTAGTCCCAAGAGTAGACACCGCTAATGACCAATCTAGTGTCTCGCATCACATTTTAAAACACATAAACACAACCCTTAAAAACCTCCTGTTACACGATATCTGAGCACTTTCACTCAACCAACCGGCACTTTACCTTCTATTCTAAACCACACCAAAAATACCTGCATTGACTTTTTGTTTACAGACTCACAGGGAATCTCATATGTTACACAGAGTGAAATCACACCCATTACATGGTCAAACAATGCCCCAGTCACATGCAAGATACTATGGCCCACTATACCAAATACCCCCTTACTTTGGAAGCTGGATGACACATTATTAGATAACCCTAAAATTACAGCAGACCTGACTTCCACGTTAACTGAATATTTCACCATAAACACCAGAGATTGTCTGCCCACACCTACAATATGGGAGGACACAAATGTGTGATTAGGGGAAACCTCTTCAAACACATAAGTATCATGACAAAAAGGTATCGAGAGAGGTACAATGTGACCCTACTAACTATACACTCACTAGAAGAAAAACACAAACAGCAACCCTTAAACTCAACACTAGAAGCGACACTTACCCAAGTGAGAGAAGACTTCAAAAAACTACTACAGGAAGAAAACTAATTCATAGCCCTCAGACTAAAGCAAAAATATTATGAAGATCAGGCAAAACCCTCCATGATAGATGCTAAAACGTTCTGCAGCTACTATGATACATTATACATTCTCCAACACACAAACTATCCCTAATCCCTCCACCAAAACTCCTCTAGATAAAAAAATACAAGACTACTTATCTAAAACTAGAACAAGAACACAAACAGCAACCCTTAAACTAAACACTAGAAGCGACACTTACACAAGCTAAAGTAGACTATAAAAAACTACTACAGAAAGAAAACTAATTCATAGCCCTCAAACTAAAGCAAAAATATCATGAAGGAGGAGATAAAGCAGGGAAACTACTGGCCCAAGTACTTAAAGGGACACTGTACCCAAAAAATTTCTTTTGTGATTCAGATTGAGCATGAAATTTTAAGCAACTTTCTAATTTACTCCTATTTACAAATTTTCTTCATTCTCTTGGTATCTTTATTCGAAATGCAAGAATGTAAGTTTAGATACCGGCCCATTTTTGGTGAACAACCTGGGTTGTCCTTGCTGATTGGTGGATAAATTCATCCACCAATAAAAAAGTGCTGTCCTGAGTACTGAAACCAAAAAAAAGCTTAGATGCCTTCTTTTTCAAATAATCATAGCAAGAGAACGAAGAAAAATTGATAATAGGAGTAAATTAGAAAGTTGCTTAAAATTGCATGCTCTTTCTGAATTACAAAATAAAAAAATTGGGTACAGTGTCCCTTTATATAACACTGCCCTGACCACATTAACATCTAAAGCCTCACCACATCTAGACTCCACTCTGACTCAGCAGGAAATTAACAACGCTATCAAAGACCTCCCAAATGGAAAAAGCCCTGGACCAGACTGACTAGGTACCAAATATTATTAGACATTTCTACCTATAGTTATGCCTCACTTTCAAACTTTATGTAACAAACTGATAGACATGGGTTCCCTGATGCATTCCATGCTCTCAGTACACATCACGGTCCTGCCTAAACCGAGCAAACCCACAGACAAACCAGAGTCATACAGACCGATTTCACTACTTAACAGTGATATCAAAATCCTTGTGAAAACATTGGCCAATCGAATAAACAAGTATTTACCAACCCTAATCTCTATGGACTAAGTAGGCTTCATACCGGGAAGGGAGGCAAGAGATAATACCCTTAAGATAATGCAACTAATATCATACTCCAAAGCACACTCAATACCACTCACTTTAATCTCCACTAATGCAGAAAAATACAAAGAGTAGAGAGAGGGCGCCACAATAGCGTGATACCGTCTGGAAATACAGGTACAGGTAAAAGTAAGTATTATGCTTACCAAATAGTGTAGCACTGTGCTGTGACCAGTGCGTGAAAGCAGGCTAGCACTTAACAGTGGCTAGTACACTGTGGAAACCAAGCTCCAAGGGTACTTGTCCTGGTTCCAGCTTGATATGTGCCTCCTAGTGGCTGGACTTCAAATACTGCAAAGGTAGAATCTTTCTGTGTTTTGTTCTGTTAGTATTGAAATACCACAACACAGACAACTTCAAATATAATAGCTTTAATGTTATGACGTGTTTCTCAACCTCAACTGGGTCGTTTCATCAGATAAAAAAAGTGAATGCAATCATTAACAATTGTTGACAATTTATACACATTTGTGTGTCTAAAAAGGAAGTTGTCATCAGATGTTTAATCCAATAGGAATACATTTGTATGTGTTCAGCTGTGGAAACCAAATCAGGCTCCCAGCTGTTACAAATCGGAAATTTAAAAAGAGTAACAAAGTTAAAATGAGAAGTGTATATAAGTAGGAGTCTAAACTTTTTTAACCTGTTAGTTGCATTGTGAAAGTGAAAAAGTTAAAAAGTATAATCACTTTGTTTTCATTAAAAATTGACACATGTATAACCTCACTTAATAATTTGTTGCAATGAACACAATCTTTTTAAATAAAGAGGAAGATATGTTTGATTGTAAAAATAACACAAAAAAGGTGTGTGTATGTATGAAAAATAAATTGTTCATTAAAAAGGGTTTTTTTATATCCCCCCCTATATATATATATATATATATATATATATATATATATATATATATATATATATATATATATATATATATATATATATATATATATATATATATATATACATATGCATATATATATATATGTATATGGTGTGTTGTTTGTAAATAATTGCTTAATATATGTATATGTAAAAAACGATGGTTTTTGAAGAAAGGTTTCTCTTTTTCTATGTGTAATGTGTGTTGTTTGTAAATGGTTGTTTGATAATTGATGATCTGTGTCCGGATTTTCATTTGTATTATCTGAAGTTTAAATTAAAATGAAGGAGAATTCTAATTAGTATGATACCTAATTTTTCTCATTGTAGGTTACTGTACAAATGAGGTGAATTTCTCATTGATTGATAATATTAATCAAAATCATATGATCACTGTCTAGATGTGTGATTTTGCCCTATTGTTCCATGGGTATATCTAGCCTATGAATATTAGAGACTACGTTGTAAATAGTGTAAGCATAATATTAAGTAATGCAAAGAATGTTAAAATGTAAGTTAGTATATAATGTTTTGTTGGATTGAGATGAAGAGAGAGTGATATAGGAGAAAATGATAGTATGGGATTCTGGTGAATACTGTGTTGGATGGTGCTGATGAGAGATGTTGTATGTATTTGTATTTAGTGCTGAATTATTTTGTATTGTATATACTTGTGGAGTGTATCTAAAAAAGATATTCAATAATGTGATATCTATATATATATATATATGAATACATAAGAAAAAATATGAAAAAAATCTGTTAGGATCCATCAATTGAAGGCTGCTAAATCCAGGTTGGCATTCAACCCTTGGGGATGAAGAGTCTTCAATCGATAGATCCAGTATGTTTCGCGCTGTCTGAGCCTGGTGAGCCTGTTGTAATCAGAGCTCTTGGGAATAAAATCAATGGGGATGTATTTGAAAATATATGGATTTCCATTGTGTTTGGTTAGACAATGATTAGGTATGCTATGTTTGATTTAGTTTTTTCTGGAATTTTTGCAGTTGCGGTGGTGTTTACCCCATCTGTTTCTCAGTTTTCTGGAGGTGCGGCCTACATATTGGAGGCCACATATGCACTCCATAAGATAAACAGTGAAAGATGAATTACAATTGAAAAAAATGGGAATTTGAAAAATCTTACCAGTAATTGTGGATTTGAAATTTTTGGTGCCCGATTTGATAATTTTACAAGAGCCACATCCTGTTTTGCCACATTTGTAGATACCCCGTAGGCCAAATAGTCCCTTGTTTTGGATTGGATTTTGTGATGTTCTGTTGGAAAATTTGTGTTTCACTTTCTTACTGGGAGCTAGCTGATTTCTGAGTGTAGGCGCTCTTTTGTATATGATTCTTGGTGTTTCTTTTACTAATATATGTATATGGTGTGTTGTTTGTAAATAATTGCTTAATATATGTATATGTAAAAAACGATGGTTTTTGAAGAAAGGTTTCTCTTTTTCTATGTATAATGTGTGTTGTTTGTAAATGGTTGTTTGATAATTGATGATCTGTGTCCGGATTTTCATTTGTATTATCTGAAGTTTAAATTAAAATGAAGGAGAATTCTAATTAGTATGATACCTAATTTTTCTCATTGTAGGTTACTGTACAAATGAGATGAATTTCTCATTGATTGATAATATTAATCAAAATCATATGATCACTGTCTAGATGTGTGATTTTGCCCTATTGTTCCATGGGAATATCTAGCCTATGAATATTCGAGACTACGTTGTAAATAGTGTAAGCATAATATTAAGTAATGCAAAGAATGTTAAAATGTAAGTTAGTATATAATGTTTTGTTGGATTGATATGAAGAGAGAGTGATATAGGAGAAAATGATAGTATGGGATTCTGGTGAATACTGTGTTGGATGGTGCTGATGAGAGATGTTGTATGTATTTGTATTTAGTGCTGAATTATTTTGTATTGTATATACTTGTGGAGTGTATCTAAAAAAGATATTCAATAATGTGATATCTATATATATATATATATATATGAATACATAAGAAAAATTAGAAAAAATCTGTTAGGATCCATCAATTGAAGGCTGCTAAATCCAGGTTGGCATTCAACCCTTGGGGATGAAGAGTCTTCAATCGATAGATCCAGTATGTTTCGCGCTGTCTGAGCCTGGTGAGCCTGTTGTAATCAGAGCTCTTGGGAATAAAATCAATGGGGATGTATTTGAAAATATATGGATTTCCATTGTGTTTGGTTAGACAATGATTAGGTATGCTATGTTGGATTTAGTTTTTTCTGGAATTTTTGCAGTTGCGGTGGTGTTCACCCCATCTGTTTCTCAGTTTTCTGGAGGTGCGGCCTACATATTGGAGGCCACATATGCACTCCATAAGATAAACAGTGAAAGATGAATTACAATTGAAAAAAATGGGAATTTGAAAACGCTCACCAGTAATTGTGGATTTGAAATTTTTGGTGCCCGATTTGATAATTTTACAAGAGCCAAATCCTGTTTTGCCACATTTGTAGATACCCCGTAGGCCAAATAGTCCCTTGTTTTGGATTGGATTTTGTGATGTTCTGTTGGAAAATTTGTGTTTCACTTTCTTACTGGGAGCTAGCTGATTTCTGAGTGTAGGCGCTCTTTTGTATATGATTCTTGGTGTTTCTTTTACTAAATGTTTAAGAATAGGGTCCCTTTGTATTATATACCAGTGTTTTTTTATTATGTGTTGTATTTTATGAAAATCAGAATTGTATTGTGTTGTGAAAATGGTTTCCTTCTCTCCAAAAGGTATATCTGTTTTATTGGTTTTCTTATCTGTTGGGATATCCTCCCTATTTAAATTTTTGGCTCTTTCAAGGGCCCTATCTAATAAAATAGGAGGATATTCTTTTTCAATAAACCTATTGTATAATACTTGACTTTGCTCCAAAAAAATGTTGTAGTCGCTACAATTTCGTCTCATCCTTCGAAATTGGCTGTAAGGTACATTATGTATCCAATTCCTGTGATGGTTGCTGTGATAATTTAGAAAACTTTTACTGTCTACATCTTTGAAATAAGTCTTGGATGTGATGTTGTGTTCTTCTAAGCTGAGGATGAGATCTAGATATTCGATATTCTGTGTCTGAATGTTTGCCGTGAATTCCAGGCCCATATCATTGCAGTTTAGATGTTCTATGAAATCGTTGGCCAGAGACAGATCACCCTCCCATAAAAAAATCAAATCATCTATATAACGGCCATAGAAGACCAGGTTAGCCCCAACGTCTGCTGAGTAGATGTATTTTTCCTCAAAAAAAAAACATAAATAGGTTTGCAAAACTAGGGGCGAACCTGGTCCCCATGGCCGTTCCCTTAATCTGTAGATAAAAATTGTCTTGGTAAATGAAATAGTTATGCTGTAAAATAAACAAAATGCTCTCTAAAATAAAATCACATTGAGTACTTGGCAAATATATATCCTTATGAAGATTGTGTGAAATTGCTAATAAACCTAAATCGTGCGAAATATTCGAATATAAAGAACTGACATCACAAGTGATCCAGAAAAGATTTCTATTATTAATATTGATTTTCTGTAAGTGTTGTAATAAATGAGTGCTATCCTTGATGTATGATGGTAAAGTAACTACATGTTTTTGCAAATATTTGTCTATAAAAAATGACAGGTTGTAAGTGAGATTACCGATTCCAGCAATGATTGGGCGTCCTGGGGGATTAGTTTTATTTTTGTGGATTTTGCGTAGATGGTAGTAGTGGGCAATGCCTGGATTTTGTACTTTTAGGAATTCTCTTTCATTCTTGTTCAAGATTTTTAAGGTAAACCCTTTTTCTATCAGTTCAGTATAAGAATGTAGAAATTTATCAGTAGGATCTCCTTGTAGTATTTGATAATATTCTTGGTCTCCTAAAATCCTGTCTGCTTCCCTAATATAATCTGCCAAATCCTGGATAACTATTCCTTTGTCGGCATCGCGGATGAAGATACTGGGGTTATTTTTAAGACTAGAAATGGCCTTACCACCAGTATATGGACATTTTTCGGGACTGATACGGTAGACCTGTTCTACTAGATTTAAAAGCATATTACCTTGTTTGATATTATATATATTTTTTCATTATTTTTTTTCCCTTTTTAACATCAGCGTGCTTTTTTATCCCTTCATTGGGACACGATCAATGCAGAAAAAGTGTTCAACAAAGTTAATTGGTCATTTCTCAAAGCAACCATGAAAACATGGGATTTTGGGACATTTTTTTCAATCTGGTCTTCACCCTACATTTAAAACCCAATGCCCAAATTAAAATTAATAACACTTAATCGAACACATTTTATATCTCCAACCGGACTAGACAGGGGTGCCCTCTTTCCCCAGCTTTATTTGCAATAACAATTGAAGCTTTAGCCAGTAACATAAGACAAAACCCTGTGATTAAAGGAATATGGACAGTAAAGATAGAAAACAAACTAGCAAAGTATGCAGACAACCTTTTTACTAACCTTGACTGATGTAGAGACCTCTATCCCACCAGTCTGTAATTAATTTGATAGATTTGGAGAAGTATCAAACTTCCTCCTTAATCTTACCAAATCGAAACTATTGGTTATATCCTTGTCTCAAACCTCATGAAACTGGTTACGAGAACACTCTGCATTTATTCTCAAGCATAATACTCTGAAGTATCTGGGAATTGATGTTGCGGCTTCACGCTCAGAAATCTTCTAAGCTAACTATATACGTCTAAAGACAGAGATTGCCAAAGATCTATCTGAATGGAAAAATAAAACAATAACATGGCTAGGCAGGATTGCAATCCTTAAAATGAATATTCTACCCAGAGTATTATATTTATTACAAACAGCACCCATCCCCATTAAGCACTCATACTTACCCTCTATTCAGCACCTTGTTGAGGATTTCATATGGAAAGGCATTAAGCCAAGGGTCAATAGACACACACTGTATCTCACCCATGAGAACGGGGGCCTGGGAATCCCCAATTTCCATCTATATAGATGAGCAATATTGTTAAGGCAGTTGAGTGGTGTCACATCAAATCCTCCAAAGCGTGGAAGCAAATAAATATCACAATCCTCAAAAACAACAACATAGTGACCTTACTGTGGACTGACAAACAATATAGACCTACTAACATCTCAGACTTTCCACTCCTAGAGGAGTTTTTCACTGAGTGAGATAAAGTAACACAAACCAGCTCACATATATCCACCCCATATTCCCCACTGACCCCTATACACGGAAATCATGAACTGTCTTTATTTACTAACCCGAACCACCCTCTACCGATCTTCCCAATGAACTGCATTCACAAATATTAAATGCAAGGGATCTCAAAACACAAGAGTTTCAGGAAAAACATCCCACTATAGCAACTACATGGTTTGCTTACTCACAAATCAGGCATTATTTAAGTACTCATAAACACAAACAGTATTTCATTAGAGACCAATCTTTATTTGAAACTCTCTGCACTATGTCACACATGCCCAGACACCTAATTTCCTCAATCTATAAACTCCTCCTAACACCAACAGAAAATACTCAAACAACATACACCACACAGTGGCACAAAGGAATAGATACTCACAGTCGAAGAATGGAGACATACAGTATGTTTTAAATAGGAAAACGCATGTCGATCTCGGCACACACACAAGAATCAAACTAGACACTATTGAGTAGATGGTATCTTAAACCAGCTAGACTGAAGCAGATTACCCCATAACAACAGGTAAATATTGGAGAGGCTGTAGAGCTGGTGGGACTGCCCACTATAAGATAGCTACTGGAAAGAGGAATGGACAGACAAGTGAAAAATTCTAGCTCTAGAAATGCCTAAAACACCAGAAACACTCATATTCCACTTCACAGCAAAAAAAAAACCAAAACAAACCACAAAGGTCCCTTTTGGTCTTGATGTTGGCTTGCGCCAAGAATCTCATTCCTGCACATTGGAAAGCTTCCATTGTTCCCACTGAGGAGGAATGGAGAGCAAAAATGACAATGACTTTGCAGCTGGATAAGTACTACTATCTGTGGACATCCCAAATTGAAGTACACAAAAAAGGCTTCAAATGTGGACCCTGAGTCATGAAGAACACTGAGAAAAGGGTCACTCTTCCCCCTCATACCTTTATTTTTGCCTCCCCTCTTTCCTTTCCTGGAGCTTTTTAATTGTACATTAATAAAACTGGACTTTGTTAAAGTCCCCATCATTTGCTCACAGGAGCGTATAATGACTTCTATAGAATTTATATCTGTACACTATGTTAAGCTATTACCACCTGTTTAAAACGGTTTATATACTTGCGCAGTTTAAGTTTGTATCAAAACAAATTATTTCAAAAGTTGATTCAGAGAGAAAAAAACAGCAAGGAAAACGGTATATTGGAAACAACTCAGAAGAACTTCTACTAAAAAAAGAGAAGAGCCACTACTAATACTTGGACTTACCACCTCTGTTTGTTTTCTTCACTGGACTCTCTGGGGTATATTTATTATAGTGAGAGCGGACATGATACGATATCCGCTACACATCGATAAATGCAGAGAGCATACACAGTCGGCATTTATCATTGCATCAGCAGCAGGGGGTGTCAATCACCCCAATCGTATCCGATCAGGTTGATTTCTGTCCGCGGCCACAGAGCAGGTGGACAAGTTTTGGATTTCTGTTTCCGGCGAGCCTGAAGGTTCGCCGGAAACAAGGGGCATCAAGCTCCATACGGAGCTTGATAAATCGGCCCCTCTGTATAAGCACCTGTACATGTGGAGAACATCAATGTAGTTATACTCTCCTTTCAATTATGTAATGTTATTCTGATCATCTGTAGGTTGCTACCCTGTATCATGTAATAAATGCATCTTTATTTTCCAATAAAAACTAAATAAAAACGAAATAAAAACAAAATATATATATTTGCTGGACATTTTGCACAGTGTATAGACAGCATATATCTCCTTCTCACATGATGCAAAGCTGTTTAAACCAGGTTCGATTTCAGGGACATGAAACAAAATTGAACAGTTTGCTTTTTTTTTTTTTAATTTTGCATTGGCAGTAACCTGTACAGCTAACTATAGGTGGCCTTTAGCTTGATAAAAGGAACAATAATTTACTTCTATTATCAAATTTGCTTAGTTCTCATGTTATTCTTTGTTGAAGAGATACATAGGTAGCGTGCACATGCCTAAAGCACTACATGACAGGAAATAGTGCTGCCATTTAGTGCTCTTGCTAATATATAACATTGTTGCAAAACTGCTGCCATATACACTCATGAGCTTACATGCCTGCTTTTCAACAAAGAATAACAAGAAAATGAAGAACATTTGATAATAGAAGTACATTTCTGTACACTTATATATAATGCTTCTAAAGAATGAATGTTAGCATTTAGATTCTACATCTAATATTATTTCCCATATAATTAAATGAAAGATTTTTACAACATTTGGATTTTAATATTTACATATTTAATATTTAGATTCCAAATGCTGAATATGCAAATATAAACATTCACATATTGTCAAAGAGATTTATTTTAAAGGGACATGAATCCCAGATTTTTATTTCATGATTCAGATAGAGAATACAATTTTAAACAACATTTCCGTTTACTTCCATTATTTAAATTGCTTTATTCTTTAGATTTCCTTTGTTGAAGAAATAGCATTGCACAAAGGTGAGCCAATCACTTGAGGCATCTATATGCAACCACCAATCAGTGGCTACAGAGCCTATTTAGATATGCTTTTCAACAAAGGATATCAAGAAAATTAAGCAAATTAGAACATATACTGTATGTACATTGGGAAATTGCATGCTTTTTCTAAATCATGAAAGAAATAATGTGGGTTTCATGACACTTTCAGTGTATACAAAAGACAAATCAGGTATTCTGTTTTTATGACCTCTTTGAAGTACCTTGTCTCTGCAAATTTTTCATTCTTTACATGATTAACACTCATTTTTTCTACTCCTGTAAAAGACTCCAGTAATGTATGATATCTGTCTTGGACATTATACTATCCACTGCTACCTGATCTAAAAAAGTAAGCAGTTATTACTATTTTGTATTATTAGATTTTTTAAGCTAAACAGAGAAAATATTGTTGATTAAATTGTGTATCAAACTTGTAATTTGCTATAATACAATGTATTTTAAAGGACTACTAAACACATTAGATTAACAGTATCAATAAATGCAAAATAAAAAAAAACAATGCAAAATCACTTAGTTTGAATTTTAAATAGGTTGTAGATTTTTTTTCTGACAAATATCAGTTTGTTACATTTTCCTTCCTAATGCATCATGTGACAGCTTTCAACCGATCAAGAAATGCATATATCCTGTGAATCTTGCACTTGCTCAGTAGGAACTGCTGCCACAGAAAGTGTGCATATAAACATATTGTGCACATTCGGTTAATGGAAGTGAGTTGGAAAGTTGTTTAAAATTGTGTGTTCTCTCTTAATCACAAAAGTTGAATTTTGGCTTGATTGCTCCTTTAAGTCTGTATTTTAGCTATACACATTTTCAAGAGACCTGTGCCAAGCTCTAACCTGTTTTTGATGTATTTATATTATGTGTAGGTGGTGAGTGGGGGAAAGGACATGTGAATTCTTTGTTCAGCTTTTTAGTTACAGTATATAACTTTTGTTAAATAAATAAATACATAAATAAAACATTTGACTCATGGCTAAATACAATTTTATTTATTAAAAGCAATATACGTTGAATGTTTTGTGTAAAGAAACACCCATTTCTATATTAAATATCTGAAAAGGATTTTTGTAATTACATGGTTTAATTATAACCTTTGTAAACTTGACTTTGATGCTCAGTTTTCAAGTTCCTTTGTACTAATTATGGTAACAAGATAAAAGTAGTGTTTTCAAGGGCAAATATAGGAGGATATTTATGCATAAATAGAACAAGTTGATTTGCTTAATCTGACAGATGACACAAAGGTGTATGAATCACTATCTTCCTGCTGCATTGCTATGCTGTAATTACTGAGTAAGGGTTTGGACAGAAATATACAGTTATCACAATATTATTATTCTTTTTTTTTGTCCATGCTTTAGCCTCATTATATTCTAAGATACATAGAGGGAGAATATTTCCATATTTATTAATATGTATTCTCATTTTGTGAATTCTATTAAGTCATGGAGCTGTGTATTAATGCCACAAGTCACTATCAACACACAACATAAATTGCTTTTATTTAGCATTTTATCTCCCTTTAAAATATATATATATATTTTTTTCTATTTGCTAAACAGCATTATAAACCTAACAAAATAATCACACAACACAGACTTCACTTGCATTTTTCTGCAAGCAGTTCTTTATATGCATTTCAATCTGGACTGATTTATAGACACTGATTTATAGACAGGAAGATCTTGTTTCTTTGAAATCTAATCGATAGCTGAGGTCTGGTTAAACTGATTAATTTCAGCTTACTTAGCTTTGCTGCAACACAAGCGGACAGCTCCACCTACTGGCTATTTTAATAAATGCACTGCTTCTCAATGCTTTTCAATAGCAGTCACATGACTGGAAAAAAAGGTTGTTATTCTGAAACTGTGTAAATTGAACCGTTGTAAAACGAGGGCCACCTGTGTATATATAAACAATAAATAAAGTATATTTGTTTGCATTTTCATACAACTTGATCCTAAATATAAACAGTTATTAGCAATATGTATTTAAATATCAACCTAGAAACAGAACAATTAAAATATGAAGCTTTAGGGTGATAGCTTTGGTTCTAAAAAGGACTTTTTATTAGCAAGTCTCATACTATTAAAAACCAAAATATAAGTGATCAGAAGGTATTACATACTATTATATCAGTAATTTATATATTTAAGAAAATGTAAAGTTAATATGATATAAATATAAGTAATATACTTGTTTTAATTAGGTTATTAGTAAATAAAAATATTAAAGATGTAAATGAATTATAGTCTTAAAAATGTAGAAATGCATTTTTCCGTTCTTCTGTGCTTCTTTTCTAGCCAAGCAGTTGGTAGTCAAAGTTTTACACCATTTTTAAACTTATCTAAAGAAAAAAATGCAAGGACAGCTTATAAATAATATGCAGCTAGCACTGACAGCTTTGGCATTTTTCCACTAAATGCCAACTGTGAGTACCATAGACAACTGTTACTAAAGATAACTTCTGCACATCAATTTTAAAGGCATTTAAGCCACAACTGACAATGACAGGGCTGTCACTACTTTATGACTCCTTGTAAGTCTATTTTAATTTAGGTTTTGAACTTAATTAAACAGTAAACACTTGTACAAGATTGTTGAGAAGTCTTGCAATACATTAACATACTATGGTCCTATTGATTTAAAGCTCTCTGCTCAAGTCTCATCAGTACTGTGAGGTGACAAAGACATTTAGGAAGTCACATTTTAGCATGAGAGCTGTTTATCTAGCTACGCAGGGTCTTGGGTGTGAAGGAGGGATACAAGCATTACAATATAATGCAAAAAAATTACCTAAATACTTTGGGCCAAATTACAAGTGGCGCGCTAACTGTGCTCAAAGTTAAAGATTACTGTGGGCTTGGTATTAGTTGAAAGCGAGAGTGCAAAACTAATGCACGCCAATTTCAGGACTTCAGACATCACAACAGTGCTAACTTTGTCTCCCCATAGACATCTATGGGGCGCGTATTAAAAAAAAATAATAACATTTATCGCTTGTAGACAAACATTAGACCAACATTGCTAAATTTGAAAGTAATTATGAATATATATTTATATATATATATATATATATATATATATATACACACACATATTTAAATATTAGACATATATATATATATATATTTGGGAGTAGTAATAGATAACAAGCTAAAGATGAGTGCACAATGTAGGGCAGCGGCTTCAAAGGCTAATGATACTAGCATGTATTAAAAGAGGCATTGATTCAAGGGAGGAAAGCATAATTCTGTCATTATATAAAGCCCTGGTAAGACCTCACCTTGAGTTTGGAGTGCAGTTCTGGGGACCGATTGCTAAAAAAGATATTGCAGAACTAGAAAAAGTTCAGAGAAGGGCCACAAAGCTAATAAGGGGATTGGAGAAATTAACCTATGAGGAGAGGCTAGCAAAACTGGGTCTGTTCTCTTTAGAAAAAAGGCGCTTGAGAGGTGACATGATTACTTTATATAAATATATTCAAGGCCCATATACAGAGATGGCAGAAGCTCTGTTTATTCCAAGAAAATTGTTTCTGACAAGAGGTCATAATTTAAGGTTGGAGGAAAGGAGATTTAATCTCCTGCAACGGAAACGTTTTTTTCACTGTAAGAGCAATAAAATTGTGGAACTCATTACCAAAGGAGGTAGTGAATGCCAATACCATTGATACATTTAAAAATAGTCTGGATAAATTTCTGTATATAAACAAAATTCATGGATATGATTGCTAGCATTAAATGGGTCACATTTTAATGGGGTTATTTAAGCTTAACTGGAGCTTTTTGTAAGTATTTTAGATTTGTATAGGTTGAACTTGATGGACTTCAGTCTTTTTTCAACCTTATCTACTATGTTACTATATATATATATATATATATATATATATATATATATATATATATATATATATATATATATATATATATATATAAATACACATTATATACCTTTGCATTTTAACACCTTGTCATATACAATACACCTTTTAACCCTTCTAAAAAACATTTTTTTAAATATTTATATTAATAATTTTGATCATATAATGTATATATTAGTGTAAACTTTATTTGAATGCATTTATGTAGTGTTTACCCGAAGCACGCAAATTTAGTTTGTGCTGGAGCGAACATGTTTACTTTCAACTTGTAATACTCGCACAAGTTAACACAGGCGTGATATTGCTTGTCGCGACCCATGCTAACATTTAGCACACCACTTGTAACCTAGCCCATAGCGTGCTAAAGAAACGTGCACACTTCTGAGGTCCTTGAAGTCTACTTATGTTTTTTTCTTTAACAAAGGATACCAAGAGAAGTAAGGAAGTTTGATAACAGAAGTTAATTACATACTCTGTTCAAACCATGAAGTTTTTAGTTTGAGACCACAAAGAACTAAGACATTACTGGATTCATTTGCATTTTCCTATATTAAATTATACATTTTTTTACTTGAAATGAAAGTTTTAGTTACAAAACCAATGTATTGTATATTACAGTGTCATATTGTATATTTTATGGTATTACCATGTACAATTGAGATATGGGATAAACCTCTGAAATTATAGAATGAATGGGTTGTTTTTTTTTTTTTTTTTTTTTTTTTTTTTATGTAACATTTAATGTTAAATTGTATTTAAAATATGTATACAAATAATAAATTTAAAATAAAATATAGCAAATAAAGTATAGCTGATCCTTGATAATGTTGTGGACAAGTTAATAATGTTGAAATGTCCTTAAATTAATTTTATCTGTATATAAATAAATGGCAACATTTCCTTTTTACTGATTAAACCTAAAATGATCATGTAAATTAAAATATGTAATCAACAAAAAAACTGTATATTACATTGGTTTCAAGGATCACATTAGTTTCAAGGTTTCAAGGAGCTCTGGTTAACTGTTTTGCAAAAAAAGTGTAACAAAACACATCAAAATACATTACAGTACACTAACATTCATAATAACACCATCTAATAACAATTATTTAAAAAAAAAATTGCATCAAAACGTTATAAGGA
Source organism: Bombina bombina (assembly GCF_027579735.1). NCBI lineage: Eukaryota > Metazoa > Chordata > Amphibia > Anura > Bombinatoridae > Bombina > Bombina bombina. The sequence continues at coordinate 1,320,595,012 of NC_069500.1, forward strand.
ATCAAAGATATGAGGTCTCATTGTGTTAGGAAAAAAAACAGGTACAGGGCTTTAACATAGAGATACACACATATACATCTCTAAAGATAGATATGTATATATTTGTGTATATATAGAACCAGTCTTTAAAAGGTCACTACATAGTAATATTTAAACTAATGTCTGACTTAGGAAACATCTATCAAATCAGTATCAAGCTAGCTATCAACCTCTATTGCACCCACTATCAAAGAAAACAGCGCCAATCTAAATTTGCATTGTGACCTCTAGCAGTGACGTGCGGTGAGGTCAGAGACTAGTGAGGCTACTGGGTATGATACGCTCGAGAAACACATATACGAACCCGACAGAGGCAGCTTAAATTTATGCAAAATTTGGCAGATTGCAGGTCCAATTTATTGCTATTAATACATTTGCTTCATTATCTTGTTATCCTTTGCTGAAGGATATGCAGCAATGCACAACTGGGTGCTAACAACATATTAAATGAGCTAACAAGAGGCATATCTGTGCAACCACCAATCACCAGCGGCTCCCAGTAGTGCATTGATGCTCCTTAGCCTACCGAGGTATGCTTTTCAAAGGATACTAAAAGAAAAATGTAAATGAGATAACAGTAGTAACACTCTCACTCTCATACAGATGCACACACACACACTCTCACTCTCATACATATGCACACACACTCATACAGATACACACACACTCCCACACTTATACAGATGCACACACACACACTCATACAGATGCACACACACTCTCACTCTCATACAGACACACACTCATACAGATACACACACACTCTCACTCTCATACAGATGCACACACTCATACACTCTCACTCTCATACAGATGCACACACACACTCTCATACATATGCACACACACTCATACAGATACACACACACTCATACAGATACACACACTCATACAGATACACACACTCATACAGATACACAAACACTCATACAGATGAACACACACTCACTCTCATACAGATGCACACACACTCATACAGATACACACACACACACTCACTCTCATACAGACACACACACACTCATATAGATGCACACACACTCATACAGATGCACACACACACACACTCACTCTCATACAGACACACACACACACTCATACAGATGCACACACACACTCATACAGATACACACACACACACACACACACTCACTCTCATACAGACACTCATACAGATGCACACACACACTCATACAGATACACACACACAATCACTCTCATACAGACACACACACACTTATACAGATGCACACACGCACTCATACAGATACAGACACACTCACTCTCATACAGACACACATACACACTCTTACAGATGCACACACACACTCATACATATGCACACACACACTCATATAGATGCACACACACTAACTCTCATACAGACACACACACTCATACAGATACACACACACTCTCACTCTCATACAGATGAACATACACTCATACAGATGCACACACACTCTCACACAGACACACACACTCACACAGATGCACAACACAGATACACTTATTTTCTCCCCTCCCATACATCTCAATATGTCACTTTATATAGAAAAAACACAAGTACCGTGGAAAAACATACACATGCAGGCAACCTCATATTTTTAGACATAAGCATTGGAGTTATGTTTTAAAGGGATCACTATAATACAAGCAGCTGCTGAATCAGTAAAGTCTGATGAAGGAGTTAACATCTATTTTCAAATAGGAATCCCCAATCCCCTACCCTCAGCAACCCTTTTCCTATGTGATTTATTTTATGATGACCCCTGACATCTCTTGAAGGATAAGATACAAACTACACCTCAATCTCATGTCAGTTTTAACTTTTAAAAAGCATGTTTCCCTTCAGTAAACATGCTCTATACAAAGCAGAGGTATCTACCAGCAGGAAGAGATATACCACACAGCATCAATTTGTTTAGATTTTATCACTAGTTCATGTCACAGAAAAGATGTAGCAAAAACATTTATCAGATAATACCAAAAAGGAATGGTCTGGCCAAATAATAAGCAATTATAAATAATAATAATAATAATAATAATAATAATAATAATAATAATAATAATAAGTAGTAGTCGTTTAATTTACAGCCAAAAATAGCGGAGGGGAAAAAATGAGATTATTGATGCTTTTAAAAAAATAAAATATTTAATAATTTTAAGAGTTACTAAATAGTTACTAAAAATGATGATCAATAAAAACTTCCTAGTTCTTCTCAAATGTCTACACTAAAAGCTTTGCAGAAAAATAATGTCTATTGTTTTATGTACAATCTGTTTTATGTGCAATCTGTTGTATGACTGCACTGTGAATCAGTCAGCAAGAATGTTAAGTTTATAGGCTTATTCTTCCTACTGTGCTGCAGTTTGCTGGTTCCCATAACAAATACTAAAATCCTCTCTTTCAACAGGTATGTAAAAGGTTACACTGAATATTATGTACTGCACTCCTCCTCCTAGCGCCTGCTGTAGAGTAGTAAATGTCCCTAAAGTAGTAAACAAGACAATTGTTGGATCCGCAATCTCAGTCATCTCTCTGAGCTAATGACTGATAATAAAACTTTAAATTCCAGTCTCAGAAATGTCCCCGCCATTTACCAATATCACCCTTGGACCCGTTATGATGACATCATGTTTACAAATCCCATCAAATTCCCTTTCACGTCACCCACCCACCTCAGTGTCAAAGTACTGCTTCCACAACACCAAGAGTTTTTTTTTTTATTGCCAGCAGAAGTAGATTAACACCATTAAATATGTTTTCCTTTATTCTCATCCATTAAAAATACCACATTTATCACTTGGTTTCTTATATAGCAAAATCAAATCCTTATATTTATATTTCCAGATATTTTATTTATGCCAGCCTGTGTGCATATCAGTCAACCACAAAAGGTACCTGTGTCCAAACTGTATATTATTTTATTCATGCAAGTCCCATACAAATACTTTCAAGGTCATTCATAGACTGTAATTATGTTATTTCCCAATACAGCATTATTTATAGACTGTTGCCTCATTGCTAAGCATCGTACACTACAGGAGATTGAAAATGGGACATTGTAATCAAGCAGCACTCACTGTCTGTGACTGGACCTGCCCGCCGTCCGTCACCTACGTCTGGCTAAGTCCCCCACCACCGCCACAACCTCCTCCACACAGACAGCCACAACCGCAGGACTCACTGAGCTAGCCTTACCTCATCCGTTTGAGTGCTGTGCTGGGGACAGTAAGTTAGTAACATCAATTGGAGCAGCAGCTAGCTTTAGTGCTGCACTGCTGTGTTGTCATGCCACATCTCATTCTGAGTCTCCCGCCTGCCGCACCAGTATGCCCCACCCCTGGGACCGCGGCGCTGATTGGCTGATGGGCCAGGCACTGCGGGCTCCCGAGGCTGGTATAGACCAGCCTCCATTGGGAGCGGTATGGGCCATGAAGAGGACTCAGAGACTTTTGCCAGCAGCCACTGGGTGGCAGTCTCACTCTCCGTCCGCCCATACAAACAAATACATACACATTGCGCAATGGTAGGGCTCACAGCCTCTGCCTAGTTGCGCAATGTGTATGTATTTGATCAGGATTTTAAATAAATAATTATGTAGCGCATGAGCACAATTAACAATTAATCAAAATTAAATAAGGTGCAATTACACAGATAGGACAGGTGAGGCACTGCCTCACCTGCCTCCTATGACTGCACATCACTGACCTCTAGGAGCAAGGGTATTCAAAATATAAATCCACTTGGACTCCTTTTGCAAAAGAAGTTTGGCTCTGTCTCCCCCCCATTAAGTCTAGGGATATGGTTAATAATTATGTATCTTAAATTAGCAACCATATTGCCAGCCAACGCAAAGTGTCTGGCGACCAGCTGGTCGGACTCCTTTTTAAGAATTGCAGGCCTGATAGCTGCTCGGTAGTTGGCCATATGGGTGCGTAGGTTATCAATAGCCTTGCCTACATAAAATAGGCCACATGAACAGTGTAATAGGTATACACTATACTCCGTTGTACATGTAACCCTGTGTCTAATTGTATACTTTTTGTTGGTTTGGGGATGTACAAATGTCTTTTTATTTCTGAGACCATTACAGGTGGTACATCCAAGGCATCTGTAACACCCCCACTTTGGTTGCTTCAGCAATGTTGATTTTCTTATAGCTTTCCACTGGATCCACTTTAACCAAAGTATCACGTATTGATCTTGACTTTCTAAAACCCACTCTTGGAGGTCCCATATTAGTTAAAGGGAGAGTAGAGTCCACCCTCTTTGATACTCAATTATTATAATATGCTGCCAGCGGTTCGTCTGCTATATGCTCTGTAATATTAACATTGATGACAATTGTGGCTATGTGTCTGTTGTATTTTGTAACCTGCTATGTGGTTTTACATTAGGACGCGAGTTCCGGATACCATGGCAACCAACGGACCTGTGCAGTGGTGCGGGGAGGATTCCGTGGTCACTTACGATTTCTCGTTGGTGTTGGTGGAGGCGTAAGTTTATTTATTGTAGTCACTGGTATTACTTTTGTTAGGTCCGAGGACGGGGCTAATCACCCCGAAACGTCACCATGTTATGTATTTAACAATACTGCTTTTTCAAGACCCGTGAGTGCGTCCTTTTCTCTAACTACATGTGCATATTTTGAGTGCACCCCGGGCAGTATTACTTGATTGAATGTGTGTGCAGAGCCCCTGGGACTTTTTTGTATATATATATATATATGTGTACATATGTATTTACGTATATGTGTTTATATGTATTTACAAACATATGTAAACATGTAAATACATATGTACACATATATAGACGTATATATATATATATATATATATATATATATATATATATATATATATATATATATATATATATATATATATATATGTATACACACATTTACAAAATAGAATATTGCCGCACAACCACTTCTATATTATCAAAACATTTTAAATATTGCAAAAAATCACCTAAGCTCATATTTTAAAATTGGGATCTTAGTCACACAATATGGCAATATTTTGCTTAAGCCAGTTAACACTTACAAGGTGCCCCAATGTTGACTCATCCTAACACTGCAATGTGATGCCTTTCTGGGCTATAACATTCCTCATTCCTTCTTCAACTATTCATCTAAGAATGAGCCTCCCTGGCTTTATACACACTTCCAATGTCCTATAATGAAAGCACCTGAGCAACTGGGTGGTATAATATAGAAGTGGTTGTGCAGCAATATTATATTTTGTGTAATTATTTGGTTCATGAGAGAAAACAGCTTACTTTCAACTTGTAATCTGAGCACAACCCGATGTGCGCAAGAAGCTTACTTCTAGCGCAGTTAATGCTCGAGCGGGAGCGTTAAATAGAGCTCTACCCTTGGTGTTTGATTTGCTGGCAGCCATTTATCTGATTCATTTCTCTGTTAGCCAATCATATTTCAATTTGCTGACCAGTCAGGGCTTAAAATTGCTGGCGTCTTCAAATTGATTTACTATGAAGCAACTGACTTGTTACTTTTTCTCAAATCTATGTTTTTGCTGACTTTTTATCTGTTCATACCTAACCTAACTTGACAGTTTTTACTTTTACTTGCACAGATTTGAGAATGAGTGCTATTTACACCCTTTCAGCTGAAATATTAAAATATTATTATATTATACTTCCCTATGATACAAATTTCAGACATACCATTAATTTAAATGACCTTTTTTTATTGAGTTTGACTGAGCAATTTTCACTGAAGATTTCTGGTGCACTGATCAGCCTGCAGCCCATAGGACTGTACATTTTGTGCCTAGCAATATACAAACTTGCACCATCTTTGTTTTTTGTTTTTTTCTATATTACACAAGTTTAGAGAAAATGTAAATGATTAAGGCCAGTTAAATTTAAAATGTTATTTTTGAACCAGCTGTTGCGCTAAAAAATTGCTGTGGATGAGCAAGTTATTTAACAAGTTTTTTAAAAAAATAAATCAGGATTATCAGCAAAGGATTCATGTAGTTTAAACATAGGCTCCAGAGAACTGAATGGCATTTCCGAAGTTGTGACCTTGTGGGGGTGTTTGCGGAGGAGTATATGCATAATAAAATATCAACTATGCTACACACATTTTATTTTAATGCTTGTATTGTAGCATTTTTATCCTTCAGTGCTCTCTCTCATAGAAAGTTTCTTAACATATTTTTCAGCATTAAATGTCAATTCTGTTTATTTGTACCTTTAGCTCTTTTCAATAATTATATTGGCACAAAGTGAAGCTAAATTTTTTTTTTTTTTAAAGTTTAAAAACATTACAGAAAATCCTTACAAAAAAAAGCATTTATAATCTTAAAGGGGCATTCTTTTTTTAACTTGTATTTCAAATATAAATGTAGATAGAGTGTATACGAATGGTTAGCTGTATGTCTAAATCATTAATACGGATGATGTAAATTAAATTGTTCTTTCACAATTCAGACAGAGAATAAAATTTTATGTATTTTTTTTTAATCTTAATTTTTTTTATTCAAGTGTAACAAAGTGTATACATTGGGTAAGAATAGAATACAAGAAAAAAAAAAACAGAAACATATTCTTAAAGATATTGCACATATATCTTTGTAAAATTACTCAATTTATATTGATACATAAATCATAATTTTAATACATTATTCATGATTGCTTTATTACCATCAGAACATAAAGAAAGGTAAACATAAAAGAAAAATACACTGTACACTATTTTGTGTATAACATAGGCTTCAATATGTCCCTTAGACAAACATATACGGCTAGATTTAGAGTTTTGTCAGTAAAGCTAACGCAGCTTTTTTCCTACCGCTGCTTCCAAACAAAGCTGGTATTTAGAGTTGTCTGAAGGGCTGCGTTAGGCTCCAAAAAAGGGAGCGTTGCGCAGAATTTACCTTCCCTTCAACCCTCAATACCAGCGTTGCCTACGGTAGCGGTAAGCTGGAAAAACGTGCTCATGCACGATTCCCCCATAGGAAACAATGGGGCAGTTTGGGCTGAAAAAAAAACTTAACAACTGAAAAAAAGCAGCATTATTCTCCCAACGCAGCCCCATTGTTTCCTATGGGGAAACACTTTCTAAGTCTGCACCTAACACCCTAACATGAACCCCGAGTCTAAACACCCCTAACCTTACACTTATTAACCCCTAATCTGCCGCCCTCGCTATCGCTGACACCTGCATTACACAATTAACCCCTAATCTGCCGCTCCGGACACCGCTGCCACCTACATTATCCCTATGAACCACTAATCTGCTGCCCCCAACATTGCCGACACCTATATTATATTTATTAACAAAGAAATAAAGTGCCAGTGGGGACACAAGAGTCACCAGGGCACTAGTAAGAGGCGCCTAGACTATAGTAGCGAAAAATATAAATAAAATCAGATAAATAATAATATTAAGCTTGGGATAAATAATCCCTTCAAGAAAGTGGTAAATGTTGGGGGGATAAGTCTATCAACAACAAATAGTAATAAAACAAATTCGAACTTCTAATAATTGTGATTAGTATATATGACTACTAAATACCCAAATAAATAAAATATTTTTTGAAGATAAAATAATAATGTTAATGGTATAAAATAACACAAAAACAAATAATATAAATATATAAAAAATGAATAAAATGAATAAAAGTCCAAACAGAAAGGAGACTTATCGAGTCCAGCAGAGTCCAATGATAAGGGCCCAGATGATGCGAGGGTGGGCAAAAATCCAGAGAAAAGATGAAATATAGGCTGCTCCTCCAGAGTGTTATGCCAGGAACACAGATGGAAAATCTAGAAGGAATTAGATAGAGGGCGCCACATGGTGCAGATCAATGAGATAATGACAAACACAGAATGATCACAAGAATCCTACTCACAATTGGAAGCGCACAATAAAGTGCAGAAATGGCACTTTATGGTAGCCTGATGAAACAGTGTGTACCACTGAGAAACGCGTTGCTGTTTTTATTGTTATTAAACCTTTTAATATATTTTAAATTCTCCGGTTGCTGCCTCATCATTTTTCTCTCCCTGGGCTGAGCCTGGTGAACTTCCTTTGGCCTCCATTACCCGAATTCCGTTGGATCTCTGGCCACTAGGATCTGGCTGGATATCTGCTGTTCAGCTCCACTTGTACCCCATTTTTGGACATCCCTGGACTCTCCCTGGTGAGACGAGGATCTCCATCTGTGTGCTCCATCCACTGTGGTCGACCGGACGACGTGTAGTTCCGGACTGCCATTTCTGCACTTTATTGTGCGCTTCCAATTGTGAGTAGGATTCTTGTGATCATTCTGTGTTTGTCATTATCTCATTGATCTGCACCATGTGGTGCCCTCTATCTAATTCCTTCTATATTTATTAACCCCTAATCTGCCCCCCCCACGTCGCCCGCCACCTAACTTAAAGTATTAACCCCTAATCTGCCGACCGGACCTCGCCGCTACTATAATAAATGTATTAACCCCTAAAGCTAAGTCTAACCCTAACACCCCCCTAATTTAAATATAATTTTAATCTAATGAAATAAATTAACTCTTATTAAATAAATTATTCCTATTTAAAACTAAATACTTACCTATAAAATAAACCCTAATATTGCTACAATATAACGAATAATTACATTTAAGCTATTTTAGGATTTATATTTATTTTACAGGCAACTTTGTATTTATTTTAACTAGGTACAATAGCTATTAAATAGTTATTAACTATTTAATAGCTACCTAGTTAAAATAAGTACAAAATTTCCTGTAAAATAAATCCTAACCTAAGTTACAATTAAACCTAACACTACACTATCATTAAATTAATTAAATAAATTAGCTACCAATACCTACAATTAAATACAATTAAATAAACTAAACTAAATTACAAAAAAAACCCCCACTAAATTACAGAAAATAAAAAAAAATATTACAAGAATTTTAAACTAATTAAACCTAATCTAAGCCCCCTAATAAAATAAAAAAAAACAAAATAATAAAAGTCCCTACCCTATTCTACATTACAAAGTAATCAGCTCTTTTACCAGCCCTTAAAAGGGCTTTTTGCTGGGCCTTGCCCCAAAGTAATCAGCTCTTTTGCCTGTAAAAAAAAATGCAACCCCCCAACATTAAAACCCACCACCCACATACCCCTACTCTAACCCACCCAAACCCCCCTTAAATAAACGCTACCCCGCCTGAAGATCTCCCTACCTTGAGTCGTCTTCACCCAGCCGGGCCGAAGTCTTCATCCGATGGGGCAGAAGAGGACATCCAGACCGGCAGAAGTCTTCATCCTATCTGGGCAGAAGAGGACATCTGGACCGGCAGACATCTTAATCCAAGCGGCATCTTCTATCTTTATCCATCCGGAGCGGAGCCATCTTCTTCCCAGCCGATGCGGATCCATCCGCTTCAACCGACGCGTACTCGCCGAATGAAGGTTCCATTAAATGACGTAATCCAAGATGGCATCCCTCAAATTCCGATTGGCTGATAGGATTCTATCAGCCAATCGGAATTAAGGTAGGAAAAATCTTATTGGCTGATTCAATCAGCCAGTCAGATTGAGCTTGCATTCTATTGGCTGTTCCGATCAGCCAATAGAATGCGAGCTCAATCTGATTGGCTGATTGGATCAGCCAATCGGATTTTTCCTACCTTAATTCTGATTGACTGATAGAATCCCATCAGCTAATCGGAATTCGAGGGACGCCATCTTGGATGACGTCATTTAAAGGAACCTTCATTTGGCGAGTAGGCGTCGGTTGAAGAGGATGGATCCGCGTCGACTGGGAAGAAGATGGCTCCGCACCGCTCCGGATGGATGAAGATAGAAGATGCCGCTTGGATGAAGATGTCTGCCGGTCCGGATGTCCTCTTCTACCTGGATAGGATGAAGACTTCTGCTGGTCTGGGTAAAGACGACTCAAGGTAGGGAGATCTTCAGGGGGGTAGTGTTAGGTTTATTTAAGGGGGGTTTGGGTGGGTTAGAGTAGGGGTATGTGAGTGGTGGGTTTTAATGTTGGGGGTTGTATTTTTTTTTTTTACAGGCAAAAGAGCTGATTACTTTGGGGCATGCCCCGCAAAAAGCCCTTTTAAGGGCTGGTAAAAGAGCTGATTACTTTGTAATGTAGAATAGGGTAGGGACTTTTATTATTATTTTTTTATTTTATTTTATTAGGGGTCTTAGATTAGGTGTAATTCGTTTAAAATTCTTGTAATATTTTTTATTTTCTGTAATTTAGTGTTTGTTTTTTTGTAATTTAGTTTAGTTTATTTAATTGTATTTAATTGTAGGTATTGGTAGCTAATTTATTTAATTAATTTAATGAAAGTGTAGTGTTAGGTTTAATTGTAACTTAGGTTAGGATTTATTTTACAAGTAATTTTGTACTTATTTTAACTAGGTAGCTATTAACCCCTTAATGACCGAGGACGTGCAGGGTACGTCCTCAGAAAAAAGGCAGTTAATGCCTGAGAACGTACCCTGCACGTCCTCGGTGTGGAAAGCAGCTGGAAGTGATCCTGCTCGCTTCCAGCTGCTTTCCAGTTATTGCAGTGATGCCTCGATATGGAGGCATCCTGCAATAACCTTAGATGGCCATCCGATGCAGAGAGAGCCACTCTGTGGCCCTCTCTGCACCGGACATCGATGGCCGGTATCGTTGGTGGGTGGGAGCCGGTGTGGGAGGTGGGTGGCGGCCATCGATGGCCCTGGTCATGTGGAGGGGGGCGGGATCGTGGGCGTGCAAGTCCGGGCGCGCGCGGGGGCGCGCGCACGTGCACGAGGGGGCGCGCGCGGGCACGCGCCGGGGCAGGGACCGGGTGGGGACCGCTGCACTACAGAAAAAAATGTGTCCCAAAATAAAAGTGGGACCAGTAATTGTTTAAAAAAAACCTTATTCATTATTTAGGTGGTGGGGGTTGGTCCGTGGGGGGGGGGGGAAGCTACACTACAGAAAAAATAAAAAAATAAAAAAGAAATAAACATTTGATTGTGCAAAATGGGTACTGGCAGACAGCTGCCAGTACCCAAGATGGCCCCCAATAAGGCAGAGGGGGAGGCTTAGAGAGCTGTTTTGGGGGGGATCAGGGAGGTTGGGGGCTAAGGGGGGATCCTAAACACAGCATATGTAAATATGCTTTTTTTTTTTTTTTCTTTTAAAAAAAAAAAAATCTTTTATTTTAGTACTGGCAGACTTTCTGCCAGTACTTAAGATGGAGGGGACAATAGTGGGGTGGGGGAGGGAAGGGAGCTGTTTGGGAGGGATCAGGGGGTGGGATGTGTCAGGTGGGAGGCTGAACTCTACACTAAAGCTAAAATTAACCCTGCAAGCTCCCTACACACTACCTAATTAACCCCTTCACTGCTAGCCATAATACACGTGTGATGCGCAGCAGCATTTAGCGACTTTCTAATTACCAAAAAGCAACGCCAAAGTCATATATGTCTGCTATTTATGAACAAAGGGCATCCCAGAGAAGCATTTACAACCATTTGTGCCATAATTGCACAAGCTGTTTGTAAATAATTTCAGTGAGAAACCTAAAATTGTGAAAAAATTAACGTTTTTTTTAATTTGATCGCATTTGGCGGTGAAATGGTGGCATGAAATATACCAAAATGGGCCTATATCAATACTTGGGGTTGTCTACTACACTACACTAAAGCTAAAATTAACCCTAGAAGCTCCCTACATGCTCCCTAATTAACCCCTTCACTGCTGGGCATAATACACGTATTTTGCGCAGGGGCATTTAGCAGCCTTCTAATTACCAAAAAGCAAAGCCAAAGCCATATATGTCTGCTATTTCTGAACAAAGGGGATCCCAGAGAAGCATTTACAACCATTTATGCTATAATTGCATAAGTTGTTTGTAAATAATTTCAGTGAGAAACCTAAAGTTTGTGAAAATATTTGTGAAAAAGTGAAAAAATTTTTTTATTTGATCGCATTTGGCGGTGGAATGGTGGCATGAAATATACCAAAATGGGCCTAGATCAATACTTTGGGATGTCTTCTAAAAAAAAATATATACATGTCAATGGATATTCAGGGATTCCTGAAAGATATTAGTGTTCCAATGTAACTAGCGCTAATTTTGAAAAAAAGTGGTTTGGAAATAGCAAAGTGCTACTTGTATTTATGGCCCTATAACTTGCAAAAAAAGCAAAGAACATGTAAACATTGGGTATTTCTAAACTCAGGACAAAATTTAGAAACTATTTAGCATGGGTGTTTTTTGGTGGTTGTAGATGTGTAACAGATTTTGGGGGTCAAAGTTAGAAAAAATGTGTTTTTTTTCCATTTTTTCCTCATATTTTATAATGTTTTTTATAGTAAATTATAAGATATGATGAAAATTATGGTATCTTTTGAAAGCCAATTTAATGGCGAGAAAAACGGTATATAATATGTGTGGGTACAGTAAATGAGTAAGAGGAAAATTACAGCTAAACACAAACACCGCAAAAATGTAAAAATAGCCTTGGTCCCAAACGGACAGAAAATGGAAAAGTGCTGCGGTCATTAAGGGGTTAAATAGTTCTTAACTATTTAATAGCTATTGTACCTAGTTAAAATAAATACAAAGTTGCCTGTAAAATAAATATAAATCCTAAAATAGCTACAATGTAATTATTTGTTATATTGTAGCTATATTAGGGTTTATTTTACAGGTAAGTATTTAGTTTTAAATAGGAATAATTTATTTAATAAGAGTTAATTTATTTTGTTAGATTAAAATTATATTTAATTTAGGGGGATGTTAGGGTTAGGGTTAGACTTAGCTTTAAGGGTTAATACATTTATTATAGTAGCGGCGAGGTCCGGTCGGCAGATTAGGGGTTAATACTTGAAGTTAGGTAGTGGCGATGTTGGGGGGGGGGGGCAGATTAGGGGTTAATAAATATTATGTAGGTGTCGGGATGTTAGGGGCAGCAGATTAAGGGTTCATAGGGATAATGTAGGTAACGGCGATGTGCGGTCGGCAGATTAGGAGTTAAAAATATTTATTATAGTGGCGGCGATGTGGGGGACCTCGGTTTAGGGGTACATAGGTAGTTTATGGGTGTTAGTGTACTTTAGAGCACTATAGTTAAGAGCTTTATATACCGGCGTTAGCCCATAAAGCTCTTAACTACAGCCTTTCCATGGGCGTTAGGAGTCTTGTCGGTAGAGGTGTACCGCTCACTTCAGCCAAGACTCTAAATACCGGCGTTAGGAAGATCCCATTGAAAAGATAGGATACGCAATTGGCGTAAGGTATGGAAAAGTCACGGCTTGAAAGTGAGCGGTACACCTTTACCTGGCCGACTCTAAATACCAGCGGTCGGCCAAAAGCAGCGTTAGGACCCCTTAACGCTGCTTTTGACGGCTAGCGCAGAACTCTAAAATATTTAATGGAAAGGGAACCCCTAGTGTGTTTAAATTGTATACTTTGTTATAGTTCTGTCATTCTCTCTTTAAAGCATAGTTAAATAATTAGATTATTCCTTGATCTGAGAGTAAAAAAAAATGAAAAAGGAGAAAAGAATACCCCCACTTAACTTAAGGTGAAAAGATTAACAGTGACGGCAACAGAAAAAAAAACGCAGGGTGTAAAGAAGGAAAAACAAAATCAAAATCTCTCTCTCGCCTCTTCACCTCAGGACATACTCCTCTGAAGTAATTCCTCCACATATCTACATGAAGTCAAGGGAGCAAGTAGTTGAGCTTGCGTAGTGTTTTCATATATTTTAAAGAAGTCAAAATTCCATTATAGTTTGTTTTAACAGTAAATTAATCAGTATAGAGGGTTCTTTTTTGTCTTCCAGTTTTTAAGTATCAGATATCTCCCATCCAGAATCGTAGAATTAATAAATCGAATATTAACATATCTGGTGGCTTCAAAGTCAAAAAGCAAGAAGATATGTTGTTTCTCTAGCTTAACAGAAACATGTAACATTTTGCTTAGCCAAAAGCTGATACGTGACCAAAATGTCTAAATTTTGGGACAATTCCAGAACATGTGAAATTAGCATTGGAATTTGAGAAGCGAGGGCAATTATTAATTATATTAGGAAACCATATATGCAAAGTAGCAGGCGTAATATAGGTTCTATTAACTAACTTAAGATGGCTTTTTCTCCAAATTGCTGCTAGTGTAGCATTATCTACTTTACGAATATTTCTAATAATAGTCTTTTTGTCTATCCCTGGTAAATCCACTTGCCAATTTGCCACTAAATTTTGTAAATTTAATTCTCCGGAAAAGTTAATAATTATTTTATACCAATAGTTGAGTGAGTGAGTGCCAGCGGTATATAAACCTAGACCCGACTGTATCCCTGGATGTATCCATACGCAATTGGGATTCTTAGTAATTTCATAAAACCAATGATGCGTTTTTAAATACGCATAAAAATCGGAGTTTGACAAGTTATATTGCAGACTGAGATCAGCAAATGTTATAATTCTGGAAGAATCCACATCTTTAAATTGGTGGATATATTTTAGCCCTTTATTAGCCCAATTTTTAAAAATCCTATTATGCAAACCCTCAGTAAAGCATGGGTTCCCGACGATTGGCAAGCGATTGGAAATATGCCAAGCCTTAATAATTGGATAGATAGAAGTAAGCTTCTTCACCTTTATTGGCAATTTTCTTATATGGCAATGTATTAATGCTTGAAGAAAATATGGAGCTACCATATTTTCCTCGGTATTATAGATATCAAGAGAGGGGAAAGAAAACCTTCCCATAGTTTTTGGCTGCATTAATTTATATAGTGATATCCTTTTCTGACCTTTCCCCCCTAGAAATAATATAAAAAATGTATGTACCGCTACTATGTCTTTTTTGAGCATAATAACAGGTATGTTATACATAAGGTATAAAAATGTGGGGATTATTATCATTTTAATTAGATTCATTTTAGGGATAAGTCTCAACCAATTTTCCAGATCTTGCTTTATCTTACTAATAACAGGAACATAATTAATTATTATACCATTGTTTAGAATTGCAACATATATTGATACCAAGATATATAAATTGTGTATGCACTTCTTTAAAAGGAATCTCTATCTTCCTATTTGGATATTGAGAAATCCATAAGAGTTCAGATTTTAAAGAGATAGAACTAAATATTTGTATTATGTCTAATAATAAGGGTATTTTGAACTTTACATCTTTAATTGATAGGAGGAGGTAATCTGCATATAGCAATAGCTTAAGCTTAGTTTTCCCTATAGAGATTCCCTCTAATAATCTCCTAAATTTAATAGCTAGAGGCTCGATGGCCATGGTGAACAAGAGAGGTGAGATTGGGCATCCTAGTTTTGGTTAATTCAAAACTATCTGTCCTTATTCCATTTATTAAAAGGGAAGAAGATGCATTTCTATAAATTGATTTAATAAAATCAGGAAATTGATTTTTAACCCCAAAACGCTCAAGAGCAGTGAATAAATGATCCAAAATTATGGAATCAAATGCCTTTTGTGCATCTATTGATAGTATAGCAGCATTTTGCATAGCCCCATTCTTCCACTCCTCTTTACTAGAGTTACAGAAAAAGTCTAAAGTTAAGAATACTTTACGCAGATTAGCCGAGGGATTTCTATTTGGCATAAATCCTGTTTGATCTCTATGTATCAGGGGTTGGATCATTTTTTTAGCCTTTTGGCTAGAATAGCTGTTAGAAGTTTGTAGTCAGAACTAAGTAATGATATGGGCCTCAATGAATCCATAGAATCAGGGTTTTTCACTTTCTTTTCAGAGCATACAAATTTTTATTTTTTTATAATAATTTTTATTGAGGTATTAAAGATGTACAATACAAAAACATTTTCAATCACAGTTACATCAGGCTTATGAATGCAATGGCCTCTATTTATCAAGGTCTGGCGGACCTGATCCGACAGTGCGGATCAGGTCCGCCAGACCTCGCTCAATTCGGAGAGCAATACGCTCTCCGTATTCAGCAGTGCACCAGCAGCTCACAAGCAGTGCCCCCTGCAGACTCGCGGCCAATTGGCTGCCAGCAGGGAGGTGTCAATCAACCCAATCATACTCGATTGGGTTCATTTCCGGCGATGTCTGTCCGCCTGCTCAGAGCAGGCGGACAGGTTATGGAGCAGCGGTCTTTGTGACTGCTGCTTCATAAGTGCTGTTTCTGGCGAGTCTGAAGACTCACCAGAAACACAGGCCGTCAAGCTCCTTTCGGAGCTTGATAGATAAGCCCTAATGTCTCATAATACAAAACATTATTTCAGTTCACAGCTTGTGAGGCTAGATATATTGCTTAGGGAGGTATTTGCTTTGAACAAACTCTACTTCTCATACTGTAATGGGAATAAAAGCAACATTAAGTATAGGATTCTACTTTGGCTAAAATGACAGTGATATATACTCTAAATGCATATCAGAAAATAGTGGACACAGTCACCTATTTCACTTATGCACATACATTAATAGAAACCTTGTTTTATTTGGATTAATTAAAGGGATACTAACCCCAAATTTTTTCATGATTCAGATTAAGCATGCAATTTTAAGCAACTTTCTAATTTACTCCTATTATCAATTTTTCTTTGTTCTCATGTTATCTTGATTTGAAAAAACAGTAATGAAAGTTAGGAGCCGGCCCATTTTTAGTTCAGCACCTGGGTAGCGCTTGCTCATTGGTTTGCTACATTTAGCCACAAATCAGCAAGTGCTACCCAGGTGCTGAACAAACAATGAGCTGGCTCTAAAGCTTACAGTACTGCTTTTTCAAATCAAGATAGCATGAGAACAAAGAAAAAATGATAATAGGAGTAAATAAGAAAGTTGTTTAAAATCTCATGCTCTATCTAAATCATGAAAGAAAAAAATTGGGTTTAGTATCCCTTTAACAAATGGACATATGATGTCCCCCTTACTCTCGAGGGGTCACTTTTGGGCCCCACTGTTCATTTATGTGATAAAGGGGGAACTAACAGAACATAGCGGTCACTTTTGGAACTTTATCTAGAGAATATGGATATGACTCTACTTTCAGGGAAACTGGGAGGTTATATTAATGCTTAATACAGGTTAGAATCACCTTTAAAGCAAATACATATGTCAATATAGAACAGGGAGAACTACTTGTATTGAAGAGTTGTAACTGGCATGTGGAGAAACAGACCAGGCTTGGGTTTATGAGATTATAAGGAAATGAAAACTCAGCAGTTGCCAGCTTATCGTATATTATCCTATGTATGTGCCATAGTAGCGTTAACAGTTGTAGATATAGTATTGATGACAAGCCTGAGACTTTAACATAAAATAATAATATATCTTATACAGGTTAAGTTTCATTGTGGTGTAAAGCTAGCTATGTCTGGAACTTTTCCGCTGAACTCTATAGATGTTGAATGGTGGCATCACACTGCCCTGGCTGCTGGCAGTAGTGTGTCATGTCAAGAATCTACACGTTCCAGATTATCTGGCATGTAAATAAAGAAGCGGTATCCTGGCTTTACTATTGTTGGTATTAGGGAAGTGTATAGGTAGCGTTATGCTCAAGTTATAAATATACCCCAGTGGGTATAATTAACAGTAGAGGGTCTGTAACTATAAACTATTAATGGTAGGTGAGCAGGGACTTATATGTAGTTCAGGTCTAAAGGTTGTCATTATGTTACTCTAACATAGCGGCATTTGACTGCAACCAGTAGCTATACAACTTCAAAGAGGTGTTACAAACGGTTTCAACGTAAAATTTAAGAAACTGGAATGCTTGCTTCATAAAATAGTAGCTCTTGTTGTCATTTCTTGTGTATGCACTAACCTATGTCAACTAAACAGAATAAACATTTAGAACATAAAATTAAAGAACCTTCCGGAGCGAGAACAAGCAACATAACATTTAATCGGGGGTTCTATGAAGTATAGTGTCCTCTGTAGCCAGTTTAATGGTTTGTGGGCAGTAAAGCAATATTGAGAGTCCACTGCTCACCACTGTATACTGTTCATATTTTAACCCACACCTCATATCAGAAAACACTGACTAATAGTAGACAATCCGTGTTGAGAGATACTTCTCCAGTAGGTAGGGGCTGTCTGCGAGTTACTCGAAAGGCAAATAGAGACCAGAGCTTGCTTTTTATCCTTCACCTCCATGAGTGACTACCGCAACCTCCTCGTCTAGATGGTCAGACATGGTAAGTTGTGAAAAATTAGAGACCAGGTGTGATGACCAAGGTTAACCAACCCTGCGCCAGTCACTTGTTTGGCACAGAAAGGGTTATCAGACCCCTTTTTACTGTCACTTATATGTCACAATCTTGCCACGTCAGGCAAGCTTATGACATATGGGCTCGATTTATCAAGCCTCTACGGCAGCAAGTTCTCTCACCAGCCCGCTGCTTCCCTAATATATACGCCACCTCTATTGTGGCAAAATTCAATCTCCTTGGTCGAGTCCAACCGAGGAGATTGACAGCTCCTGTCCGTGCGTGATTGGCTGTGCGCGGGCAGGGGGCGGGATTGCACGCAAGCGCAAAATTGCGCTTGTGTGCAATGTTAATTACCTGCGTGTAATTTCGCCCCGCAATACGCGCCCCTGTACGCCTCAGCGTTGATAAATCTAACCCTTAGTTCAGTGGGTGCAAGGGCTAACAATACTCTTTAGTCTGTACTAGACATAAAAGAAATGCCCAAAACTCCCCTTTAATGCCACCCACACTAACCTGGTCACCCTGGTTTGCAGTTGGTACAAGCCCCCTCTGTGAAAGACCCGGTGGAGTTCTAGCATCCGTACATGGACACATCACACACTGAAATTGCCACGAATGGAACCAGCATCGCTTTGTATCAATATACAGATATACATTCCCTCCCAGAACTTTACCTAGACCCGTGAGTTATCAGAAATTCGTAAGGAGGACGTGAGGTCTATACCGTTTCAGCTCACATGTTATGTCAGTGACACTAGAACTAGAACTAGAAAGTAGCAGCAGAATATCAGACAGAGCAGGACCTGGAACTGCCAAACCCAGGGATATCGAGCAGCATCTCAGCCTGGTGCATGAAGAGTCGGTACTATGGACTGACCGCTCTTGAGACAAAAAGTAGGAGAGTTTGGGACAGGCAGAAACCAAAACTGGGGCAGCGAGTTCAGCTTCAGCTACATGCTGAAGTACAAATACCACCGTCATAGACTCATAGCCGATTTCAAACGTCTGCATAAGAGAAACATTTCTCAAACATCTACGGTGGTTAGGCTCTTCACTCAGAATCTAGATGTGTGAGAAATATTTCTCTTATTATGCAGACTTTTGAAATTTTCCAGAAGGTCACCTCAAAATTCACTTGTGGTCCACTGGTAGACCGTGATCTACCTCTTGGCTACCACTGGTCAATAGACTCTAAGTCTTTGCCTGAAATTATAGAACACATTATAATTTCTGCTAGATGCATCCATTTTCATATAAGCAGAAAGGCAACCTATTAGTTGCATCATGATAATCAATTTTTATGCCAAATATGACATGGTTGTCATATTTACCTTCATCTAATGTCATAATATGTTTTAAACACATATCTACCTTATACCCATGTCCCTTTATTGACCTTATCAGTTTCTGTGAAGAGGCACTGTTCTGTGTCTCTAAAACCGACACTTTTACGGCCTGAATGCACCAATGCCTATATGATAACATTTATTCAAGTGGAACTCTGAAACAATTTTTAATGGGGTCTGGTTTTATCACAAAAAACAAACATAAACACAGGACACAGTTCTTCTTGAAAAAACAAATGTTTTTTAGCTCACAGGCTAAAGAGAATTAACACCTTGGCAGCTAAATCATGAGGTATTCGTGACACCAGGTCTCTTCCATCAGGGCATTCACAATGGTTTCAGTTGATATGGGGTGCGGCAACACCTGTGAGAAATATAGTCTCCTCTTACTTTCCAATGGACCCGGGTCTGGTTGCCATGTGCTGCGTTTATCTAGTGTGCTCTGCAGGGATATACGGTCGCTCTTGGCATAAAGACCCTGTGGGGTCATCTTATCTTCTTGGCTCTTGCAGACGGAAATAGGTACAGCCCTGAGAACAAGTGGACTTGCTTGTTATAATGGCTGTGTCGGCATTGCGTAATGTTTGATAGCTGTGGATCTTACATTTTTGACCCTCGAAATGGACAATAAGGGTGGCACTACCTTCTGAGAGTGCAGTTAACTCCAGGACACTACCTCCCAACTGGGAATATGTATCAGCCTGCTCTTTATGTTCTGTATTAGAGTTGTTTATATCACAGTCACATAGGGGTGGCTAAATTGTAATCTCGTGGCGCAGAAAGAGTAATGATATGCTGTGCTCCAATGTTCAATTAAAGCCTCTCAACCTTGTGGCAAGTCACAGTGACATAGGTTTGTTTGTATAATGTTAGATATTCCTAGACTCCTCTTGGATTTAAGTTTGCCAAAAAGAAAATTTAAAAGTTAAAGATAGAAAATAACTTCTAAATAGCTGATTAAGTCCAGAAGCTCTTCCCACACACGTCCTGCCGCAACAGCTATAGGCTCCGCCCCAGAGCATAACATTTTAAAAATCATTTTCAATTTATAGCTATTATCAAATTTACTTTGTACTCATGGGGGCCGATTTATTAAAGTACGAGCGGACATGATACGCCTCACATAATGTCCGCTGCACATCAATAAATGCCGACAGCATACGCTGTTGGCATTTATCATTGCACAAGTAGTTCTTATGAACTGCTTGTGCAATGCCGCCCTCTGCAGATTCGTGGCCAATCGGCCGCTAGCAGGGGTTGTTAATTAGCCGGATCGTATAGGATCAGGCGGATTGATGTCCACAGCCTCAGAGCAGGCGGACAAGTTATGGAGCAGCGGTCTTTAGACTTCTGTTTCCGGTGAGCCTGAAGGCTCGTGCGGAAACAGGGACATCGGAGCTTGATAATTCGGCCCCATTGTATTCTTTGTTGAAGAGATATATGATAGATAACGTGCAGATTTTTGGAACAATACATCACAAGAAACACTGCTGCATCCTGCTGATTTTGCAAATGGATGACATAGTTCTAAAACTGCTGTCATATATTGCTCCTGTCATGTGCTCACTCTTACACCTTCCATTTTCTACAAAGGAGTGTAAAGAAAATGTCATAATAGAAGTACATTGGAAAGTTTTTTATTTTTTTTTATTTTACATTTTATCTGAATGATGAAAGAAATTTTGCTTGGGTTATATGTCCCTTTAAAGGACATACATTTTCAGTCTGTTTTTGTTCCTTAGACTGGAAAACCTAAATAAATAGATCCATCAAACAAAATAATCCAAAATAGGCACAAATAATCACAATAAAAAATCTAAAGTATAACATCATTATAAAATCATGATTTTTAAATATAAGGTTCTTCTCATGAGCTACAAAAGCAAATATTCACATGAACCAAACATGCAAATATTAGGAATTAAAGGGACAGTCTACACTAAAATTGCTATTGTTTATTAAAGGGACACTGAACCCACATTTTTTCTTTTGTGATTCAGATAGAGCATTCAATTTTAAGCAACTTTCTAATGTACTTCTATTATCAAATTTTCTTTATTCTCTTGGTATCTTTATTTGAAATGCAAGAATGTAAGTTTAGATGCTGGCCCATTTTTGGTGAACAACCTGGGTTGTCCTTGCTGATTGGTGGATAAATTCATCCATCAATTAAAAAAGTGCTGTCCAGAGTCCTGAACCAAGAAAACAGCTTAGCTGCCTTCTTTTTCAAATAAAGATAGCAAGAGAACGAAAAAAATGATAATAGGAGTAAATTAGAAAGTTGCTTAAAATTGCATGCTCTATCTGAATCACAAAATAAAAAATTTGGGTTCAGTGTCCATTTAAGATAGATAATGCCTTTACTACCCATTCCCCAGCTTTGCACAACCAACATTGCTAGATAATTATACTTTATAACATTTAAACCTCTAAATTTCTGACTGTTTCTAAGCCACTACAGACAGCCTCTTATTACATGCTTTATTATTTGCTTTTCACAACAGGAGACTGCTAGTTCATGTGGGCCATATAGATAACAATGTGCTTACGCCTAAGGAGTTATAAGTATAGGACACAGTACTAAATGCAAGTCAATAGATAATAAATAGTCATGTGATCAGGGGGCTGTCAGAATATGTTTAGATACAAGGTACTCACAGAGGTAAAAAGTATATTAATACAACTGTGTTGGTTATGCAAAACTGGGGAGTGGATAATAAAGAGATGATCTATCTTTTAAAACAATAAAAATTCTATTGTAGACTGTCCCTTTAAACTTTCAAAAATATTGAGACCTAGAAAACAAATGCTAGGAAGTAATCTGAAACTAATATAAAACCCACAGAATGTCTACAATTCATACTCACAACTAACTCGAAGATATAGACACTACAGTAAAGCAACTTGTCAAACAAAAAGATGGTCTGTCTATCTTTATTGAGTAGATGTAATATGGGTCCTTGAGACTGCCAAAGATGAAAACTCTTAAAGGGACATTCTAGTCCAAATTAAACTTCCATGATTCAGATAGGACATGGAATTTTAAACAACTTTCCAATTTACTTTTATCATCAAAGTTACTTTGTTCTTTTGCTATTCTTAGTTGAAAGCTAAACATAGGTAGGCTTATATGCTACTTGTTAAGCACTTGAAGGCTGCCTCTTATCTGAATGCATTTAACAGGTTTTCACAGCTAGACAGTGCTAGTTCATGTGTGCCAAATAGATGAGATTGTCCTCATTCCTGTGGAGTTACTTGTGAGAGGAAAATTATTGGCTAAAATGCAAGTCTGTCTGAAGAACTTCAATAAGGGGACAGTCTGCAGAGGTGTATATACAAGGTAATCACAGAGGTAAAAAGTATATTAATATAACCGTGTTGGTTATTCAAAACTGGGGAATGGGATTATTATTATTACTATCATCAGGTATTTGTAGAGCACCAAAAGATTCTGCAGCGTTATAAAAATAGACGGTATACAAGATAACATTTACAGGTATCAAATGGGTAGAGGGCCTTGCTGAGAATTGCACTGTTGTAGTCGGCTCTTATGAAGGGGAACTACAAACAGCTGGGCTCATAAGCTTACATGCTAAGGAGTTCAAGGGGATAGAAATGAAGTGAGGAAAGGTTAGTGTAGGTTGTATGCATCCCTAAATAGTAGAGTCTTTAGGGAGCACTTGAAGATTACAAACATAAGGAAAAGTCTTGTGGAGCGAGGCAAAGAGTTCTACAAGTTGGGAACCAGTCTGGTGAAGTCCTGTAAACGAGAATGTGAAGAGGTAGCAAGAGAGGAGGAGAGGAGGAGATCATGAGCAGAGCGAAGGGGACAAGAGGAAGGGATTGTCAGAGAGGTGCAACAGATGAAGAGCAACGTGTAAGGAAGATGAGTCTGGCTGAGGCATTCATTATGGATTGTAAAGGAGCTAGCCAGCAGCTAGGGAGAACAGAGAGGATGGAGTTGCAGTAGTCAAGGCGGGAAGGGATAAGAGAGTGGATTAAAATCTTAGTTGTGTCCTGTGTAAAGAAATGTCTAATTTAGAGATGTTTTTAAGGTGGAAGTGGCAGGCTTTAGCCAAGGACTGAATGGGAGGAGTGAAAGAAAGGTCTGAGTCAAGTGTGACCCCAAGACATCAGGAATACAAGTAGAGGTAATGATGGAGTTGTCGACAGTTATAGAGAAATGGGGGGTGGAGATTTTGGAAGAAGGGGGGAAAATAAGGAGCTCAGTTTTGGAGAGACTTAGCTTAAGGTAGCGAGAGGACATCCATGATAAGATATGAGAGAGCATTTTACATTTTTCTGCACCACATTCTCTTTTATTATTAGCATGAATGGTTTCTGAGCTATTCATATAGAGTATGCATCATATTGGTCCATGTATTTCCTTTGTGTGTGCAAGGTATTCTGTGAGAATCCCAAGAAGTGCAGAGGAAAGTACTAGTGGCACTATATATGTATACAAATATCTATATACGGTTAAAATCAAATATACAAGTGATTCCACAGATAATTTCATACAGATTTTTTATAAAGAATAGTGCAGTTAAAAGTCAATAACAATATGTGATCGGTCACTGATAATATAAAATGCTTAATGATATGCCATGTAAAATATGCTAGCCAAGAATAAAAGTCTGTATTAGAAAATCCACCATATAGGGCTAAAAATATTGCTCACTATTATATTAAGAGTCACGTATCACCTTTTTTTAATGCGGTTGATAAATCCCAACAGTCACATATACTGCTATTCCTATAGCAGAAAACTTTGGCTGATAAAAGTTGTCAGAGTGCTCTCAATATGACCTTTACGCAATCATGCCTTGGACATCCGTTCTCTTAGGCAATAAATTTCATGCGGTTTCACTGTGAACATTACTTTCTCCCCAGCCTGGGTGATAAGTTGCATATGCCAGGCACCACACTCGCAGTGGGAGCTCAGCGTGTTCTTCCCCCGTCCGCGTTCAGTGAATGATCCGTTCCGCTTTGTCCAATTCTCAGCTGTGCGATATAGTAAGGCTGTAGGGAAATTCAATGTAGAAATCAGTAGTGAATCTTGTTAACTCTGTGCAGAGTGTTTTGTTAACTTGATACACTGTATGTGACTTTAGTATGATGCCAACCAGGCTTTATCAAGATAGTTTTTAGTTGTAAATTTTCAGTTTAGATACCCTTCCAGTGCTTTTAATTGTGGGGTGGTAATTGCCTGTTAAGGTGGTAAATTTTTCTTAAAATTGGTGGGTGCTTCAATAGCCTGTGGGCAGTGAGTTTGAATTCATATATATATATATATATATATATATATATATAGCTAAAAGACAATATTAAACATAAATGAAAATGAAAAAAATATATACAATATACAGGTGAAACTGAAAAATTAGAATATAGTGCAAAATATATATACAATATACAGGTGAAACTGAAAAATTAGAATATAGTGCAAAATATATATACAATATACAGGTGAAACTGAAAAATTAGAATATAGTGCAAAATATATATACAATATACAGGTGAAACTGAAAAATTAGAATATAGTGCAAAAGTTCATTTATTTCACTAATGCAACTTAAAAGGTGAAACTAATATATGAGATAGACTCATTACATGCAAAGAAAGATAGTTCAAGCCGTGATTTGTCATAATTGTGATGATTATTGCTTACAGCTCATAAAAACCCCAAATCCATAATCTCAGAAAATTAGAAAATTGTGAAAAGGTGCAATATACTAGGCTCAAAGTGTCACACTCTAATCAACTAATTAAGCCATAACACCTGCAAAGGGTTCCTGAGCCTTTAAATGGTCTCTCAGTCTGGTTCAGTAGCAATCACAATCATGGGAAAGACTGCTGACCTGACAGTGGTGCAGAAAACCATCATTGACACCCTCCATAAGGAGGGAAAGCCTCAAAAGGTAATTGCAAAAGAAGTTGGATGTTCCCAAAGTGCTGTATCAAAGCACATTAATAGAAAGTTATGTGGAAGGTAAAAGTGTGGAAGAAAAAGGTGCACAAGCAGCAGAGATGACCGCAGCCTGGAGAGGATTGTCAGGAAAAGGCCATTCAAAAGTGTTGGGGACTTTCACAAGAGCCACCACACACAGACGGATCCTGGACATGGGCTTCAAATGTCGCATTCCTCTTGTCAAGCCACTCCTGAACAACAAACAACGTCAGAAGCATTTACCTGGGCTAAAGAAAAACAGACCTGATCTGTTGCTCAGTGGTCCAAAGTCCTCTTTTCTGATGAGAGCAAATTTTGCATCTCATTTGGAAACCAAGGACCCAGAGTATGGAGGAAGAATGGAGAGGCACACACTGCAAGATGCTTGAAGTCCAGTGTGACGTTTCCACAGTCTGTGTTGATTTGGGGAACCATGTCATCTGCTGGTGTTGGTCCACAGTGCTTCATTAAGTCCAGGGTCAACGTAGCCGTCTACCAGGAGATTTTGGAGCACCTCATGCTTCCATCTGCAGATAAGCTCTATGGGGATGCTGACTTCATTTTCCAACAGGACTTGGCACCTGCCCACACTGCCAAAAGCACCAAAACCTGGTTCAATGACCGTGGGATTACTGTGCTTGATGTGCCAGCAAACTCGCCTGACCTGAACCCCATAGAGAATCTATGGCGTATTGCCAAGAGAAAGATGAGAGACATGAGACCGAACAATGCAGAAGAGCTGAAGGCCGCTATTGAAGCATCCTGGTCTTCCATAACACCTCAGCAGTGCCACAGGCTGATAGCTTCCATGCCACGCCACATTGAGGCAGTAATTGCTGCAAAAGGGGACCAAACCAAGTACTCAGTACGCACAGTATGCATGCTTATACTTTTCAGAGGTCCGATATTGTTCTATAGGTATGTACAATCCTTGTTTTATTGATTGCATGTAATATTCTAATTTTCTAAAATTGTGGATTTGGGGTTTTCATGAGCTGTGAGCCATAATCATCACAATAATGACAAATCACGGCTTGAACATGCAATGCAATGAGTCTATCTCTAATATTAGTTTCACCTTTTAAGTTGCATTAGTGAAATAAATGAGCTTTTGCCTGATATTCTAATTTTTTGAGTTTCACCTGTATATCATACATATAATGCCACTGTGTCACAATCATTATGATCTCAAATATCGGAGTTAATCCAAAATAAAAGGGTTTAATTCAAATTCAGAATTTAACCCAAGGGGATAAAATGTTCCTATTTGATGTATCATTTCTGCCTCTTTGTTTATGGTAGTCAGAAACATTGTGGGTCATACCCCTGTTATAGCTGTAAAGCTTGCGAGTTCACTAAGAAAATTAAAATTTATATATCTACAAGTAATGGGAGTAAACATGAGATTAAGGATATAATTAGGTGTACTGATAAAGGGATTTTATATATTCTTCAATTCTTGAAACTACAAGGACTATATGTGAAAGATGAAAGAATAGCATAAAAATAATATAGAAAAAGGAAACCTTGAAACACGCCTTTATGACCATATAAAAAAAAGTACACAATAAAAGCACAAAAGATTTAATGTGGTGGGGTATCAAAAAAGTAAAAAAGAATTGGAGAGGAGGTGACTACCAGAAAAAGATCTTAAAAAAAGAGGCAGAAATGATACATCAAATAGGAACATTATATCCCCTTGGGTTAAATTACAAATTTGAGATAAACCCTTTTATTTTGGATTAACTCCGATAATTAAAATCATAATGATTATGACAGAGTGGCATTATATGTATGATATATATTGATTCCAATAAGACTCAGCTTCTTGTATGAATTTCAACACTTTAATATAGTGAGCATTTCCAACATTTCAGCCCACACCTGGGCTTTTCTCAAGGTGACTAACTCACTTACACCCTCCCCCTTTATACACACTACTGATTGCACACTGACTGTCACGTGTTATCACCTGCTGTGTCTCCCTATAGAAAATAAAGAAAGAGTTTAGGATCCTACCTGGAGTCATATCGCCATCTACTGGATAGCATGAATTAGTAAAACTTTTACCTGTGCTCCATTGCATTCTTTAATTCTAAAGTGAGAGAGACAGAAGAAATCAGGTGCAAACACTAGACTCAGCCATATGCTTACATATATTCAACATAGAATATTTACATAAATACAAATCAAAATCTTTTTCACCAGAGATAATGTATATCCCCTGAATTCCTAGATATATCTCATCCTAAAAAACATGTGAGGGATAGGTTTGTGTTAAGACCCCTTGGTGTAATTGTGTCAAGTTCCACTATCCATTTAGCCTCTTTATGAAGTAATAATCTTTTCCTATTTCCACCTCTTTTTAATTTTGGAATCTGGTCAATAGGACAGCACCTTAGGCTTGAGACTGGATGTTTATGGTCCAAAAAATGCTGTGCTACAGGTTGGTCAGTGTTGCCTGTATTAGGAGCCTGTCTGATGCTAGACCTATGTACAGCCATTCGTTCTCTCAGCATGCACTCCGTTTTCCCAATATACATTTCTCCACATTGGCATTTGATCATATAGAGAACATATGTAGATTCACAATTCAAAGCTTGCCTTATTCTATATATTGTGCCTGTGTAACTGTGATAGAATGTGTCACCCAATATCAAATTGTCACAAGTGACACAACCATGGCAACAATATACCCCATCTTTTCTAGTTAGAAAATAGCTTTTCTCTGTTTCATATTTGTCTGTTGGGTCTGCTTGTACTAGCATATCCTTAGGACTCCTTCCCTTCCTGTAGGAAAATAGGTCTCTCTTTCACATGTGTCCCCAATCTTTCAGCAACCTGTAGTACTTTCCAATTGCCTAGTAAAGCTTTTCTCAGTTTCCATGTGTCCGTAGAATAATCTGTCACAAAGTATAGTCTGTCTGTCATCTCTCTCTTTGGGCATTGGACCTCAATATCACCCATCACCACCTGTTGTAAACTATCCTCTATCAAACACTTTGGGTATCCTAGCTGTAAAAACCTCTTACCCATCTCATTTATAGCCTCTGTGCATTTTTTTTGGGTTAGATGTTAATCGTACTGCCCTCATCATTTTAGTTTTTGGCATTGACATCAATAAATGCCTGGGGTGAAAACTCTCAAATCAAACCATGGTGTTTCTGTCTGTGGGGTTCCTGTACATTCTAGTGCCAAATCCATTTCCCTCCTTAAAGATCTCCACATCTAGGAATTCCATATTTTGTGTATTCCATTTAGCCACAAATTTAATAGGGCAATTGATATTATTAAGTTTTTCTACAAAGCATTTTAGAATATCTTCACTGCCTCCCCAAACAAAAAACACGTCATCTATAAAACGCTTATAACCTCGTCCATAAGTTTGAGATAGGGGATCTGAGACTATATGTGTCTGTTCATATGTATGCATGCAAATGTTAGCATAGCTAGGGGCCACATGTGACCCCATAGCTGTGCCAACTCGTTGTAGGTAAATGTCCCTCTCAAATTTAAAGACATTCTTGTGTAGCACAAAGTCCAACAATAATGATATAAATTCTACTTGTGGACCTTTATATCTTTATCTCCTATCAATATATCCCTTATTGCCTGTATACCCTCTTCATGTGGGATACAGGTATATAGATTTGATACATCCATCATTACAAAAAAACAATTTTCATCACATTGCCCTAGTCCTTTAAGACCATACATAAAGTCAGCAGAATCTTTGATAAATGTTGGTATCTTCTTTCCTGTAGCAGTCCATCCAAAAATTATTGGATGATTCAAAGAATCCATTGCAGAAATAATGGGCCTGCCTGGGGGTGCCTGTAGAGATTTGTGTATTTTGGGTAATACATAAAACACTGGTATTTTTGGGTATTCAGTTGTTAAATGAGACCTTTCATTTTCATTTATCCAGCTATTGGACAATCCCATTTGTAATATAGAGTCCAATTCTCTCCTGTATTCAAATGTGGGGTTTCTATTTAATGGCAGATAATTTTCCAGGTTACCCAGTTGTCTTACAATCTCCTGCCTGTAATCCTTGTAATTCATAAGGACCACACTACCTCCCTTATCTGCAGGCTTCAGAATAATCTCCTTATTGTTCTTTAAGTTATTAACTGCATCCCATTCAGCCTTAGTAAAATGTACTTTCATCTTGGATGGCAGTTTCCTATTCTGTTACATATCCTTTTCTACCAATTTCAAAAATGTCATTATATTGGGGTTACGGGTTGGTGGATCAAATTCACTCACTGCCCTGTAAGTTTTTTTAGATTCTATATCTCCCCTTGTTTTATCTAAGTAAAAATCTTTGAGTTTCAAGGTTCTGCCAAACTTATATAAGTCAATCTCCCGAACTCCGGACAAAATTCAAGCCCCGCTCCAGCACTCTCTCCTCCTCCTTAGTCAGCACATGGCTGAAAGGTTAAAAATGACCTTTTCTTCTGTGTATTCAAGCTGCTCACTTTGCTACAAGTTACTCTCACCGGTTTGTTTCCTCCCTCTCCGTCTCCAGTTCCGCCTGAGTCTGTGGCTTCTTGCGCTGGTGTGCTGTCCCCTAAAAAATGCTCCCCTCCGGTCTCTGTGTCACTTCAGGATGACCCCATATCCAAGCCAGTACCTTCCGGGCGTCTCACCCTCTGTGTATCCCTATGCCTTCTCCTTCCAGACGTGGATATACCGTACTGCCACGAGTAAATGAGATTCAATTTGTAATCTTCCACCACTCTTCTCTTCTTATTCCGTTTGTAAGCTGCCAAATCCTCCTTATATTTTTGTATCTGCTCCTCAATTTTACTGATCCAGCCTTCACTTTTATCTGTCACCAGTGTTGAACGGTATTCAGATTCAAAGGATTGCGTTCCTCTTCTAGAAGGGTAAGTGTTCTCATTGTTTCCTCCACCACTGGTAACACCAGATCCAGTGAGCATCATTTACCCATGGCAGTATGGTATATCCACGCCTGGAAGGAGAAGGCATAGGGATACACAGAGGGTGAGACCCCTGGAAGGTACTGGCTTGGATTCGGGGTCATCCGGAAGTGACTCAGAGACCGGAGGAAAGCATTTTTTAGGGGACAGCACACCAGAGCACACCAGCGCACACCAGCGCAAGAAACCACATACTCAGGCAGAACCGGAGACGGAGAGGGAGGAAACAAACCGGTGAGAGTAACTCGCAGCAAAGTGAGCAGCTTGAATACACAGTCGAAAAGGTAATTTTTAACCTTTCAGCCATGTGCTGACTAGGGAGGAGAATAGAGTGCTGGAGCGGGGCTTGAATTTTGTCCTGAGGTAGGGAGGTAACATGTTCCGAGAAATGATTGACTTATATAAGTTTGGCAGAGCCTTGAGACTCAAAGATTTTTACTTAGATAAAACAAGGGGAGATATAGAATCTAAAAAAACTTACAGGGCAGTGAGTGAATTTGATCCACCAACCCGTAACCCCAATATAATTACATTTTTGAAATTGGTAAAAAAGGATATGGAACAGAATAGGAAACTGACATCCAAGATGAAAGTAAATTTTTACTAAGGCTGAATGGGATGCAGTTAATAACTTAAAGAACAATAAGGAGATTATTCTGAAGCCTGCGGATAAGGGAGGAAGTGTGGTCCTTATGAATTACAGCAAAAAACAGAGGCCTAGATTTGGAGTTTGGCGGTAAAAGGGCTGTTAACGCTCCGCGGGCTTTTTTCTGGCCGCACCATAAATTTAACTCTGGTATCGAGAGTTCAAACAAATGCTGCGTTAGGCTCCAAAAAAGGAGCGTAGAGCATTTTTACCGCAAATGCAACTCTCGATACCAGAGTTGCTTACGGACGCGGCCAGCCTCAAAAACGTGCTTGTGCACGATTCTCCCATAGGAAACAATGGGACTGTTTGAGCTGAAAAAAAACCTAACACCTGCAAAAAAGCAGCGTTCAGCTCCTAACGCAGCCCCATTGTTTCCTATGGGGAAACACTTTCTACGTCTGCACCTAACACTCTAACATGTACCCCGAGTCTAAACACCCCTAACCTTACACTTATTAACCCCTAATCTGCCGCCCCCGCTATCGCTGACCCCTGCATTATATTATTAACCCCTAATCTTCCGCTCCGTAAACCGCCGCAACCTACGTTATCCCTATGTACCCCTAATCTGCTGCCCCTAACACCGCCGACCCCTATATTATATTTATTAACCCCTAATCTGCCCCCCACAACGTCGCCGACACCTGCCTACACTTATTAACCCCTAATCTGCCGAGCGGACCTGAGCGCTACTATAATAAAGTTATTAACCCCTAATCCGCCTCACTAACCCTATCATAAATAGTATTAACCCCTAATCTGCCCTCCCTAACATCGCCGACACCTAACTTCAATTATTAACCCCTAATCTGACGACCGGAGCTCACCGCTATTCTAATAAATGTATTAACCCCTAAAGCTAAGTCTAACCCTAACACTAACACCCCCCTAACTTAAATATAATTTACATCTAACAAAATAAATTAACTCTTATTAAATAACTTATTCCTATTTAAAGCTAAATACTTACCTGTAAAATAAATCCTAATATAGCTACAATATAAATTATAATTATATTATAGCTATTTTAGGATTAATATTTATTTTACAGGCAACTTTGTAATTATTTTAACCAGGTACAATAGCTATTAAATAGTTAAGAACTATTTAATAGTTACCTAGTTAAAATAATAACTAATTTACCTGTAAAATAAATCCTAACCTAAGATATAATTAAACCTAACACTAGACTATCAATAAAATAATTAAATAAACTACCTACAATTACCTACAATTAACCTAACACTACACTATCAATAAATGAATTAAACACAATTCCTACAAATAAATACAATTAAATAAACTAGCTAAAGTACAAAAAATAAAAAAGAACTAAGTTACAAAAAATAAAAAAATATTTACAAACATAAGAAAAATATTACAACAATTTTAAACTAATTACACCTACTCTAAGCCCCCTAATAAAATAACAAAGACCCCCAAAATAAAAAATTCCCTACCATATTCTAAATTAAAAAAGTTACAAGCTCTTTTACCTTACCAGCCCTGAACAGGGCCCTTTGCGGGGCATGCCCCAAGAATTTCAGCTCTTTTGCCTGTAAAAGAATAAATACAATACCCCCCCCCAACATTACAACCCACCACCCACATACCCCTAATCTAACCCAAACCCCCCTTAAATAAACCTAACACTAAGCCCCTGAAGATCTTCCTACCTTGTCTTCACCATCCAGGTTCACCGATCCGTCCTGAAGAGCTCCTCCGATGTCCTGATCCAAGCCCAAGCGGGGGGCTGAAGAGGTCCATGATCCGGTCAAAGTCTTCATCCAAGCGGGGCAGAAGAGGATCTTCCATCCGATTGAAGTCATCATCCAGGCGGCATCTTCTATGGTCTTCCATCCGGAGCGAAGCGGCAGGATCCTGAAGACCTCCAGCGCGGAACATCCATCCGGACCGACGACTGAACGACGAATGACTGTTCCTTTAAGGGACGTCATCCAAGATGGCGTCCCTCGAATTCCGATTGGCTGATAGGATTCTATCAGCCAATCGGAATTAAGGTAGGAATTTTCTGATTGGCTGATGGAATCAGCCAATCAGAATCTAGTTCAATCCGATTGGCTGATCCAATCAGCCAATCAGATTGAGCTGGCATTCTATTGGCTGATCGGAACAGCCAATAGAATGCGAGCTCAATCTGATTGGCTGATTGGATCAGCCAATCGGATTGAACTTGATTCTGATTGGCTGATTCCATCAGCCAATCAGAATTTTCCTACCTTAATTCCGATTGGCTGATAGAATCCTATCAGCCAATCGGAATTCGAGGGACGCCATCTTGGATGACGTCCCTTAAAGGAACAGTCATTCGTCGTTCAGTCGTCGGTCCGGATGGATGTTCCGCGCTGGAGGTCTTCAGGATCCTGCCGCTTCGCTCCGGATGGAAGACCATAGAAGATGCCGCCTGGATGATGACTTCAATCGGATGGAAGATCCTCTTCTGCCCCGCTTGGATGAAGACTTTGACCGGATCATGGACCTCTTCAGCCCCCCGCTTGGGCTTGGATCAGGACATCGGAGGAGCTCTTCAGGACGGATCGGTGAACCTGGATGGTGAAGACAAGGTAGGAAGATCTTCAGGGGCTTAGTGTTAGGTTTATTTAAGGGGGGTTTGGGTTAGATTAGGGGTATGTGGGTGGTGGGTTGTAATGTTGGGGGGGGGGTATTGTATTTATTCTTTTACAGGCAAAAGAGCTGAAATTCTTGGGGCATGCCCCGCAAAGGGCCCTGTTCAGGGCTGGTAAGGTAAAAGAGCTTGTAACTTTTTTAATTTAGAATAGGGTAGGGAATTTTTTATTTTGGGGGTCTTTGTTATTTTATTAGGGGGCTTAGAGTAGGTTTAATTAGTTTAAAATTGTTGTAATATTTTTCTTATGTTTGTAAATATTTTTTTATTTTTTGTAACTTAGTTTTTTTTTATTTTTTGTACTTTAGCTAGTTTATTTAATTGTATTTATTTGTAGGAATTGTGTTTAATTAATTTATTGATAGTGTAGTGTTAGGTTAATTGTAGGTAATTGTAGGTAGTTTATTTAATTATTTTATTGATAGTATAGTGTTAGGTTTAATTATATCTTAGGTTAGGATTTATTTTACAGGTAAATTAGTTATTATTTTAACTAGGTAACTATTAAATAGTTCTTAACTATTTAATAGCTATTGTACCTGGTTAAAATAATTACAAAGTTGCCTGTAAAATAAATATTAATCCTAAAATAGCTATAATATAATTATAATTTATATTGTAGCTATATTAGGATTTATTTTACAGGTAAGTATTTAGCTTTAAATAGGAATAAGTTATTTAATAAGAGTTAATTTATTTCGTTAGATGTAAATTATATTTAAGTTAGGGGGGTGTTAGTGTTAGGGTTAGACTTAGCTTTAGGGGTTAATACATTTATTAGAATAGCGGTGAGCTCCGGTCGTCAGATTAGGGGTTAATAATTGAAGTTAGGTGTCGGCGATGTTAGGGAGGGCAGATTAGGGGGTTAATACTATTTATTATAGGGTTAGTGAGGCGGGTTAGGGGTTAATAACTTTATTATAGTAGCGCTCAGGTCCGCTCGGCAGATTAGGGGTTAATAAGTG
Organism: Bombina bombina; assembly: GCF_027579735.1. Lineage (NCBI taxonomy): Eukaryota > Metazoa > Chordata > Amphibia > Anura > Bombinatoridae > Bombina > Bombina bombina. The sequence goes on from NC_069500.1 coordinate 1,320,629,746, forward strand.
TAGGCAGGTGTCGGCGACGTTGAGGGGGGCAGATTAGGGGTTAATAAATATAATATAGGGGTCGGCGGTGTTAGGGGCAGCAGATTAGGGGTACATAGGGATAACGTAGGTGGCGGCGCTTTGCGGTCGGAAGATTAGGGGTTAATTATTTTAAGTAGCTGGCGGCGACGTTGTGGGGGGCAGGTTAGGGGTTAATAAATGTAATACAGGGGTCGGCGGGGTTAGGGGCAGCAGATTAGGGGTACATAAGTATAACGTAGGTGGCGGTCGGCAGATTAGGGGTTAAAAATTTTAATCGAGTGGCGGCGATGTGAGGGGAGCTCGGTTTAGGGGTACATAGGTAGTTGATGGGTGTTAGTGTACTTTAGGGTACAGTAGTTAAGAGCTTTATGAACCGGCGTTAGCCAGAAAGCTCTTAACTCCTGCTATTTTCAGGCGGCTGGAGTTTTGTCGTTAGAGCTCTAACGCTCACTTCAGAAACGACTCTAAATACCGGCGTTAGAAAGATCCCATTGAAAAGATAGGATACGCAAATGGCGTAGGGGGATCTGCGGTATGGAAAAGTCGCGGCTGAAAAGTGAGCGTTAGACCCTTTCCTGACTGACTCCAAATACCAGCGGGCGGCCAAAACCAGCGTTAGGAGCCTCTAACGCTGGTTTTGACGGCTACCGCCGAACTCCAAATCTAGGCCAGAGTAAGCCCAGCAAACAGGAAATAGCCTGATCCGGCCAGGTGCACGTCAGTCTGGCTAGCAACCACCAGCCACAATGTAAAGTACAGAGTAATGATTCCACAGCACCTTTCAATATAAAATATCCTTTATTAGCAACTCATGGACATAATATTATGCAACGTTTCGGGAACGCAGCCCCTTAATCATGCATACCATTATGGTATGCATGATTAAGGGACTGCGTTCCCGAAACGTCACATAATACTCTGTCCATGAGTTCCTTATGAATTACAAGGATTACAGGCAGGAGATTGTAAGACAACTGGGTAACCTAGAAAAGTATCTACCATTAAATAGAAACCCCACATTTGAATACAGGAGAGAATTGGACACTATATTACAAAAGGGATTTCCAATGGGTGGATAAATGAAAATGAAAGGTCCTATTTAACAACTGAATACCCAAAAATACCAGTGTTTTATGTATTACCCAAAATACACAAATCTCTACAGGCACCCCCAGACAGGCCCATTATTTCTGCAATGGATTCTTTGAATCAACCAATAGCCAAAAATTTTGGGTGGACTGCTACAGGAAAGTGTTAAGAAGATACCAACATTTATCAAAGATTCTGCTGACTTTATATATGGTCTTAAAGGACTAGGGCAATGTGATGAAAATTGTTTTTTGTAACGATGGATGTATCAAATATATATGCCTGTATCCCACATGAAGAGGGTATACAGGCAGTAAGGGATATATTGATAGGAGATAAAGATTATAAAGGTCCCCAAGTAGAATTTATATCATTATTGTTGCACTTTGTCCTACACAAGAATTTCTTTAGATTTGAGAGGGACATTTACCTACAACGAGTTGGCACAGCTATGGGGTCACATGTGGCCCCTAGCTATGCTAACATTTACATGCATAATTATGAACAAACACATATACTCTCAGATCTCCTATTTCAAACACATGGAAGAGGTTATAAACGTTTTATAGATGACGTGTTTTTTTGTTTGGGGAGGCAGTGAGGATATTCTAAAATGCTTTGTAGAAAAACTTAATAATATCAATTGCCCAATTAAATTTGTGGCTAAGTAGAGTACACAAAAGATAGAAATTCTAGATGTAGAGATCTTTAAGGAGGGACGTGGTTTTGGCACTAGAATGTACAGGAAACCAACAGATAGAAACACCATGGTCAGATTTGAGAGTTTTAACCCCAGGCATTTATTGAGGTCTATGCCAAAAGCGCAAATGATGAGGGCAGTACTATTAACATCTAACCCAGAAAAATGCACAGAGGCTGTAAATGAGATGGGTAAGAGGTTTTTACAGCGAGGATACCCAAAGTGTTTGATAGAGGATAGTTTACAACAGGTAGTGATGGGTGATATTGAGGTCCAATGCCCAAAGAGAGAGATGACAGACAGACTATACTTTGTGACAGATTTTTCTTCTGACACATGGAAACTGAGAAAAGCTTTACTAGACAATTGGAAAGTACTACAGGTTGATGAAAGATTGGGGACACATGTTAAAGAGAGATCTATTTTTTCCTACAGGAAGGGAAGGAGTCTTATGGATATGCTAGTACAAGCAGACCCAACATACAAATATGAAACAGAGAAAAGCTATTTTCTAACTAGAAAAGGTGAGGTATATCGTTGCCATGGTTGTGTCACTTGTGACAATTTGATATTGGGTGACACATTCTATCACAGTCACACAGGCAAAAGATATAGAATAAGGCAAGTTTTGAATTGTGAATCTACATACATTGTATATATGATAAAATGCCAATGTGGAGAAATGTATATTGGGAAAACGGAGTGCATGCTGAAAGAATGAATGGCTGTGCATAGGTCTAGCATCAGACAGGCTCCTAATAAAGGCAAGACTGACCAACCTGTAGCACAGCATTTTTTGGACCATAAACATCCAGTTTCAACTAAAGGAAGCTTTTATAGGAGATGGCTTCATTTAGGCCTTTTGGGAAGGCAGATTGTAATTCTTAAATCCACCTGCACTCTTTTTGTAAGAGAATTTTATTAATGTTACCCCTTCAGCTCTTTAGTTTGAGTTGTTCAATTGCAAAAAATAGCACATCATATTTGTTGTCTTTATGCACTGTATTCATATGTTGTGCCACTGGCACATTGCGATTCCAATTTTTGTCACCCATGTGTTCAAGTACTCTGGTGCGTAGTTTTCTAGAAATTTCCCCTACATAAATCAGGGGGCATTTACACACGGCGACAAAGATTACTCTGTTAGATCTACAATTCATAAAGTCTGCTATTTCGTATCTTTTGTTAGGTTTTGGATGTTCAAATTATTTTTTAGGGGCCATATTTAAGTCCTTGGTTGGGACCGAGAGAAGTGGCTATTGGTTAAGATATCTTTTAGATTTTGTGATCTCCTATTTTTTATTATAGGTTTATCTGAAATCACTTCTGTGAGGACATCATCTTCTTGTAACACATGCCAGTGTCCCTGGAAGATGTTACAAATGTTGTTATTCTTCTCATCAAAAGTTCCTGTGATCCTGATTGTTTGAGGATCAATCTGTTTGGTAGTATCATGTTTATCCAATAGTAATTTTGGTCTCTCCAGAGCTTTTGCTCTTTGATAGCCTTTTTTTAGGCATCTATTTGGGTAGCCCCTTTCTTTGAATCTCTTACATAGTTCTTTTGCTTCAATTTCAAAATCTGCTTCAGTACTGCAGTTGCGTTTTGCTCTTAGATATTGTCCAAAAGCGATGCCCATCCTTTGACTTTTGGGATGGTAACTATCCCATTGTAGGAGACTATTAGTTGATGTGTCTTTTCTAAATTACTTGGTGTTTAATGAGCCATTTTCCTTCTTCCTAATTTCAAGGTCTAATAAGGAAATACAACAATCTTCAATTGTAGATGTATAATGCATATCATGGGTATTATTGTTTTTCCAGCTTATAAAGTTGGTAAAGTCTTCTTTCGTGCCTGTCCAGAGTATTAATACATTGTCAATGTACTAAATTTATAAATCCATAAATTTCATAAATGGATTAACATCTTGATTTAGAACACTAGTATGCTCCATCCAGCCCCAAAATGGGTTAGCATACGTAGGGGCACAGCATGTGCCCATTGCTGTCCCCCTTTTCTGCAAATAAACTTTGTTATTGAACAAAAAATAATTGTGCTTCAGCACAAATTCTAGCAGATCAATAATAAACTCATCTTCAGCATTACCTGTTGGGTTAACAGTTTTCTGGAAGTATTGTACACCTTCCATGCCTAATGGGTGAGAGATATTAGAATATACACTTTCAATGTCTACACTAGCCAAAAGGGTATTTTCCTGTACAATGATGTTCTCTAAACACTTGAGAACATCCTTGGTGTCTTGGACGTATGACATTAAGGAGTAAACAAATTCTCTAAGATTTTTGTCAATAAATATACAGACTCTCTCTGTAAGACACCAATTACCAGACACGATCGGTCTGCCTGGTGGTTCATTTTTATTTTTATGGATTTTGGGAAGACTATAGAATGTTGCCACTCTGCTGACATGTTGCACATACATTGGTATTCTGCTTTAGTGATTAATCTTTCACCAAAACCTCTATCCAAAAGTGAGTTTAGTTCTTTAGTAAAAATTTCAATTGGATTATGTTGTAATATCTGGTAATTATCTGTGTTATTCAAAATGTCTTGACACATTTTCAGATATTGTATATTACCCATGATAACCATATTGCCACCTTTGTCTGAACTTTTAATTATGATATCTGTGTTATTTGTGAGCTCCATCATAGCCCTTCTTTCTTTAAAACTAAGATTCTTTTAGTTTTACTTGTGTTATTTAGTGCTTCAAGTTCAGTGGTCACCAAAGAAACAAATTTGTCAATTGTTGGATACTTTGAGATCGTAGGCATGAAACTGCTCTTAGGTTATACAATATTACCTTTAGAAATGTTTTGAGGGTTATCATTTTCCTTTAGTAATGTTAGCATTAAGTTCACCATTTCATGGTCATCCTCCTCAACACCCATATCATTGAGACAGTTTTTATTAGAGGTATTGTGATATTTGTATAATTGACAGCACTCTGACAACTTTTATCAGCCAAAGTTTTCTGCTAAAGGATTAGCAGTATATATGACTGTTGGGATTTATCAACCACATTAAAAAAGGTGATACGTGACTCTTAATATAATAGCTGCAGTAAGCAGTATTTTTAGCCCTATATGGTGGATTTTCTAATACAGACTTTTATTCTTGTCTAGCATATTTTACATGGCATATTGTCAGTGACCGGTCACATATTGTTATTGTCTTTTAACTGCACTATTCTTTATAAAAATCTGTATAAAATTATCTGTGGGATCATTTGTATATTTTATTTTAACTGTATATAGATATTTGTATACATACAGTATATTGTGCCACTAGTACTTTCCTCAGCACTTCTTGCGCTTCTCACAGAATACCTTGCACACACATATACATTCTAGTCTTAGGGGTGACTTTTTTATCTATGGGAAGCTGAGGGAGAGTTCAGGTCAGCGCAAGAGTTATACCTTTTACAATTCCATGTATTTCCTTTACCAAGAAACCTTTGGCACATTATGGGCCAGATTACAAGGGGAGTGCTAAATATAGCTTTCAAGAAAGAGATATTTGCGTTCCACTGTGTAATACCAGCACACACTAATGTGTGCTGGTAATACAAGTGAAAAGCAATGCGATTGAGCTTGCGTTCACATTGCTGGGAAGCATTGCGCTCATGAGAAGGGGGTAAGTAGCGCAGCAATTGCAGCATTTGTAAATATATATGCAAATGCTAATATACAGGGAGTGCAGAATTATTAGGCAAATGAGTATTTTGACCACATCATCCTCTTTATGCATGTTGTCTTACTCCAAGCTGTATAGGCTCGAAAGCCTACTACCAATTAAGCATATTAGGTGATGTGCATCTCTGTAATGAGAAGGGGTGTGATCTAATGACATCAACACCCTATATCAGGTGTGCATAATTATTAGGCAACTTCTTTTCCTTTGGCAAAATGGGTCAAAAGAAGGACTTGACAGGCTCAGAAAAGTAAAAAATAGTGAGATATCTTGCAGAGGGATGCAGCACTCTTAAAATTGCAAAGCTTCTGAAGCGTGATCATCGAACAATCAAGCGTTTCATTCAAAATAGTCAACAGGGTCGCAAGAAGCATGTGGAAAAACCAAGGCGCAAAATAACTGCCCATGAACTGAGAAAAGTCAAGCGTGCAGCTGCCAAGATGCCACTTGCCACCAGTTTGGCCATATTTCAGAGCTGCAAAATCACTGGAGTGCCCAAAAGCACAAGATGTGCAATACTCAGAGACATGGCCAAGGTAAGAAAGGCTGAAAGACGACCACCACTGAACAAGACACACAAGCTGAAACGTCAAGACTGGGCCAAGAAATATCTCAAGACTGATTTTTCTAAGATTTTATGGACTGATGAAATGAGAGTGAGTCTTGATGGGCCAGATGGATGGGCCCGTGGCTGGATTGGTAAAGGGCAGAGAGCTCCAGTCCGACTCAGACGCCAGCAAGGTGGAGGTGGAGTACTGGTTTGGGCTGGTATCATCAAAGATGATCTTGTGGGGCCTTTTCGGGTTGAGGATGGAGTCAAGCTCAACTCCCAGTCCTACTGCCAGTTTCTGGAAGACACCTTCTTCAAGCAGTGGTACAGGAAGAAGTCTGCATCCTTCAAGAAAAACATGATTTTCATGCAGGACAATGCTCCATCACACGCGTCCAAGTACTCCACAGCGAGGCTGGCAAGAAAGGGTATAAAAGAAGAAAATCTAATGACATGGCCTCCTTGTTCACCTGATCTGAACCCCATTGAGAACCTGTGGTCCATCATCAAATGTGAGATTTACAAGGAGGGAAAACAGTACACCTCTCTGAACAGTGTCTGGGAGGCTGTGGTTGCTGCTGCACGCAATGTTGATGGTGAACAGATCAAAACACTGACAGAATCCATGGATGGCAGGCTTTTGAGTGTCCTTGCAAAGAAAGGTGGCTATATTGGTCACTGATTTGTTTTTGTTTTGTTTTTGAATGTCAGAAATGTATATTTGTGAATGTTGAGATGTTATATTGGTTTCACTGGTAAAAATAAATAATTGAAATGGGTATATATTTGTTTTTTGTTAAGTTGCCTAATAATTATGCACAGTAATAGTCACCTGCACACACAGATATCCCCCTAAAATAGCTATAACTAAAAACAAACTAAAAACTACTTCCAAAACTATTCAGCTTTGATATTAATGAGTTTTTTGGGTTCATTGAGAACATGGTTGTTGTTCAATAATAAAATTAATCCTCAAAAATACAACTTGCCTAATAATTCTGCACTCCCTGTATGTATGTATGTATTGAGTACTTGTAAAGCGCAGCTAATCACTCGTAAGGGTCTCAAGGGGCTGATCATTTTATCGACCACAGAAGGATGAAAGGCTGAGCAAACCTCGCCGGGGATCGAACCTGCAACCCTTGGGTTGCTATAGAGCTCAGCCACACTGCCTTAGCATGCTGAGCTATCTGTCCGGCATATACACATATTAACACATAATGTATAAGAAACATCTAGATGATGCTATCAAAAACCTCAGTATAGAGCTCTGTTCCCACAAAGTGGCAAAATATGAGAGGGATGTAAAAATTATCAATAAGATATAGTTTACTCGTGGAAGAGTAATAAAACAGCAAACAGATTCAATAAGAAAGCAAATAAAATTAATAAAGTTACATTTACTACATCCAGTGCATCAGGAACTGATCCAGAGACCACTAGCACATCTATTGTAACAATTACTACTGAATCTGATACTAATGACACTCAAACACATGGTAGAATCAAGAATTTGATCAATAAAGGTACCACTACCAGTACTCCCCAGCAGGTATCCCAAAAAGAAGAAAACTGCCATGTATTAACCCTCTCTCAAGAAAATCTATTGATAAAAGGTTTAAATTCTGCACCTACTTCTTATTTCAATTTGTTTAACACAGTGGTGGACATTAATAAATTAGTAAGAAAAATGTAATTAGTAAAAAAAAAAAGTTTTTGAAATTGATTCCACACAATTATTATTTGATAATGTAACAATGACACCACCTTCACCACAATTCTGACATTAACTTGAATACACATTTTACAAATTCCATTGATTTATGTTGACAGAATGATTTAGTTACTCTTAATTCTGAATCCCTAACTCACCAAACTAAACCCCCTAATTCACTAAAATATATGACTTTTATCCTATACAAAATAGATGGGATTATTTGGAATTTTTTCAAAGGAAAGTTATATCTGATTTAACAGAATTGGCTAGAAAAGTAGAAATAATAATAAAAAAAAATGAAATAATTGAACCTTTAAAGGGACATGAAACCCAAATTTTTTTCTATATGCAGCCACCAATCAACAGGTAAGACCAAGGTTCTCTGCTGCACATAAACGTGCCTAGATAAACATTTCAGCAAAGGATAACAAGAGAAAGAAGCAAATTAAATAATAGAATAGTTGTTTGAAATTGTATTCTCTATCTGAATCATGAAAGAACATTTTTGGGTTTCATGTCCCTTTAAGGAAAGCAATGCTTTACAAGAACTAAAAAACATTAATGAGATAGTTATAACTGAAGCTGACAAGGGAGGATTTACTTTTACTTTGTAGTGAAGAACAACAATACTTAAAGGGACATTAAACCCAAATTTTCTCTTTCATGATTCAGATAGAGAATACAATTTGAAACAACTTTCTAATTTACTTCTGTTATCTAATTTGCTTCATTCTCTTGATATTCCTTCCTGAAAAGCATATCTAGATAGGCTCAGTAGCTTCTGATTGGTGGCTGCACACATTTGCCTCATGTGATTGGCTCACCCATGTGCATTGTTATTTCTTTAACAAAGAATAGCGAAATAATGAAGCAAATTAGATAATAGAAGTAAATTAGAATTTTGTTTAAAATTGTATTCTCTGTTTGAATCATGAAAGAAACATTTTGGGTTTAATGTCCCTTTAAGGTTAACTTTCAACCCTACACTTAAATTCAAACAAGATTTAGGCAATATACTAAATGAGGCAATTAATGATGTGTTAATAGATCAGGTTACTTTAGAATTCATTACAGTTGAACATCCAAAAATATCAGTTTTTAGAATAATACCTAAAATAACTAAAGATATACAAAATCCTCCCGGACACCCCATTGTTTCTACTATTGGCACATTGGGAAAAAAACTTAGGACAGTGGCTAGATGTCTACTTACAACCTATAGTGACACAAAGTTATATAAGGAAATCCTGGGAATTCAAACAAAAAATGTCAAAAGTGAATTGGCAATCGAATTATAAATGGGTAACTATAGCCGTAGCTTCATTGTACACCAGCATACCCCATAAAGAAGGGTTGGAGGCAATGTATGAGGTATTAATTAGATATACTGATAATGATATTGCATTTATTCATTTTTTTATTAAATCGATCGTATATTTATTGACACATAATTTTTTCCTGTTTGAGGGGATTTATTATCTCCAGAGACAACGTACAGCAATGGGGGCCAAATTTGCCCCCTCTCATGCAAACATCTTTATGATTTGGTTTGAATACAACAAAATCTTTGAAGATGATAATCCATTCAAACAGGAAATTGTACAATACGGTCACTTTATAGACGACATGATACTAATTTGGCAAGGAACTGATGAACAATTACACAACTTTGTACAATATCTAAATAAAAATAAAGTAAATTTAACTTTTACTTATGAAAAATTAAACAAAGAGATAGCTTTTTTTGGATTTAAAACTAAGTGGGGATGTTGTAGCAAGACAGATATTAATTGAATTATACAGAAAACCAACTTCAGGGAATAATATATTAAGAGTTGATTCATTCCATCCTAATCATATTAAAAAAACTATTCCAAAAGGACAGTTCATCAGAACCAAAATAAATTGTAGTACAGAAGAACTTTATTTCAAGCATGCCAGTGATTTACAGAATGAATTAATAGCTAGCGGCTATAATAAAATACATTTAAACAGAATCAAACATGAAGTTAATGAACACATTGGTGTAAAGAAACTTGATTGTACAAAGCCATCAAATAATTTGAATCAAGTAGTTTGTTCGACATCTTTCAGTAAGGAATACAATGATGTCTGTAAAATCATCAGAAATAATTTAGGCATATTGTGGGGAGATAAAAAAAAACTACACAATATGTTAAGAAACAAATTGAGATTTGTACCCCAAAAAGTACCACTTTGGAGAATAGTCTAAGTAGGGATTTTTCTAAGTCCTTGAAATTTTGCAGAAATTGGTAAACACCAAAGAATGGCAATAATAAATCTGGTACCAAACCATGTATGACATGTACTCACATAGAAGTCTCACAAACTTTTCAATCTACAAACAATCAAAAAGTTTATAAAATAAACCAATATCTAAACTTTAACAAAACATACACAGTATTTCAAATTTCATGCAAATTTTGTTGGATGCAGTACATAGGTAGATCCACACGTATGGCCAAAGGGAGTACATACTGTCTACTGAACAAGATCCACCTACAACACCAATAGCAAAACACTTTTGCTCATGTCCAAATCCTTTATCTCGCTTAGCTGTGCTGTGGTCTATTTGGATACTTTGATGGACTTGGGGTATGCAGTAACCCCTTACTACTTGCATCATTTCTAAAATTGGAGATACGTCTGTTTAGGGACTGAGCCCATTGATTGATTGTGTTATCTCATGTATCTGTTACCCTTATAGATCAAGTTCCCAAAAGCCTAAAAGGAGGAGATAGACTCAAAGGTCTAAATAGAAGGGAGGCATATTGGGTATTCACTCTGAATACCATGAAATCTAAAGGACTAAATTCTGAATGGGATGTGGATATGTACACTGAATTAATGAATTACTCAATTTATTTAAATATATACATTCCCATCCCTACAAAATCTAGTCCTTAGATATAAGATTAGACATAAGATTAAATAAAATATACATTATAATAATTTCAAGTGAGCCATATTTTTATATATTATATTATATAACTGATAACAATTGGTCAACACCTGTATTGTCACATCCCAGATCATTATAAGAAAATATATACTTAATAAATATACTCATTGCTATGCTTTGTGTATTGACATTTAGATCTATTTACATATATAAAGTTGCAGAGGTGAACGGCATTCACGAATAAGTCAGCTACCTGGTGCTCTCACTAAGGAGAAACAAACAGTAAAGCAGGTATGAATCCCACGGACGGGCTCAGTGTTGCAGCCAGGATCCAAATGAAGCAGGCACACAGGTTTTTTCAAAAACACTCCGGTTTATTGGCAATATTGTTTACCAAACGTTTCGGCTCTAACACGAGCCTTTGTCAATGGTGTACAAAACCAAATGTGAAGACTAAAACAAAAACACATCTTAAATACCCACCCAGCCCAAGTGATAAACCAATCAGAGTGTGTATCCGCAGCACACCCACTTACACAAACCTAAAAAACGTTTTGCCGGGCTCAATGTGGGCGTGACGTGATGTCATCACGTTACCGCCGCCCTAGGTGAAACCAAGGAAACATGCGTAACCATGGAGACAACGCATAAACATTAGTGTGGTGTGGGTGCGCAGACGGGTAAGACTCTGACAGGAAACAATTTAACAGTCGATCAAAAAGTGATCCAAATACCCCTACATAAAAATACAATAATAGAAAAGGTATCTATCTATATGCAACATAGAAGCAAACCTTATATATAGCCCATCCGTGGGATTCATACCTGCTTTACTATATATATATATATATATATATATATATATATATATATATATATATATATATATATATATATATATATATATATAGTATATATATATATATATATATATATATATATATATAGTATATATATATATATATATATATACATATGTATATATATATATATATATATATATATATATATATATATATATATATATATATATAATACTTGTGTAAAATAATCAATTGGACATATGTTTATAAATATATTTTCTTTCACATCAAGTATTCATACATGTCAATATTTACAACAGTGTTTCTAAAATTGACTATACTGTGGAGAATTTTGCATTACTATATTTACTATACTAACAAGAAGTATTACTACAAAGCTGTGTATATTTAATTGAATAGTATTTCTGATCTTACACAGTTTTCAATGTATAAATTATATTAACAGGATAAAAACATATGTCCAATTTAATATATAAATATAAATATATATTTATTTCATTAATTTGATTTTCATCTTATGCCTTTTTCTTGCAAAAACAAGATTTTAACCCATTTAACAGACTGTTTTCGTCTATACAATTGTTATTATTTTATTATTTCAATTATCAAGTTCCTTTTTATTATGAAACAATAATTTTTTGTTTTCGTTTTTGTTTTTTGTTTGACATTTCGGTATCAAATATCATATGTGGTTTAAACATGCATATAGCACTATTCAGTGTTGTTTGTTGTATTATATTATAACAAGTTTTTTCAATGTAATCACATACAATGTCACGTACACACAATGGGTTAACGCAATTAACTCTATTATAAATGGATACCACACCTGTATTACCACAACACTCTGATGAAGTTTGATTCCTCACACGAAACGCGTAAGAGGCACGTTTGTTGCACTGTATGGAGCTCCTATATGTCCTGTATGTATTTACCAGAATAAACACTCCATGATTTTGCCCTTGCTGGATTGCTGCTATTTTTTTTTATTTTAACACATAAATATATATGTATATAAGCATTTACAAATATATTTACTGGGAACACACATTTCATTTCCCATAAACCGGAATGTACAGGCACTTTTCAGTGACTTTTTTTCTAACACCCTACTCCCACAAACTTTAGACCCCAAAAACTGCCTAGTGTCGCGGCTGTTTATTTAAAAAAAAAAAATTGAAATAAAAAAACTATAATGCCCTATATTTTGATGGCATTTGGGCCACTTTTAGAAAATTAACCAGAGATCGGATCTCTGGTTAATTTTTGGAGCGCTAATTGCTACTGCGAGCTTGCAATAGCAATAACCAGCCACTTGTAATGGCTGGTTAATTATCGTGCACTGGCAAATGGGCAAATTTGCTAATTTGGGGTCACGGGATAATTTAGTGCTACACTTATCATCTAGCCCTATATATTTAAACATCAGACATAGCACAGATAATACAGAGTAGCTGTGTTTTATTTGACTATTATTAACAACCCAATCTTTGCTGATATCTGTAGCATATGTTGCTAATTCCCTCCTACTTTATTTAATCCCTTCTGTAAGAGTCACATCTCAACTCAGGATATTGTGTCCGTCACCTCTGTGTAACATAAGGGCATCTCCTGGCCTGTCCCTCTGCAGATAAAGACAAAATACCACAGGGGAAAAAAGGTGCCTGTACCCTAGAGGAGGGGGAAATTCTCTATCCAAAGAAAAAGCAGAGAGAGGTATGAAAATAGGAATGAAAGAGGGATTATGTAAAAGGGATGAAGAGTCTCACCACCTAGAACCTTAAACTCCTGGTAGTGTTATAAATAATGGATGTATTACAATCCTATTTCTTATCTAAGTTTATATTGATCCCAATAAAATTGTACATTGTTTAAAAAAATCTTATTTTTCTTTCCTATAATATCCATAACCTTCCAAAATGAAGAGTTAGAGACCGATTTATTAAGCACCATATTCACCTGTTTTTGCGCTAGCCTTGAGGCTCGCTGGAAAGAAGAGTTAAGAAGCAGCGGTCTTAAGACCGCTGCTCTTTAACTTGTCCGCCACCTCTGAGGCGGCAGACAGCAATCCGCCCAATTGCATACGATGTTGATTGACACCCCAATGTGCAGGGGGCAGCATTGCACTAGCATTTCTAGTGAAATGCTTGTGCAATGATAAATGCCGACAACGTATGCTGTCGGCATTTATCGATGTCTGTCCACACATTGATAATTCGGCCCCTTAATCTTTTCTTCTGATCAACATATGTTTTGTGAGGATCTGTGTGGAGTTCCACATCCCAGAGATCAGTGACTTAGCATTATTGATTGTGATTAGGAATACTGTTTATCAGATTTTACAGGAACCTTTAGGTAAAAGTTTTGTATAGCATGAGTGGGTAGAAAGGAAAATTGAGTTCCAATTAAATACTGACTGTTTATTTCCAACCAAAGAGTTATATTTAGGTTACATTCCCTACCTATGTCCTAGTTCCCCATACTTTCTCCAACATTTATCCCTATTACATTTTTAAGCCAAACGAGTGTCAATTCCAATATAATAGTATTTTATAGTTAAGTTCTAGCATTTGTGGTGAAATGGAGGACCAGTATGTCTGCTGAAATAATAGGCACCAATTTCTAGGATCTAATGTATTCCTTAAAGGGACAGTCTACTTGAAATGTTTTTATTGTTCAAATAGATAGATAATCACTTTATTATCCATTCCCCAGTTTTGCATAACCAACATGGTGGCTGTAATGGATGTCTTTTTTTTCAGAACTCATGTTTCAGCTACTGTACCTTTAATTCAACTTCACCTTGTGAGCAAGGTTATTTAAACCTGACACGCCCACTTTTCCTTGCTTTAGTATTTTGTATTTGGTAATCCTAGAAGTTGCATCTCCTGGATTTGTCCTGATTGAATTAAAGCCATTTATCTACAGTCTCTTCCAACTCTGGTAATTGTTACTACAGTATTTCATTTCAGCTTTAACCATGAAGAACCTTTATTGAAGTGTATCATATCTTTCCACAAACATTTCATTGTGAGGATTCAGCTGTGCTGCGAAGCTCTGGTCAATGTGTAACTGCCTGACTCACACTGAGTGGTTCCCTGTGTGATCAATCTTCTTTGTCTGCAGTCTGCTGAGCTGTGAATCTCCTAACAGTGTATTCACTCTAACCTCCATGCTGCTCCTGTCATCATTACTATGAGTAGTTGCTGAATTACTTCCTTCATCCAGGATTTACTTTCTAAGTCTTGTTAAGGAAACCTCTTACTGTATATATTACTGCACAATACCAGTTGTTATCTAAACAAAGCGCAACACATCTTTTCTTAAAAAGACATTCTCCTAACATTCCCTTATTTCCTATATGAAGCATGGACATTAACTAACTTTGGGAATGCTTAACAGAATATTGCCTACACCCAAGATTTGAGTTATTTCTGTGTCACTGGGAGCTAGCTGGTCAAAGCCCAATATACCTAAATCAGAATTGCAAGTTCTGTTCACTTTATAACCTTTACATTCTTGTTAAGGTGATCTTTGTATATATTATATTATAGCCTAAGGCCTCTAGTTATCAAGCCGTCAACCTCAAATACACTGTAATCTTGCAGCGTATTTGTGGCAAGGCTGATTTGCCTAAGTTATCAAGCCCTTTACACCGGCAAAAGTAGAATTTTGTGACGTAAGCTTCGATCCGCTGGACTCAGTCCGACACAGATCGATTCTTTTCTCTCCAGATGTTCCGCACACAAGTTCGGCACAATCTGACTACTTTTGCTAGTTATCAAAAAACTAGCAGGTACGCTCAGCACTTTTCCGGCCCAAAAGACGCAGCCTGGATGATGACTTCAATCGGATGGAAGACTTCTTCAGCGCCCCTTGGATGATGACTTCTGCCGCTCCGGATCTCCTCTTCGGTTACATCGGTGGTCGGCTGGCTGAAGACGGCTAAAGGTAGGATGATCTTCAGGGGGGTAGTGTTAGGTTTATTTAAGGGGGGTTTGGGTTAGATTAGGGGTATGTGGGTGGTGGGTTTTAATGTTGGGGGGTTGTATTTTTATTTTACAGGCAAAAGAGCTGTTTTCTTTGGGGCATGCCCCGCAAAAGGACCTTTTAAGGGCTGGTAAGGTAATTGAGCTGTTAACTTTTTAATGTAGAATAGGGTAGGGAATTTTTTTTATTTTGGGGGATTTGTTATTTTATTAGGGGGTTTAGATTAGGTGTAAGTAGCTTAAAATGGTTGTAATATTTTTTTTTATTTTTTGTAACTTATTTTTTTATTTTTTGTACTTTAGTTAGTTTATTTAATTGTATTTAATTGTAGTTATTTGTAGGTAATTTATTTAATTGATAATGATAGTGTAGTGTTTAATTTAATGATAGTGTAGTGTTAGGTTTAATTGTAACTTAGGTTAGGATTTATTTTACAGGTAATTTTGTATTTCTTTTATCGAGGTAGTTATTAAATAGTTAATAACTATTTAATAAATATTCTAACTAGCTAAAATAAATACAAAGTTACCTGTAAATAATAATTATTATTTATATTGTAGCTATCTTAGGGTTTATTTTACAGGTAAGTATTTAGTTTTAAATAGGATTAATTTATTTAAGTATAGTGTAGTGTAAGGTGTAATTGTAACTTAGGTTAGTTTTTATTTTACAGGTAAATTTCTCTTTATTTTAACTAGGTAGCTATTAAATAGTTAATAACTATTTAATAGCTATTCCTAGTTAAAATAAATTGAAATTTGCCTGTAAAATAAAAATAAATCCTTAGATAGCTACAATATAATTATTATATATATTGTAGCTATATTAGGGTTTATTTTAAAGGTAAGTATTTAGTTTTAAATAGGAATAATTAATTTAATAAGAGTTACATTTATTTAGATGTATTTAATTAATATTTAAGTTAGGGGGGTGTTAGGGTTAGACTTAGGTTTAGGGATTAATAATTTTATTATAGTGGCGGCGGTGTAGGGGGGGCAGGATAGGGGTTAATAAATGTATTATAGGTTGCGGCGGTATAGGGGGGCAGGATAGGGGTTAATAAATGTATTATAGGTGGCGATGGTGTAGGGGGGGCAGGATAGGGGTTAATAAGTTTAATATAGGTGGCGGCGGGGTCCGGGAGCGGTGGTTTAGGGGTTAAACAATTTATTTAGTTGCGGCGGGGTCCGGGATCGGCAGGATAGGGGTTAATACATTTATTATAGGTGGCGGCGGTATAGGGGGGGCAGGATAGGGGTTACTAGGTATTATGTAGGTGGCGGTGGGCTCCGGGAGTGGCGGTTTAGGGGTTAATACATTTATTATAGTTGCGGCGGTGTCCGGGAGCGGTGGTTTAGGGGTTAATAACTTTATTTAGTTGCGGGGGGCTCCGGGGGCGCCAGTATAGGGGGTAGAACAATGTAGTTAGTGTGGCTGCTTAGTGACAGCTTGTCAATAAAGCTGTAAAAAAGCCGAAGAGCAGCGAGATCAGATGACACAGTCCGCTGCTCATCGCCCCGTACTTGGTGCGCGGCTTTTTGACAGCTTTATTGATAACTTTGGCGAGCGTATTCAGGTCCGTGGCGGCGATGTGAGGCGAGCTTAGGCAGGCGTATTGGGGCCGGCGAAGGCAGGTAAAGTTGATAACTAGAGGCCTGTGTATCAGTTGCTCTGAGTTCAGTCTCTTAGCTTCTCAGTGCTACTACTGGCTAACAAAACCTAATTTACTGAATTTCTGCAGTTGAGTTCCATCTCTCCTATTAATTCATAACAGTTATATATACTTTTTACCTCTGCGATTACCTAGTTTCAAAGCCTCTGCAGACTGCCCCCTTATTTCAGTTCTTTTGATGAAATTGCATTTTAGCAATCAGTGCTGACTCATACATAACTCCATGGAAATTAGCACAATGTTATCTATATGTCCCAAATGAACTAGTGTTGTGTAGCTGTGAAAAACTGTCAAAATACACCAAGATAAGAGACAGCCTTTAAGGGCTTAGAAATTAGCTATGTTATTTACAATGTGCCCTCCCAACCAAAAACATTCTAATGGGCAACTTTCAACATTGCAGCTGAAACTCATCAGAGTGCTTAAGATGTTTACGACTGTAATTGTTTTTCCAGTCTAGCTAAGTTTTACGTTATCAAACCATTTAGGTTTAAAACACTATAGGTGGGTGGGTGTTGATAGTCAAGTCCCTTTTAGAAAGGTATTTACTATTCAATCAGTGTGCATATTTCAAAGGCTCAAATATATACAAATGACTCTGAGCTGAGCTGTTCCTTGCTACTGACCCCTCACAGTGTCAAAGCTCCTCCATGCCGCACCACTTCAGACCCTGCCATGATGTACTGTGTAACAGGAGGGGCTCTTAGCTCAACCCTGTGTTCTCTCCAACGGGGAAACTTCCTCCAGTGTACTGGCCAAATACTCTCTCTTTGCGTGTCCTGTGTTGAGCCATACCTCCTCCAGCTAATAGGTGGCTTTCTTAGATAAAAGTTGTTATACAGTATATACCACCACATAATATTGCACCTTATCTATTTCACATTACACACATCAGCAATTTTTTAGTGTATAAAACTCCAAGTCGTTGAAATCTCCAATTACGTCACTTCCGGTGACTTTTCCATTTTCACTATTTGTTTTTGCCTCTGTTAGGGGGTGCCCTGCCGACCCTCTGATCTCCACCCTAAGTGAACCTTGGGGAATGAGGTTTACAAGGGTGGCTTTGAACCACCCAGGCGGAGGCAAAAATTGATAGTGCAGATAGGCGATAATGCTGAATTACAGTGCCCATCTGATTGGTCCGCGTCTCTGTGAGGGACAGGATGCACAACCAATCAGATGAATGGTGCGGGTGTAATTGGAGATTTCAACGGCTTGGGGTTTTCGACCGGACACCGGTATAACTTTTTGTGTTAAGGTTCTTAGATAAAAGTGGAACCAGCCGGGACCTAAGTATGAAACACTCTGCAGCCAAACGGAGCTCTAACTGTCATCTGGTATATGACAGCAAAAGAAAAGAAAAACAGGGAGCTCCTAAAACTTAGTTTTTATTTCATCTTCTTAAAGGGACAGTCTAGTCCAAAATAAACTTTTATGATTCAGATAGGGCATGTAATTTTAAACAGCTTTCCAATTTACTTCTATCACCAATTTTCTTTGTTCTCTTGGTATTCTTAGTTGAAAGCTAAACCTATGTAGGCTTATATGCTAATTTCATTGACCTTGAAGGTCGCCTCTTATCTGAATGCATTTTCACAGCTTTTCACCACTAGATGGAGTTAGTTCATGTGTGCCATATAGATAATATTATGCTCACATTCGTGGAGTTACCTAGGACTCAACACTGATTGGCTAAAATGAAAGTCTGTCAAAATAACTGAAATAAGGGGGCAGTCTGCAGAGGCTTAGATACAAGGAAATCATAGAGGTAAAAAGTGTATTAATATAACTGTGTTGATTATGCAAAACTAGGGTATGGGTAATAAAGGGATTATCTATCTTTTTAAACAATAAAATTCTGGTGTAGACTGTCCCTTTAAAGCCTGCTTGCTGACAAAAGGGGCTCTAATGCTCTTTTGAGTCCTGTATTTATTTTCACGTTTTAAGAAGATGGATTAAAAGCTAAGGTTTATGAGCTTCCTGTTTTTCTTTTCTTTAGTTGTAAAGGAGAGACACATTATAATTTAATGTTAAAAAATGACATTTTTTGCAAGATTCCTCTCCCTGTTGGCAGTTTTTGATAATAAAACCCAGAGGGACTGATGATTTAAAACTCGCTGGCATGGAGAGACATCGCGCAAAATATCTGGGATTTTTTTAGAGCTTAAATTGTAATGCACAAGTCTCTCCTTTACATCGAGAACCTTACATATCAAGATAAAGAGCTCTTGATGTTAAAAGGTGTTTCTAAAATTCTTTTAGGGACTTTTCAGTACTGACAAGACTTATTAGATCATTTTGTCAGACAAGAGAGCTTTAGATCATCAGACACTCAGTGAGAACTATACACACAGAGAGGAATTAGACAAATTAACTTTTGTAAGTTTCAGGGGTGCCTGAGAACACGAACAACCTGCACTGCTGTAATTACAACAAATAGATGCATGGCTGTTTGATGGGCAATGTGCCATCTATGCAAAGATGACAACCCTTGCAGGGGCTGCCCTCATGGAATTATCTTAAACAAGGGGTAGTTCCTGCAAGTGGCAAGATGTCTCCTGTAGAAAGTAATGAAGCTTACTGGAAAGGGAAACTTTGCTGGGTAGTATGAGGCTTAACAGTGAGCAGGGGGGACACTCAAAAACAAATCCCATTGTGCTGCTTTCTGTGTATAGCATCTTACAGTCGCCTCTATTTTTATATGCATGTGATTTTTCTATTTGGGTACTAAGTATTTTGCGTGTTTTATCACAACCTCACCAACTTTAAGTTTGCAAGAAAAAAACAGTGAGGTCTGCACAGGGCCGGACTGGGAATAAAAAGCAGCCCTGGAAAAATATGAAGACCAGCCCTATTTTCCATTGAGTCGGTGGAATGCACATGTCCCATTTTTCTCAACAGAGATTACTGGGATACTCCTTCCCCATAATTAAATTGTATTACTTTGTATTAAATACAAGTGCCAGATTGTAGTTATAAAGGCACCCTACTACCCAAATGCATCCATTAATCCCCCTTTAAATTGTAGCTTTCCAGCCCCAGCTGCTGCAGCCCACCGGGAAATCTCCTGGTATCCTTGTAGGCCAATCCGGCCCTGGGTCTGCAGGGCGGAAATGTTTATATAATGACGCTTGGATTTGAGAGACTATTTCATACAAATTGTAATTTAAATATTCTGGATGTGCAAAAAACACATAGGCCTAGATTTAGAGTTTTGCGACCAAAGGGGTGCGTTAGCTACGCGTGCTTTTTTCTGGCCGCACCTTTTAAATACCGCTGGTATTTAGAGTTCATAGAATGGCTGCGTTAGGCTCCAAAAAAGGAGCGTAGAGCATATTTACCGGAACTTCAACTCTCGATACCAGCGGTGCTTACGGACGCGGCCAGCTTCAAAAACGTGCTCATGCACGATATCCCCATAGAAAACAATGGGGCAGTTTGAGCTGAAAAAAAACTTAACACCTGCAAAAAAGCCGCGTTCAGCTCCTAACGCAGCCCCATTGTTTTCTATGGGGAAACACTTCCTACGTCTGCACCTAACACTCTAACATGTACCCCGAGTCTAAACACCCCTAACCTTACACTTATTAACCCCTATTCTGCCGCCCCCACTATCGCTGACACCTGCATATTATTATTAACCCCTAATCTGCCGCTCCGTACACCACCGCCACCTACATTATAGCTATGTACCCCTAATCTGCTGCCCCTAACACTGCCGACCCCTATATAATATTTATTAACCCCTAATCTGCCCCCCACAACATCGCCTCCACCTGCCTCCACCTATTAACCCCTAATCTGCCGAGCGGACCGCACCGCTACTATAATAAAGTTATTAACCCCTAATCCGCTCCCGCCTCAATAACCCTATAATAAATAGTATTAACCCCTAATCTGCCCTCCCTAACATCACCGACACCTAACTTCAATTATTAACCCCTAATCTGCCGACCGAATCTCGCCGCTACTGTAATAAATGGATTAACCCCTAAAGCTAAGTCTAACCCTAACACTAACACCCCCCTAAATTAAATATAATTTAAATCTAACGAAATAAATTAACTCTTATTAAATAAATTATTCCTATTTAAAGCTAAATACTTACCAGTAAAATAAACCCTAATATAGCTACAATATAAATTATAATTGAATTATAGCTATTTTAGGATTAATATTTATTTTACAGGCAACTTTGTATTTATTTTAACCAGGTACAATAGCTATTAAATAATTAAGAACTATTTAATAGCTAAAATAGTTAAAATAATTACAAAATTACCTGTAAAATAAATCCTTACCTAAGTTACAATTAAACCTAACACTACACTATCAATAAATTAATGAAATAAAATACCTACAATTACCTACAATTAAACCTAACACTACACTATCAATAAATTAATTAAATACAATATCTACAAATAAATACAATGAAATAAACTAACTAAAGTACAAAAAATAAAAAAGAATTAAGTTACAAAAAATAAAAAAATATTTACAAACATCAGAAAAATATTACAACAATTTTAAACTAATTACACCTACTGTAAGAATTCAGCTCTTTTGCCTGTAAAAAAACACATACAATACCCCCCCCCAACATTACAACCCACCACCCACATACCCCTAATCTAACCCAAACCCACCTTAAATAAACCTAACACTAAGCCCCTGAAGATCTTCCTACCTTATCTTCACCATACCAGGTTCACCGATCGGTCCTCGGAAGTCTTGATCCAAGCCTCGGAAGTGTTGATCCAAGCCCAAGCGGGGGGCTGAAGAGTGACGTCCATCCTCGGGCTGAAGTCTGGATCCAAGCGGCGACTGAAGAAATCCATCATCGGGCTGAAGTTGGAAGTCCATCATCGGGATGAAGTTTTCTATCAAGCAGCATCTTCAATCTTCTTTCTTCCGGAGCCATCATCTTCCAGCCAACGCGGAACATCCTCTTCTCCCGACGCCTACTCGCCGAATGACGGTTCCTTTAAATGACGTCATCCAAGATGATGTCTGTCGAATTCCGATTGGCTGATAGGATTCTATCAGCCAATCTGAATTAAGGTAGGAAAATTCTGATTGGCTGATGGAATCAGCCAATCAGATTGAGCTTGCATTCTATTGGCTGATCGGAACAGCCAATAGAATGCAAGCTCAATCTGATTAGCTGATCGGATCAGCCAATCGGATTGAACTTCAATCTGATTGGCTGATTCCATCAGCCAATCAGAATTTTCCTACCTTAATTCCGATTGGCTGATAGAATCCTATCAGCCAATCGGAATTCGACGGACGCCATCTTGGATGACGTCATTTAAAGGAACCGTCATTCGGCGAGTAGGCGTCGGGAGAAGAGGATGTTCCGCGTCGGCTGGAAGATGATGACTCCGGAAGAAAGAAGATTGAAGATGCTGCTTGATAGAAGACTTCATCCCGATGATGGATTTCTTCAGTCGCCGCTTGGATCCAGACTTCAGCCCGAGGATGGACGTCACTCTTCAGCCCCCCACTTGGGCTTGGATCAACACTTCCGAGGCTTGGATCAAGACTTCCGAGGACCGATCGGTGAACCTGGTATGGTGAAGATAAGGTAGGAAGATCTTCAGGAGCTTAGTGTTAGGTTTATTTAAGGGGGGTTTGGGTTAGATTAGGGGTATGTGGGTGGTGGGTTGTAATGTTGGGGGGGGGGGTATTGTATGTGGTTTTTTTACAGGCAAAAGAGCTGAATTATTTGGGGCATGCCCAGCAAAGGGCCCTGTTCAGGGCTGGTAAGGTAAAAGAGCTTTGAACTTTTTAAATTTAGAATAGGGTAGGGCATTTTTTTATTTTGGGGGGCTTTGTTATTTTATTAGGGGGCTTAGAGTAGGTGTAATTAGTTTAAAATTGTTGTAATATTTTTCTAATGTTTGTAAATATTTTTTTATTTTTTGTAACTTAGTTCTTTTTTATTTTTTGTACTTTAGTTAGTTTATTTCATTGTATTTATTTGTAGGAATTGTATTTAATTAATTTATTGATAGTGTAGTGTTAGGTTTAATTGTAGATAATTGTAGGTATTTTATTTAATTAATTTATTGCTAGTGTAGTGTTAGGTTTAATTGTAACTTAGGTTAGGATTTATTTTACAGGTAATTTTGTAATTATTTTAACTAGGTAACTATTAAATAGTTCTTAACTATTTAATAGCTCTTGTACCTGGTTAAAATAATTACAAAGTTGCCTGTAAAATAAATATTAATCCTAAAATAGCTATAATATAATTATAATTTATATTGTAGCTATATTAGGGTTTATTTTACAGGTAAGTATTTAGCTTTAAATAGGAATAATTTATTTAATAAGAGTTAATTTATTTCGTTAGATTTAAATTATATTTAACTTAGGGGGGTGTTAGTGTTAGGGTAAGACTTAGCTTTAGGGGTTAATCCATTTATTACAGTAGCGGCGAGATTCGGTCGGAAGATTAGGGGTTAATAAGTGTAGGCAGGTGGAGGCTACGTTGAGGGGGGCAGATTAGGGGTTAATAAATATAATATAGGGGTCAGCGGTGTTAGGGGCAGCAGATTAGGGGTACATAAGGATAACGTAGGTGGCGGCTCTTTGCGGTCGGCAGATTAGGGGTTAATTATTGTAGGTAGCTGGCTGCGACGTTGTGGGGGGCAGGTTAGGGGTTTATAAATATAATATAGGGTCGGCGGTGTTAGGGGCAGAAGATTAGGGGTACATAAGTATAACGTAGGTGGCGGTCGGCAGATTAGGGGTTAAAAAAATTTAATCGAGTGGCGGTGATGTGGGGGGACCTCGGTTTAGGGGTACATAGGTAGTTTATGGGTGTTAGTGTACTTTAGAGCACAGTAGTTAAGAGCTTTATAAACCGGCGTTAGCCCAGAAAGCTCTTAACTACTGACTTTTTTCTGCAGCTGGAGTTTTGTCGTTAGATTTCTAACGCTCACTTCAGCCACGACTCTAAATACCGGAGTTAGAAAGATCCCATTGAAAAGATAGGATACGCAATTGACGTAAGGGGATCTGCGGTATGGAAAAGTCGCGGCTGGAAAGTGAGCGTTAGACCCTTTAATGACTGGCTCCAAATACCAGAGGGCGGTAAAAACCAGCGTTAGGAGCCTCTAACGCTGGTTTTGACGGTTACCGCCCAACTCTAAATCTAGGCCATAGGATTTTGTACTTATAAGAAAAAAATACAAAGCAGAACTGTTCTTTTATCATAAAAGAACAGTTATGCTTTGTATTTTGTACTTATAAGTAAAAATTCTTATGTGTTTTTTGCACATCCAGTATATTTAAATTACAATTTACGCTGTGTAATTTGTATACAAATTTTATGGGGGGTTTTTTATCAGGAAACTAAGAGGAATTTTAATGTTTTAAAAATGATTATTAAGCAAAGGTGATAGAAATGTGTAAAACAAATGTATGTGTATGTAGATAGATAGATAGATAGATAGATAGATAGATAGATAGATAGATAGATAGATAGATAGATAGATGATAGATAGATATATAAAGATAGATAGATATATACAGACAGACAGATAGATAGATAGATAGATAGATAGATGATAGATAGATAGATATATAAAGATAGATAGATATATACAGACAGATAGATAGATGATAGATAGATATATAAAGATAGATAGATATATACAGACAGACAGATAGATAGATAGATAGATAGATAGATAGATAGATAGATACTATAGAACTTTAGAAAAATGAGCTAGTTTTAGGAATACGCTACAAACTTTGACATGCTTTAATTGGGAAAATAGAGTGGGATAATGAGACTAGTACTCTTATTAAGTTTTGATTTAAGATTAGTTTTGAAATGCAATACTCTTTGGGACCAACTAGCTTTCTTGATTTTAAAAAAGATATAAATTATTCTGCTATAGGCATCATTAGTGCAAAGACTGGGATAAAGCATTTACTAGGCAATATCCGCGTATGGACATATTATATGTGGGAAATAGTGACGTTACAAGTAGCATTGGAATACTAAGCAATAAACAGATGTACTGGTATATGAGGGTTTGAAGGGAAAGATACAGTATTCCATAAGACATTTGCACACACACAAAGTAGTTTTAGAGGATTTTTTTCACCTTGGCAAAAACAATGTTTTGGTTCATCCAAAAAAAATTCATATAGTTGTTTGGTTCAGAAGAATTTTGATAAAATGATTTGTTAATGGAAAAGACAGTGGAGGGACCAGCATGGGACTGAAACAAGCTAAGGGTTAATGCTGGAAGGAGTGAGATAGGAGAAGAGGGCAGTCTGGGGTCTAGTTGCAACAATGTTGCTAGTGTAGGGAGGAGCTCCCCTTCCTTACCTTAAAGTGAAGTTCAATTTTACCTCTCTGCTCATCACCCCTTTAAACATTAACAACTCAATAGCACAGTCGCTAAGTTTGTTTTCCAAAAAAATGTAAGCAACAAGTTAAAATTTAATATAAAGTATACCGTTTTTTCTCACTGTTACTCCTCCCCCGGTCCACTTCCTTATTTGGCTGCAATGACGTATGTAAGCTGAAATCGTCTCTACAAAGCGCGTGCACAACAAGCGCTTCGATATGCGCATGCGTATTACGGCCTCATTTGCGCATGCATTTACAATTTCAGTCCGTCATTGATTTCATTCATGAACATTGTTATATTGTATTCGCTTGATTGGGCAATCGTATCTTTCTCTATTATCGCTATTGCAATAACTGGTTTTGGTGCAAAAAGTCATTTTTTTCAACACTATATTGCCTTCGTTTTCATATTATTGAATGTAAGTATCTTTATCAACATAATTTGAGTATTACTTTCCTCATATATAATATAGATCGCTAAGAAACTTTTAATTAGTAATGTAACATGTTTTAATTCTTCTAATGTTTTAGCGTTAATGTGATTTTAGTCAGCATATCAATTGAATTATATTGTGATTCCAATGCAAATCTTAGTTTATTTAGATGAAATCTTATTTTCTATTCATTGTACTTCTATATTTATTTTGCGCAGTATTCACTGTGTATTTTAAAGAATGTATAGATAACTTATTGTAAAATCCACATTGATCTTCAAATTATTTTCAACAAATACTTTCATCTATGTTACCAATCATTCTTATTTTAATGTATTGAGACAATCATTCATAAACTTCGTTAACGTTTTATTTGCTCTCCTTTCATTATATTTTTCTTTCTCAATTGTTATTCTTGTTATCTATTTACTTTGAATGTATATATTCTTTTGTTTGTTTTCAGATATTCTTTCATTCATGTATTATACTTTCTTATATTATAATTCCCAAGATATGTAATTGAAACTAAATGTGCAAGCGCTTTACCTATGTATTTATATCAAGAAAATATATAAAAAATAAATATTGCAAATAAAGTATGATTGTGATTTATTGATATATTTATAACAAAATTGTGCATTATAATTGTCAAATCAATATAGGTATTTTAGAAATGAAGTTACATATAGAGAGAGATTACTGTTTGCAAACCGAATAAACATGAACTTTATAGTTTATCGTAGAAGATAGTATTCTAAATTTTGTGAGTGACGATATAAATATTAGTGCACAATTAAATAGACAATGAAAGATTAAACATAAGTCACTGTAATGGGCATTTCGATTGACGTTATTTACCTTTTAGTATTGAATATCGACGGATCAAGTCCTTTCTTCTATTGCGAGCACTTCCAATTGATTCAATGTATCTAAATCCGCTATCATGGCGAATACGCATGCGCTAAGCGTGAACGAGCATTGTGATTAGGATGACACACGGTTGAATACGCATGCGCAATAGTGAATGATGACGAACGAAAAAAGGGGCAGGACGCCACGGGGTAAGTAAAGTGATAGGTGAAGAGTGTAGGAAAAACTGTCAATCAAAAAGTTAGAAATGTCGGGCGGACAATTGAAGCAATACCGAAGGTAAATATATATTGAAATTTAAAGAGACAAGATTACTATTATGAAAAATGATGAATGAACATTATACTATTTTAAAAAATAAATGTCAAAAATGTTAACTATAGAGGCGGACTTGAACTTCACTTTAAAAGTGATCAGCACAGCTTCCTGGCCCTCTTTTTCCTGGATCCTGGAGCAGAGACATTTTCATTGTTCCTGCAGTGAATTTAAAACCTCTACATGCAGTGCTCAAGAAGAACCAGACTTCCTCCAGAGTGATTCCATGCCCTGACTTTCTCAAAACCTGGAAAAGTAAAGCAGATTAGTGACATGGATAATATTGAGGAGTTAGATGATTTTGTCCCAGCAACACAATACACATATGCAGTAGAAGCAACACGTAGCACCATTCTAAGGTCACATACAACAGTGGCTGATGTCCATGCGGTCAGCGACTGCACTGGTTCGGCCTATGCCACTGAGGCATTGGTCAGTCTGTCTAGTAAGGAGGCCGCTAGTGCATTTGGGGGCCTTAAAACTTGTTTGGCCGTTGCTCAGGGGCCTCAGGTAGTTTCCATAATGGAGTCTCAGTCCCCAGTTTTGTTTGATGGTGGGGTAGATTCACATACATTATCTCATACCCCATTAGCTAGGCCATGGCCTATTTCTGATACTGCGTCGGTGGCCATGGGTTACCTTGCCCCTTATGTAGTCAATGACCCCCCTGGCCCTCCTCATGTTAAGGCACATAAATGCCAGAATATTGGTGGTTCAGTGGGGCCCCCGCAAAATCAGACTTCTTGTCTGCATGGCCCGATTGGTAGTGAGGCATCGGTGGCGTCGGCGGTACATCCTATAGCTTAATTTAACTTACCTGCGGCGTCTTGTTCTCCGCGATCCCTCCTTCGGCTGCCTCGGAGGTTTCTTCTTTCCAAGTGTCCTTGGCAGCGGCCATGGCTCCTCCGGCGTTCCCCTTCTTCGGCAATTCAGGAAGTGGGCGGAGGAAGCTCCGCCCCTTCTGGTGACGTCATAACGTCGCATTTGAGCCCAGACATGGAGCAGGATGTCTTGGGCACAACACAGGTGAGCACCTTAAGAGGACACTGGTAGGGGAACGATTGCCTACCTCCTTGGGGCCAATTAGCGGGGCAAAAAGTGTTTACTCAAGGGGCAATACCAGATTAGCAGTTAGGAGGGGTGGGACCTCAGCGAGTAGCGCATCAAGTTAAAAAGGTGCTGGGGCAAATGTATCACAGGGAAATGGTACTACTCATTATAAGGGGTCAAAAGGGGTATTTCCAAGAAGTGATAGAGGGGCATATACTCAGTTATATAAAACAAGAAGGCAGCAAGTATTTGATATAAAAATATCTCCCCATCTATCTTAATTTTAGTCTCCAACATAAGGACAACATAAATTTCTATGTATTTATCTAAAAGTAATTCATGAAAATTTCAGTGTCTTGTCATAGGCTCATCTTCTGCAAATCACAGTACCAATCTGTTCAAAATGTATGCTTCAATTCACCAGTCTAAATTGAGTATGAGAATTGGCCTTGATTATATACAGGCTTTGAAAGAATGTTTCATAGAATGATATGTATACATTTTCCAACTAAAGGATATAAAAAATACAAAACATGAATCACATTTGACTTAGGATATATTTTTCCCAGGGTATAGTAACAAAATACTTAACAGAATCAATTTGCTTATATATAAATAACATTTTGTGTATAGAAAATAAAAAAGATTTCTTGTCATAGGCTCCCTCACAGAATTGGCAAAATACAGGTTAATAAAATTTGTGATTTCACTTTAAGGATTTCAGGTAATAAAAGGAGCACTGAACAGGTGCATCAATCAGCAGTGACCAAGTGTGTGGAGCACGAAACGTTTGCTGTTTTTGCACATGTTCCTCAACTTGTTTTTGCACAACAGTGCTTACCACTTTTTATTCAATTTTGTATGGTTTTAATCAGTATGGAATAAAATTGATTTTTTATATATTTCTGGGCTTGGAGCGCTTATTTTTCCCAACCTTGGATGAACTGTTGCTTTTTGTGCGTGTGCAGACGCACTGGGAACATTTGTTTGCCGCCCGAGAACATCATTTATTTGCTTGCTACCCTCTCTCTATCAGTGCCTATCACATCATTGGATTCATAATTGTATACCCCAGGGGCGCTCCGTTGAGCAGGTTTGTTTGTACTAAAGCGTGAAAGCGAATGAGTGTTTTGCGACTAATAAGAGTGACTCAGTTGGTAGCAGGGTGATAGTTGGTGAGACTCATGAACGCAGTAATACTGCTGGGGGGGGGGGGTTCTAACTAGTTTTTGTCACATGATGTGGGAAAGGTTTGTGTAACTTCTAGGGCATCACCACGGCCACCCATACAGGTTCCAGTTTCGAATGATATGGTGAATGCATCTCTTAACACTGCACCTGATAGTGTGAATGGGCAACATAACATGAATACATTAGCCAGTGCATCAGGGATCATTGGTATTGATGGTGTGAATGTCCAGACCCCTCTCATTAACATTAGAGATAGCATCCCATTATGTACTACAGACAATGTTTGGTTGGAGCAGCATAATCCCATACATCAGTTGCAGAGTGTGTCATGGTGCAAGGCAAGGTCACATACTAGTATAACAGAAAATGAGGCTTTGAGAATGGAGAATGCTAATCCTTCCACTACTAGTGTTCGTTGTGCTCGCAAAATCTTATCTATTTTGCAGGGTGCTGCTCCTGTTGAATCAGTTTTGACTGCGGTCCAGGTTCAGGCACACGCTTCCCTCCAGACACCTAACCCAGTAGGAGCATGGGGTAATCCTGGTCCAGCGGCAGAAATTCTCCAGACAGCGGGTGGTGACTCAGTGAGAGGAAACCCAGCTGCGGCCACAAGTCAAGCTGCAGAATCATCTGCTGATGGTAAGGCTGGGGCATTTATACATGACAAACCTGACATGTCAGAATTATCTTTAACAGAATCAGTCTCTGACAGTGACACTTCATTGGGGCTCAAAACAAAGGGGCAAAAACGTATGTTTTCAATGGTAAAAAAGATGTGGCAGGAATTCCAAGGGGGTACTTTTAAAAGAGCAGGTCAGCAGCAGCACTTAGCATTAGAAGAACATCCCATGGAAATTCAAGGCCAGTTAGTCGACCGCCCT
The DNA here is from genome assembly GCF_027579735.1 of Bombina bombina. NCBI lineage: Eukaryota > Metazoa > Chordata > Amphibia > Anura > Bombinatoridae > Bombina > Bombina bombina. The sequence continues at coordinate 1,320,660,064 of NC_069500.1, forward strand.
TTATCTAGCCTCATTTCAGAGCGAAAGGTTGCCTTACACGGTGATTCTTTGCTCGCCTATACCCCTTACTTGCACGGACACTTGAAACCTAAAACAGTCAGGAAAATTCACGTTTGACACCACCGATACCCATCTTTGGCAGGGCCTGGGCTCTCATACTTCCTCCTCTACACCTACTGCCGCATTTCAAGAGGGCAAATGCGATAGGGGTAGCTCCTGGACCTTTCTTCATTCCTGTAAGTTCTGTGGCGGCCCACACTGATTCGCTACTGTTACAAAGGGCACTAACCCCGGTGAGAGTTCATGCCCTTGAGCCTTGGCTGCGCCATTACCCCGACTGTCATGTAGTAAGGTTGTTGCTAGACGGTTTCATTCATGGTTTTCACATTCCCATAATGCAGGGTATTAAAGGGGCCCCTTGCCTTAGAAACTTGAAATCTGCTTATCAGTTTCCACAAGTAGTTAGGGCTAAACTGACTAAAGAAGTCAGTTTGGGAAGGATTGTTGGCCCTTTCTCTTCTGTCCCCCTGTCAAATCTAATAGTGTCCCAAAGAAAGATGCCGGTAAATTTCGTTTAATACAACTCTCTCACCCCAAGAGGAGTTCCATTAATGATGCCATTAACCCTGAGCTCAGCTCAGTAAAGTACCAATCGTTTGATAGTGCTCTTGAGTTGGTGAAGGCGGCTGGTAAGGGGGCCCTTATTTGCGAAATTAGATATTGAGGCTGCCTTCCGCTTGCTGCCGTTAAATCCAGCAGCTTTTCACCTTATGGGAAGTAAGTTTGAAGGCGATTACTATGTTGATCGCTGCCTTCCGATGGGCTGCGCCCTTTCATGCGCTCTGTTTGAGACATTTAGTACTTTCCTGCATTGGGCTGTTAAACAGTTGGTGGGTGGTGATTTCATAGCTCACTACCTTGATGACTTTCTCCTCATGGGAAGACGGGATTCGCAGGATTGCAAGCTTCTCATGCAGATCATGAGAGACCTTATGTCACAATTTGGGGTCCCTCTTGCCAACGATAAGTCTGAGGGCCCTTGCACTTGTCTCACATTTTTGGGCATTCAAATTGATACAGAGGCAAGGTTGTGTAGGTTACCTCCTGACAAGGTGCAATCTATGTTACTAGCAGTCCAATCAATTTCTGCCAGTCGTTTTATTGCCCTCCGCCAACTTCAATCTTTGCTAGGCCTCCTTAATTTTGCTGGAAGAGTTATTGCCATGGGGAGGGTTTTTAATAGAAGGTTGGAAAGTAAACTTAGGGGTCCTTCCTCACCTTCAAAGAGAATCAAGATTACTGATGGCATGAGGGCTGATTTGCAGGTATGGGAGGACTTCTTGAAAAATTTTAATGTCATCCGTCTTTGGCGTTCACTCCCTACATCCAGCCAATCATTGCACTTATTTACAGATGCAGCTGGTTCTAAAGGCTATAGAGCTTATTTTCAAGGGCTCTGGTCGGCAGGTCCTTGGCCTTTTGACTGGAAAGAGAGGGGTTTGACATGTAACCTCACTCTTTTAGAACGTTTTCCGATAGTGTTAGCAGTTGAATTATGGGGGACATGCTTTGCAAATAAGACTGTGGTTTTCTGGACGGCCAACCTCAGTGTTGTTCATGCGGTAAATAATCTATCAGCAATATCCGCTGTGGTGGTTTGCCTGCTGAGACGCCTGTTGTTGCGCTGTTTAGAGCTTAATGTTCAATTTCAAGCTTGGCATGTCCCTGGGGTTAATAACGTCCTTGCTGATGCTCTGTCGCAATTTGATTGGGGGACTTTCAGACGTCTGGCACCTAATGCTGCTGGCACCTAATGCTGCTCCAAAGGGTTTACCCTGTCCTGCTATTCTTTGGCAGCTTTTAAGTCCCGGATATCCCTGCTCCCTTTAGTTCGAGCTTCACTAGCCCCATCAACCTGGTGCTCTTATGTTAGCTTGTGGGATGAATGGGAACGATTTGGTCAAGACCGAAATTTGGAGGTGGTGGAGGCATCACAGGTTACATTGTGTGACTGGTTGGTGAGTCTTAGACAGTCGGGGGCTCGTCATGGAGCTATTCACTCTCGGCTAGCGGCATTGTCGTTTAACTTTTGTACCACAGGCATTCCTGACCCAACTAGATCATTTTTTGTTTTCAGTGGATTCTCTATTGCTATACCTGCCCTGTTAAAAAACAGATCAGCAGGGAAAAGGGGTGTGGATTTCTATGCCCAAGTCTCGGCCTTGACTCAATTCTGGGAATGTAGGCCCGCGAACCTGGGGTCTCTATTAATGTATGCTATTGGCCATGCGCTATCCATCTACCAGTTTCGCAAAGTCTTAGCAAAGGCAGCGTGGTAGCAGGTTTAGATGTCACTAAGATAGCTTCCCACTCCTTTCGCATAGGGGCCGCAACTAACACTGCGCTAACAGGCTCCTTGGCGGAAGCTATTCGGCATTTGGGTAGATGGTGTTCTAATAGGTACAGGGGTTATGTCCGCCCAGTTGTTTAATGTTTGTTTAGTTGCCTGTTTTGTGTTTTTTACACTGTTTGTCATTACAGGTGCATCAAATGGCACCAAAAGAGTGTGGATTGTGGGGCACTCATATGTGCATTGGGCTTGCATCCGTTGCTAATCCCTTCCCAGGGTTTAATCCCTGGAGTTCCCTTCCCATAAGACATCAGTTAGATGGTTGGGGGAACAGGGTGTGTGTTGGCCTAGGTTAGCCCCCTTTTATATCTGAGGCCCTGGTATGCTGAGGTAAGCCTCACATATTGATTATCCACCTTAGGGGTAACGATGTGGCCGCCATTCCAGTGTTAGAATTGATAAAGATCATGCAGCCCGGGATTGCATGGATAAGGACCAGAATCCCGAATGTTAAGATAGGGTGGTCCAATATTATTCCCAGACAGGAATGGCGACACATGGCTAGTCACAGTGCAGCCTACAGGGTGCGTTAAAAGATAAATGCCTCGAGGGGGAGGTCCTACGTACTGACGCAGCACGTTGGAGGATAGCGCGCGAGACGCGCTAGGAAGTGGAGAGGCCCATCGGAGTGCTCAGGACACCGGGAGCGAGGAGACCGCAACCGACGCCGGGTTCCACAGCCAGCAGACGAGCGGTTCCTCTCCCCGGTTTCCACAAGTGGCGCAGTACACTTACTAGGCGGGTGCTGTTTGGGCGGGGGGGAAGCGGCCTGAGGGTAAGTAAGAATTTGAGCTATATATCTCTGAATGGGGCTTATTGTATTAGTTGGCAAAAGTATACCCTGGGGGCTATAAGTTTCAACCCCTTGTATATATGATACCGTAAATTAATCATAACTCTGTTGCCACATATAGTTTTCCCCTGCCTCTCTGGCCGCTCCCCCCTCTCACTCGCAGTATCTTGAGCCGTGAGTGATTAGCACATTTGGTGCATATAGAGGACTATAGATTGGCATAATCAGCACAGCCATCTACCCCCTGAAAAGGCGCTGTGGAAACAAGGGAAAACCTCCACCGTTCCATCCCTGCCTGAAAAGTAGCGCCCTGTGTTTGTTTTGCTCTTACTTTCCCTCTGATAAGAAAGGGGGGAAAAAAGTCAGAGGAAAGGGACTATAAAATATAACATACACTATAACATCAAGGGGATTGATGGTTGCTTCGCAGAAATCAGCGTGCTGGGCTGCTGTAAAAGGTCCAGCCTGCTTATAATGGCACACTGATGTGCCGCTTTTTTTGTGAGTATTATTCTGAAAACCATATGTAAAGCTATAAACCCCATCTTACAGTTTTACACACATGAGGCCTTGTGCTCTTGTTCTTCTTCTTCTCTTTGTTACATATTTGATGGAGATACCAGCACTGGTGAAGGAACGGCAGAGAGACAGCGTGCTAGGCTGCTGTGAAAGGTCTAGCCAGCATCATTAGGCACAATAGAGTGCCGCTGATTTTGTGAGTACCCTGTACACGTAGATTTAGCTCTGTATTTGGCTTAAATGGATTTACACAGGGATGGCCCTGCTTGTTTTTTTCTTTTTTTTCCTACATGTATAAACCGTGGAGCAACTATGCCTAGAGAGAAACAGCATGCTGGACTGCTGCTAAAGGCCCAGCCCGCAACTACTGACACATCTGAGTGCCGTTTAAATCTGTGAGTACCCTGTGCTTCCCCCTTCCCCTTTTTCCACACTTGATGATATTGATACACACATGTGGCGTCCTCTCTTGTTTATATCTACTTGTCCAGAGATCTTGGAATCTAGAAGAAAAGAAAGAATCTTTTTGAATATCTAAGGATACAGTTGCAAGAACAACGCTGCTTTTCTTGGGTGGAAAACAGGGCTGAGTGAAGCCGGCACTAGCTTTGGACTTATCAAGTACTAATATGTTACATAACTCATGGAGGATTCTCCATGGGTAGTATTTATTGCAAGATAGTATGTAAATTGCCTATGTACTCTGTTTTTCATCTTTTCCATCTTTCCTCTCTAAGGGAAATCTCTGGTGTTTTAGTATCTCTCTCCTCTTGTAGGGTAATCATTGGTCTCTTTTAGTATCTCTACATAACTCATGGAAGACTTCCCATTTGTGGTATTTATTGCAAGATAGTATGTAATTTGTCTGTGTTCAAACTAATACTGGTGTGCATTTTGTCTATAACATGATGTGTAGATACTATTTAGGCGCATAATAATAGTAAATTTTGGAGGTTGGGTTAGAATAAAATTAAGCTGAGCCGTGTGTTCAAAGACTGACAGTAAAGGCATATGGGAGTTTGAACTATCACGTTCCTTTTCCCCTCTTATATATTCCCTATGGATAAATGTATATCTTCAGTACCTAACAATAAAACAGTAGCCATGACAGGGAGAAGGCAACAGGAAAAAAAGCAGCCTAGGCGCAGTACTGAGTTAGTCACAGAAACTTCACAGGAATCAGGGCCAGACTTAATAACAAATACTGAATTGTTGAAACAAATCACTACCCTTTTTTTACCTAAATTTGAGGCAATTCAAAACACTGTAGAGGTAATCTCACAAGAAACAAAACAAATCTCTGCAAGGCTTGGTTTAGTTGAGCAGCGCATCTCGGACTTAGAGGATAGAGATATTGAGAAAGATAGAGAGTTATCAGTTATACAAAAACAAGTCAAATTTTTAAGTGATAAGGTTGAAGACCTCAAAAATAGGTCACGGAGAAATAACTTGCGCATTGTGGGAATATCTGAAAACTTGTTAGAAAAAGATCTTTTGCACTTCGCTGCAGTTCAGTTACCGACGCTATTACAAATCTCAGTAGACAAGCAGGCAATGATAGTGGAGCGTGCTCATAGGATTGGAAGGCCCAGGACACAGGAAATTGGGGAAACTAGGCCAAGACCGATCATTGTTCGGTATCTGAATTATCAGGATAATATAAGGATATTACAGGCATATAGGCTCCAGAAGGAGGTTTTTTACCAAAATAAGAAATGCCTTATCTTTCAGGACTTTTCCTATGAAACCTCTAACAGGAGGAAACTGTGCGCACCCTTATGCTCTAAATTAATAAAGGAAGGTAGAATAGTTAGATTACTGTACCCGGCTAAAATAAGTATTAAAACTCCAGATGGGTTTAAGACCTTTGACAATCCTCAGGAAGCAGAAAAATTCCTATTAGAGGAAGTTAGGTGACAGAGAAGGATATAATTGAGGACAAGTGGGTTGATACTAGAATAGGATGGATCATAGGTTAGGGAACAGTAGGTTGTTGTTAGAAGAACCACACAAGGGATTGGTTGAATTCTATGCTAAGAGATTGGGTGGGGAGGGGGTGGTTTCTGGATGGATGAATGGACCCTTTTTTTTTTTTTTTGTTCTCTCTCTCTTGCTTGCTTCCCACCCCCTCCGACCAGGTTGGGAGTAGGGGGTGTAACATGTTTGAATACTGAATGAGTGGGAGGTATAAGATAGGCTCCTGGAATGTTGGTGGTTTTAATTCTCCAATCAAAAGGAAAGCGGTCTTGCAACACTTGAATAAACTTAAAATAGACATAGGTATGCTACAAGAAACGCATCTTGATGAGGGGGAAAGTCAGAAGTTGAAGTGGGGATGGGTTGGAGAAGTGGTATACGCCCCAGCTATCCATAAGAAAAAAGGGGTTGCCATCTTATTTAGGAAAAATTTGCAATACCAAATCATGAAAAAGGAAATGGACCCACAGGGTAGATTTATCATTTTGGAAATGGAACTAGAGGGGAGGAGAATTATAGTGTGTAATGTATATGGCCCAAATGAAAAGAAAAAACGTTTTTGGAAAATGTTGCAGGATAAATTGATGGGATCAGATAGGAATATTATTCTGGGGGGGGATTTGAATATGGTCGCATCAGGCTTAATAGACAGGAAGCAACAGGCGGGGAAGCAGCATTCCGGAAATAGGGACACTAGAACATTTAAAAAATTTTGTTATAATTTAGATCTCCTAGATATATGGAGAAATACTTTTCCAGATAGTAAGGAATACACTTGTCTCTCCAAAGCATATAAATCCCTCGCGCGTATTGATATGTTTTTAGTTAGTAAGAACTTGTTCACCCTGATTCAAAAAACAACAATAATGCCAATTACCCTTTCTGATCATGCGCCAATCTTGCTATCATTAGTAATTAGCACTAATAAACTACCAAACAATAGATTGTTCTTCCCAAATTACTTATATACAAATTTGAAATTTCGGAACTTCTTGTCAAGTAAGTGGGAGGAATACCTAGACAAAAATAAGGGATCGGTCGAGAATATAGAGATATTATGGCAAGCCTTCAAGGCAGTAATTCGAGGAGAAATAATAGCCTATTTGGCTAAAGCGAAAAAAATAAACAATAGCCAGTGGTTACAACTCACGAATCAGATTGTCAATAAATTTCAAAGATACACACAGAATAATAACAGTGAGAACTGGAATCAATACCTAGAGGCTAAGAAACAGAGGGATGATTGGTGTATAGCTAAAGAAATACAAGTAGAAACGAGGCGCAATAGTAAATTTATGGTGTATGGTAATAAGTCAGGGAAGTTCCTGGCTAAAATGATTAGTTTTCAGAAATCAAGTAAAAACATAACGGCTATTAAAGTGAAAGGTAAAATCATCACCCAGCCATTGGATATTATTAAGGAATTTCAACAGCACTTCCAAAATTTGTACAGGGAGAGAAAAATTGAGCAAAGTAACAAGGAGCAGTTCTGGGGAAGTATTAGGCTCCCCCAAGTTAAGAAGGAAGACCTTGAAATGCTGAACACCCCAATAACCCAGGAAGAAATCAGTAAGACTATTAATAAATTAAAGCTTAATAAGGCTTCGGGACCCAATGATATTCCTGGGGAGTTATATAAGATCATTGGGGACAAAATAATCCATATTCTAAAGGATATGTTTAACTCCTTTCTTATAGAGGGGATTAGCCCAACTAAATACTTTAATGAATCCAGGATTGTTCTGGTACCAAAACAGGGGAAGGATTTGAAATGTATTGAGTCTTATAGACCTATTTCCTTGTTGAATGTGGACTACAAGATATTAACACACACTCTAGCGAATAGACTGCAGATAGCCATTGGCCCACTTGTGCACCCAGACCAAACTGGATTCATGAAAGGTAGGACGTTGGTAAAAAATATTAGAAAATTAGAACTTGCAATAAATTATTGTGATATAGCTAAGAAAGAGGGATCATTTCTTGCTAAGGACGCTGCTATTATATCTATTGATACACAGAAGGCTTTTGATTCTTTGATCTGGGATCATATGTTTACCGCTATGGGAAACTTTGGGATTAAGGGTAATTTTGTGAATATTATCACATTACTATACAATACACCCCAGGCTGCTCTAGTTATTAACTCTATTCTCTCGGATAAATTCAATTTACAGCGAGGGACAAGGCAGGGATGTCCTATCTCACCCCTGCTATTTAATTTATCATTGGAACCCTTAGCTATTTATTTTAGAGAATATCTAGAAGGAATAGATATAGGACAATCTAGGATACAACAAGCAATTTACGCTGATGATGTGCTTATTTTTACACAAAATCTGGGAAATAATTTACCATTAATTGTTGATGCTTTGGATAGATATCAGACCTTTACAGGTTTTGGAATAAATAAGAGTAAATCGGAAATAATGTGGCTGATTAAAAATAAAGATTCTCCTTTAACCCCCTTTATGGAAGCAAAAGAATATATCTCATACTTGGGTTTGAAATTCTCATGCGACCCAGGGAAGTGGTATAGTCTAAACTTTCTCCCACTTATTATATCACTTAAAGAAGACATAGATAGATGGATGAACTTGCCCTTGTCCTTATCTGGTAGGATTCAGTTAATAAAAATGATTTCACTACCCAAATTTCTCTATGTATTTCAGGCTATGCCTCTTCTTTTGGCAAAGAGGGATAGCTTGATAATCAATAAACACATTAGGCAATTTATTTGGAAGAACAGCAGATCTATTATAGCCATGAGGCGCATGTCAGCTGGGAGGAAGGGAATGGGAATGGCCGTCCCGGACTTCGAAGCTTACAATTTAGCAGCTAATATGAAGTATGTGGTAGACTGGTTCTTAGAGACAGATCACTTCTCGATATATAACATAGAGGAAGGGCTAGTCGCACCGTTTTCTCTGAAAGCCTTGGTTCATATGTTGCCAACTGAAATTCCTAAATGGATCAAAAAATTAAAAATTATTGAACAACCGATACGGGCTTGGCGTAAGTTCTGTGCGAGAACGGGTTCCAACTTTAGGGTCTCTCCATATCTAACGATTAGAGGGAACCCAGAGTTTTCGGAGGGATATGATTCTTCAAGATTTGGGAAGTGGACTAATGCTGGGGTTAAGTATATGATTCAAATAATTAATATATCGGAGAATAGAGTTAAGACTTTCAATGAGTGTAAATTAGAATTCGGTATTACCAACTCCCAATACTTCGCTTTTTTGCAACTTCGGCATTATGCTGAACAAATTCTGAAGACGCCAGGTCTGGAGTGGAATAATAAAGCCTTAAAACAAATTCTTTGCTTATTTAGTCTAGGGGAACTCTCAATCTCATCCATATATGGGGCTTTATTAGTTAATCAAGATATGAGTAATATTAGATATCTAACCTTAAGATGGAGGGAGTGTTCGGTTATTTCTATAGAGCCAGAGCTTCTGATTAGTTCGGTTAAAAGAGTAGCAAAGGCTATGACAGGGGAATACTTTAGAGAACAACAAATTAAAATCTTATATCAGGTATATGTTACCCCGAAGTCTCTCTCACCATGGGTAAAAGGAAGAGATAGCTTGTGTTGTATCAGATGTAAATTAGTCCTAGCTGATATATACCATATGTTTTGGTTCTGCCCGGTGATTCAGAGGTTTTGGGGTAAAATTTCATTTTGGTTAACAAAACTTCTTCAACGACATACCCATATTACTTGCCAGAATGTTTTCTTTCTAACAACGTATGAGGAAATTGGGTGGAACCCTTTATTAATAAATACGGTTATTCTTATAGGTAGGAAAATAATTTTGAAAAACTGGCGATCTCACAAGGAGCCCAAATTTGCAGAATTTAAGAAAGGTATACATTATCAGCTATTTTTAGAGCAGATTAAAACCCAGATGGAAATGGAAATAAGCATAGAGGCCTTTTTTGCTAAATGGGAAATCTATATTAAGTCGCTGGATATTAACACCAGGAAGTTGGTTATTTCCCCTTTTAGAGATTCAGTGTTTAACCTAAGGGGAGAGTGGATATGCCCCTAGGCCGACTGTTGGGGGGGGGGGGCAGGGAGAGAGATTTGTGATGTATTTCTTCTTTTTTTTTTGTTTTTTCTCCCTTTTTTTTTGTTTTTTGTTTTTTGTTATAGTTGTTTTATTTCTTAGTGTTGTTTTGTATGGGATTTGTATGATTGTGGTTTAAAACTGCTAGAAATTCCAGTATTGTGCATAAGTCTTTTTTCAGCAATAAGTATGTAGCCACACGGGTTGAACTGGTAATTGTGTTAGAGTTTGAAGATTTGGCCCTGTGTGGCGCAAAGGATAAAGCGTCTGTGCTTTTTGCTTGGTTTTTGCTTTCTGTTTTGTAACATTGTACACTGCTGGCGTGAAAATAAAGAAATAAAAAAAAAAAAAAGATAAATGCCTCACTAGGTAAGACCGTCAAGGGGGTGGGAGGATTCATTGTCAAGCACAATTCCATCACGGTCAACAAGCTTCAGTACTATAGGAGGGATAGGGTTCACCTAGAGAACGTAGCCCTATTTATCTTTATTACTGATATTAGGAATTCTATAGTAACCCGCCTATAAGCAGGTTGTGGTTCATTAGGGTGGCGGCAAGGGTAGCATTTTCATGCTATCTTGTGGCGGGAGGTAGCGGCCCTGTTGCATAGGAAATGGCGAAAAGGGGTGAGCGATGACCGATCTGAAAGTCAGAGGGGTGGACGTCCCCAAGAGCACATGAGGTGCCCCTCCTTCCCCTTGTGGGTGGGTCACAAGAGCTCAACACCCCTCAGTAGCATTTACTTGAGCAGAGAGCCTCTCTGCTGCAGTTTCCGTTTTTGGGCCGTTTACCTCCAGCAGCGCTGGGTTATGTTTAGCGATAAGTTCTTGCCGACATCTTGGCTGTCGGTTCAGTTTTTCAGAAGCTATTCAGTTAATAAATGTTTTGACCCATGACTGTCAAAAATGTGTACCCATACTCAGTTTCGGTGTCTTATTTATTCCTTATGGTTAAGTTATTTAAATGTTTAAATTATGTTAAGTTCCTCTCTGCTGGTAACAACTGATAGGCATTTAATCCCTTAAGACAGTAGAGAGACCAGCATGGGACTAAAACAAGCTAAGGATTAATGCTGGAAGGAGTGAGATAGGAGAAGAGGGCAGTCTGGGGTCTAGTTGCAACAATGTTGCTAGTGTAGGGAGGAGCTCCCCTTCTTACCTTAAAAGTGAGCAGCACAGCTTCCTGGCCCTCTTCTTCCTGGATCCTGGAGCAGAGACATTTTCCCTCCCACCCTTCCCCTGTCGACAAGATGGTGGCTCCTTGTTAGTTAATTGATAGCGCTAGGACCTAGGTATGCCTAGTCAGGCTAGCCTCAGTTAGTCCATAATTGTCTAGTTATAGCTTCCATTTCTGGACTTCCCAGTTTGAGCGGCTGGGATACAGAAAACCTCACTGGGGGAAGTGTTCTTTAGCACCCTGACGGCGTGAGGAAGCGGCCCTGTTGTGGAGGAAATGACAAAAAGGGGTGAGCGATGACCAATCTAAAAGTGAGAGGGGTAGACATCCCCAAGTGCACGTGGGGTGCCCCTCCTTCCCCTTGTGGGTGGGTCACAAGAGCTCAACACCCCTCAGTAGAGTTTCCTTAAGCAGAGAGCCTCTCTGCTGCATTTTCCGTTTTTGGTCCGTTTACCTCCAGCAGCGCTGGGTTATGTTTAGTGATAAATTCTTGCCGCCATCTTGCCTGTCGGTTCAGTTTTTCAGAAGTTATTCAGTTAATAAATGTTTTTACCCGTGACGGTAAAACATTTGTACCCATACTCAGTTTCAGTGTCTTATTTATTCCTTATGGTTAAGTTATTTAAATGTTAAAGTTATGTTAAGTTCCTCTCTGATGGTAACAACTGATAGTCATTTAATCCCTTATGTGTTAATCTCTTCTTCAATGCAGCAAAGGAGCAGCTAGACAGTGTCTTAAACTTAAATAAAGTTAAAATAGTAGTAATACAAGCAAGCAGCAACACAAAAAAATTGTCAAGAATAAAAGTGAAGCTTACACACTTATCGGCTGAATCAATCAATTGACAATGACATTTTTGGATCACTATTATGTAAATATTAGCTTTCTGAAAAGGAGGGTCTAATATATTGTGTACATAAATAAAATAGTTTTCAGGTTATTGGATTAAAGGGACATGATCATAATTCTTCAGATGTATTTCATTTTTAACAACTTTCCAATTTAGTTCTATTATCTAATTTTCTTTATTCCTGTGGTATCCTTTGTTGAATAGCATACCTTGGTCGGCACAGGAGCAGCAATGCATATGCCTCTTTTTAATGGCTCAGCTAGCAACCAATGGTAAATTTCTACTAATATAAACAAAAGAAACAAAGAGGATGACACAATTTTGCTCAAAGAAGTAATTTGCAAAGTTGTTTAAAATTGTATGCTTTATCTGAATGACAGATTTTTTGTTTTCATGTCCCTTTAACACAGTCAGTCCTTATCAATAGTTTTCCAAGAATTTAACATTTCAGATATTGTGGGAAAGGATAAAAGTTTTAAAACAGCAGGCTGGATATCTAGATTATTTTATAGTTTCCCACATTCTCATAATGTGTCATAAGCCAGAAAGTCTGGAGTTAAAAAGCCTGAACTGTTTTAATTACATTTGGCTAGATTACAAGTTGTGTGTTAGGGTTAAAAAGCAGCGTTGGCCGGTCCCAACGCTGCTTTTTAATGCCCGCTGGTATTACGAGCCTTGCAGGTACAGGTGTACCGCTCCCTTGTTTGGCCAGACTCGGAAATACTTAAAATCCACTTACGTCAATTGCATATCCTCTTTTTTCAATGGGACTTGCATTGCGCCGGTATTACAAGTCTGACAAAAAGTGAGCGGTAGACCCTCTCCTGTCAAGCCTAGTACCGCATTTAAAAGTCAGTAGTTTTACACTACAACGCCATAGCATAAAACTCTTAACTAAAGTGCAAAAAAGTACAATAACACCCATAAACTACCTATTAACCCCTAAACCGAGGCCCTACCCACATTGCAAACATTAACCCCTTAATGACCACAGCACTTTTCCATTTTCTGTCCGTTTGGGACCAAGGCTATTTTTACATTTTTGCGGTGTTTGTGTTTAGCTGTAATTTTCTTCTTACTCATTTACTGTACCCACACATATTATATACCGTTTTACTCGCCATTAAATGGCCTTTCTAAAGATACAATTATTTTCATCATATCTTATAATTTACTATAAAAAAATGATAAAATATGAGGAAAAATGGAAAAAAACACACTTTTTCTAACTTTGACCCCCAAAATCTGTTACATATCTAAAAATTTTGTCCTGAGTTTAGAAATACCCAATGTTTACATGTTCTTTGCTTTTTTTTGCAAGTTATAGGGCCATAAATACAAGTAGCACTTTGCTATTTCCAAACCATTTTTTTCCAAAATTAGCGCTAGTTACATTAGAACACTAATATCTTTCAGGAATCCCTGAATATCCCTTGACATGTATATATATTTTTTTTAGTAGACATCCCAAAGTATTGATCTAGGCCAATTTTGGTATATTTCATACCACCATTTCACCGCCAAATGCGATCAAATACAAAAAATTGTTCACTTTTTCACAAATTTTTTCACAAACTTTCGATTTCTCACTGAAATTATTTACAAACAACTTGTGCAATTATGGCATAAATGGTTGTAAATTCTTCTCTGGGATCCCCTTTGTTCAGAAATAGCAGACATATATGGCTTTGGCGTTGCTTTTTGGTAATTAGAAGGCCGCTAAATGCCACTGCGCACCACAAGTGTATTTTGCCCAGCAGTTAAGGGGTTAATTAGGGAGCTTTTAGGGAGCTTGTAGGGTTAATTTTAGCTTTAGTGTAGTGTAGTAGACAACCCCAAGTATTGATCTAGGCACATTTTGGTATATTTCATGCCACCATTTCACCGATAAATGCGATCAAATTAAAAAAAAAACGTAAAATTTTTCACAATTTTAGGTTTCTCACTGAAATCATTTACAAACAGCTTGTGCAATTATGGCACAAATGGTTGTAAATGCTTGTCTGGGATCCCCTTTGTTCAGAAATAGCAGACATATATGACTTTGGCGTTGCTTTCTGGTAATTAGAAGGCTGCTAAATCCTGCTGCGCCTCACACGTGTATTATGGCTAGCAGTGAAGGGGTTAATTAGGGAGTTTGTAGGGAGCTTGCAGGGTTAATTTTAGCTTTAGTGTAGAGATCAGCCTCCCATCTGACACATCCCACCCCCTGATCCCTCCCAAATAGCTCCCTTCCCTCCCCCACCCCACAATTGTCCCCGCCATCTTAAGTACTGGCAGAAAGTCTGCCAGTACTAAAATAAAAGGGTTTAAAATTTTTTTTTTTTACATATGCTACTGTGTAGGATCCCCCCCTTAGCCCCCAACCTCCCTGATCCCCCCCAAAACCGCTCTCTAACCCTCCCCTCTGCCTTATTGGGGGCCATCTTGGGTACTGGCAGCTGTCTGCCAGTACCCAGTTTGCAATAAAAAGTGCTTTTTTTTGTTTGTTAGTTTTTTTTCTGTAGTGTAGCTCCCCCCCCCCCCCCCACACATACAAACCCCCACCACCTTGCTGATCGTTTTTTTTTTTTTGCATTTTTTACATTTTTTTTAACATTTTTTTATTTGAGCATTTTCTGTAGTGTAGCGGTTCCCACCCGCTCCCTCCCAGTGCACGCGCCCGCCCCCACCCTCCCATGCACGCGCGCGCCCGTGCGCGCCCCCAGCCACCCCCGCCCACGATCCCGCCCCCCTTCACATCACCAGGGCCATCGATGGCCGCCACCCGCCTCCCGCCTCCCGGTCCGGCTCCCACCCACCAACGCATTAAGCCACAGATCTCCGGTGCAGAGAGGGCCACAGAGTGGCTCTCTCTGCACCGGATGGCTTAAAAAGGTTATTGCAGGATGCCTCCATATCGAGGCATCACTGCAATAACCGGAAAGCAGCTGGAAGCGAGCAGGATCGCTTCCAGCTGCTTTCCACACTGAGGACGTGCAGGGTACGTTCTCAGGCGTTAACTGCCTTTTTTCTAAGGACGTACCCTGCACGTCCTCAGTCGTTAAGGGGTTAAAAAACAATGTTTTAACCCCTAATCTGCCGAACCGGACACCGCCACCACTATATTAAATATATTAACCCCTAAACCGCCGCACTCCCACATCGCGAACACTATTGAAATATTATTAACCCCTAATCTGCCGGCCCTAACATCGCCGCCACCTACCTACATTTATTAACTCCTAATCTGCCACCCCCAACGTCGCCGCCACTATAATAAAGTTATTAACCCCTAAACCTGTCTAACCCTAACCATAACCCCCCCTAACTTAAATATAATTTAAATAAATCTAAATAAAATTACTACAATTCACTAAATGATTCCTATTTAAAACTAAATACTTACCTGTAAAATAAACCCTAAGCAAGCTACAATATAACTAATAGTTACATTGTCGCTAGCTTAGGTTTTATTTTTATTTTACAGGCAAGTTTGTATTTATTTTAAATAGGTATTAACTATTTAATAACTACCTAGTAAAATAAAAACAAATTTACCTGTAAAATAAAACCTAACCTAAGTTACAATTACACCTAACACTACACTACAATTAATTTAATTACCTAAACTAAAAACAATTAATTATAATTTAAAAATATTATCTAAAGTACGGAAAACCCCCCCACTAAATTACAGAAAATAATAAACAAATTACAATATTTTTAAACTAATTACACCTAATCTAATCCCCCTAACAAAATAAAAATGCCCCCCCAACATAAAAAAGCCCTACCCTACACTAAATTACAAATAACCCTTAAAAGGGCCTATTGCAGGGCATTGCCCCAAAGTAATCAGCTCTTTTTACTGTAAAAAAAAATTACAATTTCCCCCCCAACATTAAAACCCACCACCCACACAACCAACCCTACTCTAAAACCCACCAAATCCCCCCTTAAAAAAACCAACACTAACCCCTTGAAGATCACCCTACCTTGAGAAGTCTTCACCCAACCGGCCGAAGTCCTCAACGAAGCCGACAGAAGTGGTCTTCCAGACGGGCAGAAGGGGTCCTCCAGATGGGCAGAAGTCTTCATCCAGACGGCATCTTCTATCTTCATCATCCGGAGCGGAGCGGGTCCATCTTCAAGACATCTGACGCAGAGCATCCTCTTCATCCGGAGTCTTCTTCAACAATGACGGTTCCTTTAAGTGATGTCATCCAACATGGCGTCCCTTCAATTCCGATTGGCTGATAGAATTCTATCAGCCAATCGGAATTAAGGTAGGAAATCATCCAATAGGATTGAGATCGCATTCTACTGGCTGATTGGAACAGCCAATAGAATGCGAGCTCAATTCTATTGTCTGATTGTATCAGCCAATAGGATTTTTCCCACCTTAATTCCGATTGGCTGATAGAATTCTATCAGCCAATGGGAATTGAAGGGACGCCATCTTGGATGACGGCACTTAAAGGAACCGTCATTGTTGAAGAAGACTCCGGATGAAGAGGATGCTCTGCGTCGGATGTCTTGAAGATGGAGCCGCTCCGCGCCGGATGGATGAAGATTGAAGATGCTGTCTGGATGAAGACTTCTGCCCTTCTGGAGGACCACTTCTGCACGGTTGGATGAAGACTTCTGCCCGTCTGGAGGACCACTTCTGCCTGGTTGGGTGAAGACGTCTCACGGTAGGGTGATCTTCAAGGGGTTAGTGTTAAGTTTTTTAAGGGGGTATTGGGTGGGTTTTAGTGTAGGGTTGGTTGTGTGGGTGGTGGGTTTTAATGTTGGGGGGTATTTGTACTTTTTTTTACAGGTAAAAGAGCTGATTACTTTGGAGCATTGCCCCACAAAAGGCCCATTTTAAGGGCTATAATTTAATTTAGTGTAGGGTAATCAGGGTAGGTGTAATTAGTTTAAAAATCTTGTAAATATTTCATTATTTTCTGTAAGTTAGTGGGGTTTTTTTTCGTACTTTAGATAATTTTATTTAATTGTAATTAATTGTATTTAATTTAGTTAATTTATTTAATTATAGTGTTGTGTTAGGTGTTAGTGTAACTTAAGTTAGGTTTTATTTTACAGGTAAATTTGTATTTATTTTAACTAGGTAGTTATTAAATAGTTAATAACTATTTAATAACTATTGTACCTAGTTAAAATAAATACAAAGTTGCCTGTAAAATAAAAATAAACCCTAAGCTAGCTACAATGTAACTATTAGTTATATTGTAGCTAGCTTAGGGTTTATTTATAGGTAAGTATTTAGTTTTAAATATTATTTA
The DNA here is from genome assembly GCF_027579735.1 of Bombina bombina. Classification (NCBI taxonomy): domain Eukaryota; kingdom Metazoa; phylum Chordata; class Amphibia; order Anura; family Bombinatoridae; genus Bombina; species Bombina bombina. Next base: position 1,320,677,133 of record NC_069500.1, read on the forward strand.
GTTAATTGTTGTAATTTTATTTAGATTTATTGTAATTATATTTAAGTTAGGGGGGTTAGGGTTAGACTTAGGTTTAGGGGTTAATAACTTTATTATTGTGGTGGCGACGTGGGCGGCAGATTAGGGGTTAATAAATGTAGTTAGATTGCGGCGACATTGGGGACGGCAGATTAGGGGTTAATAAATGTAATGTAGGGTTCGGCAATGTTGGGGGCAGTATGTTAGGGGTTCATAGGGATAATGTAGGTGGCGACGGTGTCCGGAGCGGCTGATTAGGGGTTAATAATATAATGCAGATGTCAGCAATGTCGGGGGCAGCAGATTAGGGGTTAATACGTGTAAGATTAGGGGTGTTTAGACTCGGGGTTCATGTTAGGGTGTTAGGTGTAAACATAACTTTTATTTCCCCATAGGAATCAATGGGGCTGTGTTAGGAGCTGAACGCTGCTTTTTTGCAGGTGTTAGGTTTTTTTCCAGTCGGCTCTCCCCCATTGATTCCCATGGGGAAATCGTGCACGAGCACGTTTTACCAGCTCACCGCTAACGTAAGCAGCGCTGGTATTGAAGTGAGATGTGGAGCTAAATTTTGCTCTTTGCTCACTTTTTTGTGGTTAACGCCGGGTTTGTAAAAACCCCTAATACCAGCGCTGTCTGTAAGTGAGCGGTGAGCATAAACTGCTCATTAGCACCGCACAGCTTCTAATGCAAAACTCGTAATCTAGGTGAATGTCTTCAGGTCAAGGGTATTTCCCCTTAATATTAATACTGTTAATTATTTCACAGATAATGTTTACCTACTGGGCTTCCTATATATGGGTGGTATATGCAATATTTGTGGGGGTTCATCCTTTTGTGTAGTGGTTATCTTGTTTCATCTATATACTGTATTTCATATGAGCGTATTTCTTGTATGTTATTAGATTGTTTTAATTCCTGGATTTAGAGTATATGATCTTTAATGAATACTGGCTTTAATGTGCTGTCTGCCTTATGTACTGAAGTATTGGCATGTGGCACATTCTCTCATGTTGGATGGTTTGGCAGCAGGTGTATATGTTTTTTTTTTTTTACATTCAGGGGACATTATACACTAGATTTTTCTTTGCATAAATGTTTTGTAGATGATCCATTTATATAGCCTACACAGTATAGTTTTGCTTATTTTTAAATAACATTGCACTGAGTTTCAGACTCCTAACCAAGCCCCAAAGTTTTAGGAGAATACTGATGTATACCTACTCCAACTTTCAGTGGGTGTTACAGCTAACCTTTTTTACAGAGCTAAACTGGGAGCTTAAAAGTAAGTTTTTAAATGGTTTTATACTGGATTTTTAGATCAGTATCTGTGCATGTTCTTTTTTATAGTAGTGTCTATTACATGCAGTTAAATGAAAATTGGTGTATACTGTCCCTTTAATTCTGTTCTTGATGAGTAGATTACTGGGTTTCCTGTATGATAAGTTAATTGATGGATCAGTAAATATGTCTCTGAGTTTCTGATCCTTCTATGTTATAGGCTGTAAATCTCTAACATTTTGTTTAAATGGTATTGTTACTTTTTTGTAATTAATAACCAGTTGGACTGTGGTGTAAATTTGAAGCTTTCTGACCTGAGCAAAAAAAAAAACTTACCTGCATAAAAGCTTAAAGGGACACTGTACCCAATATTTTTCTTTTGTGATTCAGATAGAGCATGACATTTTAAGCAACTTTCTAATTTACTCCTATTATCAAATGTTCTTTATTCTCTTGGTATCTTTATTTGAAATGCAAGAATGTAAGTTTAGATGCCGGCCCATTTTTGGTGAACAACCTAGGTTGTCCTTGCTGATTGGTGGATAAATTCATCCACCAATCAAAAACTGCTGTCCAGAGTTCTGAACCAAGAAAAAAGCTTAGATACCTTCTTTTTCATATAAAGATAGCAAGAGAAAGAAGAAACATTGATAATATGAGTAAATTAGAAAGTTGCTTAAAATTGCATGCTCTATCTGAATCACAAAAGAAAATTTTTGGGTTCAGTGTCCCTTTAATTCTAGCGGAGTTAACACACGAGCGGGAGACCTAACAACTTTCTCGCAAACTTTGGGTTTCTCACTCAAATTATTTACAAAAAACTGCAACAGTTATAGACAAATGGTTGTAAAAGACATTCATGGCGTTGCCATTGTTTTTTGCCAATAGGAAGGCTGCTATTTGCAGCTGCTCACCACACTTCTGAAATTCCCAACACCAAAGCGGTCAATCAGGTACTTGTAAGGTTAATATTTACTCTAGTTTAGGGATTACACTCCCATCTGACACCTCCTAATCCGTTATCCTTACCTGATTCCTCCCAAACCGCTTTCTCTCCCCCCAACACTGGTCACCACTATCTTAGGTACTGACAGAGTCTTCAAATATGCAGTTTAGGGATTTTTTTTAAAGGGACATTGTACACTAGATTTTCCTTTGCATAAATGTTTTGTAGATGATCCATTTATATAGCCTATCTGGTAGTGTTTTTGTAACAATGTATAGTTTTCGCAGTGTGCAAATAAACACACACAGGGATACACCAAAGTGATAAAAAACCCTGAATTTCGATGAAAGTTGATAAATTTTTCCATAAGCTCTCCACATCTGCAGTCGCGGACATGTCACATAGGACAAAGAATGCCGACAATAAAAAACAGCTAAAACACCCTGCAGAGATCCATGCAGAAAATTCAGATTCAATGGACCAGGGGGCCCCCACAGGACTAGATTATAATGCTTTGCTGCAGGAATTAAAGTCATTCTTCCTCCCCAAAATGGACTCCCTGCAAACTGGAGTTGATACACTTACATGCGAGGTACGTCAATTTGCCTCCAGAATAAATGCAGCTGAAACTCGCATCTCAGATGTGGAGGACAGACAAGTGACAGCGGATGCAACAATTAAACAACTAGTAAAGAAATCACAAATGCTTCAAGAACGTGTTGATGACCTGGAGAACAGGAGTAGGCGCAACAACCTACGGTTAGTAGGGGTCCCAGAAAGTATCAAAGGCAAAGATCTCTTAGAATTTACAGCATTGACCTTTCCTAAGCTCCTAGGCATCCACCCTGATATCTTACCAATAGATGTAGAGAGGGCGCACCGCATAGGCCCGGAGAGAGGCCTAGATCAAGCAAAAGACAAGCCCAGACAGGTTATATTTAAATGCCTAAACTTCCAGAAGAAAATCAAAATCCTAAGGGCCTATCGGGCTCGCAAAGAAATTCTTTATGAAGGTTCAAAACTTCTTCTTTTTCAAGATTACTCCATGGAGGTAACCAAGCAGAGAAAAGAGTTTGCTCCACTGTGCTCTCAGCTTCATGAACAAGGGAGACAGGTGGCCTTGCTGTTCCCGGCTAAACTGAGATTGCAAACACCGCATGGAGTCAAATTCTTCCACTCACCACAGGCTTTGAAGAGTTATCTAGCCACGGAACAGGGTCAATACTCAGAAGGAAGATGAAACCACAGATTACTCCTACTCTCTCTGCTCTAGGAGCAGTTGACAGCCTTACAAGAGTTACTAAAGTTTCTGAATGGCTGTACAGGACTTGTTAAGTCACGACTTCTGGGAAGATAGAGGCCTCTGGGCCACGAAGGCGGACTGGTATAGAGGGGGATTATCCCAGACCCCCAGGGTAAAGTTGCACCACTTTGTAATGTATCACAGTTATATGATGTGTTTGTCATTGATCGTATTTTTAATAATAATTGGTTACAATGTTTTCAATTGTTCTATAAGAATATGGCAGCTATATTTAACTGCTGTTGTGATGAGTAAATTGAACACTACAGTTGGGTTAATATGTTACTATTAATGTTTAGATATACCATTTTATGTTCTTTGTATAATTCTGACTGTTTGACAAAAGAAAACCACATACACGGAGGAACCCACTGGAAAACACAATTCTAAAGCTGGTTAGGAGGGACACGCAGCGGGGCTGGGGGTGGTGGGGGGGATGCTGGCCGGGGAATGTAGACATCCTTGGTCGGCAGAGGAGGGGAAATTCTAGGCATACCCACATCATTAGTACCCTAGGTACAGTCTTTAAACAAACACAGGCCCTCTGTACAACCAGCGGGAACAAACTTTCACCTACCCATTTTGGCAGGAAAACAGTTGGGAGACAGATATTGAAAGGGAAGGTGATACTAAGGAAAGCAAAGCACACAGCACGCGGGAGGACAACACATCTACACCTCTTAGTAGCCCAGTTAGAGGGAAGAGAGAGCATGTCATTACAGCTAAGACTCCAGGGCTTAAATAGATCTCCCAGCTCTTTCAAAGCTCCAGACAGGATAGTATACAGAAAGGACAGGCCACTACTGAAAGCCATCACAAGGGGCAGACAGGGAGGAGCTTTCACATCACCCAGTCAAATGTGGTATAGCGACATATGTATTGTGAGATGTTCTATTACCTTGCTTTTCACACTGTTTGATAAGAGTTTGAACCCTCCGCTCTTCCTTTGCCCTCTGCCCTCTCCCTGCCTCTCCCTGCTCCCGCATACCCCCCCTCCCCCCCCTTTTTTTGGACTCTTCTTGCACACTGCATACCACACATTTGCACATATGCCACGTAGAATAGTAACATGGAATGTGGGAGGCCTCAACACACCAATTAAACGCAAGGCACCTTAGGAAAATAGGCACTGACGTCGCAATGCTTCAAGAGACACATTTACTAGACATAGAGCACAAAAAATTACAAAGGGAATGGATAGGACATGTGGTCTTTCTATCGCACACCAGGGCCAGTAGAGGATTGGCTATAGCATTCGGGAAAAGAGTGAAGGTCAATATAAAACATACCTATTTAGATTCTAGCGACAGATACATGATTGTGGAGGCGACTGTGGACTCTATAGATTATGTATTCTGTAACTTATATGTACCCAACCACAGAGATTTAGGATTCTGGAAAGAACTAATAAAAAATCTAGCACCGCATCTAGGGTCCAAGCTGATAGTGGGGGGGGGGATTTTAATATCTCCCCTACACACACTCTAGACAGACAATGGTTGGAGCCTCTTAGAGATCCCCCAAAAAACTATAGAGCAAAATATGAATCGAAAATATTTAAAATGTTGGAATCAGATATCAATACCTGTGATATTTGGAGATTATACAACCCAGAAGGTAAGGAATATACATGTCTCTCGAAAGCCAAACATACCCTATCTCGGATAGATATACTTTTAATTGACAACAAGTTAGCTGAGCAGGTGCAAGACTGCAAAATACATGAGATATTAATTTCAGACCATGTGCCAGTAGAACTGACATTGGGATCCACAGAGCACTACACGAACAGAAATACACTCCGGTTTCCCACATACCTAACCTTTCATTAAGTTCCTACAACATTCATGGACAGACTACGTGACAGATAACGCCACTCACATAGATAATATAAAGCTATTCTGGGAGGCAGCCAAGACAGTATTGGCAGGGAATATCATCTCATATGCTGCAAAAGTAAAATATAAATCCCAACACAGACACAGAACATTACAAAAGCAGCTAGGACAGACTTATCACTCATACCTCCAGTCTAACTCGAAAACACAGTACGATAAATACATAGCTGCAAAAGCTGAATTAGAATCATTCATAAAACAACAAGTCGCATCAGGATTATTGAAAACCGCAGGTAAATTCTACAGGTTTGGGGGAAGGGCGGGCAAATTGTTAGCTACGTTGACTAAGGTACAGACGGCGAAAGTTAAAATTGCGGCTCTGCTCTGGAAAGATAGACCTAACACTAAGTCTGAAGACATAGTGCGATGCTTTGAACAATACTACTCACAGCTATATACTAAACAAACCCCGACACCGGGCGACAAATTGGCTCAGTTTTGGGCCTCGATAAGACTACCACAGATTACCTCAGACCAACTAGATAAAATGAACGCCCCGATTACGCAGGACGAATTGTCTAGCACCCTAAGGGACCTGCCTGTGGGCAAAGCACCAGGCCCGGATGGGCTGCCCCCCGAGTTTTATAAGGTTTTACAACCGCAGGTGACCACTACACTTACTAAGTTATTTAACTCGTTCCTTCTAACAGACGCGCGCCCCTCTAGGGAATTCACGGCGGCCCACATCACGCTCATACCTAAACCTGGCAAAGATCATTCACTGCCAGAATCTTATAGGCCCATCTCGCTCTTGAATGTGGACTATAAACTGTTCATGAAAATCATGGCAAACAGGCTTAAGACCATATTGCCAGATCTGATCCACCCGGACCAGATGGGCTTCATATTTAAACGCACATCGGTGGTGAATCTCCGCAGAGTGCTGCAGGTTATAGACCATTACTGGACATCGGGGAGATGCGATACTGAGGGGGCTCGCCCGGAGGCCTTCCTGCTGTCCCTAGATGCAGAGAAGGCCTTCGACAGAGTGGAGTGGCCCCATCTGATGGACACACTACACAGATTTGGGTTCGAGGGCCCGTTTTTAAATGCGCTTGGTAAAATATATGACTCGCCGGTAGCTAGGATCCTTGCTATTGGTCTCTTCTCCGGCGACTTCCAATTACAGCGGGGCACCAGACAAGGGTGTCCCCTGTCCCCACTGTTATTTAATCTATCGTTGGAACCGCTAGCCATAAGGCTCAGACGGGCTTTCCCAGGTATCGTAATTAAAGACATCACTCTTCATTTAGCATTATACGCGGATGACATGTTGTTGTTCGTGGAATACCCCCAAACCTACGTTCCCACCATACTCCAAATGATAAAGGAATTTGGAGGCTTCTCCGGGTATAAGATAAATACCTCAAAATCTGAGATATTGTGGCTTTGCAGACACCCACTCTCAAAGCATAGCTTCCTGTTTGTGGAGGCGACGGAAGGCCTAACATATTTAGGCATACACCTACATAGAGACCCCTCGAGAATATACAGATTGAATATCACTGATAAATGCGTTCAATTATCCTCCCAGCTGTCAAATTGGCTCAACCTCCCATTGGGACTGTCGGGCCGAGTCAATTTAGTCAAAATGACAATATTGCCTAAAATACTTTACCCAATGCTGATGTTGCCATTCCTATTGACTCAAACGGATTTACGCGTACTTACCAGGGCAATATCTCAATTTATATGGAGAAAGGGCAAACCGAGAATAGCGTTGGAAAAACTCCAGCTCCCATACTCGGCAGGGGGGCTGGGTCTCCTGAACCTAATACTATATAACTGGGCAGCCCTGGCTAGATTAGTAATGGACTGGCAGTTGGGCCCATGCCACTTCGGAGACGACAAGCTTGAGGAGGCAGTAGTTGCGCCAACTTCGTTAGCGTACCTTCCATATGGAAGTGGACAGACACTTCCAGATTAAATTCTTGCTAACATAACATACAAAGACCCATTAAGGGCCTGGCACAAGATTCATAAATATTTGAAGATTGACTCTCCCCCCCCCAAATTCATCCCCATAGTTGGAAACCCAGACTTCCCGGCTGGATTGGATCAGGAACCCTTCCGAGACTGGAAAAAGGCCGGTCTAAAGGTAATTGGAGATGTATTAGACCCACTACAACATACAGTGCGATCATTTCAGGAACTAAAAACCAAGTTTCAACTCTCGAATAGGCACTTCTATGCCTATTTGCAGCTTCGGCACTATGTGGGTTCATTGCAAACCTCCAATACTGAGTTCTGGGGAGCATCGCCTTTTGCGATTACACAGACACTATTCCGAGTGGGATAATTTTCGCTCTCTCATATATATACACGCCTCTTACAGCAGAAAGAATCTCTGATCTTGGCAGATATGATGTCAAAGCAAAGAGATAACTGCTTACTAGACTTGACAATACAAGACATGAAAGAAAGCTTAGAACACACCAGGCAGGCCACACCAGCGATATCACAAAGGGAAATGCAGATTAGAATCCTACACATGGATTATATCACACCACACAGACTCTCAAAGTGGGATCGGCGGATCCCTAACCGATGCATTAAGTGCGAAATAGCAGCGCCATCATTTCACCACTATTTTTATGCCTGCCCAAAGATTAAGAGATTCTGGAGCCAGTGTCAATATTGGCTAAAGAGTTCATATCAGATAGAGATAACACTTGCTGAGGCGGAAATATTTCTGTTAAGATGGGATGATACCCATAAAAAGGTACACAGGTTCCTTTCACTATGCATACTATTGGCCAGACAATGTATCCTCAAAATATGGATCAACAGACAAGCACCGACAATAGCACAACTAAAACACTTACTACTCAAACAACTTTTCGTGGAGCAGTGTGACGTTAGGCTGGACACAACACGTAGACTGCGCCCCTTTCTCCAGAAATGGAAAATACACATAGACACATTAGATCCATCCATACAGAATCAGGTTTTGAAACCCTTTGCTCATTTGGAGGCAATGTTACAAATAAATCTAAGAGAGGGGAGGCAAAACACGGTGGGCGAAAATTCTCTAGAGGTAATGCTGTTTTGAATCAGAATTTTTTTTTTTCTTCTCCCTCCCTCTCTCTCTCCCTCCCCCCGCCCCAGGTTCCTGGCTCTCCCCCGCCCTCCTTTGCCCGCATCAGGTTTGTGGTCAGCTATCAAGGTTAATGGTTAATTGTTAAAGTGTTAGTGTGTTAAAATGTGAATAGTTATTAAAGGCTAGGAGCAATTGGAAAAGGTACTATGAGGAACGAAGCACATATCCAACTATGGACACTGGAGATACGGACATCAGCCTTTTCCATAAGCTATGTTAGATTATAGGTTAGATTAAGTTAAAAATATAAGGAAAATCCCAACAATGTGGTACTAGAGGGTACTGAAGCTAGAGCATTCTATAATTCACTGGAGACGGGTGCAGACCTTACTATATTGTATGCATTGCATACTGCTGTATTTGTATATCTGTATAGACATATGTTACCGTACTATGCAACTGTATCAGCTTTATATTACTTTATGGCACCCTGCGTGGTGTATTTTTGATTTCTTCTCACTGTACCACTTGTTGACTAAAAATAAAATATAAAAAAAAAAACAAACATTGTATAGTTTTGTTTATTTTTTAAGAACATTGTGCTGATTCTCGGACTCCTAACCAAGCCCCACAGTGTCAGATGTATACACTCCTGCTCGCTCTTGTGTATGTTACCTGTCTTTTTATATGCAGGAAAAAGGGAGGTGGGGAGTTTTTGCTCTTTTTGTTTACCCAGCACATTTCAGTGGGTGTCCCAGACTACCTAATCAACAGTGCTAAAAGTAAGTTTTTAAAAGGTTTTATACTGATGTTTAGTTAGGGGGTGTTAGGTTAGTGGATTTAGTTGTTAGTTTATTACTTTGCGATGTGGGGGATAGCAGTTTAGAGGTTAATATTTTATTTAGATAGTTTGCAATATGGGGGATGGTGGTTTAGAGGGTTAACAGTTTATTTAGATAAATTGTGATGTGGGGGGATGGTGGTTCAGGGGTAAATAGTTTTTTAGATAGTTTGCGTTGTGGGGGGATGGCGGTTTTGGGGTTAATAATTTTATTTAGTGTTTGCAATGTAGGGGGATGGCAGTTTTGGGGTTAATACTTTTATTTTGTCTTTGCGATGTGGGGGGATGGTGGTTTAGGGGTTAATAGTGTAGTGTATGGGTATAAGTGTACTTTGTAATGTATTTTTGTTGGGTTTTGTGCAACCTTTTTATTAGTGAACACACTTTACCAGAGCTCTTAGATCGCGCAATGGCGATTTCTCCTGACTGCCTTTTAGTGTTTAATGTTTTTTAAACTGTTTCAAAATCAGTTCTATAGAGAATAGAATATAGAGTGTAGATTGTATAGATATGTTTAGTAAAATAATTCTTAAAGTTTTTAGCAAAACTGAGGCAGTGACAGACACTTAAAAGCAACATGTTTTTGATGTTTTTGACCCCCTTATAATTGTCCTTAAATTATATACTTATTTTAAACTAAATTCCAATTATATATAAAAAAAAACACAGACTTTATTAGTACTGAATGACAAGACTCTAACACAATACCAGTAACTTAATTAGGAATTGTTGCATAGCTAATTGGGGAGATGTGATTTCTTTGGCAACTGCCAGGAAGCATCATACTTAAAAAGATTACAATCTGTGTAATGTATTCAACCTTTGATAACTGGTGAAATGTTTTCTAAACAATAATTATAATCTTAATTTCTAGGGAGATGCACATTTTCAATTATAGTACAGTGCATTTCCCTTGACTGTTCTAACTGTGAACACATGATAATATTTTATTTAGCAAAAATATTGACACAAACATTTTGGAATATATTAGAATACATTAAAGAAGGTTTGACTAAGGTTGTCGAACAGGCCAAGGAGGCAAACATATTAAACTAGATTATATTACAAACTAAAAAAGCTTTGTAGATTTTATGGAGAATTTGCTATTCAAAACCCAGTGTTATAGGGACATGGCAAACTTGGAGATTGTAAATTATATCAAATGTTTGATTATATTTAGTAAAAGAAGTTTGCAATAAACTTTATTTATTTAGCCTTATTTTACTGTAATTTAAAGGGACACTGAGGCTGTGTTTACATTATTATCGATAACTGGCAGATATAAAAGTGTAAAAATATCGCTTCACAAAGCTTCCTGAACTGGCTTTCATTTTACACACAGTTTCACACTTTTGCATTAGGTAATAAGCACAAAATGGACCTTTTTGTTTGTGACTATACATATATTCGGATATTTCATTCGGATTCGAATGCGGAAGAAGATGTCATGTCATTCGGCTCTTTTCAGATCTGGATTTATTCTTGAGAAAGTTCAAAACACACTGAGATCTGTGATATCTCGTACCACTAAGAAGATCTGTAGAAAGCACAAGGTAATGACACAGCCAGGGCTGGCTCAACCATGGGACCAAGTGGGTCCAACGTACCCATGCATCACTTTACAAGGGGCAGCAGTTCAGTGACTGAGTCAGTCACTGTCTGACCCAGACCACCCCTCTCGTGTCTCCGTGGGGGAAGTTGCACAGAACTGATCAGGGGTGACATTCAAGGTGGGACAAGTGCATCTCTTCTCTAAATTCCTTCCCAGTGTGCAAAAGCATTTGTTGCATGCAGGTAGGCAGGCTAAGTAAGGTCAGCTTATCAGTAATGTTGCTACTTGGGGGGGGGTGTCATTGAATTTTTAGCTCCAGGCAGCACTATATCGTGAGCCCGCCCTGAACACAGCAGCAATACCTAGATATGGAGTCTAGCTACCTTGTTCTTAAAATCTTTCTTTTTATTCCATACTCACATTTTAGTGATTGTAATTACAGTACATTCAGCAATTTAAATAGAATTTTATTGGAAATAAATTTGTTGTGGCGGGGAGTTGATCATTTGTAATTATGTCTTGTTTGTTTGCAGCCAAAATCTTTTGGACAGGTTTAAAACAAAAAGTCCCAAAAATGATGTTTTTGATAATCGAGATTTACAATATCTTAAACACTGTGTCACCATCTGCTTACAATAATAGGAATATTATTTGGCAATATTACCAATTTGTCGCTCTTCCATTTGGCCTAGCGACAGCTCCAAGAATCTTTTTGAAGGTTCTTGGTGCCCTTCTTTCTGTAATCAGAGAGCAGGGTATTGGGGTATTTCCTTATTTGGATGATATCTTGGTACTAGCTCAGTCTTTACATTTGGCAGACTCTCACACGAATCAACTAGTGTTGTTTCTTCAAAGACATGGTTGCAGGATCAATTTACCAAAGAGTTTCTTGATTCCTCAAACAAGGGTCACCTTTTTAGGTTTCCAGATAGATTCAGTGTCCATGACTCTCTCTTTAACAGTCAAGAGAAAAATGAAATTGGTTTAAGCCTGTCTAAACCTTCAGTCCTGGTCATTCCCTTCAGTGGCTATGTGCATGGAGGTTTTAGGTCTCATGACTGCAGCATCGGACGTGATTCCCTTTGCTCATTTTCATAAAAGACCTCTGCAGCTTTGCATGCTGAATCAATGGTGCAGGGATTATAGTTGGATATCACAATTGATATACTTAAATCCCAACATTCAACTCTTTCTGTCCTGGTGGTTGGACCTTCATTAGATTATTCAAGGGGACTCTTTTGTTTGTCCTTCCTGGACTGTGATCTCAACAGAAGCAAGTCTTACAGGTTGGGGAGCTATGACTGCTCAAGGGGTTTGGAAACCTCAAGAGGTGAGGTTACCAATCAATATTTTAGAACTCTGTGCTATCTTCAGAGGTCTTCAGGCTTGGCCTCTATTAAAGAGAGAACTTTTCATTTGCTTTCAGACAGACAATATCACAACTGTGGCATATGTCAATCATCCGGGTGGGACTTACAGTCTTTTGGCAATGAAAGAAGTATCACGGATACTTTCTTGGGCGGAATCCAACTCTTGTCTAATTTCTGCAATTCATATCCCAGGTGTAGACAATTGGGAAGCGGATTATCTCAGCCATCAGACTTTGCATCCGGGGGAGTGGTCTCTTCATCCAGATGTGTTTTTCAGATTGTACAGATGTGGGGTCTTCCAGAAATAGATCTGATGACTTCCCATCTAAACAGGAAACTTCCCAGATACCTTTCCAGGTCCAGGGATCCTCAGGCGGAGATGGTAGATGCGTTAGCAGTTTCTTGGTCTTACCAACTTGCTTATTTTTTTCCGCCTCTAGTTCTTCTTCCAAGGGTGATCTCCAAGATCATAATGGAGCAGTCACGTGTGTTTGTGATAGCACCAGCATGGCCTCACAGGTTTTGGTATGCGGATATTGTCCGGATGTCCAGTTGCCAATCTTGGTCACTTCCTTTATGGCCAGACCTGCCTCCAGGGCTGTTTTTCCATCAGGATCTCAAATCACTAAATTTGAAGGTATGGAAATTGAACGCTTAGTGCTTCAGGCTCGTAAGTCTGTTTCAAGGAAAATTTATTATCGGGTTTGGAAAACCTATATTTCATAGTGTTCTCATAAATTCTCTTGGCATTCTTTTAGAATTCCTAGAATTTTACAGTTTCTTCAGGATGGTTTAGATAAAGGTTTGTCTGCAAGTTCTTTGAAGGGACAAATCTCTGCTCTTTATGTTTTATTTCATAGAAAGATTGCTAATCTTCCTGATTTTCATTGTTTTGTTCAGGCTTTGGTTTGTATCAAGCCTGTTATTAAATCAATCTCTCCTCCTTGGAGTCTTAATTTGGTTTTGAAGGCTTTACAGGCTCCTCCTTCTGAGCCTATGTATTCTTTGGATATTAAACTACTTTCTTGGAAAGTGTTGTTCCTTTTGGTTATCTCTTCAGCCAGAAGAGGTTCCTAATTGTCTGCTCACTTTTCCTTTTCTGATTTTCCATCAGGATAAAGCTGTTTTGCGGACTTCATTTAAATTTTTGCCTAAAGTTGTGAATTTTAACAACATTAGTAGGGAAATTGTTGTTCCATCTTTCAGTCCTAATCCTAAGAATGCTATTGAAATATCTTTACATTCTTTGGATGTTGTAAGAGCTTTGCAATATTATGTTGAAGCTACTAAAGATTTCAGTAAGACTTCTAGTCTATTTGTTGTTTTTTCTGGTCCGAGTAAAGGTCAGAAAGCCTCTGCCATTTCTTTGCCATCTTAAAGCTTTTGATTCACAAGGCTTATTTGGAGGCAGGACAGTCTCCGCCTCAGAGAATTACAGCTCATTGTACTAGATCAGTCGCCACTTCTTGGGCTTTTAAGAATGAAGCTTCGGTTGATCAGATTTGCAAAGCAGCAACTTGGTCTTCTTTGCATACATTTACTAAATTTTAACATTTTTATATATTTGCTTCTTCTGAAGCAGTCTTTGGTAGAAAAGTTCTTCAGACAGCTGTCTCAGTTTGATTCTTCTGCTTATGATTTATGTTTTTTCTTGAAATTTAAGAAATTTGTGAGAGACTTATTTTTTTGTATGGATTAAATTTTTTCAGCGGAAATAGCTGTTTTTATTTTATCCCTCCCTCTCTAGTGACTCTTCTGTGGACTTCTACATCTTGGGTATTTCTATCCCATACGTCACTAGCTCATGGACTCTTGCCAATTACATGAAAGAAAACATAATTTATGTAAGAAGTTACCTGATAAATTAATTTCTTTCATATTGGCAAGAGTCCACGAGGCCCACCCTTTTCTTATGTATAAAAGCACAATTATATTCCAGTTCCTCTTTTTGTATGCTTTTTTACTCCTTATTTTATCACCTCACTACTTGGCTATTCATTAAACTGAGTTGTGGAAGGTGTATTTATAGGCGTTTTTGAGGTTTGGGAAACTTTGCCCCTCCTGGTAGGACTGTATATCCCATAAGTCACTAGCTCATGGACTCTTGCCAATATGAAAGAAATTAATTTATCAGGTAAGTTCTTACATAAATTATGTTTTTTTTTTCATGATTCAGATATTCAGATAGATCATGCAGTTTTAAGCAACTTTCTAATTTGCTCCTAATATCAATTTTTCTTCGTTCTTTTGGAATCTTTATTTGAAAATGCAGGAATATAAGCTTAGGAGCAAGCCCATTTTGGTTCAGCGCCCTGAGTAGTACTTGCTGATTGGTGGCTATAATAAAGTAAATTAGAAAGTTAATTAAAATTGCATGCTTTATCTGAATCATGAAAGAAAATATTTGGGTTTAATATCCTTTTAAATGCTGCATAATGTGGGACAACTATAGGAGCTCTGCACCTCCCTAATGTTTTCAACATCTTATATATTAGATTATTGATATTGAAACATAACTATTGAAATATTATACTTATATTAGGGCTGTAGATTTGATATTGTTTAGATCTACTTTCCAGTTGGGATGCACCTAATTCATGAGTCATAAATGTGAATGGAATGCATTTGAAAAGAGGTCCGGCAATTTTTTTGTTGTTTTTATGGCATAACTGTTTATTCCATACTCAAATAGACAAAAGGACAGGCGATGTTTTGAGAAAAAAAATCCCTTACTCATGTCATGTCTCCTGAAAACGTCGCCTGTCCTTTTGTCTATTTGAGTATGGAATAAACCGTTTTGCTGACACCTACTTGCCTTCTTTCCATTGATTGTTTGGGACCTTGGCAGTGGTCCTAAGGTAATGAGCATCCTATCCTGATAAAGGTGACGTGCATCCTATCCTGAGAGTTGGAAGTCCTTGTGTGTTATATTTATGGCATAACTGTCAGAGGACATTGAGATCATTTAAACATCCAACGTTGGTCTAGATTATGAGTGGAGAGGTAGTTTGTGCGTTAAAACCGCTAGAAGTATTTTTTTTTGTGTTTGGAGATTAATGCTATTAGGAGTTGAAAGTAAAAAGTCTGCTCTCTTCATTTGTAATGTCAAGGTAACAAATAGACTTTGAGAAGTCACAAATGCAAAATCACATTCTCCCCATAGACTTAAATGGACATGAAACACTAACAACCACAAGTCACACAAACACGATTGCGGTTACATAAGAAGATAATATTGCATATTTTATAATCCAATGTTATGGAAATAGCAGAATATATTCTATTTATTCTTAAAGAGATGTTTAAATATACTGTATATCCGAAGGATTTGTGCACAAATATATAATTAGATAGATAGATAGATAGATAGATAGATAGATAGATAGATAGATAGATAGATAGATAGATACACACAGATAATTATACTGTATAAAGGTATAGATATATACAGATATATAGGAATAGCTATTTAAAAATAAATAGAACATATTCCCCTATGTGCAGTTCATTGGAACATAAAATATTTAAAGGAAAAACACAGTTTAACACTCTATTAAATATGAATATTGCATAAATATGATTTTTCTTGTTTTCAGCTATTTGACTTGAAACTTATATTTGTCTATATATGTGTACATATGTATTTATATGTTTGTATATGTCTATAAAACATAAATACATATGTATATATATATATATATATATATATATATATATATATATATATATATATATATATATATATATGCATTTAGACATGTGTATGTATGTATCTCAGTGTTAAAGCCCCTTGAAGTCTTTTATTTTACCTGAGACCTCATATCTTTGAGCCCATATATTTTTTTTTGTTCAATATATTCTTAAATTAATTGTTGTTAGATGGTATTATGAGTGTAACTGTTCTCTGTAATGCATTTTTAATGTGTTTTGTGCAAATTTTTATTTGAGTGTAAATCGTGATTGTGCTCACACATTCACATTTACTTCCAGCTTTTAATACAAGCGGAATTTTAACTTGTTCACAAACAGACGCAAAAACCTATATTGCTTGCGCGCAAATGATAGAGCACCACTCATAATCTAACTCAATATTTTATTTAAACAAATCTTTTAAACAGTAGTTAGTCTTTTTCTTGGTCTGCTTCCTTATATAATTATTAGTGGTGGTTCTAGAACATAAAGTTGGAGGGTGCAAAATGTTAACCACAAAGCTAAAGAGCAAAAATGCTGGTCGGTTAGTGGTGAGACCTTATCTACTACTGCAAATTTATTCCATTTTTTGTTGTTTTAATTCTTCCTTCTCCTTCCTTTACTCCTCCCCTATCTCTGAGAAAAGCACTGGACATCTATAAAGAGGCATTACCTGTATATTATGTGCAGTTGTTCGGAAGCTACAGTGAAATTATTATTAGTAGTGGTAGCATTATCATTATTAGTATTTTTAATTATTATTATTGTTATTAGCGGTAGTAGTATTTATTATTATTATTATTATTATTAGTAGTAGTAGTAGTAGTATTTATTATTGTTGTTATTATTATTATTATTATGATTATTATTATTATTAGTATTTATTATTATTATTAGTGGTAGTGGTGGTGGTTGTTTTGTTTGTTTTTTTATTAAAGCTGTGACGATTTTAATGTTGACTAGATATTTAGGGTTGAACATAATCTTGCACTTGTTTTTGGCAGATCATTTTTTTAACATCAGATGGTTTTGTCAGTGTTTGTTCGAGTTATCACAGTGCTAAAATATTTCTGTTAATACCCCTGATGATCAGAATTAACTACATTGTTAATCTCCAGAGTTTGTAATCCTAACATCAGGGGCCCGATCCGATAAAAATCGTCGCCCGCAAAAGCAGGCAACGCCAATATTTGCGCTGGTTTGGTATCCTATATATGGCGTAACTTAGAAGTTACGCGCGTATATTTCTGCCGTCGCCCGTAGTTTTTTGGGCCATAGGCAGGTATACCAAACCAGCACAGTTTGGTATCCAATATACAGCGTAAGGACTTACGTGGCGAAAATGGAGAAATCTTACTCCATTTTCATCTCGCCACAAAAAGCAGCCGTAAGAAGCCTTACGCTGACTATTGGAGCACCGTAACTCCCTAAACTACCTGCAAAATAAACCTAACACCTAACGCATGCGCAATGTCTATCTAGCTGTCACCCGCGATCTGCGAAATAAAACCTAACACCTAACGCATGCGCAATGTCTATCTACCTGTCAACCGCGATCCCCCGCCTCAATCCCTAATAAAGTTATTAACCCCTAAACCGCCGCTCCCAGACCCCGCCGCCATCTACATAAACTAACCCCCTACTGTGAGCCCCTAAAACCGCCACCATCTAACTGATCTATCCCCTAATGTGAACCCCTAAAACCGCCACCATCTACCTTATCTATCCCATAATCTGACACCTTACACCGCCGCCACCTATATAAAAATTATTAACCCCTAATCTAATACCCCTATACCGCCGCAAGCTATATTAATATTATTAACCCCTAATCTAATATCCCTAAAGTAATAAGCTCTATAACCAGCCCTTAAAAGGGCCTTTTGCGGGGCTTTGCCCCAAAGTAAACAGCTCTTTTACCCTATAACCTGCCCTCCCTACACCGCCGCCACCTATATTAATAGTATTAACCCCTAATGTAAGCCCCTTACACCGCCGCCATCTATATTAAAATTATTAACCCCTAATTTAATCTACCTACCCCGCCGCCAGCTATATTATCTATATTAACCCTAAGTATATTATAGTTAATATAGTTATTACATTATATATATTAACCCTAATTATATTAGGGTTAATATAGTTAATATAGTTACTATAGTATTTATATTAACTATATTAACTCTATCTAACCCTAACACCCCTAACTAAATTCTTATTAAATAAATCTAATTCATATTATAAACTAAAATATTCCTATTTAAATCTAAATACTTGCCTATAAAATAAACCCTAAGATAGCTACAATATAATTAATAATTACATTGTAGCTATGTTAGGGTTTATATTTATTTTACAGGTAAATTGTTAATTATTTTAACTAGGTATAATAGCTATTAAATAGTTATTAACTATTTAATAGCTACCTAGTTAAAATAATTACCCAATTACCTGTAAAATAAATCCTAACCTAAGTTACAAATACACCTAAACTATCAATAAATTAAATAAACTACAAATATCTAAACTAAAATACAATTAA
The DNA here is from genome assembly GCF_027579735.1 of Bombina bombina. Lineage (NCBI taxonomy): Eukaryota > Metazoa > Chordata > Amphibia > Anura > Bombinatoridae > Bombina > Bombina bombina. The sequence continues at coordinate 1,320,695,611 of NC_069500.1, forward strand.
ATACACTAAACTAAATTACAAAAAAAACAAAACACTAAATTACAAAAAAAAAAAAAAAGATTACAAGATTTTTAAGCTAATTACACCTATTCTAAGCCCCCTAATAAAATAATAAACCCCCAAAATAAAAAAATGCCCTACCCTATTCTAAATTAAACAAGTTCAAAGCTCTTTTACCTTACCAGCCCTTAAAAGGGCCCTTTGCGGGGCATGCCCCAAAGAAAACTGCTCTTTTGCCTGAAAAACAACAACACAATACCACCCCCCAACATTACAACCCACCACCCACATAACCCTAATCTAACCCAAACCCCCCTTAAATAAACCTAACACTACCCCCCTGAAGATCTCCCTACCTTATCTTCACCCAACAAGGCCGAACTCCTCATCCGATCCGGGCGATGTCTATCCAAGCGGCAAAGAACAATTCTTCATCCCGGCGATGTCTTTCTCCAAGCGGCAGCAAAGTCTTCTTCCATCCGGCAGCATCTTCCATCAAGCGGCATCTTCAATCTTCTTTCTTCGCTCCTCCGATGCGGAGCATCCATCCCGGCCGACGACTGAACGACGAATGAGGTACCTTTAAATGACGTCATCCAAGATGGCGTCCGTCGAATTCCGATTGGCTGATAGGATTCTATCAGCCAATCGGAATTTAGGTAGAAAAATCTGATTGGCTGATTGAATCAGCCAATCAGATTCAAGTTCAATCCGATTGGCTGAACCAATCAGCCAATTGGATTGAACTTGAATCTGATTGGCTGATTCAACACCGCCGACCCCTATATTATATTTATTAACCCCTAATATGCCGCCCCCAATGTTGCCTCCACCTACCTACAATAATTAACCCCTAATCTGCCGACCGGACCTCATCGCTACTATAATAAATGTATTAACCCCTAAACCCGAACCCTAACACCCCCCTAAGTTAAATATAAGTTAAATCTAATGAAATAAATTAACTCTTATTAAATAAATTATTCATTTATATTTAAGTATTTAAAGCTAAATACTTACCTGTAAAATAAACCCTAATATAGCTACAATATAAATTATAATTATATTGTAGCTATTTTAGGATTAATATTTATTTTACAGGCAACTTTGTAATTATTTTAACCAGGTACAATAGCTATTAAATAGTTAATAACTATTTTATAGTTACCTAGTTAAAATAATTACAAAATTACCTGTAAAATAAATCCTAACCTAAGTTACAATTAAACCTAACACTACACTATCAATAAATTAATTAAATAAAATACCTACAATTACCTAAAATTAAACCTAACACTACACTATCAATAAATTAATTAAATACAATACCTACAAATAAATACAATGAAATAAACTAACTAAAGTACAAAAAATAAAAAAGAACTAAGTTACAAAAAATAAAAAAATATTTATAAACATTAGAAAAATATTACAACAATTTAAACTAATTACACCTACTCTAAGCCCCCTAATAAAATAACAAAGCGCCCCAAAATAAAAAAAATGCCCTACCCTATTCTAAAATTAAAATAGAAAAGCTTTTTTACCTTACCAGCCCTGAAAAGGGCCCTTTGCGGGGCATGCCCCAATGAATTCAGCTCTTTTGCCTGTAAAAAAAAAAAACCATACAATACCCCCCCCAACATTACAACCCACCACCCACATACCCCTAATCTAACCCCAACCCCCCTTAAATAAACCTAACACTAAGCCCCTGAAGATCTCCCTACCTTGTCTTCACCTTGCCGGGTTCACCGATCGATCCAGAAGAGCCTCCGATGTCTTGATCCAAGCCCAAGTGGGGGGCTGAAGATGTCCATGATCCGACTGAAGTCTTCATCCAAGCGGGAGCTGAAGAGGTCCATGATCGAGCTGAAGTCTTCTATCAAGCGGCATCTTCAATCTTCTTTCTTCCGGATCCATGGTCATCTGTCAGGTTCAGTGTCTGTGTAGTTGCCTTTAATTCTCAATGACCTATCACATTGACACCCCCCCTTTATAACACCTGTGATTACGTCATTCCTTGCTTAGTAATTTGTTTGACTGCCTAAGTAGTACTACTACAGCTAAGCTCCTGGTCTCTTATACTGCCTGCCAATTCATGTCTGTTTGCTGGACCATAATTCAAAATTGTTATATCCCTGGAGATCGATTGCAACTAACACTCTCTGCTTTATTTCAACTAACAGTGCCTCTGCAAGATCCTTCTGTGTCTCTGCTTGCTACGGATAATTTGCTGCCACTTTGGACTGTTTAAATGCAACTTCCTCAGGTTTTATTACCCAGATAGACTGATACTGTACAACTGTTGCCTTTTCTATCTACTTACCAAATACGCTACCTTATTTCAGTGCGGATACCTAGTAATGGCGGAGAACCGCAACCGGTGCTCTGACGTCAGACGCCACTCTCGCTGCCAGCGAGATACCGGAAGAGAGATCAAATCTTCAATCAGAACAATGGCTTCCAATCTAACGGCTCTGGTAAGGAGACTAACTACAATCAAAGGTACAATTCCTTTCTACTAAAGTATAATATGCAACTATAAAACGAACTTACTATTATCTTACGCAAACAGTTTGGAACTCTCTGACCGCATAAAGTATTCTCTTCTCTGCTTGCATAAAAACTTACTGCTACACATTATTCCTACTTTTGTTACTAACAACTAAAAGTATCCTACTACACTTACCAGCTTGCTTGAAGATGAAGATGCCGCCGGAAGAATGAAGACTTTGCTGCCGCTTGGAGGAAGACGTCGCCGGAGGAAGAATTCTTCTTTGCCGCTTGGAGGAAGACATCGCCGGAGGAAGAATTCTTCTTTGCCGCTTGGAGGAAGACATCGCCGGAGGAAGAATTCTTCTTTGCCGCTTGGAGCAAGACATCGCCCGGATCGGATCAGGAGTTCGGCCCAGTGTGGTGAAGACAAGGTAGGGAGATCTTCAGGGGGGTAGTGTTAGGCTTTTTTAAGGGGGGTTTGGGTGGTTTTACAATAGGGGTATGTGGGTGGTGGGTTGTAATGGGGGGGGTATTGTATTTGTATGCAAAAGAGCTGAATTCTTTGGGGCATGCCCCCACAAAAGGCCCTTTTATGGGCTGGTAAGGTAAAGAGCTTTGAACTTTTTTTAATTTAGAATAGGCGTGTTAGACAGTGCGGGTGATTTAGACTTTAGTCAGGTTTTATAGGCGCCGGCAGTTTCTAACGTGGCGCAAGTCACAGGCGACTCCAAAAATCTGTACTTACGCAGATTTCTGGACATCGCTGGTTTGTGAGACTTGCGCCACTTTAGCAAGTGACGACGCCGCATATTGGATAGCTCGAGTTGCGAGCTGAAACTGCGGGCGACGTGGGTTCCCTCGCTTGCGCCGCAAACTGCGATCTATAACGGATCGTGCCCTAGTTCACTAGAACCTCAAGTCTGTGTACCAGAATTGTTTGCTGGTGATAGAAGATCATATAGACAATTTAAAAATGCCTGTGGTCTTCTATTCAACCTGAAACCGAGAACATATCCTAACGACCGAATAAAGGTGTTAACTACCATATCCTATTTAAGGGCTGAACCAAGGAGTTGGGCGGATCAGTTGTGTGAAGTTAACTCTCCTATTCTCAATTCTTTAAGTGATTTCTTCCAAGCCATGGATGACTTGTATTCTGACACTGATGTTCAACTCTCTGCAGAATTCAAAATGAGTCAACTTAAGCAAGGGAAAAGGCCAGTTGAAGAATATATAACGGAATTCAAGTTATATGCAACAGATTCTTCCTGGAGTAGAATTTCTTTAAGAAATCAATTTAGATTGGGGATTTCGGAGAGCCTGAAGGATGAACTTGCACGCACTGAGATGCCAGACACTCTTGAAGCACTAATGAGATTATCAACCCAAATAGACCGCCGACTCCGAGAGAGAAAAGCAGAGCGCTACCATAGTGAACCCCACTTTAAAGCACCACTTACTGTCCATCAAAAACCACCTGGGATTTCGACTGAAAAGGTGACTCCCATGGAGATAGGCATGGTGAGAGGACCCCTAACTACTGATGAAAGATCTCGCCGCAGGGCTCTTCGCCTGTGTATGTATTGTGCAGATCCCAGCCACACAGTTACTGACTGTCCAACCCTACGCAAGAATAAAAGGCGTAAGTTTACATATATGCATAAATCTGATTCCTATGACACTTCTCAGACTTACTGTGACTTGTCTCTCTTTATACAGTGGGACCATAAGAGGTTGAGTACCAAAGCCATCATAGACTCCGGATCATCAGGCAACTTTATCAACGCCGCTTTTGTTCACCTAAATAAAATACCTATTGTTGAAAAAAAATCACCTGTATTCCTTAGAGTTATTGATGGGTCCACTCTTACTACCGGACCTATTACCCGTAACACTGTTCCTCTTTTAATCAGTACTGAGTCAGGGCACACTGAGTTCATTGTTTTTGATATAATTTCATCACCTCACTTTCCTGTGGTTTTAGGTTTAAACTGGTTACAGTTACATAATCCAGCAATAAATTGGCAAACCTTACAAACAAGTTTTTCCTCACCTTATTGCAAAACAACATGTCACCCACAGCAAGAGATACTGCTCACAAATTCTATGATTTCTCCTCTACCTCTGTTCTATAATGATTTTACTGATGTATTTAGTAAGGTAGAAGCTGAGACTTTACCTCCTCATCGCATATACGATTGTCCTATAGAATTAATCCCAGGTTCTACACTTCCGGTGGGTCATCTATACCCCCTGAGCCAACCTGAGCTCAACCATTTAAAAGAGTACCTTACCGAAAACTTACGCAAAGGCTTCATACGATCTTCTACGTCTCCAACAGCAGCCGGAATGTTTTTTGTCACTAATAAGGACAAAACATTAAGACCTATAATTGATTACCGGGAACTAAACAAGTGCACTATAAAAAATCGCTATCCACTACCCCTAATTCCGGAACTCATTGAAAGGTTGACCAATGCAATTTTCTCAAAGCTTGATCTTAGAGGAGCTTATAATCTCATTCGCATACGTCAAGGTGATGAATGGCTCACCGCATTAAGGACCAGATACAGACTTTTTGAGTATGTAGTGATGCCATTTGGACTCTGCAACACCCCTGCCACGTTCCAGCATTTCATTAACGATATTTTCAGAGATTTGCTGGACGTGTGTATGGTGGTGTACCTCGATGATATATTGATCTATTCATAAGATGAAGAAGAACCCATTAAACATGTCAGATGGGTGTTGGCAAGACTTAGAGTCCACAAACTTTATGCTAAGCCAGAAAAATGTTCATTCCATGACACCACCGTTTCATTTTTAGGTTATACCATCTCTCCTGTTGGCATACAAATGCAATCTGAAAAAGTAGATGCTGTAAAAGAATGGCCAACCCCTACCAATAAAAAGGAATTACAAAGATTTCTGGGATTTTCAAATTACTATCGGAAATTTATCAAAGGTTTTTCAGAGATTGTCAAACCACTCACTCAACTGACTGGAACTAGTCTACCCTTTAAATGGACTCCTATTCATACTACTGTGTTTGAACAACTAAAGATTTCCTTTACTACTGCACCCATTTTGGCATTCCCTGATGTGAATCTACCCTTTATTCTTGAGGTTGACTCCTCTGACCATTCTATTGGTGCTGTTCTCTCCCAACAAAAGACCGACACTGATCCAATACACCCCGTTTCTTTCTTTTCTAAAGCAATGAGTCCAGCTGAAAGAAATTACGCTATAGGTGATAAGGAGTTATTAGCCATTCGTAGGTCTTTAGAGTTCTGGAGACATCTACTGGAAGGAGCCTTGCATCCCATTGTGATCTTCACTGATCACAAAAATTTACAATATTTACAAAACAATAAAACCCTTTCAAGTAGACAATTACGCTGGTCTCTTTATTTCTCCAGATTTGACTTCAGGATAATCTATCGTCCTGCCTGTAAAAATGTTAAAGCGGACGCTCTCTCTAGGCAAGAATCTGACTTACCTGAGGTACAAAATCCCACAAGTATCATTCCTACCGATAAATTCCTAGGCTTTACCACTACTTTTCTCAAAGAAGTAAGGACAAAGTCTGTTCAACCACCATCAGTTAAGAATAAGGATCTAAAGAAGATAGATGGTATTTATTACTTCAAAGACAAGATGTACATTCCCACTGAGATGAGGAATCATATCTTAGAACAACACCATGATTCTCCGTTAGCCGGACATCCAGGTGTAGCTCGCACGTTGGATTTACTCAACAGAAAATATTGGTGGCCTAACATGTTTTCCTCAGTGCTTGTTCACGTTAGGTCTTGTGCTATTTGTCAAGTGTCTAAAACAGAGAAAAGATCTCCTTATGGGTTACTGATGCCAATTCCTGTTGCAAAGGGTCCCTGGCAACAAATCAGTTTAGACTTTATTGTTGAATTACCGCCATCCAAGACCTACACTACTATACTCGTTGTTATTGATACTTTCACGAAGATGGCACACTTTTTGCCGTTCCACAAATTACCATCTTCATCTGAAACAGCAACATTGGTTATCGACAACATTATAAAACTACATGGTATTCCAAAAACCATAATTTCTGACAGAGGTTCTCAATTCACCTCCCGGTTTTGGAGAAATTTATGTATTTCCCTGAAGATAGATCATCACTATACCACATCCTTCCATCCACAAGCTAACGGACAGGTAGAAAGATTGAATCAGTGGTTGGACGAATATCTGAGATGCTTCTGTTCTTATCAACAACATGATTGGTGTAAGTACTTGGCTCTTGCAGAGTTTGCATACAACAATTTAACCAACTCATCAACGAAACTCACACCTTTTTATGCCAACTACGGTTATTATCCGAGTTTTGATTCAGTTCCAATCACACCTTCCGCTTCCCCAACTGTTGACGAATTGCTTGATACCATTCTTGATAATTTCAACTTTCTTAAGGATAACATCTTGAAGGCCCAAGCTACACAAAAACATTTCTATGATTTACGCCATAGGAAACCTCCTCTGTACAAAATTGGAGACAAGGTTTGGTTATCCACAAAAAATCTTCGGATACAGGTTCCTAGTAGAAAATTAACTAAAAAATTCTGTGGGCCGTTTTCTGTGTCTCGCATCATCAAGGAAAATGCAGTTACTTTAAACTTACCTGAGACTCTAAAAATTCATCCTACATTCCACGTTTCATTACTCAAACCTTACTTTCCAACCCGAACCACTCTTCCTCTTGTTCCATCTAACCTGGATACAGATGGTTCTGTTGAATACGAAGTCCATTCGCTCATCGATTCAAGAATTCATCGTGGTGTGTTACAATATTTAGTCCGTTGGAAAAACTTCTCTGTGGAGGAAGACAGTTGGGAACCTTCTTCTAATATTCATGCCCCCCGTTTGGTCTCACAGTTTCACCGACGATTCCCCGATCGTCCACGGCCACAAGCTGTGGGACAGCTTGCTTGAGGAGGGGGTCCTGTCAGGTTCAGTGTCTGTGTAATTGCCTTTAATTCTCAATGACCTATCACATTGACACCCCCCCTTTATAACACCTGTGATTACATAATTCCTTGCTTAGTAATTTGTTTGACTGCCTAAGTAGTACTACTACAGCTAAGCTCCTGGTCTCTTATACTGCCTGCCAATTCATGTCTGTATGCTGGACCGTAATTCAAAATTGTTATATCCCTGGAGATCGATTGCAACTAACACTCTCTGCTTTATTTCAACTAACAGTGCCTCTGCACGATCCTTCTGTGTCTCTGCTTGCTACGGATAATTTGCTGCCACTTTGGACTGTTTAAATGCAACTTCCTCAGGTTTTATTACCCAGATAGACTGATACTGTACAACTGTTGCCTTTTCTATCTACTTACCAAATACGCTACTTTATTTCAGTGCGGATACCTAGTAACGGCGGAGAGCCGCAACCGGTGCTCTGACGTCAGACGCCACTCTCGCTGCCAGCGAGATACCGAAAGGGAGATCAAATCTTCAATCAGAACAACAGCTTCCAATCTAACGGCTCTGGTAAGGAGACTAACTACAATCAAAGGTACAATTCCTTTCTACTAAAGTATAACATGCAACTATAAAACGAACTTACTATTATCTTACGCAAACAGCTTGGAACTCTCTGACCGCATAAAGTATTCTCTTCTCTGCTTGCATAAAAACTTACTGCTACACATTATTCCTACTTTTGTTACTAACAACTAAAAGTATCCTACTACACTTACCAGCTTGCTTGATGCTTATGGACATAACTGCATGAATTATATGTTGCATAGGATTTTGCTGCTCATGTGTCCTTGATCTCTTTTGATCTTTTGTTACGCTGCTAACATAAAATTTCTCTCAACGCCTATTTCTTTCTGGCAATTGTGGCAATACATGATTTTGATCTTCAGTTCCTAAGATATATATATGTATTATCTTATGAAGTTAATAAGATAAACTGCTTCTCTGACTTCATTATTTAATTTGTTTGTGGTGGAATACTTGGTAATCTTTCTTTACTAAAGTTATAGTAACTTCACTGGTTGTATTAGTTACTACTTCCTCATAGTAGTGATAAACAACTAGTGTATACACAACAATATTTCCTTATTTAAACAAAGAGAGCCAGAGGAATACAGTTACATCTCCATATATCAAGGAAATCATTTACATCATCCCGCCGACGCGGAACATCCATCTTCACCGACAACTTCCCGACGAATGATGGTTTCTTTAAGGGACGTCATCCAAGATGGCGTCCCTTGAATTCCGATTGGCTGATAGGATTCTATCAGCCAATCGGAATTAAGGTAGGAAAATTCTGATTGGCTGATGGAATCAGCCAATCAGATTCAAGTTCAATCCGATTGGCTGATCCGATCAGCCAATAGAATGCAAGCTCAATCTGATTGGCTGATCGGATCAGCTAATCAGATTGAACTTGAATCTGATTGGCTGATTCCATCAGCCAATCAGAATTTTCCTACCTTAATTCCGATTGGCTGATAGAATCCTATCAGCCAATCGGAATTCGAGGGACGCCATCTTGGATGACGTCCCTTAAAGGAACCGTCATTCGTCGGGAAGTCGTCGGTGAAGATGGATGTTCCGCGTCGGCGGGATGACCATGGATCCGGAAGAAAGAAGATTGAAGATGCCGCTTGATAGAAGACTTCAGCGCGATCATGGACCTCTTCAGCTCCCACTTGGATGAAGACTTCAGCCCGATCATGGACCTCTTCAGCTCCCGCTTGGATGAAGACTTCAGTCGGATCATGGATATCTTCAGCCCCCCACTTGGGCTTGGATCAAGACATCGGAGGCTCTTCTGGATCGATCGTGAACCCGGCGTGGTGAAGACAAGGTAGGGAGATCTTCAGGGGCTTAGTGTTAGGTTTATTTAAGGGAGGTTTGGGTTAGATTAGGGGTATGTGGGTGGTGGGTTGTAATGTTGGGGGGGGGTATTGTATGTTTTTTTTTTACAGGCAAAAGAGCTGAATTCTTTGGGGCATGCCCCGCAAAGGGCCCTTTTCAGGGCTGGTAAGGTAAAAGAGCTTTTCTATTTTAATTTTAGAATAGGGTAGGGCATTTTTTTATTTTGGGGGTCTTTGTTATTTTATTAGGGGGCTTAGAGTAGGTGTAATTAGTTTAAAATTGTTGTAATCTTTTTCTAATGTTTGTAAATATTTTTTTATTTTTTGTAACTTAGTTCTTTTTTATTTTTGTACTTTAGTTAGTTTATTTAATTGTATTTATTTGTAGGTATTGTATTTAATTAATTTTTTGATAGTGTAGTGTCCTAACCTGTAACTTAGGTTAGGATTTATTTTACAGGTAAATTTGTAATTATTTTAACTAGGTAGCTATTAAATAGTTATTAACTATTTAATAGCTATTGTACCTGGTTAAAATAAATAAAAAGTTGCCTGTAAAATAAATATTAGTCCTAAAAAAGCTACAATATAATTATAATTTATATTGTAGATATATTAGGGTTTATTTTACAGGTAAGTATTTAGCTTTAAATAGGAATAATTTATTTAATAAGAGTTAATTTATTTCGTTAGATAAAAATTATATTTAATTTAGGGGGGTGTTAGGGTTAGAATTAGCTTTAGGGGTTAATACATTTATTAGAGTAGCGGCGAGGTCCAGTCAGCAGATTAGGTGTTAATACTTGAAGTTAGGTGTAGGCGATGTTAGGGAGGGCAGATTAGGGGTTAATACTATTTATTATAGGGTTATTCAGGCGGGAGTGAGGCGGATTAGGGGTTAATACATTTATTATAGTAGCGGTGAGGTCCGGTCGGCAGATTAGGGGTTAATAAGTGTAGGTAGGTGGAGGCGACGTTGGGGGCGGCAGATTAGGGGTTAATAAATAATATGTAGGTGTCGGCAGTATTAGGGGCAGCAGATTAGGGGTACATAGGGATAACGTAGGTGGCGGCGGTGTGCGGTCGGCAGATTAGGGGTTAAAAAATTTTAATAGAGTGGCGGCGATGTGGGGGGGCCTCAGTTTAGGGATACATAGGTAGTTTATGGGTGTTAGGGTACTTTAGAGCACAGTAGTTAAGAGCTTTATGAACCGGCGTTAGCCCAGAAAGCTCTTAACTCCTGACTTTTTTCTGCGGCTGGAGTTTTGTCGTTAGATTTCTAACGCTCACTTCAGCCATGACTCTAAATACCGGCGTTAGAAAGATCCCATTGAAAAGATAGGATACGCAAATGGCGTAGGGGGATCTGCGGTATAGAAAAGTCGCGGCTGGAAAGTGAGCATTAGACCCTTTCCTGACTGACTCCAAATACCAGCGGGCGGTAAAAACCAGCGGTAGGAGCCTCTAACGCTGGTTTTGACGGCTACCGCCAAACTCTAAATCTAGGCAAATGTGTTTTGCACATGCAATAAAATCAGAGTGAATGTTTGAAAATATGTGGAAAAGTGTTGTCTAGAGGTTTCTCGAGTCTTTTTAGCTGTGTAATTTGAATATATGAAAATTTTCCCTGCAAGGGCCATATTACGAGGGGATCACTAAAAGTTACGCGTAAGCGAAAAGTGGTTTATCGCGGGTGTTTACGCGCATCAGGTTTTTTGCTTTTATTACAAGCTAAAAGTAAATAGGATCACTTGAGTGCAATTGAGGTAAACGCATGTCAGGATAGCACATCCTCATAACTCTGGTTAATTTTCGACAAACAAAAGTGTCACAAAACACATCAAAAATACATTACAAAGTAAAGCTACACTCATAACATCATCTAATAAATTATTTTAAATAAGAAATATTGTACAACAAAGTTATTAGGGTTCAAAGGAGGAGGAAAGTGAGGACAGTCAGGGCTGGGAGTGGAAGCGCCAAGAGGGAGTTTTCATGCAGACTAGAGTAGAGAGACTCACTGTCAGCTCACATGAGGCCCCTGTTCCTCCCACCCCGACCCCAGCACACCAGATCAATAGATTCATAGCAGCAGCACATTTTACATTACAGACTTACTTGTATTTATCAGTCAGTCTGTCTCAGAGACAGACTCAGAAGAAAAAAAAGGCAGGCAAAGAACTTTAACATAGAGATACATACATATAAATGTCTACCAGTGAGGTGCGGTGACCTCAGATGCTGGTGAGGCGCTGGCTATAATACCCCCGAGAAACACTCACACACATACAGTGGAGCAAAAAAGTATTTAGTCAGCCACCAATTGTGCAAGTTCTCCCACTTAAGAAGATGAGAGAGGCCTGTAATTTTCATCATAGGTATACCTCAACTATGAGAGACAAAATGTGGAAACAAATCCAGACAGTCACATTGTCTGATTTGAAAAGAATTTATTTGCATATAATGGTGGAAAATAAGTATTTGGTCACCTACAAACAAGCAAGATTTCTGGCTCTCACATACCTGTATCTTCATCTTTAAGAGGCTCCTCTGTCCTCCACTCATTACCTGTATTAATGGCACCTGTTTGAACTTGTTATCAGTATAAAATACACCTGTCCACAACCTCAAACAGTCACACTCCAAACTCCACTATGGTGAAGACCAAAGAGCTGTCAAAGGACACCAGAAACAAAATTGTAGACCTGCACCAGGCAGGGAAGACTGAATCTGCAATAGGCAAGCAGCTTGGTGTGAAGAAATCAACTGTGGGAGCAATAATTAGAAAATGGAAGACATACAAGACCACTGATAATCTCCCTCGATCTGGGGCTCCACACAAGATCTCACCACGTGGGGTCAAAATGATCAAAAGAACGGTGAGCAAACATCCCAGAACCACACAGGGGGACATAGTGAATGACCTGCAGAGAGCTGGGACCAACGTAACAAAGACTACCATCAGTAACACACTACGCTGCCAGGGACTCAGATCCTGCAGTGCCAGACGTGTCCCCCTGCTTAAGCCAGTACATGTCCGGGCCCATCTGAAGTATGCTAGAGAACATTTGGATGATCCAGAAGTGGATTGGGAGAATGTCATATGGTCAGATGAAACCAAAGTAGAACTGTTTGGTAGAAACACAACTCGTCGTGTTTGGAGGAGAGAGAATGCTGAGTTGCAAAAAAAGAACACCATACCTACTGTGAAGCATGGGGGTGGCAACATCATGATTTGGGGCTGTTTCTCTGCAAAGGGAACAGGACGACTGATCCATGTACATGAAAGAATGAATGGGGCCATGTATCGTGAGATTTTGAGTGCAAACCTCTTTCCATCAGCAAGGGCATTTAAGATGAAACGTGGCTGGGTCTTTCAGCATGACAATGATCTCAAACACACCGCCCGGGCAGCAAAGGAGTGGCTTCGTAAGAAGCATTTCAAGGTCCTGGAGTGGCCTAGCCAGTCTCCAGATCTCAACCCCATAGAACACCTTTGGAGGGAGTTGAAAGTCCGTGTTGCCCAGCGACAGCCCCATAACATCACTGCTCTAGAGGAGATCTGCATGCAGGAATGGGCCAACATACCAGCAACAGTGTGTGACAACCTTGTGAAGACTTACATAAAACGTTTGACCTCTGTCATTGCCAACAAAGAATATATAAAAGTATTGAGATGAACTTTTGATATTGACCAAATACTTATTTTCCACCAAAATTTGCAAATAAATTCTTTCCAAATCAGACAATGTGATTGTCTGGAGTTGTTTCCACATTTTGTCTCTCATAGTTGAGGTATACCTATGATGAAAATTACAGGCCTCTCTCATCTTCTTAAGTGGGAGAACTTGCACAATTGGTGGCTGACTAAATACTTTTTTGCCCCACTGTATACATATATATATATATATATATATATATATATATATATATATATATATATATATATATATATATATATATCACTGTATTTTGAATTTAAAGGGACATTATAGTTTAAAAACTACATACTCTTTTTCTGTAGAGCATTCAGTATTAAGACTAGTGACCTGCACCTCTACATGTTTAAACCATGCAAATGGGTTAAATACATAGTATAAGTACTGCGCTGCTGGTCCTGAGTGGAAACTGCCGCTAATACTTTCAGCAGCGCTAGTTACACAGCTGAATCACGCTACTAGTACTGATAATTGTATCAGTGTCAGTTTCCATTCAGGACCAGTCATGTTGTGTGATGCCTGAGTGGTAATTCTACTATGTGTTTAACACCTTTGCGGGGTGCAGCTTTGCAGACAAAATCTGGGAGTGGCAGTGCTCCACAAAGCTCCAAATCAGGGTTTGAGTTGAATTACAACACACACTCTTAAAAAACTTCAGACCTGCTTCCTGTGAGTGGGTCCACCACCAGCCGCACCTGTAGTTCCACCATTGGCAGTGCCCCCACTAGAAATTTTTGGGCCCCTTACAATACCATTGATTGGGCCCTACCCAAACACAGAAATACACATATAAACACACACAGACACACTCTCACACACTCTCAAACTCTTATACACTCACTCACACAAACACGCACAGATATGAAATATTGAAATATTTTATATTTTGACTTCTGATTAGCCAATTGGGATACATGCATACAACACTATTAAAGAGATGGCTACTGGACTAGTTATTGCACTGTGACTATTGGTACTTTTAAACTACTCTCATAGAACTTTCTTATGTCACCGTTATTAAAAAGAGCAATTATATTACTCTTTTTGATGTATCTCTCCTTTACTACTTTATCAAAAATGTAAAGCTAGCCCTCCAGCTTACTCATCTCCCCAACTGTCAACATCACAACAGTCTCTCTTCTACCTTCTGCAGATGAAGAATTGCTGCATGCTGCAGCCCATGCTGGTCAGAGAGCTCTCTTCTAATGTCAGGAGTGCAAGCTGGGAGGCCTACGCTACCCTCGCTGCTGCAGACTGTCTGCAGTGAGTGCTGCTAGCCTAACTAGCCTATTGCTTGCCTCAGACTCTAGAATCCCTCTCAGCTCCCTCAGCTCGCTGCTTCCCTCTCTCACTATTACCACGCTCGCAGCTGTGTGCATATTACTGCATATAGGATGCCCGGCTGCCAATGCTATGAATATCATGCTAGGACCTAGAGGAAGAAAGTGAGGACTGTCAGGCCTGGGAGTGGAAGCGCCAAGGGTGAGTTTGCATGCAGACTAGAGTAGAGAGAATCACTGTCAGCTCACATGAGGCCCCTGTTCCTCCCACCCGGACCCCAGCACACCGGATCGATAGATTCATAGCAGCAGCACATTTTACATTACAGACTCATTTGTATTTATCAGTCAGTCTGTTTCAGAGAGACCCAGTCCGCCCTTGATGAGCAGGCTCAATGGGCAGCTGCTTTGGGCCCCACAACAAAGACTGGTCACTGGGCAGCTTCCCATTGTGCACTGATTTAAAGACGGCCCTAATTATGAGGTGTGATTACATGGCACTCTGATGATCAATTCTGATCCCTGATTGGTCTCCACTTCCCTCCATGATCCATCCAAGGCACCCCGGCTGTCAGCGGTCTCCCCTCCCTGTCAGTGCCACTGCTCACTGTGACTGTCATGAGATAGCTGCTGCTGCTTGCACCACAGTAATCATTCTTAAATCTTTGTAAAAAAGGCTAAGTATGGCGCCCAGTAGTGCCCAGTAGTGAGTCCTAGCTGTCTTACTAACCAGTCCTTCCCTTAAGACTAGCACACAGATAAGACCAATGTATTAAATAATTAAGTAAGAATAGTGACGTCATGAATAGTTCGCCGGCGAATAGTTCCCGGCGAACATAGCATGTTTGCATTCGCCGCGGCGGGCGAACATATGCAATGTTATATCTGCCCCCTAGTCGTCATCATTGAGTAAACTTTGACCCCGTACCTCACAGTCAGCAGGCACATTCCAGCCAATCAGCAGCAGACACTCCCTCCCAGACCCTCCCACCTCCTGGACAGCATCCATTTTAGATTCATTCGGAAGCAGCATTCTTAGTGAGAGGAGGGACAGTGTAGCTGCTGCTGCTGATTTAATAGGGACATTGATAGCTAGGCTAGTGTATTCAGTGTCCACTACAGTCCTGAAGGACTCATCTAATCTCTGTTGTAAGGACAGCACCCCAAAAAGGCCTTTTTAGGGCTAGAACATCAGTCTGCTTTTTTTTTTTCCTGTGAAATCTAATTGCAGTTGCCTGCCTGCCAGCGTGTGTGTCAGGCTCACAGCGTATACTGTGCCCACTTGCCCAGTGCCACCACTCATATCTGGTGTAACAGTAGTGTACATTTAAAAAAACAACACTTTTTTGACTGTGAAATAATAGCAGACAGCTGCCAGTACGCAAGATGTCCGCCAATAAGGCAGATGGGGAGGGTTAGAGAGCTGTTTTGGGGGGGATTAGGGAGGTTGGGGGCTAAGGGGGGATGCTACACCACAGCATATGTAAATATGCTAAAGAAAAATAAAAAACAATTAAAAACCTTTTATTTTAGTCCTGGCAGACTTTCTGCCAGTACTTAAGATGGCGGACAATTGTGGGGTGGGGGAGGGAAGGGAGCTGTTTGGGAGGGATCAGGGGGTCTCATGTGTCAGGTGGGAGGCTGATCTCTACACTAAAGCTAAAAATAACCCTGCAAGCTCCCTACAAACTACCTAATTAACCCCTTCACTGCTAGCCATAATACACATGTGATGCACAGCAGCATTTTGCGGCCTTCTAATTACCAGAAAGTAACACCAAAGTCATATATGTCTGCTATTTCTGAACAAAGGGGATCCCAGAGAAGCATTTACAACCATTTGTGCCATAATTGCACAAGCTGTTTGTAAATAATTTCAGTGAGAAACCTAAAATTGCGAAAAAAAATTTTTTTTTAAATTTGACGGTGAAATGGTGGCATTAAATATACCAAAATGGGCCTAGATCAATACTTTGGGTTGTCTACTACACTACACTTAAGCTAAAATTAACTCTACAAGCTCCCTACATGCTCCCTAATTAACCCCTTCACTGCTGAGCATAAAATACGTGTGGTGCGCAGTGGCATTTAGCAGCCTTCTAATTACCAAAAAGCAATGCCAAAGCCATATAAGTCTGCTATGTATGAACAAAAAGGATCCCAGAGAAGCATTTACAACCATTTATGCCATAATTGCATAAGTTGTTTGTAAATAATTTCTGTGAGAAACCTAAAGTTTGTGAAAAAGTGAACAATTTTTTTTTTATTTGATCGCATTTGGCAGTGAAACGGTGGCATGAAATATACCAAAATGGGCCTAGATCAATACTTTGGGATGTCTTCTAATAGAAAATATATACATGTCAAGGGATATTCAGGTATTCCTGACAGATATCAGGGTTCCAATGTAACTAGCGCTCATTTTGAAAAAAAGTGGTTTTGAAATAGCAAAGTGCTTCTTGTATTTATTTCCTTATAACTTGCAAAAGCAAAGAACATGTTAACATTAGGTATTTCTAAACTCAGGACAAAATTTAGAAACTATTTAGCATGGTTGTTTTTTGGTGGTTGTAGATGTGTAACAGATTTTGGGGGTCAAAGCTAGGAAAAGTGTTTTTTTCCATTTTTTCCTCATATTTTATAATGTTAGGTGATTTATGCCCTTTATGGATTAAAACCAGACTCTGCATCAACTATGTAATTTTCCATGGGAGTTTTGCCATGGACCCCCCTCCGGCATGCCACAGTCCAGGTGTTTGTCCCCTTGAAACAACTTTTCCATTCCATTACTATTGTGGCCAGAAAGAGTCCCTGTGGGTTTTAAAATTCGCCTGCCTATTGAAGTCTATGGAGGTTCGCCCGGTTCACGAACATTTGTGGAAGTTCCTGTTCGCCGTTCACTAAGTAAGAAAGTTCTAAAGAAGCTAAGGAGTCTAAGAGGTGATAAAATCTAATAGCTTTTAATAAAACAGTTATAATTTATTTATATGTAAATCTAAAACATTTGCAGAATCGAATCATGTAAAATTAGGGACGTCTCCCTTAAAAGCAATTCGTTAAGTGCAGTATCTGCTAAAATAGTATCAGATATATTAAAAGGACACTAAACACATTTTTTTTTCTTTCATGATTCAGATAGAGCATGCAATTTTAAGCAACTTTCTAATTTTCTCCTATTATCAATTTTTCTTCGTTCTCTTGCTATCTTTATTTGAAAAAGAAGGCATCAAAGCTAAGGAGCCAGCAAATGTTTGGTTCAGAACCATGGACAGCATTTGTTTATTGGTGCTGTCCAATCAGCAAGTACAACCCAGGTTGTTAACCAAAAATGGGCCGGCATCTAAACTTACATTCTTGCTTTTCAAATAAACATACCAAGAGAATGAAGCAAATTTGATAATAGGAGTAAATTTAGAAAGTTGCTTAAAACTGCATGCTCTATCTGAATCACGAAAGAATTGGGTTCAGTGTCCCTTTAAATATCTAGTTTGTAAACTGCTAGTGTGTGTAACCTCAAATTAGTTACAATAAAATCGCAACAAATTATACACACTAATTATACAGACTAATCCACCTTAGCATTGAGAGTTCATATACAATTTTGTATGGAAACCAGATCCAAAGTCTCTATTGGGTCAATGCTGGCATATATATTTTTCAAGTTATAAACTGCAGTTTTCCAGAATGTGTAGCTTATCACTACTTTACTTGTGAATAATTGTTAGTCAATATAACACAGTCTTGCCAAGGAACACTGACCAAATAGACACTTCCTTCTTAGTGCAGGATAATGTGAATTATAGCTTACCGGAATCTTCAGACACGTACTGTACCCTGCACATATTGTGTGCGCTTCTGATAGAGGTGGAGAATATGCTTACCGGGAACTTCCGACATGGTAATGTGCCTCTTTACAAGCTTACTGTGATTTTCTCCGGTGATTGATTACAGCGGTTGTTGTTTTCAGCGTCTTCCACTACCCAAGCGTGGCTGTGATGATGTCACTCTCACCTTGCTTTCTATTGGTTTTGGTTTTCTTCCTCTGTTATCCGCTATGATGTATTCAGGACTGTTGATCTCAATGTGACAAACGGATGTTTGTATTCCCTGTACTTGACAGTTCTCAAGATCCTGCAAGGACAGTCCTTTAGAGATGTCTTTATCCAGAAATGAAATCTTCAGCTTTGTAGTAATCTGCTAATAACGTCAACTCGTTTCGCCCTGGTGTGGGCTTTGTCAAGATGTATCTATTTTGTGTGGTTGTTCTGTTTATTGGTTGAGTAAGCTTCACATCATTGTCATCATATTTAAGGTGGTAATGCTTACTGTGATGCTGTAAGCGTCTCGCACTTTCTTACTTAATTATTTAATATATTGGTCTTTCTTGAATCTTCACATAAGAGTCCTGAGAGTCTGAGACAGAGTCAGTACACTTTTTTTACCCCCAACCTGTATGATGTTGTACAACTGACGGTCCGTTCCTGAGTCAGGCAGGGGCCAGGTCAGCAGCTGATGGTGTCTCTAGAAGTCCGGATCGATCCACCTCTGTCTCACACTTAATTTGCTGCTCAGCTCAGGAGTCCCAAGAGGAGTGACACGAACGGCACAGCAGTCTCTGTCACTGATGTTCCCGCCAGACTGTTTTGAGCATGCGCAGCAGGGAGTCAAACAACTCCGGTCAGTACGTTCTCCTGGTGCTGTAAATCACAAGGAGAACATACATGACCGGCGTTGATTGGTTCCCAGCACATAACGAGGCCTTATTAGAGATGACTCTATAATAGTTTTTTCAGCCACGCTGCAGCTACAAATTACCACCGGGTGGCGCAGAGTGACTAGTGATTCAAAATGTAGGCAAAATATTGCGCAATGGAGACAAAGCAGAACCCACCTCTATTGCGCAATATTATAGAGGTGAAAATTTTGAACAAAAAAATATATATATTTTTTTTAAATAAAATTTTATTTAAAATTTCAATTTGCCCCAAATGGCAGGTTTGGCAGTGCCTCACCTGCCTCCTATGTGTGCATGTAACACTACATCTGTGTATGTGTGTGTGTATATATATATATATATATATATATATATATATATATATATATACACAGTATATGTTTACATTTGTATATATGTATTTATGGCTTTATGTGTATTTATGTATTTATCGCTTTATGTGTATTTATGCATTTATAGACATATATACGCATATAAACACATAAATACACATGTACACTGAAAACATGATATTTATACAATATTTATATTAAAGTTTTATACTTTTTATTTACTTCAAGTATCTCACATTCCAATTTTCTGCACATAGCAGAATATGTTCTATGTATTTCAAAATAGGAATTCCTATACATATCTGTATATATATATATATATATATATATATATATATATACACACAGTATACAGTTGTGCTCATAAGTTTACATACCCTGGCAGAATTTATGATTTCTTGGCCATTTTTCAAAGAATATGAATGATAACCCAAAAACTTTTCTTTCACTCATGGTTAGTGTTTGGCTGAAGCTATTTATTATCAACTGTGTTTACTCTTTCTAAATCATACTGACAACAGAAACTACCCAAATGACCCTGATCAAAAGTTTACATGCCCTGGTGATTTTGGCCTGATAACATGCACACAAGTTGACACAAAGGGGTTTACATGGCTATTAAAGGTAACCATCCTCACCTGTGATCTGTTTGCTTGTAAATAGTGTGTGTGTATAAAAGGTCAATGAGTTTCTGGATTCCTGACAGACCCTTGCATCTTTCATCCAGTGCTGCACTGACGTTTCTGGAGTCATGGAGAAAGAAAAAGAATTGTCATAGGATCTGTGGGAAAAAGTTAGTTGAACTGTATAAAACAGGAAAGGGATATAAAAAGATATCCAAGGAATTGAGAATGCAAATCAGCAGTGTTGAAACTCTATTCAAGAAGTGGAAAATGAGGCGTTCTGTTTGATAACATACTACATTCATCTTGCCGTCAATTCTGACCAAATTTCCTGTGCCTTTGTAGCTCACACATCCTCAAAACATCAGCGATCCACCTCTGTGTTTCACAGTAGGAATGGTGTACCTTTCATCATAGGCCTTGTTGACTCCTCTCCAAATGTAGCGTTTATGGTTGTGGCCAAAAAGCTCAATTTTGGTCTCATCACTCCAAATGACTTTGTGCCAGAAGGTTTGAGGCTTGTCTCTGTACTGTTTGGCATATTGTAAGCGGGATACTTTGTGGCATTTTCATAGTAATGGCTTTCTGCTGGCGACTTTACCATGCAGCCCATCTTTCTTTAAGTGCCTCCTTATTGTGCATCTTGAAACAGCCACACCACATGTCCTGTATTTCACCTGAAGCTATTTGTGGGTTTGTCTTTGCATCCCAAACAATTTTCCTGGCAGTTGTGGCTGACCGTGGTTTGGTTTCAACAGAACCCCTCATTTTCCACTTCTTTATTAGAGTTTGAACACTGCTGATTTGCAAATCAGCCAATAGGATTGAGCTTGCATTCTATTGGCTGATTGGAACAGCCAATAGAATGCAAGCTCAATCCTATTGGCTGATTGCATCAGCCAATAGGATTTTTTCTACCTTAATTCCGTTTGGCTGATAGAATTCTCTCAGTCAATTGGAATCTAAGGGACACCATCTTGGATGATGTCATTTAAAGGAACCGTCATTCAGTAAGAAGACTTTGTTTGAAGAGGATGCTCTGCGTCGGATGTCTTGAAGATTGAGCTGCTCCGCGTCGGATGGATGAAAATAGAAGATGCCCTCTGGATGAAGACTTCTGCCCTTCTAGAGGACCACTTTGCCCGGCTTGGATGAAGACTTCTCCCGGCTTCGTTGAGGACTTCGGCCCAGTTGGATGAAGACTTCTGCCGCTTCCTTAAGGATGGATGTCCGGTCTTCAGAACAGTAAGTCGATCTTCAGGGGCTTAGTGTTAAAATTTTTTAAGGGTTTATTGGGTGGGTTTTATTTTTTAGATTAGGGTTTGGGCCGCAAAAGAGCTAACTGCCCTTTTAAGGGCAATGCCCATCCAAATGCCCTTTACAGGGCAATGGGGAGCTTAGTTTTTTTAGATAGTATTTTATTTGGGGGGTTGGTTGTGTATGTGGTGGGTTTTACTGTTGAGGGGGTTGTTTGTATTTTTTTTTTTACAGGTTAAAGAGCTGATTACTTTGGGGCAATGCCCTGTAAAAGGTCCTTTTAAGGGCTATTGATAGTTTAGTTTAGGCTAGGGTTTTTTTATTTTGGGGGGGCTTTTTTATTTTGATAGGTCTATTAGATTCAATGTAATTAGTTTAAATATCTTGTAATTTGCTTATTATTTTCTGTAATTTAGTGTTTGTTTTTTTTGTACTTTAGCTAATTTAATTTAATTTATTTAATTGTTGTTAATTTAGTTAACATATTTAATTGTAGGGTTAGGCTAGGTGTTATTGTAACTTAGGTTTTAGGTTAATAATATTTAACTAATGTTTGCGAGGCGGGAGTGCAGCGGTTTAGGGCTTAATATGTTTATTATAGTGGCCGCAACGGGAGCAACAAATTAGGGGTTAATAAGTGTAGGTAGGTTGCGGCGACATTGTGGGCGGCAAATTAGGGGTTAATAAATATAATGTAGGTGTTGGGGATGTTGGGGGCAGCAGATTAGGGGTTCATAAGTATAATGTAGGTGGCAGCGGTATCCGGAGCGGCAGATTAGGGGTTAATACATATTATGCAGGTGTCGGCGATGTCGGGGGTGGCAGATTAGGGGTCAATAAGTGTAAGATTAGGGGTGTTTAGATTTAGGGTTCATGTTAGGGTGTTAGGTGTAGACATAAGTTTTATTTCCCCATAGGAATCAATGGAGCTGCTTTTTTGCAGGTGTTAGACTT
Source organism: Bombina bombina (assembly GCF_027579735.1). NCBI lineage: Eukaryota > Metazoa > Chordata > Amphibia > Anura > Bombinatoridae > Bombina > Bombina bombina. The sequence continues at coordinate 1,320,717,888 of NC_069500.1, forward strand.
TTTCTCAGCCAGCTCTCCCCGTTGATTCCTATGCGGAAATTGTGCACGTGCACGTACGACCAGCTCACTGCTGACTTAAGCAGCGCTGGTATTGGAGTGCTTTAAGAAGCAAAATTTTGATTAACGCTCACTTCTTGCCTTTTAATGCCGGGTTTGTAAAAACTCATAATACCAGCGCTATAGGTGAGTGGTGAGAGAAAACTGCTCGTTAGCACCGCACAGCCTCTAACGCAAAACTCGTAATCTGGCCGAGAGCTATTGTTTTTTACTTATGTGCCTGCAGCGCTCTTTAAAACTGTTCTCTTATTTTAACCCCTTACAAGTGCTGTTTAGTGAAGTTCTGCATCTTCACACTGGGCGCCGCCAACTTGGAGTTTATGTTTTCTCTTACCCTGTGAAAGAAGCAATGTGCAGCGCACTCACAGATCAGTGATATTGTTGTCATTGGGGCCTATTTATTATGGTGCGAGCGGACATGATCCGATATAGCGGATCATGTCTGCTGCACATCGATAAATACCAACAGCATAAGCTGTCGGCATTTATCACTGCACCAACAGTTCTTGTGAACTGCTGGTGCAATGCCGCCCCCTGCAGATTCGCGGCCAATCGGCCACTAGCAGGGGGTGTCAATCAACCGCATTCGATCGGGTTGATTTCTGTTGATTTCTTTCCGCCGCCTCAGAGCAGGCGGACAGGTTATGGAGCAATGGTCTGAAGGCTCGCCAGAAACACAGGGCATCAAGCTCCATACGGAGTTTGATAAATATGCCCCTTATTGTGCACTTCACTTTAATGTGTAGAATCCAGAGCAGAAGCTGTACGTTTTGCAGAGGCTGCATTGCTCTTTATTATTCCTGAGGTTTTTGTATATTTGTTATGTAACTTTAAAATTGTGTACAAATAAATGCAAATATGTAAAGCATCTGCTTTCTGTTGTTTATGCTAAACCAAAGTGCAAGGTACAGCTCTCAAACAGTCAGTAACAACACTGATCTGTAAGAGCACACTGCTTCTGTGGCAGTAGGGTTGCCACCTTCATATATATGAGCTACACATGCTGCAGGATGTGTAGGGAAAAACATGCATTGTGCATCTGGATAGTACATAGTGCTGCTGAACAACACTATTCATGTTCCTCCCTGCACCATGCGTAACTTATAACTGTCCAGGAAAAATGTCTGAGGTGGCCACTCTATTCACAGGATGCAACAATAATGGTACAAAAAATGTAAAAATACAGAGCTTTACTGTTTTATCTTAGTTTATATAAGGAGGTCAAGCACAGGTCTTCATAACTGTAAACTTTATTAAGAATGCTATACACACACACACACTATGCAAGAGGCACTTCCTGACTCTACCATTGTGCACATCACAGGTTGATATGGTTCATACCAACTGATAATCTCAATATCACACATTTCCCTTTTTCTTTTCTTTTTAAACAACAGAAAACGTAAAGTACATTTTTTTTAACTGTAGTCTATGTGAAAAACTTCAGTCCCTTTTAACATTGTTCAATTAGACAATTAGGTTTTTTGATATATCGATCTGACCGTGTTTGCATTGCATCACTGGCAGGCAAGTCAGTCAAGCTTTGCAAAGTTTCTCTGGCATCTTCATTCTCCAGCTGCAATGGAGTGTTCAATGTATCCTCACAGGTTTCCTTCACTGCCGAATTGTTGTGAACTGATGGAATAGCCATCAAATGTCTACGATTCCTACGTAAACATTGCCCATCATTGGTTTGAACTACATACGATCTTGGAGAATATTGCTGGATAACTGTCCCTTCAGTATTCCAGCTGTTTGAACCTTGTACTCGCACAGGAGTTTGTACCTGAAGATTCTCCAAAGGCTTTGCAGCTCGGTCATAGTATTCATTCCTTTTTTCTCTGAGTTTCAATTTGGTTTCTATTTCATGTTTTTGTGGGAACCTTTTCCAAGGTTTCACAACTGGTACTCATGTGACCAGCTGTCTGCCAAACAATAATTCTGCCGGTGACTTCCCACATTTTAAAGGAGTAGCTCTATAGCTAAGAAGAGCCAGACATGGATCCTCATCTGCATCTGTTGCTTTACAAAGTATGTTTTTCACTATTTTAACTCCAGCATCTGCTAATCCATTTGCTTGTGGATATCCCGGGCTGGATGTTCGATGTTCAAATTCATAGGTACTGGCAAAAACCCTAAACTCTCTACAATTGAATTGAGGACCATTGTCTGATATTATTACTCTTGGAATGCCATGTCTCGCCAAAATTGCTTTTACTTTTTTGATCACTGTACATGCTGACTCATCTTCCAATAATGCTATCTCTGGGTAATTAGAGAAGTAATCCATTACTAAAATATAATGCTGATTTTTGAAAACAAACAAGTCCATTCCTAACTTTTCCCAGGGTGCCAACGGGAAGTCTGTATCCAGTATAGGCTCTTTAGGTAACTGAGGTCTGAATTTTTGGCAAGTCCGGCATTGAGTGATCATTGTCTCAATGTTTTCATTCATATTTGGCCAGTACAAAATGTCTCTAGCTCATCTTTTTGTCTTTTCTATACCTGAATGACCTTCATGTAGTCTTTTCAGTATTTGACTTTGCAAACTCGCTGGTACAATTATCTTTTGTCCTTTCAAAAGTACCCCTTTTATCAAAGAAATGTCAGAAATGTATGGTCTATACAGTGATGGCATTAGTGTCTTAGATTTGCCACTAGAAACTGCTTTCTTCACTTGACTTAAAAGAGCATCTGTTTCTGTAGCCTGTTCTATTGCTGCCCACATTGCATGACTAAACGGGGCTGTCTTCAAGATCAGATTGACGTGAACAGTCACCTTTTTCTGCAACTGTAAGTCCTCATTGTTAAATGGTAAGTAAGCTTGTGACAGAGCATCCGCTACCACCAACTCCTTGCCAGGTATAAAATCCAAGGTGAAGTCATACCTTTGAAGTCTCAGCAACAAACTTTGAATTCTTGGAGGTGCATCTATCAAGCCCTTTTGGTAGATGTGAATCAAAGGTTTGTGATAATTTTCTGCTGAAAATACTCTTCCATACAAATAAACATGAAATTTTTCACATCCGTAAACTAGTCCCAGTGTTTCCTTTTCAATTTGAGCATATAATTTTTCAGTATCTGTCAATGCCCTAGATGCATAAGCCACAGGCATCCATCCGGAGCCTTGATTTTGAATTAGAACTGCTCCCAATCCATTTTGTGAAGCATCACTTGACAACTTTGTTTTTGCTGTTGGATCAAAGAATTGCAGAGTTGGTGCAGTAGTAAGCATGTCCTTCAAAAACTTCCATTCTTTCTGGTGATTCTCTGACCATTCCCATGCATAGTTTTTTCTGAGTAGTTGTCGCATTAGTACAGTTTTTTTCTGGTAAAGTAGGTATGAACTTGCCAAGGTAATTCACCATTCCTAGAAAGCGTTGTATATCTTGCTTATTTTCTGGCTGTGGCATTTCTGTAATTGCCTTAATCTTTTTCATGTCTGGTAAAACACCACCTCCCGTGAGTTGTTCTCCCAAATATTGAATTGAAGTTTTTCTGAATTGACACTTTGTCTTATTGAACTTCAAATTATTCTCCTTAGCAACATCTAAGACCATCTTTAGCCTTTCATCATGTTCTTGCTTGGTTTTACCCCAGATCAGAATATCATCAATTAATACAGTTGTGCCTGGTATTCTTTCAAGAAGTTGCTGCATGGTACTATGAAACACTTCTGGTGCTGAACACAAGGCGAAGGGCAATCGTTTGTAACAGTACCTCCCATAAGGAGTATTAAAAGTGCAGAGTTCCATGCTTTCCTCCTCCAGTGGAAATTGCTAAAATCCTGAGGATGCATCCAGTTTACTGAATACAGTTGCTCCACTTAGCTCCCCAAGCAATTCTGATTTTGTTGGTAAATGGAAGTGTTCTCTTAAGATGCTTTTATTCAGTTCCTTGGGATCAATACAGATTCTGAGACCCCATCCGGTTTTTCCACCAACACCATAGAATGAACCCATTCAGTAGGTGTCTTGATTTTCTTTATAATACCTTTATCCTCCATCCTGGCAAGTTCCCGTTTAAGACGATCCCTTAGAGCAACTGGAACATTTCGCATGGCATGCACTACTGGACGAGAACCTTCTTTTAGTTGTATTTTATGTTGCATTGGAAGACATCCTATTCCTTCAAATACTGCAGCATAGTTTGTTAATAAATGTTCTATGTCCTCTTCTTTATTAGTTCCATCAATGGCATTTACCCTTTTAATCAGTCCTAAAGTTTCACACATTTGAAGACCCAGTAGAGCTGGTTTGTTTCTTGGAACTACCAGAATGTTCATTTTATGCGTTTGATTTCCATATTCCAGGAACACACTGCACTTGCCAAGCACTGGGATAAAATCCCCATTATATGTCTTTAGTTTAACTGAGCTTTTCAGAAGTTCTGGTTTGTTCTTCAATTGGTGATACTTGCTCTCAGGCATCAAATTAGCTTGTGCACCTGTATCTACTTTGTAAGCAATATTAGTGCCATTTGTAATAGCTTCAATGATCCACTCCTTATCTGTAGCTTTGGTTAAGTCAAGTATTCCAATAAAGAATTCTTCTGATTCCTCACTTTCTGACTGGTCAACAATGTGAACCGTTTTTTTAGCTTTACACATCTTTTGAAAGTGATTCCTTTTTCAACATTTTCTGCAGATTTGCCCATAAGCCTGACATTGTCTTATGCCATGCTGCTTTCCACATCTGGTACATAGCCAGTCTGATTCAGGCTGTTTTTGTGATAAAACTTTTTCCTTTAATTTTATTTTCATAATGTGGATGCACTTTGTTTTTCCCCACTGTAACTGACATTACTGGTGTTGCTGCTGTACTGTGGCAGAGTGTGCGCACTTGTTCCTATGCTGCCTCTGAACTTTGACAAAATTCTACTGCCTTTTCCAGTGTTAAATTTTTCTCTCTGAGCAAGCGTTCTTTAACCCTTATATTTCTGCTGCCCATGACTAACTGGTCTCTGATTAATGAGTTACACATTGCTCCATAATTACATGATCTAATCTTCAGTTTTAAGTCTGTTACATACTCCTCAATAGTCATTCTGCATTCTACATCTGAAAAGATACCTTTCATAGGTTTCATTGCGTCTAGGTACACAGTACTGTTCAAATTTGTCTAGAACAACCTGATAAACACCCCTTTCTTCAGCTGTAAATGTGAAGGTGTTGTATACATCTATTGCTGCTGATCCTGCTACAGTCAGAAAAAGTGCAATCTTTTGTTCATCATATTGCTCCTGAGCTCCTATAGCTCTAACATATAGCTGGAATCTTTGCTTAAACCTCTGCCATGCATCTTCCATATTACCAGTCATTTCCAATTCTGGTGGAGGATTTAACTTTTCCATCTTAATGTTCTGAATTATGCAGTATTAATATAAAAGTCTGTAGTGCTGTTAGAATCAGTCAATTGTACAAGTTATGATGCACTTACTCAATTCATGAGGAGAAGCTGTAGTCACTCTGCCAGAGCCTTGATTCTCACACTTTCAATTTGCTGTAAAGATTTCTAATGGATTCCTCAGAGTCCTTGCTTGTCAGTTCAGATGGAAGCAGGGAACTCCTTATTCTGACACCATGTTTTATCTTAGTTTATATAAAGGCAGTGTAGGGCACAATTGGGCCTGGAACAAAGCTAAGGGTTAAAGCTGAAGGGAGAGATAGGAGAAGAGGGCTGGCTAGGGAGGTTAGTTGCAACAATGTTGCATGCAAGGGAGGGGCCCACTACTCACCTTAAAAGTGGGGATCATCAGCTTCCTGGCCCTCTTCTTCCTGGAATCTGGGGCAGACGAGTTCTTTCTGTTATTGTTCAGGGTAATTCTTAATTTCTGTGAACAATGCAGCGATCCAGATGATCCAAACTCCCTCCACAGCGCTTCCACGAGTTGGTGTTTGAGAAGCCTGGATCTGGATAACAGAAAAAACAGATAAGTACACAGGATGACATTGAAGAGCTAGATGACATAATTCCACCTACACAGTACACTACTGAGACTAGGCCTAGTACTAGTAGAACACAGACAAACATTATGAGTCACACAGTTAGTAGGCTAGATATACATGCAGCAAGTGAGGGGGTTGAAGGAGATGATTCAGCCTATGCATCAGTTGCAATGGCTAGGCCGGATGATCAATCAGCCTGTCTCCAACCTACTGGGCCTCAGGCCAGGCCTCAGGCTTCCAGTCCCTCTTCTGCCACACCGCATGTGCAGGCTGAGGCCTATTCGGATACCATGGTATCCCCAGTAGCAAGACCTATGTTAGACAGGGGCCCAACACACGTGGCAATCACAACCCCTGCGATAGATTCAACGGTTGCGCAAGGCCCCTCTCTATTGTCCCCTGTGGCTAACTCTGCCCCCGTTTTGGCAGCCCCGGTGGCGCACTTGGCCCCCGTTGGTGCATCCCAGCCCAGCACAGGCCTTGGGAGTGTGTCAGTAGCAGGGCCCGTTTCGGGCCTTCAAACAATTTCGGCCCAGGCTGATGTAACATTCATGTCTAATGTGGCCTTCCCGGCGGCGCAGCAAGCCCCTGTGTTGCCCGTTTCACCCCCTTATGCTAATTTGGGCCAGCAAGAGGGCTTACCTGAATCAGCGGTCTCCTCTCTTCTGTCCGTGATTCCTCCGTCGGCTGTCTCGGCGGTGTCTTCCATCCTGGCGTCCTTAGTAGCGGCGATGTCTCCGTCGGGTATGCAGGCTCCTCCGTCGGGTCTTCAGGGTCCTCCGGCGGGTCTTCCGGTCCCTCTCCACGTGACGCTGGTGTCCGGTCCTCCAAGCCAGGCCACAGGTCCTCCGGGTCCAATTGTAAGTGCACAACCGGAAGTTCCGGTCACGCGCCCATCCACTTCCGGTTCCGGTTTCGTCGGCCATAGCAGCGTCGGGACTTCGAGGGAATGGTCGCATCCTCTGCAGCTCCGTGAAGGTGAGCATCATGAGAGGATGTCGGCCGGGGGTGGGTTATTATGCCGAAGGGGTCCTCAGGTTCGGCAAAGGAAGGCGCAATCACGCATTATTGGCAGATTGGAATTTGCTGGCATGGGGTCTCAAGATAGAGTTTCTTCACTTAGCGTAGGCACGCACAGAGGCCTGAAAAGTAGGAGGGGGGTTTCAACAAGGGCTAATAGACTAAACCCCTTGGGTAGGGACATGTTATCAAGAACCAGGGCGCTAGTTCATCAACCAGGTTACCATTCAGTAGGGCTAATAAGTGCAATTGAACCACAGGGTCAGCACGCCCAGCCTCAGTCTCACTACTCCCAGGCTCAGGGACAATTTAATGTTGCGCGTCAACATAATACTCAGGGTCAAGTTAATGCTGCGCTTCAACATAACGCTCAGGGGCAAGTTAATGTTGCGCTTCAGCATAATAGGGCAGATTCTCAGCAAAGTAGCGCGCCATCACACACAGTCAGTGGCGCAGCTAGCTTCACAAATATGCACAGTCACAATATGAATGCACACGCTGTGGCACATTTGGGGGCTTCCAGTATAAATGCACAAGCTGATCCTCTGAATGTTTCGGATGTGAATGTGCAAAATGTTACGAATGATGCTATGAATGTGATACCAACTTCACAGTCAAATGAGTTAAGGGACAAGTCTGCTTCATTGATTCCATTACAAGGTAGCAGTGTGAATGAGGGGCATGGGGCATTGGGGCAGGATGCTAGTAGGGCACGTAGCACTAGTAGTACTCTCAGTTGGTCAAGGGCAAATGATATGGGGAATGCGAGCATAAATACAAATATTAGGTCAGGCTTGGGTCCTATTAACCCTCCCTTTGCCGGTGTCCGTAGTGCTCGCGACCTTTTTTCTTTTTTGCAGAACGCATCACAAGTGGAACCAAACATGGAACCGCAGCAAGTGGATAGGCCTTCGGCTTCGGCTGTTACTCCTCAGGAGCAGGCGGATTCACAGCAGCGTGAAAACACGGCTAATTCTATACAACGAGATGATGGGGCTGTTCCTGGTCATTCTACTTCTGGTCTGGAGTCTCAGGACAACGCAGTTGCTATTCCTGGTAAGCCCTCCACATTTATACATGACCGACATGACCAGGTTGACTCATCCCTTTCAGAATCAGAGTGTGACAGTGACACTTCACTTGGGTTAAGTGGTAAGGGTCAAAAGCGCATGTTTGCGATGATAAAGAAAATGTGGCAGGTAATGCAGTCAGGTTCGGTGGGGAACATAGCGCAGACGCAGCTTGCGATAGGTCCTCCAGAATCTTTGCAGAACAACACTAGCATGGGGGACAAGCGTCCGCCAATTAACTTAATTCCGGATAGGAAAGTGGCCTTACATGGCGATTCCTTCCCCTCTAACACTCCCTCCTCGCATGGTCATTTGAAGCCAAGAACCATAAAAAAAAAAAAAAATACAGCAGGGCAAATATGTTAATATATTTGAGTTATCTGCTGAAGATTGTAGACAGCGAGAGAAAAGTGCTGACGGTACTGGACCTAAAAGGTTCAAGCGTCCTGAAACTTTTGAGGAGTGGCTAATTTGCTTTAGGGTTTTCTCCTCTTGCTACCTGGAGAAATACCCGAGCCAATGCCATGCTATCCTCAAATACACTGATAATATACATTGGATTCAGAGGAAGTTTGCTGAGGGGGCTTGGAGAGAGTATGATGCAGAGTTTCGGCAAAAGATGGCGGGTAATCCTGTGCTCACCTTTGATACAACCGACTCGCATCTTTGGCAACGCCTCGGCCTGCAGGGGTCACCCTCCTCCTCCACCCCCTCTAGTAATCAGTCCTTTCATGCTTCAAAAACGAAGCACAGGGGAGGTACCTGTTGGGCATTTCAGGATAATAAATGCGACAGAGGTAATGTGTGTGCGTTCAGGCACGTATGCAAATACTGTGCGGGGTCACACGCCGGGAGCGAATGTGCCAGAAAGAAGGATTCAACATCCGGTAGAGCACAGAACAAGCTCTCTCTTGTTGCTAAAGGCCCCAACACCAGTGAAGGTGCACGCCCTTGAGCCATGGCTTAGGGTGTACCCAGATTCGCGCGCAGCGTCTTTAATTTTTCAAGGCTTTACGGAGAGTTTTCATATACCGGTGACGGAAGCCATTAAAGGTTCTAGAGGCTATCGTAACCTCAAATCAGCTTACCAACACCCTTCGGTTGTTAGGGACAAGCTGGATAAGGAAATCTCAATGGGCCGTGTAGTGGGTCCTTTTTCTTCACCCCCTTTGCCGAATCTGGTCATTTCACCATTGGGTGTGGTACCCAAGAAGGAATTGGGTAAATTCCATCTAATACACCACCTGTCCCACCCTAGGGGCTATTCAGTCAATGATGCTATTGACCCGGAACTCAGCTCAGTGCGATATCAATCTTTTGATAGCGCTCTGTACTTGGTGCGGGGGGTGGGTGCGGGTGCCTTGTTGGCGAAGCTGGATATTGAATCCGCCTTTCGCCTATTGCCCTTGCACCCTTCATCATTTTATTTGATGGGTTGCAAATTTCAAAAGGGGTTTTACGTAGATAGGTGCTTGCCTATGGGCTGTGCAATCTCTTGCGCCTTATTTGAAACCTTTAGTACATTCTTGCACTGGGTTTTGGAGCAACAGGTGGTTAATAACCGCATTGCACACTATCTGGACGATTTCCTCTTGGTGGGGAGTCCGGGAACTAATGAATGTCAGCAATTGATGGAATCCATGAGAATCCTGATGTTGCAATTCAGTGTCCCCTTAGCTGAAGACAAGACTGAGGGCCTGGGTACTTGCATTACGTTCCTGGGTATCGAAATCGATATAAATTTGTAGGCTGCCTTCTGGCAAAGTCCAGGACATGCTTGAGGCGGTTGAAGCGGCCGTTTCCATGGTAACCATTACGCTTAGGCAGATGCAGTCATTACTTGGCCTTCTGAATTTTGCAGGCAGAGTTATCCCCATGGGGAGAGTTTTCAATCGAAGATTGGAGGCTAAGTTGAAGGGCAAACTCAGACCTTCTGAAAAAATTTGGATTTCAGAAGGCATGAGAGCTGACCTGCGAGTCTGGAAGACATTTCTTCAGGATTTCAATGGGATTCGATTATGGCGATCTGAACCCATTTCCAGTCAGTTGTTGCATTTATTTACTGATGCCGCAGGTTCAAAGGGATATGGGGCATATTTCAGAGGGGAATGGAGTGCGGGCCCTTGGCCACTGGAATGGTCAGCCAGGGGTTTAACACGTAACCTTACCCCTTTTGGAGCTCTTCCCTATCATGTTGGCTGTTGACCTGTGGGGCAATAAATTCGCGAACAGGACGATTAATTTCTGGACAGATAATCTCAGTGTCGTCCACGCGGTGAACGGTCTGTCGGCCACATCTGCGGTTGTAGTTTGTTTGTTGAGACATCTGGTGTTACAAGTGTTTTATTATTCAGGGCTGCATTTGCACTAGCCTATTCGGCAGCGCTACGAATAAGCGAGCTTGTGGCACCCTCGAAGTCCAGCACAGACAAGAGCCTACAATTTGGCCATGTCAGGGCCGGAGCAGATTCACTTTTAGTTTATTTGCCGAAATCAAAGACTGATCAAGACGGCAAAGGTGCATGGATACCTATATCCCAGTCCGATGGTCATTGCTGCCCTGTGAGGGCGGTGAACCAGTTTCTAGAGCATAGGCCACCGGAGCAGGGCCCACTGTTAATTCACGCTAATGGGACTTCACTCTCGTTGTTCCAGTTTCGTAGAATACTAGCTAGGGCCGCTGCCCATGCAGGCTTTAATGTGTCTGAAATAGCTCCCCATTCGTTTCGCATAGGGGCAGCTACTAATGCCGCTTTGAAGGGTTCTTCAGTAGAAGCCATCTGCCGTCTGGGTAGATGGCGTTCTAGTAAGTTGAATAATGTGTTTAGTTTCTAATCCAAGGTTGTTGATTAGTGTTATTTCAGTTGCTAATCCCATGTGTCTTTGCAGGACCTGTCAACGGTGCCAAGAGGATCTGGATCGTGGGGCACTCCTATGTGCATTGGGCCTCCATCCGTAGTTCCGCCCTTCCGGGGGGGGGCAGAATTTGGGCTTCCCTTTCACCCTAGTTTCAATTAGATGGTTAAGGGAGAGAGGGATGTGTTGGCCCGCGCTTCCATCGCGTATTTCGGAGGCCCTGGTACGCCTGGGTAAACCTCATGTAATGATTCTCCATTTAGGGGGCAATGATTTGGGCGCCATTCCGGTCTTGAAGCTAATGAAGATTATGCAGGCGGATATTGCTTGGATCAGAGCTCGGATTCCGAATGAGTTGTCGGTCGGTCCAACATAGTTCCCAGGCTGGAATGGCGTCACATGTCTAGCCACAGCGCTGCGTATAAGGTCAGGAAGAAGATTCCTCAGTTGCTAGAACCGTCACGGGTAATGGGGGATTCGTAGTTAAACACGAATCCCTTACAGCCGACAAGGTCCATTATTAAAGAAAGGATAGGGTTCATTTAGAGACAGTTGCCCTAGATATTTTTATAAAGGACATTCATAAGTCATAGTAACCCTCCTTTAAGTCCGGTTGGGTTGTGTTTGTCTTTTATTGGTTGGCGGCACAGTTATCATCTCAATGCTATCTGGTGGCGGGAGGTAACGGCCCTGTTGCCTTGGAAACGGGGGGAGTGTTGACCAATCTAAAGTGAGAGGGGTGGATAGCCTCAAGTGCACGTGAGGTGCCCCTCCTTCCCCTTGCGGGTGGGTCACGTGATCTCATTAACCCCTTAGTAGCAATTTTTCTATGAACAGAGGTCCCGCTCTGCTGCAGTTTCCGTTTGGGCCGTTTACCTTCTGCAGTGCTGGGTTGTCATTATAGCATTCGTTCAGCCGCCATCATAACCTTGTTGGTTTCCATAGTTACTTATTTAATTAATACATGTTTAACCTGTGACGGTTAAAAATTTTACCCACAAAAAGTTGTTGTGTTTTTATTATAGAGTAAGTTGTTATATGTACCCTTCTACGGCTAGCGACCGATAAGCATTTAATCCCTTAGGAGATCAAGCACAGGTCTTCATAACTGTAAACTTTATTAAGAATGCTATACACACACACTATGCAAGAGGCACTTCCTGACTCTACCATTATGCACATAACAACAGGTTGATATGGTTCATACCAACTGATAATCTCAATATCACACATTTACCAGCTGGTTTCTGTAATGGGTAAAAATAAGAGAACAGATTTAAAGGCAGCTGCTGTTACATTAGGAAAAATAGCAGTATATTTTGTAGTAACTATGCTACTGTAGCTGTACCCAGCAGTTTAATATCCCTTTAAGCTATCCAATCACTGACCTGTTAGAAAACAACCAGAATGTAATTCATTATAAAAAGTTCTGCACTGCAAAGAGCTAAAATCAGCTATCGCCTATAGCGCATCCATAGAACAAGCTATTATACCTTTGTTTTGTTCTCAACTAAACTGAAATTCTGTCTTTTGTTTTGTGCAGTTAGAAGCATGCATAGCTAACTGTGGTCTATCACAAGCTGGGGGTGATTGTCCTAACACACTGAGACATTAAATATAAATATGTACATTTCACTCCATTATTCTCTTTTCATATATAAAAATATCCCCTAAAATGAAGAACAAATTTAAGGTGCAGCTGTTAATAAATAAATTAGTGGTGTATTCATATGAACTGCTACTTGGCAAATCACATTAAGGTGAGAACAACAGACCCCCAGGGTACATTTAAGCAGCCCACTCATATTCCCATTACTATTACACAAGTCACTGTTGGCAACCTTCCCTGCTGGTCTTTGACATATATAAAGTATTTGAAATTGACATTTTCCGTCAGTTAACTGTTCTTTATAAAGTGTCCCACTGACAAGTGCAGGGTGTCAATTTATTAATCATCAGAAAAACTAAAAATAATGAAGCTAATATATCAAGTTATTTATGGTCCTATGTATACCAGTTTTAAACATTTTATCATAGATATAAACCGAACAAGATATAATTGTAATCAAAGCTCTGGAAATATGTTTCATTTAGTAAATAATATTATAGTATTACATACTAGTTATTAATGATTATTTTTCAGGTGTGCAGTATTTTAATTATCAAATTGTATTTCTAGATATAAATATTTATTTATCCGTTACAAGACTTTTTTATATTCTTAGAAGATATTAGAAATCATAGACAATTAAATCAAAGTTAAACTTTCATGATTCACATACAGCAAGTGATTTTTAACAACCTTCCAATTTACTTATATTACCTAATTTGCTCTCTTAGTAGTATCCTTTGTTCAAAAGTATAACTAGGTAGACTTAGGAACAGCAATGCACTACTCGGAGCTAGCTGCTGATTGGTAGCTTCACAAATATGTCTCTTGTCATTGGATCACCAAATGTGGTTCAGTTAACTACCAGTATTGCATAGTTGCCCCTTCAACAAAGGATACCGAGAGAATGAAGCCAATATGAGGAGTAGTGATGTAGCGAACCGCCATTGAATTCAATAGGCAGGCGAACTTTAAGACCTACAAGGACTCTTTCTGGCCACAATAGTGATGGAAAAGTTGTTTCAAGGGTACTAACACCTGGACTGTCGCATGCTGGAGGGCGATCCCTGGCAAAACTCCCATGGAAAACTACATAGTTTATGCAGAGTCTGCTTTTAAGCCATAATGGGTCTAAATCAACTAACATTCCCAAAGTGGCTGTCTCAAAACATCCCGGACAGAAGATAGATTGATAGATAGGATAGATAGATATACATAGATTGATAGTTAGATAGAATCGATAGAAGAGAAATAGATAGATTTGTTAGATATATAATTACCCTAATAAATTCTAATAATCAAACATGCGTTCTTGGACCCAACTAGCTTGTGTTAATTAGTACTTTTCTTAGCACTTTAATCCCTGTCCCCCCCCCCTATCGGGGGTGTTCTATATGGCCTGCCAGATTACCCTGAAAAATTATAATAATAAGACATGTGGTCTGCTACCTATTTTAACTAGGTTGTGTTTTAAGTACTACCATTCTTAGCACTTTAATCTCTGTAACTCCCCCTATTTGATGAGGTCTATATGGCCTGGATGATTACCCATACAAAATATAATAATAAGACATCTGCTCTTGGTCTGCGACCCATGGTAACTATGTTGTGTTAATTAGTAATGTCCTTCGCATTTTAATAGCTGTTACTCATACTCACCCTATTGGTGGAGGTCTATATGGCCTGCATGATTACCCTTACAAAATATAACAACCAAACATATGCTCTGGGACCCATGGTAAGTAGGTTGTGTTAAGTAGTACTGTTCTTTGCAGTTTCATACCTGTTACAACACCAAATGGTGGCAGGTCTATCTGGCCTTCATGATTAGCTGCACCCAAACCCAAAAAAAAGCTGAGTGGTCTTAGACTAACACCCATGGCTAACTCGGTTGTTTCAATTAGTACTATTCTTAGCACTTTCATCCCTGTTACGGGTGGTCTACATGGCCATCATGATTAGCCGAACAAAATACTACAATCCAACCTTTGCTCAGTCTTCATAGGCCCTTCATTGTCTGTATTTTGATAGTACACTTCTTATTATTTTTATAGCTGATACAACACCGAATGGTGGCAGCTCTATATGGCCTGCATGATTAGCCGCACCCAATTCAAAAATAAATCCAAGCGGTCTTGGGTTACCACCCATGGCTAACTCTGTTGTTTCAAGTAGTACTATTCTTAGCACTTTCATCTCATCATCCCTGTTACTTCCAGGACTCTCGGTGGTGGTGGTCTACATGGCCATCATGATTAGCCTAACCAAATACTACAATCCAACCTTGGCTCAGTCTTCCTAAGGTTCTTTATTGGCTGTATTTTGGTAGTACTGTTCTTATTAGTTTAATAGCTGATACGACACCGAATGGTGGCAGCTCTATATGGCCTGCATGAATAGCCGCACCCAAAGCCAAAAAAAAAGCCAAGCGGTTTTGCAATAACACCCATGGCTAACTCTGTTGTTTCAAGTTCTACTATTCTTAGCTCTTTCATCTCATCCCTGTTACTTCCATGACTCTCGGTGGTGGTGGTCTACATGGCCATCATGATTAGCCTAACCAAATACTACAATCCAACCTTGGCTCAGTCTTCCTAAGGCCCTTCATTGGCTGTATTTTGGTAGTACTGTTCTTATTAGTTTAATAGCTGATACGACACGAATGGTGGCAGCTCTATATGGCCTGCATGAATAGCCGCACCCAAAGCCAAAAAAAAGCCAAGCGGTTTTGCACTAAAACCCATGGCTAACTCTGTTGTTTCAAGTTCTACTATTCTTAGCTCTTTCATCTCATCCCTGTTACTTCCAGGACTCTTGGTGGTGGTGGTCTACATGGCCATCATGATTAGCCTAACCAAATACTACAATCCAACCTTGGCTCAGTCTTCCTAAGGCCCTTCATTGGCTGTATTTTGGTAGTACTGTTCTTATTAGTTTAATAGGTGATACGACACCGAATGGTGGCAGCTCTATATGGCCTGCATGAATAGCCGCACCCAAAGCCCAAAAAAAGCCAAGCGGTTTTGCACTAACACCCATGGCTAACTCTGTTGTTTCAGGTTCTACTATTCTTAGCTCTTTTATCTCATCCCTGTTACTTCCAGGACTCTCAGTGGTGGTGGTCTACATGGCCATCATGATTAGCCTAACCAAATACTACAATCCAACCTTGGCTCAGTCTTCCTAAGGCCCTTCATTGGCTGTATTTTGGTAGTACTGTTCTTATTAGTTTAATAGCTGATACGACACCGAATGGTGGCAGCTCTATATGGCCTGCATGAATAGCCGCACCCAAAGCCAAATAAAAATCCAAGCGGTTTTGCACTAACACCCATGGCTAACTCGGTTGTTTCAAGTTCTACTATTCTTAGCTCTTTCATCTCATCCCTGTTACTTCCATGACTCTCGGTGGTGGTGGTCTACATGGCCATCATGATTAGCCTAACCAAATACTACAATCCAACCTTGGCTCGGTCTTCCTAAGGCCCTTAATTGGCTGTATTTTAGTAGTACTGTTCTTATTAGTTTAATAGCTGATACGACACCGAATGGTGGCAGCTCTATATGGCCTGCATGAATAGCCGCACCCAAAGCCAAAAAAAAAATCCAAGCGGTTTTGCACTAACACCCATGGCTAACTCTGTTGTTTCAAGTTCTACTATTCTTAGCTCTTTCATCTCATCCCTGTTACTTCCATGACTCTCGGTGGTGGTGGTGGTCTACATGGCCATCATGATTAGCCTAACCAAATACAACAATCCAACCTTGGCTCAGTCTTCCTAAGGCCCTTCATTTGCTGTATTTTGGTAGTACTGTCATCCATTTGAATAATAGATTACAGGAAAGGCATTGATTTTAGAATCCCAGAGATCATTTATATGACTCGTGAAATAGAAAAAAACATTGATTACACACCCGTTACACTTATTTATCCTCAGGCCTTTTTAATACGAGGGTCCCGGAGCCTCAACCGAAACAACAGCATGAAAGAGGAGATATGTCATCCTTTTGAATAAAAGATTACAGGAAAGGCATTGATTTTAGAAACCCACAGATCATTATTTGCAACAATGAAATAGAAAAAAACATTGAATACACACCCGTTACACTAATTTTTCCTCAGGCCTTTTTAATACGAAGGTCCCGGAGCCTCAACCGAAACAACAGCATGAAAGAGGAGATATGTCATCCTTTTGAATAACAGATTACAGGAAAGACATTGATTTTAGAAACCCACAGATCATTTATATGACCTGTGAAATAGAAAAAAACATTCATTAGACACCGGTTACACTTATTTATCCTAAGGCCTTGTTAATACGAGGGTCCCGGAGCCTCAACCGAAACAACAGCATGAAAGAGGAGATATGTCATCCTTTTGAATAAAAGATTACAGGAAAGACATTGATTTTAGAAACCCACAGATCATTATTTGCAACCGTGAAATAGAAAAAAACAATGATTACACACCCTTTACACTTATTTATCCTCAGGCCTTTTTAATACGAGGGTCCCAGAGCCTCAACCAAAACAACAGCATGAAAGAGGAGATATGTCATCCTTTTGAATAAAAGATTACAGGAAAGGCATTGATTTTAGAAACCCACAGATCATTATTTGCAACCGTGAAATTGAAAAAAACATTGATTACACACCCGTTACACTTATTTATCCTCAGGCCTTTTTAATACGAGGGTCCCGGAGCCTCAACCAAAACAACAGCATGAAAGAGGAGATATGTCATCCTTTTGAATAAAAGATTACAGGAAAGGCATTGATTTTAGAAACCCACAGATCATTATTTGCAACCGTGAAATAGAAAAAAACATTGATTACACACCCGTTACACTTATTTATCTTCAGGCCTTTTTAATACGAGGGTCCCGGAGCCTCAACCGAAACAACAGCATGAAAGAGGAGATATGTCATCCTTTTGACTAATAGATTACAGGAAAGGCATTGATTTTAGAATCCCAGAGATCATTTATATGACCCGTGAAATAGAAAAAAACATTCATTAGACACCGGTTACACTTATTTATCCTCAGGCCTTGTTAATACGAGGGTCCCGGAGCCTTAACCAAAACAACAGCATGAAAGAGGAGATATGTCATCCTTTTGAATAAAAGATTACAGGAAAGGCATTGATTTTAGAAACCCACAGATCATTATTTGCAACCGTGAAATTGAAAAAAACATTGATTACACACCCGTTACACTTATTTATCCTCAGGCCTTTTTAATACGAGGGTCCCAGAGCCTCAACCGAAACAACAGCATGAAAGAGGAGATATGTCATCCTTTTGACTAATAGATTACAGGAAAGACATTGATTTTAGAAACCCACAGATCATTATTTGCAACCGTGAAATAGAAAAAAACATTGATTACACACCCGTTACACTTATTTATCCTCAGGCCTTTTTAATCCGAGGGTCCCGGAGCCTCAACCGAAACAACAGCATGAAAGAGGAGATATGTCATCCTTTTGAATAAAAGATTACAGGAAAGGCATTGATTTTAGAAACCCACAGATCATTATTTGCAACCGTGAAATTGAAAAAAACATTGATTACACACCTGTTACACTTATTTATCCTCAGGCCTTTTTAATACGAGGGTCCCGGAGCCTCAAACGAAACAACAGCATGAAAGAGGAGATATGTCATCCTTTTGACTAATAGATTACAGGAAAGGCATTGATTTTAGAATCCCAGAGATCATTTATATGACCAGTGAAATAGAAAAAAAACATTGATTAGACACCCGTTACACTTATTTATCCTCAGGCATTTTTAATAAGAGGGTCCCGGAGCCTCAACCGAAACAACAGCATGAAAGAGGAGATATGTCATCCTTTTGAATAAAAGATTACAGTAAAGGCATTGATTTTAGAAACCCACAGATCATTATTTGCAACCGTGAAATAGAAAAAAACATTGATTACACACCCGTTACACTTATTTATCCTCAGGCCTTTTTAATACGAGGGTCCCGGAGCCTCAACCGAAACAACAGCATGAAAGAGGAGATATGTCATCCTTTTGACTAATAGATTACAGGAAAGGCATTGATTTTAGAATCCCAGAGATCATTTATATGACCAGTGAAATAGAAAAAAAACATTGATTAGACACCCGTTACACTTATTTATCCTCAGGCATTTTTAATAAGAGGGTCCCGGAGCCTCAACCGAAACAACAGCATGAAAGAGGAGATATGTCATCCTTTTGAATAAAAGATTACAGTAAAGGCATTGATTTTAGAAACCCACAGATCATTATTTGCAACCGTGAAATAGAAAAAAACATTGATTACACACCCGTTACACTTATTTATCCTCAGGCCTTTTTAATACGAGGGTCCCGGAGCCTCAACCGAAACAACAGCATGAAAGAGGAGATATGTCATCCTTTTGACTAATAGATTACAGGAAAGGCATTGATTTTAGAATCCCAGAGATCATTTATATGACCCGTGAAATAGAAAAAAACATTGATTAGACACCCGTTACACTTATTTATCCTCAGGCCTTTTTAATACGAGGGTCCCGGAGCCTCAACCGAAACAACAGCATGAAAGAGGAGATATGTCATCCTTTTGAATAATAGATTACAGGAAAGACATTGATTTTAGAAACCCACAGATCATTTATATGACCCGTGAACTAGAAAAAAACATTCATTAGACACCGGTTACACTTATTTATCCTCAGAAAAAAACATTGATTACACACCCGTTACACTTATTTATCCTCAGGCCTTTTTAATACGAGGGTCCCGGAGCCTCAACCGAAACAACAGCATGAAAGAGGAGATATGTCATCCTTTTGACTAATAGATTACAGGAAAGGCATTGATTTTAGAATCCCAGAGATCATTTATATGACCCGTGAAATAGAAAAAAACATTGATTAGACACCCGTTACACTTATTTATCCTCAGGCCTTTTTAATACGAGGGTCCCGGAGCCTCAACCGAAACAACAGCATGAAAGAGGAGATATGTCATCCTTTTGAATAATAGATTACAGGAAAGACATTGATTTTAGAAACCCACAGATCATTTATATGACCCGTGAACTAGAAAAAAACATTCATTAGACACCGGTTACACTTATTTATCCTCAGGCCTTTTTGATACGAGGGTCCCGGAGCCTCAACCGAAACAACAGCATGAAAGAGGAGATATGTCATCCTTTTGAATAAAAGATTACAGGAAAGGCATTGATTTTAGAAACCCACAGATCATTATTTGCAACCGTGAAATTGAAAAAAACATTGATTACACACCCGTTACACTTATTTATCCTCAGGCCTTTTTAATACGAGGGTCCCGGAGCCTCAACCGAAACAACAGCATGAAAGAGGAGATATGTCATCCTTTTGACTAATAGATTACAGGAAAGGCATTGATTTTAGAATCCCAGAGATCATTTATATGACCCGTGAAATAGAAAAAAACATTGATTAGACACCCGTTACACTTATTTATCCTCAGGCCTTTTTAATACGAGGGTCCCGGAGCCTCAACCGAAACAACAGCATGAAAGAGGAGATATGTCATCCTTTTGAATAATAGATTACAGGAAAGACATTGATTTTAGAAACCCACAGATCATTTATATGACCCGTGAAATAGAAAAAAACATTGATTACACACCTGTTACACTTATTTATCCTCAGGCCTTTTTAATATGAGGGTCCCGGAGCCTCAACCGAAACAACAGCATGAAAGAGGAGATATGTCATCCTTTTGAATAAAAGATTACAGTAAAGGCATTGATTTTAGAAACCCACAGATCATTATTTGCAACCGTGAAATAGAAAAAAACATTGATTACACACCTGTTACACTTATTTATCCTCAGGCCTTTTTAATACGAGGGTCCTGGAGCCTCAACCGAAACAACAGCATGAAAGAGGAGATATGTCATCCTTTTGAATAAAAGATTACAGGAAAGGCATTGATTTTAGAAACCCAAAGATCATTATTTGCAACCGTGAAATAGAAAAAAACATTGATTACACACCCGTTACACTTATTTATCCTCAGGCCTTTTTAATACAAGGGTCCCGTAGCCTCAACCGAAACAACAGCATGAAAAAGGAGATATGTCATCCTTTTGAATAATAGATTACAGGAAAGACATTGATTTTAGAAACCCACAGATCATTTATATGACCCGTGAAATAGAAAAAAACATTCATTAGACACCGGTTACACTTATTTATCCTCAGGCCTTTTTAATACGAGGGTCCTGGAGCCTCAACCGAAACAACAGCATGAAAGAGGAGATATGTCATCCTTTTGAATAATAGATTACAGGAAAGACATTGATTTTCGAAACCCACTGATCATTTATATGACCCGTGAAATAGAAAAAAACATTCATTAGACACCGGTTACACTTATTTATCCTCAGGCCTTTTTAATACGAGGGTCCCGGAGCCTCAACCGAAACAACAGCATGAAAGAGGAGATATGTCATCCTTTTGAATAATAGATTACAGGAAAGACATTGATTTTCGAAACCCACTGATCATTTATATGACCCGTGAAATAGAAAAAAACATTCATTAGACACCTGTTACACTTATTTATCCTCAGGCCTTTTTAATAAGAGGGTCCCGGAGCCTCAACCGAAACAACAGCATGAAAGAGGAGATATGTCATCCTTTAGAATAAAAGATTACAGGAAAGGCATTGATTTTAGAAACCCACAGATCATTATTTGCAACCGTGAAATTGAAAAAAACATTGATTACACACCCGTTACACTTATTTATCTTCAGGCCTTTTTAATACGAGGGTCCCGGTGCCTCAACCGAAACAACAGCATGAAAGAGGAGATATGTCATCCTTTTGAATAATAGATTACAGGAAAGACATTGATTTTAGAAACCCACAGATCATTTATATGACCTGTGAAATAGAAAAAAACATTCATTAGACACCGGTTACACTTATTTATTCTCAGGCCTTGTTAATACTAGGGTCCCGGAGCTTCAACCGAAACAACAGCATGAAAGAGGACATATGGCATCCTTTTGAATAATAGATTACAGGAAAGGCATTGATTTTAGAAACACGGAGATAATTATTTGCAACCGGGAAATAAAAAAAAAATTGAACAGACACCCAGTACACTTTATTATCAAAAGGCCTTTTCAGCAGAGGCTCCAGGACCCTCAACAAAAATAAGAACAGGGAGCTGGGCATAGGAGTACAATGGAGTGTGACAATAATAATCTGAAGGTGAAGATTGTGTAGTTGTGGCATTTTAATTTTGTTATCGTGGGAACTTAGTACTTGCAATGACCTTGCTCTGGTGAATCCATATAGCAAATGTGTTATTTAAGGCACTGTTTGTCTATTTTTTTGAATATCAGCATTTGGTAAATGAAGCTCAACTTAAGGCTGGTGAGAACCGACCTTTCTTCTGGCTGTTTGCAAATGTTGTGGCTCTGGACAAACATGTGAATAAGGGGCCATCAGCCATATTCTGCACGCAACCCCTTTGATGATTGACGATACACATGTGTCACCTGCAAGCAGAGCTCGTTACTTCTGTCTAAATCATCTTCCTGGTATGGACAGGCCACTGTTTCCCACAGCAAGTACAAAGCTTGAAATACAAGATTGTCTTGAGTATGGTAGGAAACCAAAGTTTATTTAATTATGTACTATCACCACAAAAAATGAACTTTTTGAAGCAATGAAAATGACAGCAATTTCATGTGCTTATGGATGACAAGGACGTCCTGTCCTGTGGTGCACAGAGATGGAGAGTATTTTTGCCCTCCCTGTACACTACCCAGATGTCTCAAACATCACCAGAAACACAATACAGCCACTCTTGTGAAGTTCCTGGAGTGTTCCGGTAGCCATCTCTTTGCGCTCCTAAAGGAATACTTTATCAGTGTTTTTGTATACATCCGAAAACATCTTCGGAGACTGTGGTGACGCACATGTTATTTACTGTTGTTCCAGCTGTGACTGGCAATATCAATTGGCATGAAAAAGTTAAGATTTGTGGGTGGCGTAGCCTATAGCTGTTGCGGTAGGACGTGTGTTTGAGGAGCTCCAGGTCTTACAAGTTACTTTGAGTTATTTTTCAACCTTAATTTAATTTTCTTTTTGGGATTCAGAGTCACACTTTCTGGGGCTATCCAAGAGGAGCCTGGTAAAAGCACTAGTAGTCACCCCTTATATCAACGGGTACGGAGACCTGTTTTTTGCCTTTCCATTATGGCGCCGGACCCCAAACTAATCCTGAATGGAAAAAAAAAGTTAAAATTTGGACTAGTGACGCACATATTATGCACGCTGTGGCAATTGCAATTTGCAATAAAAATAATCTGCTAACAACAACCACTACCTATGACCACACCTGACTCCTGAAGTAATGCTTCAGTTATTAAGTTAAGTTAATTTTTTTATTTTTTTATTATTATGCTCAGCAGAGGCTCCAGGACCCTCGACAAAACCAGCAGCAGGAAAGAGGACATATGGCATCCTTTTGAAAAAATGATTATAGGAAAAGCATTGATTTCAGAAACACAGAGATCATTAGTTGCAACCGGTAAATAAAAAAAAACATTGATTAGACACCCAGTACACTTATTTTTCCTTAGGCCTTTTTAATAAGAGGCTCCCGGAGCCTCAACAGAAACAACAGCATCAAAAAGTACATATGGCATCCTTGTGAATAGTAGATTACAGGAAAGACATTGATTTTAGAAACCCATGGATAATTTTTTGCAACCGTGAAATCTAAAAAAACATAGATTAGACACCCAGTACACTTCTTTATCCTTAGGCCTTTTTAGCAGAGGCTCCTGGACCCTCAACAAAACCAGCAGCAGGAAAGAGGACATATGGCATACTTTTGTAAATTAGATTACAGGAAAGGCATTGATTTTAGAAACACAGAGATCATTTATATGACCCGGGAAATAGAAAAAAAAAATGATTGGACACCCAGTACAATTCTTTATCCTTAGTCCTTTTTATAAGAGGCTCCCGGAGCCTCAACAGAAACAACAGCATGAAAGAGGACATATGTCATCCTTTTGAATAATAGATTACAGGAAAGGCATTGATTTTAGAATCCCACAGATCATTTATATGACCCGTGAAATATAAAAAAACATTGATTAGACACCCAGTACACTTATTTATCCATAGGCCTTTTTAGCAGAGGCTCCAGGACCCTCAACAAAAACAAGAGCAGGGAGGTGGGCATAGGAGTACAATGGAGTGTGACAATAATAAAGTGAAGGGGAAGATTGTGGAGTTGTGTCATTTTAATTTTGTTATTGTGGGAAATACTTGCAATGATCTTGCTCTGGTGAATCCATATTGCAAATGTGTTTTTTAAGGCACTGTTTGTCTATTTTTTGAATATCAGCATTTGGTAATTGAAGCTCAACTTAAGGCTGGTGAGAACCGACCTCTCTTCTGGCTGTTTGCAAATGTTGTTGCTCTGGACAAACATGTGAATAAGGGGCCATCAGCCATATTCTGCACGCAACCCCTTTGATGATTGACGATAAACATGTGTCACCTGCAATCAGAGCCCGTTACATCTGTCTAAATCATCTTCCTGGTATGGACAGGCCACTGTTTCCCACAGCAAGTCCGAAGCTTGAACTACAAGATTGTCTTGAGTATGGTAGGAAACCAAAGTTTATTTAATAATGTACTATCACCACAAAAACTGAACTTCTTGAAGCAACGAAAATGCCAGCAATTTCATGTGCTTATGGATGACAAGGACTTTCTGTCCTGTGGTGCACAGAGATGGAGAGGATTTTTGCCCTCCCTGTACACTACACAGATGTCTACAACATCACCAGAAACACAAGACAGCCACTCTTAGTCTTGGGAAGTTCCTGGAGTGTTCCGGTAGCCATCTCTTTGCGCCCCGAAAGGAATACTTTATCAGTGTTTTTGTATACATCCGACAACAGCTTCAGAGACTGTGGTGACGCACATGTTATTTACTGTTGTTCCAGCTGTGGCAATATAAATTGGCATGAAAAAGTTAAGGTTTGTGGGTGGCGGAGCCTATAGCTGTTGCGGTAGGACGTGTGTTTGAGGAGCTCCAGGTCTTAAAAAGTTACTTTGGAGTTATTTTTCAACCTTAATTTAATTTTCTTTTTGGGATTCAGAGTCACACTTTCTGGGGCTATCCAAGAGGAGCCTGGTAAAAGCACTAGTAGTCACCCCTTATATCAACGGGTACGGAGACCTGTTTTTTGCCTTTCCAATATGGCGCCGGACCCCAAACTAATCCTGAATGGAAAAAAAAGTTAAAATTTGGACTATTGACGCACATTTTATGCACGCTGTGGCAATTGCAATTTGCAATAAAAATAATCTGCTAACAGCAACCACTACCTACGACCACACCTGACTCCTGAAGTCATGCTTCAGTTATTAAGTCCAGTTAAATTAATTTTTTTTATTATTATGCTCAGCAGAGGCTCCAGGACCCTCGACAAAACCAGCAGCAGGAAAGAGGACATATGGCATCCTTTTGAAAAAATTATTATAGGAAAGGCATTGATTTCAGAAACACAGAGATCATTAGTTGCAACCGGTAAATAGAAAAAAACATTGATTAGACACCCAGTACACTTATTTTTCCTTAGGACTTTTTAATAAGAGGCTCCCGGAGCCTCAACAAAAACAACAGCATCAAAAAGTACATATGGCATCCTTGTGAATAATAGATTACAGGAAAGGCATTGATTTTAGAAACCAGTGGATAATTTTTTGCAACCGTGAAATCTAAAAAAACATAGATTAGACACCCAGTACACTTCTTTATCCTTAGGCCTTTTTAGAAGAGTCTCCCAGAGCCTCTACAGAAACAACAGCATGAAAGAGGACATATGGCATCCTTGTGACTAATAGATTACAGGAAAGGCATTGATTTTAGAAACCCAGAGATAATTTGTTGCAAACGGGAAATCTAAAAAAAAAATGGATTAGACACCCAGGACACTTATTTATCCTTAGGCCTTAGTAGCATAGGCTCCAGGACCCTCAACAAAACCAGCAGCAGTAAAGAGGACATATGGCATCCTTTACAAAAATAGATTTCTGGAAAGGCATTGATTTTAGAAACACAGAGATCATTAGTTGCAACCGTGAAATCTCAAAAAAATTAGATTATACACCAAGTACACTTCTTTATCCTTAGGCCTTTTTAGAAGAGTCTCCTGGGGCATCAACAGAAAGAACAGCATGAAAGAGGACATATGGCATCCTTGTGACTAATAGATTTCAGGAAAGGCATTGATTTTAGAAACCCAGAGATAATTTGTTGCAACCGGGAAATCTAAAAATAAATGGATTAGACACCCAGGACACTTATTTATCCTTAGGCCTTATTAGCAGAGGCTCCAGGACCCTCAACAAAACCAGCAGCAGTAAAGAGGACATATGGCATCCTTTAGAAAAATAGATTTCTATAAAGGCATTGATTTTAGAAACACAGAGATCATTAGTTGCAACCGTGAAATCTCAAAAAACTTAGATTATTCAGCAAGTACACTTATTAATCCTTAGGCTTTTTTAGCAGAGGCTCCAGGACCCTCCACAAAACCAGCAGCATGAAAGAGGACATATGGCATCCTTTAGAAATTTAGATTACAGGAAAGGCATTGATTTTAGAAACACATTAGTTGCAACCGTGAAATCTAAAAAAACATAGATTATACACCCAGTACACTTCTTTATCCTTAGGCCTTTTTAGAAGAGTCTCCCGGAGCATCAACAGAAAGAACAGCATGAAAGAGGACATATGGCATCCTTTTGAAAAATAGATTACAGGAAAGGCATTGATTTTAGAAACACAGAGATAATTTGTTCCAACCGGGAAATCTAAAAAAACATCGATTAGACACCCAGTACACTTCTTTATCCTTAGGCCTTTTTAGCAGAGGCTCCAGGACCCTCAACAAAACCAGCAGCAGGAAAGAGGACATATGGCATACTTTTGTAAATTAGATTACAGGAAAGGCATTGATTTTAGAAACACAGAGATCATTTATATGACCCGGGAAATAGAAAAAAAACATTGATTGGACACCCAGTACACTTCTTTATCCTTAGAGCTTTTTATAAGAGGGTCCTGGAGCCTCAACAGAAACAACAGCATGAAAGAGGACATATGGCATCCTTTTGAAAAATAGATTACAGGAAAGGCATTGATTTTAGAAACACAGAGATAATTTGTTCCAACCGGGAAATCTAAAAAAACATCGATTAGACACCCTGTGCACTTCTTTATCCTTAGGCCTTTTTAGCAGAGGCTCCAGGACCCTCAACAAAACCAGCAGCAGGAAAGAGGACATATGGCATACTTTTCAAAATTAGATTACAGGAAAGGCATTGATTTTAGAAACACAGAGATCATTTATATGACCCGGGAAATAGAAAAAAACATTGATTGGACACCCAGTACACTTCTTTATCCTTAGAGCTTTTTATAAGAGGGTCCCGGAGCCTCAACAGAAACAACATCATGAAAGAGGACATATGGCATCCTTTTGAAAAATAGATTACAGGAAAGGCATTGATTTTAGAAACACAGAGATAATTTGTTCCAACTGGGAAATCTAAAAAAACATTGATTAGACACCCAGTACACTTCTTTATCCTTAGACCTTTTTAGCAGAGGCTCCAGGACCCTCAACAAAACCAGCAGCAGGAAAGAGGACATATGGCATACTTTTCGAAATTAGATTACAGGAAAGGCATTGATTTTAGAAACACAGAGATCATTAGTTGCAACCGGTAAATAGAAAAAAGCATTGATTGGACACCCAGTACACTTCTTTATCCTTAGAGCTTTTTATAAGAGGGTCCCGGAGCCTCAACAGAAACAACAGCATGAAAGAGGACATATGGCATCCTTTTGAAAATAGATTACAGGAAAGGCATTGATTTTAGAAACACAGAGATAATTTGTTCCAACCGGGAAATCAAAAAAACATTGATTAGACACCCAGAACACTTCTATATCCTTAGGCCTTTTTAGCAGAGGCTCCAGGACCCTCAACAAAACCAGCAGCAGGAAAGAGGACATATGGCATACTTTTCGAAATTAGATTACAGGAAAGGCATTGATTTTAGAAACACAGAGATCATTTAAATGACCCGGGAAATAGAAAAAAACATTGATTGGACACCCAGTACACTTCTTTATCCTTAGACCTTTTTATAAGAGGGTTTCGGAGCCTCAACAGAAACAACAGCATGAAAAAGGACATATGGCATCCTTTTGAAAAATAGATTACAGGAAAGGCATTGATTTTAGAAAGACAGAAAAAATTTGTTACAACCGGGAAATCTAAAAAAACATTGAATAGACACCCAGTACACTTCTTTATCCTTCGGCCTTTTTAGCAGAGGCTCCAGGACACTCAACAAAACCAGCAGTAGGAAAGAGGACATATGGCATCCTGTGAAAAAAAGATTATAGGAAAGGCATTGATTTTAGAAACCCGGGGATAATTTGTTGCAACCGTGAATTTGAATAAAAAAAATGATTGGATGGACACCCAGTACAATTCTTTCTCCTTAGGCCTTTTTATAAGAGGGTCCAGGACCCTCAAACAAAACACCAGCAGGAAAGAGGACATATGGCATACTTTTGAACAATAGAGTACAGGAAAGGCATTGATTTTAGAAACCCATAGATATTTTTTTTCAAATGGCAATTTGAATCAAAAAAATGATTTGATGAACACCCAGTACACCTCTTTCTCCTTAGGCCTTTTTATAAGAGGGTCCTGGACCCTAAAAAAAAAACACCAGCAGGAAAGAGGACATATGGCATACTTTTGAATAATAGAGTACAGGAAAGCCATTTATTTTAGAAACCCATAGATAATGTTTTGCAAATGGAAATTGGAATAAAAAAAATGATTCAATGGACAACCAGTACACCTCTTTCTCCTTAGGCCATTTTATAAGAGGGACTCCTGGACCCTCAAAAAATACACCAGCAGGAAATAGGACGTATGGCATCCTTTTGAACAATAGAGTACAGGTACAGCATTGATTTTACAAACCCAGAGATCATTTTGGTCAATTGTTAAATAGAAAAATAAAAATGAGTGGGCAACCAGTACACCTCTTTCTCCTTAGGCCTTTTTATAAGAGGGTCCTGGACCTTCAAAAAAAAGAACAGCAGGAAAGAGGACGTATGGCATCCTTTTGAACAATAGAGTACAGGTACAGCATTGATTTTACAAACCCAGAGATCATTTTGGTCAATTGTTAAATTGAAAAATAAAAATGAGTGGACAACCAGTACACCTCTTTCTCCTTAGGCCTTTTTAAAGGAGGGTCCTGGACCCTCAAAAAAAACACCAGCAGGAAAGAGGACGTATGGCATCCTTTTGAACAATAGAGTACAGGTACAGCATTGATTTTACAAAACCAGAGATAATTTTGGTCAAATGTGAAATAGAAAAGAAAAATGAGTGGACACCCAGTACACCTCTTTCTCCTTAGGCCTTTTTATAAGAGTGTCCAGGACCCTCAAACAAAATACCAGCAGGAAAGAGAACATATGGCATACTTTGGAACAATAGAGTACTGGTACGGTATTGATTTGTGAAAGCCACAGATAATTGTTTGTAAAAGTGAAATAGCCCCAAAAACCATGCTTGGACTCCCACTCCAGGTCGTTCTCCTTCCGCTTTTTTATAAGAGGGTCCAGCACCCTCAACAGAAACAACTGCAGGAAACACCACCACATATGCCATCCTTTTGCACAAGCGAGTACAGGTATGGCATCCATTTTAGAAAACCAAAGATAATTGAGAGGAACCAGGAACATTTTTCTAAAAACTGGATGGGGCACCATTACTACAGGTCGTTCTCCTTCAGCCTTTTTATATCATGGGCCACGACCCGCAACACGCACAACAGCATGAAACACCACATATGCCACCCTTTGGAAAAATAGAGTACAGGTATGGCATAGATGGAACACAGAGATAATTTAGAGCAACCAAGAGACGGATAAAGATGCTTGGTCGGTCCTACTCTTTCAAATTTGTGGCATTTTGCGTTCAATTGAATGGTCCACCGGATATGAGTGGTGTGTTAAGTTGTACAATTTGTGACATTTTAATCACTAGTGTTATGTGCCTTATTTTTTTTATTTGAGTTTTGTACCCACAGAGCTGCAGCAGAGGCCAGAAAAATTAGGAATGTACAAATGACTGAAAAATTGGGGTATTGTTGTAGCAACTGCTGTAGCAGCGGCCAGAAAAATCGATGTTTGTAAAACATTTATAAAGTGCCCTAAAAGCTTGTGGCTTGAACACTAGTTGTTGGCGGATAAGTCAAGCAAGTCCTCCGTCTTTATAACCAAAAAAAAAAGGCCAGCCTGTGTACCCGTTGTAGCCCAAGCCAGCTCATATCATCATCAGTAGATTTTTATTCAAATGTATCGCCCAATGTCAGTCCCTTCGGGATCCAGCCCTCATTCATTTTTATAAAAGTGAGATAGTCAAGGCTTTTTTGACCTAGGCGACTTCTCTTCTCAGTGACAAAACCTCCTGCTGCACTAAAAGTCCTTTCGGACAGGACACTTGAAGCGGGGCAGGCCAGAAGTTCCATTGCAAATTGGGATAGCTCAGGCAACAAGTCCAGCCTGCACACCCAGTCATCAAGGGGTCCATCGCTCCTGAGAGTGTCGAGATCCGCAGTTAAAGCTAGGTAGTCTGCTACCTGTCGGTTGAGTCTTTCTCTAAGGCTGGATCCCGAAAGGCTCTGATGGTGCATGGGAGTTAAAAAGGTACGCATGTCCTCCATCAACAAGACGTTAGGAAAGCGCCCGGTCCTTGCCGCCGTGGTCGTGGGAGGAGGAGGATTAATTTCATCTCTTCCCCTATTAGATTAGATTAGATTAATTTTATTGTCATTGTACAAAGTAGGAAAACAGAGACAACGAAATTATATTTGAAAATCTAACCAATCCTATACACAGATAGCACTATAATGGTAAAACTAATAGATAGCAGAACATTCAAGTGACTTGTGCAAAAAAAATTCTATACCACAAAAGTAAGTACAATGCAAGTGTAATAAAGTGCAAGTGCAAAAAAATCAGTTCCATACAAAAAAGTATATATATGTGTAAACAAATGTAATAAAAAAATAGTCATCTTGCACACATATGTGTACATTTGCATTATATATATGATGTGAATCATGAGTGTTTTATATGAATCATATGTGTATTTTATATTATATGTGTTATGTGAATATAAAGTGAGGTGAAAAAGAACCATTAACAGGATAATCAATAAATTAAATTAAAACCATTAATTTAGCACTTTCTTCATTATAATAAAAGATCTAATCATCAGAAGGATAAAAAATTAAAAAAGGCTATGAGCATAAGAGAGATTTTTAAAAGTTATTATTTAGCAGAGTAATAGCTCTTGGAAAAAAACTATTCCGTAATCTAGCAGTTTTTCCTTTTAAGCTTCTATAACGTCTCCCAGATGGTAAAAGGGCAAATAGTCTGTTGCTAACATGGAAGGGATCATGAATAATTCGATAGGCCTTTAAAAGACTACGTCTGCTTTGAAGATCTTCAATGGTAGGTAACTGAGCACCTATGATATACTGGGCGGTTTTAACTACATGGTGCAGATCTTTGCGATCAGAATTAGTACAGTTTCCATACCATACTGTGATACAGTTGGTGAGAATACTCTCAATAGTACAGCGATAAAAATTAATTAAAATCTGAGTAGATAAATTAACTTTTTTCAGTGTTCTTAAAAAATAGAGACGTTGTTGTGCTTTTTTCACTAAAGTTGAGGTATTCAAAGACCAAGTCAAATCCTCAGAGATGTGTGTGCCCAGAAACTTGAAACTTGGTACACGTTCAACCTCAGTTCCATTTATATGAATGGGCAATTGTAAACATCGATTAGATTTCCTAAAATCAATAATAATTTCTTTAGTTTTTTTAGTGTTTAGGTCCAGGTTGTTCTCAGCACACCAAGTAGCCAGATGCCTTATTTCTTCTCTATAAGCTGATTCATCGTTTTTACTGATCTGGCCTATCACAGTGGTGTCATCAGCAAACTTGATAATACTATTGGATACATACTTAGGCAAACAGTCATGGGTACAAAGAGAATATAGCAGTTCCCGTGGTGCTGTGACATCACCCTTATACGCTGTGTAAAGCATAGTTTTTAATTTATTATGAAAATGCTCCATCCTTTCCGACTTGCGGGAATTTGGTAACATTTCAGGCACTTTATGCTTATACCGGGGGTCGAGGAGCGTGGACACCCAGTACAGGTCGTTCTCCTTCAGCTTTTTTATACGAGGGTCCCTCAACAGGCACGACAGCATGAAAGAACCCATTTGAACAAGGTTGGATGCTGAGCTAATCATGTCGCGTTCCTTCTCCTCACTGATCTCACTGATGGTATCTTCTTCCCCCCAGCCACGTACAACACCACGGGTACCACAGAGGTGACAACAACGAGCACCCTGCGATGACTGTTGTGCTCGGTCTTCCTCCTCCTCATCCTCCCCAAAGCCACATTCCTCCTCTGACTCCTCTTCCTCACAATCCTCTTCCTGCGTTGCCGCAGGTCCAGCAAGCAATGCTGATTCGGCTGTTTGCGGGGGTGATGGACACTACAACTCTCCCGCTTCCTCTTCACGCTCATCTACTGCCTGATCCAGCACTCTTCGCAGGGCACGCTCCAGGAAGAAAACAAATGGTATGATGTCGCTGATGGTGCCTTCGGTGCGACTGAAAAGGTTTGTCACCTCCTCAAAAGGACGCATGAGCCTACAGGCATTGCGCATGAGCATCCAGTAATTTGGCAAAAATAACCCCAGCTCCCAAGAGGCTGTCCTAGCACCCCGGTCATACAAATACTCATTAACAGCTTTTTCTTGTTGGAGCAGGCGGTCAAACATTAGGAGTGTTGAATTCCACCATGTCGGGCTGTCGCAAATCAAGCGCCTCACTGGCAGGTTGTTTCGACGCTGGATATCAGACAAGTGTGCCATGGCCGTGTAGGAACGCCTGAAATGGCCACACACCTTCCTGGCCTGCTTCAGAACGTCCTGTAAGCCTGGGTACTTATGGACAAATCGTTGTACAATTAGATTACACACATGTGCCATGCACTGCACATGTGTCAACTTGCCCAATTTCAATGCCGCCACCAAATTACTTCCATTGTCAGAAACAACCTTGCCAATCTCCAGTTGGTACGGAGTCAGCCACTGATCCACCTGTGCGTTCAGGGCGGTCAGGAGTGCTGGTGCGGTGTGACTCTCCGCTTTCAGGCAAGTCAACCCCAAGACGGCGTGACACTGCCGTACCCGGGATGTAGCATAGTACCTGGGGAGCTGGGGGTGCCATAGATGTGGAGCAAGAAGCAGAAGTTGAAGAGGACTCAGCCGAGGAAGAGGTTATGGAAGAGGATGAAGTAGGACGAGTAGAGGAGTTAGCAGCAGGCTTGCCTGCAAGTCGTGGCGCTGTCACCAACTCTTCTGCAGAGCCACGCATTCCATGCTTGTCAGAAGTCAGCAGGTTTACCCAATGCGCAGTGTAGGTGATATATCCTGCCCTGACCATGCTTTGCAGACCAGCTATCCATGGTCATATGGACCCTTGCCCCAACGCTGTGTGCAAGACATGCCATAACTCCCTTTCTCACAACAGAGTACAGGTTTGGGATTGCCTTTTGTATAAAGAAATTCCTGCCAGGTACCTTCCACTGCGGTGTCCCAATAGATACAATTTTTTGAAAGCATCAGACTCCACCAGCTTGTATGGTAAAAGCTGGTGGGCTAAGAGTTCAGACAAGCCAGCTGTCAGACACCGGGCAAGGGGGTGACTTTGAGAAATTGGCTTCTTACGCTCAAACATGTCCTTGACAGACACCTGACTGTGGGCAGATGACCAGGAACTGCTACGTAATAGAGTGGAGGATAGTTGAGAGGGGGCAAGGAGGACAGCACTGGTTGACGTGGCTGAAGATGCTGGAGCAGGAGGAGGAGGGCGGCTTTCACTTTGTGTGCTGCTTCTACTCATGTGTTCTTCCCATCGGCCTTTGTGATGGGAGACCATGTGCCTTCGCAAAGCAGTTGTACCTAGGTGGCTGTTGGACTTCCCACGACTCAGTTTCTTTTGGCACAGGTTGCAAATGGCATCGCTGTTGTCAGAGGCAGACACACACAAAAAATGCCACACTGCTGAGCTCTGCGATGACGGCATTCTGGTGGTGGCAACAACATGCGTTGATGGGCGTCGGCGTGCTGTCTGGCTGACCCCTGGTGATGATGCATGCTGTCTGACTGTGCCACTAGCTCCTTGAGATGACCTCCCCGTGCTTCCAAATCGTCTCCTCCTCCTCCTCCTCTCTGTCTCCACATCTGAACTTTCCCCCTCTTCTTCTTCTCTTCTAGCAGGCACCCACTTGACATCCACCAACACATCATCATCAACCGCTTCACTTGTATCTGAAACATCAAGAAAGGAAGCAGCAGCGGGTACAAAATCATCATCATCATCATCATCATCACACCGTACCTCCATGTCGGTAATGCTGCCTGACTGAGACTGATCACTATTATCTACATCCTCTGTCAATGATGGTTGCGCATTACTCATTTCTTCCAAATGATGTGTCAATATCTCCTGTGACAGATCAAGTGAAGCGGCTGTGGTGCTAGTGTTGGTGGTGGCGACAGGCGGGGGAGTGGCACTGGTCACTTGAGACCTGCCCAAAGCACAGCTGGAAGTAGATGGTGCGTCAAGGTTAGGAGGACTAGCAGCGGAAGCTGAAGAAGATTGGGTGTCCTGTGTTAGCCATTCAACTAGGTCCTCCTCAGAAGTTTTTGCGTCCCCCCTGGCACCCGGCGTCTGAACAATGTGCATATTTGTAGGGTCTAAAGGAATCACAGCACCACGACCACGATCACGGAACCTGCGGGGTGGCCTGCCTCCGCCTGACATTTTTTTTTTTAAATGGACACTAACAATACTATTACACCAATTGAGTGGTGGCAGTGTGAAAGTGGGCACAGTATACGCTGTGAGACTGACAACAACAAAAAAGACAGATGTTTTAAAAATCACAAATTGTTAATTTTTTAAAATATTACAACTTACAAGTACTGTGGCAACAAATATGATTGTTTGGCACTATTTGGCAAATGGGCCTGTCTGGCACACACGTTGGGAGAAAGGAAACTGCAATTCAATGGCACTAGGAGACTGAATAATCACAGTCAAAACAGTTATGATTAACAAAAATTCCAATCCTGTTACAATAAATATGAGTGGTGGCACTAATTGGCTAGTTGGGACTGGCACACAGGCAGGCAGGCAGGAGGAAAATGCAATTCAAGGGCACTAGTAGACTGCAGATTGACAGTCAAAACAGTGATGATGGACAAATTTTGCAATACTGTTAAAAGAAATATGATTGCTGGCACTAATTGGATAGTTGGGCCTGGCACCCAGGCTGGCAGGCATTAGAAAAGTGCAATTCAATGGCACAAGCAAACTGAGGATTAAGATGAACAATCAAGATTTTTTTAATTTTAATTAGTAACTATACTGTGACAACAATTATGATTGGTGTAAATAGTTGGCAAGATGGCCTGGCACAAAAGGATGGCAGGCAGGAGGTAGATGCAATTCAAGGACACTAGGAGACTGATTACTGACAGTCTAAACAGTGATGATTGACAATTTTTGCAATACTGTTAACAGAAATATGATTGCTGGCAACAATTGGCTAGGTGTGCCTGGCTCACAGCAGGCTGCAAGGCAGGAGGAAAGTGCTATTCAATGGCACCGGCAAACTGAGGATTCAAATCCCAGCAACTATTACCAAAAATTTTAATTTTTAATTATTAGAATACTGTCACAACAAATATGATTGGTGTAAATATTTTTTAAGTAGGCCTGGCACACAGGCTTGGAAGGCTGTAGAAAAGTGCAATTCAAAGGCAGGAGCAAACTGAGGATTACGATTATCAACAATCAAGATTTTTTTTAATTGTAATTAGAAACTATACTGTGACAAAAAATTAGGATTGGTGTAAATAGTTGGCAAGACGGCCTGGCACAAAAGGATGGCAGGCAGGAGGTAGATGCAATTCAAGGACACTAGGAGACTGATTACTGACAGTCTAGACAGTGATGATTGACAATTTTTGCAATACTGTTAACAGAAATATGATTGCTGACAACAATTGGCTAGGTGGGGGCCTGGCTCACAGCAGGCTGCAAGGCAAGAGGAAAGTGCTATTCAATGGCACCAGCAAACTGAGGATTCAAATCCCAGCAACTATTACCAAAAATTTTAATTTTTAATTATTATAATACTGTCACAACAAATATGATTGGTGTAAATATTTTTTAAGTAGGCCTGGCACACAGGCTTGGAAGGCTGTAGAAAAGTGCAATTCAAAGGCACGAGCAAACTGAGGATTCAAATCCCAGCAACTATTACCAAAAATTTTAATTTTTAATTATTAGAATACTGTCACAACAAATATGATTGGTGTAAATATTTTTTAAGTAGGCCTGGCACACAGGCTTGGAAGGCTGTAGAAAAGTGCAATTCAAAGGCACGAGCAAACTGAGGATTCAAATCACAGCAACTATTACCAAAAATTTTAATTTTTAATTATTAGAATACTGTCACAACAAATATGATTGGTGTAAATATTTTTTAAGTAGGCCTGGCACACAGGCTTGGAAGGCTGTAGAAAAGTGCAATTCAAAGGCACGAGCAAACTGAGGATTATGATTATCAACAATCAAGATTTTTTTTAATTGTAATTAGTAACTATACTGTGACAAAAAATTAGGATTGGTGTAAATAGTTGGCAAGACAGCCTGGCACAAAAGGATGGCAGGCAGGAGGTAGATGCAATTCAAGGACACTAGGAGACTGATTACTGACAGTCTAAACAGTGATGATTGACAATTTTTGCAATACTGTTAACAGAAATATGATTGCTGACAACAATTGGCTAGGTGGGGGCCTGGCTCACAGCAGGCTGCAAGGCAAGAGGAAAGTGCTATTCAATGGCACCAGCAAACTGAGGATTCAAATCACAGCAACTATTACCAAAAATTTTAATTTGTAATTATTAGAATACTGTCACAACAAATATGATTGGTGTAAATATTTTTTAAGTAGGCCTGGCACACAGGCTTGGAAGGCTGTAGAAAAGTGCAATTCAAAGGCACGAGCAAACTGAGGATTAAGATCATCAACAATCAAGATTTTTTTTAATTGTAATTAGTAACTATACTGTGACAAAAAATTAGGATTGGTGTAAATAGTTGGCAAGACGGCCTATCACAAATGGATGGCAGGCAGGAGGTAGATGCAATTCAAGGACACCAGGAGACTGATTACTGACAGTCTAAACAGTGATGATTGACAATTTTTCCAATACTGTTAACAGAAATATGATTGCTGACAACAATTGGCTAGGTGGGGGCCTGGCTCACAGCAGGCTGCAAGGCAGGAGGAAAGTGCTATTCAATGGCACCAGCAAACTGAGGATTCAAATCACAGCAACTGTTACCAAAAATTTTAATTTTTAATTATTAGAATACTGTCACAACAAATATGATTGGTGTAAATATTTTTTAAGTAGGCCTGGCACACAGGCTTGGAAGGCTGTAGAAAAGTGCAATTCAAAGGCACGAGCAAACTGACGATTCAAATCACAGCAACTATTACAAAAATTTTAATTTTTAATTATTAGAATACTGTCACAACAAATATGATTGGTGTAAATATTTTTTAAGTAGGCCTGGCACACAGGCTTGGAAGGCTGTAGAAAAGTGCAATTCAAAGGCACGAGCAAACTGAGGATTACGATTATCAACAATCAAGATTTTTTTTAATTGTAATTAGTAACTATACTGTGACAAAAAAATTAGGATTGGTGTAAATAGTTGGCAAGACGGCCTGGCACAAAAGGATGGCAGGCAGGAGGTAGATGCAATTCAAGGACACTAGGAGACTGATTACTGACAGTCTAAACAGTGATGATTGACAATTTTTGCAATACTGTTAACAGAAATATGATTGCTGACAACAATTGGCTAGGTAGGGGCCTGGCTCACAGCAGGCTGCAAGGCAGGAGGAAAGTGCTATTCAATGGCACCAGCCAACTGAGGATTCAAATCCCAGCAACTATTACCAAAAATTTTAATTTTTAATTATTATAATACTGTCACAACAATTATGATTGGTGTAAATATTTTTTAAGTAGGCCTGGCACACAGGCTTGGAAGGCTGTAGAAAAGTGAAATTCAAAGGCAGGAGCAAACTGAGGATTAAGATCATCAACAATCAAGATTTTTTTTAATTGTAATTAGTAACTATACTGTGACAAAAAATTAGGATTGGTGTAAATAGGTGTCAAGACGGCCTGGCACAAAAGGATGGCAGGCAGGAGGTAGATGCAATTCAAGGACACTAGGAGACTGATTACTGACAGTCTAAACAGTGATGATTGACAATTTTTGCAATACTGTTAACAGAAATATGATTGCTGACAACAATTGGCTAGGTGGGGGCCTGGCTCACAGCAGGCTGCAAGGCAGGAGGAAAGTGCTATTCAATAGCACCAGCAAACTGAGGATTCAAATCACAGCAATTATTACCAAAAATTTGAATTTTTAATTATTATAATACTGTCACAACAAATATGATTGGTGTAAATATTTTTTAAGTAGGCCTGGCACACAGGCTTGGAAGGCTGTAGAAAAGTGCAATTCAAAGGCACGAGCAAACTGAGGATTAAGATCATCAACAATCAAGATTTTTTTTAATTGTAATTAGTAACTATACTGTGACAAAAAATTAGGATTGGTGTAAATAGTTGGCAAGACGGCCTGGCACAAAAGGATGGCAGGCAGGAGGTAGATGCAATTCAAGGACACTAGGAGACTGATTACTGACAGTCTAAACAGTGATGATTGACAATTTTTGCAATACTGTTAACAGAAATATGATTGCTGACAACAATTGGCTAGGTGGGGGCCTGGCTCACAGCAGGCTGCAAGGCAGGAGGAAAGTGCTATTCAATGGCACCAGCAAACTGAGGATTCAAATCACAGCAACTATTAACAAAAATTTTAATTTTTAATTATTAGAATACTGTCACAACAAATATGATTGGTGTAAATATTTTTTAAGTAGGCCTGGCACACAGGCTTGGAAGGCTGTAGAAAAGTGCAATTCAAAGGCACGAGCAAACTGAGGATTATGATTATCAACAATCAAGATTTTTTTTAATTGTAATTAGTAACTATACTGTGACAAAAAATTAGGATTGGTGTAAATAGTTGGCAAGACAGCCTGGCACAAAAGGATGGCAGGCAGGAGGTAGATGCAATTCAAGGACACTAGGAGACTGATTACTGACAGTCTAAACAGTGATGATTGACAATTTTTGCAATACTATTAACAGAAATATGATTGCTGACAACAATTGGCTAGGTGGGGGCCTGGCTCACAGCAGGCTGCAAGGCAAGAGGAAAGTGCTATTCAATGGCACCAGCAAACTGAGGATTCAAATCACAGCAACTATTACCAAAAATTTTAATTTGTAATTATTAGAATACTGTCACAACAAATATGATTGGTGTAAATATTTTTTAAGTAGGCCTGGCACACAGGCTTGGAAGGCTGTAGAAAAGTGCAATTCAAAGGCACGAGCAAACTGAGGATTAAGATCATCAACAATCAAGATTTTTTTTAATTGTAATTAGTAACTATACTGTGACAAAAAATTAGGATTGGTGTAAATAGTTGGCAAGACGGCCTATCACAAATGGATGGCAGGCAGGAGGTAGATGCAATTCAAGGACACCAGGAGACTGATTACTGACAGTCTAAACAGTGATGATTGACAATTTTTCCAATACTGTTAACAGAAATATGATTGCTGACAACAATTGGCTAGGTGGGGGCCTGGCTCACAGCAGGCTGCAAGGCAGGAGGAAAGTGCTATTCAATGGCACCAGCAAACTGAGGATTCAAATCACAGCAACTGTTACCAAAAATTTTAATTTTTAATTATTAGAATACTGTCACAACAAATATGATTGGTGTAAATATTTTTTAAGTAGGCCTGGCACACAGGCTTGGAAGGCTGTAGAAAAGTGCAATTCAAAGGCACGAGCAAACTGAGGATTCAAATCACAGCAACTATTACAAAAATTTTAATTTTTAATTATTAGAATACTGTCACAACAAATATGATTGGTGTAAATATTTTTTAAGTAGGCCTGGCACACAGGCTTGGAAGGCTGTAGAAAAGTGCAATTCAAAGGCACGAGCAAACTGAGGATTACGATTATCAACAATCAAGATTTTTTTTAATTGTAATTAGTAACTATACTGTGACAAAAAAATTAGGATTGGTGTAAATAGTTGGCAAGACGGCCTGGCACAAAAGGATGGCAGGCAGGAGGTAGATGCAATTCAAGGACACTAGGAGACTGATTACTGACAGTCTAAACAGTGATGATTGACAATTTTTGCAATACTGTTAACAGAAATATGATTGCTGACAACAATTGGCTAGGTAGGGGCCTGGCTCACAGCAGGCTGCAAGGCAGGAGGAAAGTGCTATTCAATGGCACCAGCCAACTGAGGATTCAAATCCCAGCAACTATTACCAAAAATTTTAATTTTTAATTATTATAATACTGTCACAACAATTATGATTGGTGTAAATATTTTTTAAGTAGGCCTGGCACACAGGCTTGGAAGGCTGTAGAAAAGTGAAATTCAAAGGCAGGAGCAAACTGAGGATTAAGATCATCAACAATCAAGATTTTTTTTAATTGTAATTAGTAACTATACTGTGACAAAAAATTAGGATTGGTGTAAATAGGTGTCAAGACGGCCTGGCA
Organism: Bombina bombina; assembly: GCF_027579735.1. Taxonomy (NCBI): domain Eukaryota; kingdom Metazoa; phylum Chordata; class Amphibia; order Anura; family Bombinatoridae; genus Bombina; species Bombina bombina. The sequence continues at coordinate 1,320,758,431 of NC_069500.1, forward strand.
CAAAAGGATGGCAGGCAGGAGGTAGATGCAATTCAAGGACACTAGGAGACTGATTACTGACAGTCTAAACAGTGATGATTGACAATTTTTGCAATACTGTTAACAGAAATATGATTGCTGACAACAATTGGCTAGGTGGGGGCCTGGCTCACAGCAGGCTGCAAGGCAGGAGGAAAGTGCTATTCAATGGCACCAGCAAACTGAGGATTCAAATAACAGCAACTATTACCAAAAATTTTAATTTTTAATTATTAGAATACTGTCACAACAAATATGATTGGTGTAAATATTTTTTAAGTAGGCCTGGCACACAGGCTTGGAAGGCTGTAGAAAAGTGCAATTCAAAGGCAGGAGCAAACTGAGGATTAAGATCATCAACAATCAAGATTTTTTTTAATTGTAATTAGTAACTATACTGTGACAAAAAATTAGGATTGGTGTAAATAGGTGTCAAGACGGCCTGGCACAAAAGGATGGCAGGCAGGAGGTAGATGCATTTCAAGGACACTAGGAGACTGATTACTGACAGTCTAAACAGTGATGATTGACAATTTTTGCAATACTGTTAACAGAAATATGATTGCTGACAACAATTGGCTAGGTGGGGGCCTGGCTCACAGCAGGCTGCAAGGCAGGAGGAAAGTGCTATTCAATGGCACCAGCAAACTGAGGATTCAAATCACAGCAATTATTACCAAAAATTTTAATTTTTAATTATTATAATACTGTCACAACAAATATGATTGGTGTAAATATTTTTTAAGTAGGCCTGGCACACAGGCTTGGAAGGCTGTAGAAAAGTGCAATTCAAAGGCACGAGCAAACTGAGGATTAAGATTATCAACAATCAAGATTTTTTTTAATTGTAATTAGTAACTATACTGTGACAAAAAAATTAGGATTGGTGTAAATAGTTGGCAAGACGGCCTGGCACAAAAGGATGGCAGGCAGGAGGTAGATGCAATTCAAGGACACTAGGAGACTGATTACTGACAGTCTAAACAGTGATGATTGACAATTTTTGCAATACTGTTAACAGAAATATGATTGCTGACAACAATTGGCTAGGTGGGGGCCTGGCTCACAGCAGGCTGCAAGGCAGGAGGAAAGTGCTATTCAATGGCACCAGCAAACTGAGGATTCAAATCACAGCAACTATTAACAAAAATTTTAATTTTTAATTATTAGAATACTGTCACAACAAATATGATTGGTGTAAATATTTTTTAAGTAGGCCTGGCACACAGGCTTGGAAGGCTGTAGAAAAGTGCAATTCAAAGGCACGAGCAAACTGAGGATTAAGATCATCAACAATCAAGATTTTTTTTAATTGTAATTAGTAACTATACTGTGACAAAAAATTAGGATTGGTGTAAATAGTTGGCAAGACGGCCTATCACAAATGGATGGCAGGCAGGAGGTAGATGCAATTCAAGGACACTAGGAGACTGATTACTGACAGTCTAAACAGTGATGATTGACAATTTTTGCAATACTGTTAACAGAAATATGATTGCTGACAACAATTGGCTAGGTGGGGGCCTGGCTCACAGCAGGCTGCAAGGCAGGAGGAAAGTGCTATTCAATGGCACCAGCAAACTGAGGATTCAAATCACAGCAATTATTACCAAAAATTTTAATTTTTAATTATTATAATACTGTCACAACAAATATGATTGGTGTAAATATTTTTTAAGTAGGCCTGGCACACAGGCTTGGAAGGCTGTAGAAAAGTGCAATTCAAAGGCACGAGCAAACTGAGGATTAAGATTATCAACAATCAAGATTTTTTTTAATTGTAATTAGTAACTATACTGTGACAAAAAATTAGGATTGGTGTAAATAGTTGGCAAGACGGCCTGGCACAAAAGGATGGCAGGCAGGAGGTAGATGCAATTCAAGGACACTAGGAGACTGATTACTGACAGTCTAAACAGTGATGATTGACAATTTTTGCAATACTGTTAACAGAAATATGATTGCTGACAACAATTGGCTAGGTGGGGGCCTGGCTCACAGCAGGCTGCAAGGCAGGAGGAAAGTGCTATTCAATGGCACCAGCAAACTGAGGATTCAAATCACAGCAACTATTAACAAAAATTTTAATTTTTAATTATTAGAATACTGTCACAACAAATATGATTGGTGTAAATATTTTTTAAGTAGGCCTGGCACACAGGCTTGGAAGGCTGTAGAAAAGTGCAATTCAAAGGCACGAGCAAACTGAGGATTAAGATCATCAACAATCAAGATTTTTTTTAATTGTAATTAGTAACTATACTGTGACAAAAAATTAGGATTGGTGTAAATAGTTGGCAAGACGGCCTATCACAAATGGATGGCAGGCAGGAGGTAGATGCAATTCAAGGACACTAGGAGACTGATTACTGACAGTCTAAACAGTGATGATTGACAATTTTTCCAATACTGTTAACAGAAATATGATTGCTGACAACAATTGGCTAGGTGGGGGCCTGGCTCACAGCAGGCTGCAAGGCAGGAGGAAAGTGCTATTCAATGGCACCAGCAAACTGAGGATTCAAATCACAGCAACTATTACCAAAAATTTTAATTTTTAATTATTAGAATACTGTCACAACAAATATGATTGGTGTAAATATTTTTTAAGTAGGCCTGGCACACAGGCTTGGAAGGCTGTAGAAAAGTGCAATTCAAAGGCACGAGCAAACTGAGGATTCAAATCCCAGCAACTATTACCAAAAATTTTAATTTTTAATTATTAGAATACTGTCACAACAAATATGATTGGTGTAAATATTTTTTAAGTAGGCCTGGCACACAGGCTTGGAAGGCTGTAGAAAAGTGCAATTCAAAGGCATGAGCAAACTGAGGATTACGATTATCAACAATCAAGATTTTTTTTAATTGTAATTAGTAACTATACTGTGACAAAAAAATTAGGATTGGTGTAAATAGTTGGCAAGACGGCCTGGCACAAAAGGATGGCAGGCAGGAGGTAGATGCAATTCAAGGACACTAGGAGACTGATTACTGACAGTCTAAACAGTGATGATTGACAATTTTTGCAATACTGTTAACAGAAATATGATTGCTGACAACAATTGGCTAGGTAGGGGCCTGGCTCACAGCAGGCTGCAAGGCAGGAGGAAAGTGCTATTCAATGGCACCAGCCAACTGAGGATTCAAATCCCAGCAACTATTACCAAAAATTTTAATTTTTAATTATTATAATACTGTCACAACAATTATGATTGGTGTAAATATTTTTTAAGTAGGCCTGGCACACAGGCTTGGAAGGCTGTAGAAAAGTGAAATTCAAAGGCAGGAGCAAACTGAGGATTAAGATCATCAACAATCAAGATTTTTTTTAATTGTAATTAGTAACTATACTGTGACAAAAAATTAGGATTGGTGTAAATAGGTGTCAAGACGGCCTGGCACAAAAGGATGGCAGGCAGGAGGTAGATGCAATTCAAGGACACTAGGAGACTGATTACTGACAGTCTAAACAGTGATGATTGACAATTTTTGCAATACTGTTAACAGAAATATGATTGCTGACAACAATTGGCTAGGTGGGGGCCTGGCTCACAGCAGGCTGCAAGGCAGGAGGAAAGTGCTATTCAATAGCACCAGCAAACTGATGATTCAAATCACAGCAATTATTACCAAAAATTTGAATTTTTAATTATTATAATACTGTCACAACAAATATGATTGGTGTAAATATTTTTTAAGTAGGCCTGGCACACAGGCTTGGAAGGCTGTAGAAAAGTGCAATTCAAAGGCACGAGCAAACTGAGGATTAAGATCATCAACAATCAAGATTTTTTTTAATTGTAATTAGTAACTATACTGTGACAAAAAATTAGGATTGGTGTAAATAGTTGGCAAGACGGCCTGGCACAAAAGGATGGCAGGCAGGAGGTAGATGCAATTCAAGGACACTAGGAGACTGATTACTGACAGTCTAAACAGTGATGATTGACAATTTTTGCAATACTGTTAACAGAAATATGATTGCTGACAACAATTGGCTAGGTGGGGGCCTGGCTCACAGCAGGCTGCAAGGCAGGAGGAAAGTGCTATTCAATGGCACCAGCAAACTGAGGATTCAAATCACAGCAACTATTACCAAAAATTTTAATTTTTAATTATTAGAATACTGTCACAACAAATATGATTGGTGTAAATATTTTTTAAGTAGGCCTGGCACACAGGCTTGGAAGGCTGTAGAAAAGTGCAATTCAAAGGCAGGAGCAAACTGAGGATTAAGATCATCAACAATCAAGATTTTTTTTAATTGTAATTAGTAACTATACTGTGACAAAAAATTAGGATTGGTGTAAATAGGTGTCAAGACGGCCTGGCACAAAAGGATGGCAGGCAGGAGGTAGATGCATTTCAAGGACACTAGGAGACTGATTACTGACAGTCTAAACAGTGATGATTGACAATTTTTGCAATACTGTTAACAGAAATATGATTGCTGACAACAATTGGCTAGGTGGGGGCCTGGCTCACAGCAGGCTGCAAGGCAGGAGGAAAGTGCTATTCAATGGCACCAGCAAACTGAGGATTCAAATCACAGCAATTATTACCAAAAATTTTAATTTTTAATTATTATAATACTGTCACAACAAATATGATTGGTGTAAATATTTTTTAAGTAGGCCTGGCACACAGGCTTGGAAGGCTGTAGAAAAGTGCAATTCAAAGGCACGAGCAAACTGAGGATTAAGATTATCAACAATCAAGATTTTTTTTAATTGTAATTAGTAACTATACTGTGACAAAAAATTAGGATTGGTGTAAATAGTTGGCAAGACGGCCTGGCACAAAAGGATGGCAGGCAGGAGGTAGATGCAATTCAAGGACACTAGGAGACTGATTACTGACAGTGTAAACAGTGATGATTGACAATTTTTGCAATACTGTTAACAGAAATATGATTGCTGACAACAATTGGCTAGGTGGGGGCCTGGCTCACAGCAGGCTGCAAGGCAGGAGGAAAGTGCTATTCAATGGCACCAGCAAACTGAGGATTCAAATCACAGCAACTATTAACAAAAATTTTAATTTTTAATTATTAGAATACTGTCACAACAAATATGATTGGTGTAAATATTTTTTAAGTAGGCCTGGCACACAGGCTTGGAAGGCTGTAGAAAAGTGCAATTCAAAGGCACGAGCAAACTGAGGATTAAGATCATCAACAATCAAGATTTTTTTTAATTGTAATTAGTAACTATACTGTGACAAAAAATTAGGATTGGTGTAAATAGTTGGCAAGACGGCCTATCACAAATGGATGGCAGGCAGGAGGTAGATGCAATTCAAGGACACTAGGAGACTGATTACTGACAGTCTAAACAGTGATGATTGACAATTTTTCCAATACTGTTAACAGAAATATGATTGCTGACAACAATTGGCTAGGTGGGGGCCTGGCTCACAGCAGGCTGCAAGGCAGGAGGAAAGTGCTATTCAATGGCACCAGCAAACTGAGGATTCAAATCACAGCAACTATTACCAAAAATTTTAATTTTTAATTATTAGAATACTGTCACAACAAATATGATTGGTGTAAATATTTTTTAAGTAGGCCTGGCACACAGGCTTGGAAGGCTTTAGAAAAGTGCAATTCAAAGGCACGAGCAAACTGAGGATTCAAATCCCAGCAACTATTACCAAAAATTTTAATTTTTAATTATTAGAATACTGTCACAACAAATATGATTGGTGTAAATATTTTTTAAGTAGGCCTGGCACACAGGCTTGGAAGGCTGTAGAAAAGTGCAATTCAAAGGCACGAGCAAACTGAGGATTACGATTATCAACAATCAAGATTTTTTTTAATTGTAATTAGTAACTATACTGTGACAAAAAAATTAGGATTGGTGTAAATAGTTGGCAAGACGGCCTGGCACAAAAGGATGGCAGGCAGGAGGTAGATGCAATTCAAGGACACTAGGAGACTGATTACTGACAGTCTAAACAGTGATGATTGACAATTTTTGCAATACTGTTAACAGAAATATGATTGCTGACAACAATTGGCTAGGTAGGGGCCTGGCTCACAGCAGGCTGCAAGGCAGGAGGAAAGTGCTATTCAATGGCACCAGCCAACTGAGGATTCAAATCCCAGCAACTATTACCAAAAATTTTAATTTTTAATTATTATAATACTGTCACAACAATTATGATTGGTGTAAATATTTTTTAAGTAGGCCTGGCACACAGGCTTGAAAGGCTGTAGAAAAGTGCAATTCAAAGGCAGGAGCAAACTGAGGATTAAGATCATCAACAATCAAGATTTTTTTTAATTGTAATTAGTAACTATACTGTGACAAAAAATTAGGATTGGTGTAAATAGGTGTCAAGACGGCCTGGCACAAAAGGATGGCAGGCAGGAGGTAGATGCAATTCAAGGACACTAGGAGACTGATTACTGACAGTCTAAACAGTGATGATTGACAATTTTTGCAATACTGTTAACAGAAATATGATTGCTGACAACAATTGGCTAGGTGGGGGCCTGGCTCACAGCAGGCTGCAAGGCAGGAGGAAAGTGCTATTCAATAGCACCAGCAAACTGAGGATTCAAATCACAGCAATTATTACCAAAAAATTTAATTTTTAATTATTATAATACTGTCACAACAAATATGATTGGTGTAAATATTTTTTAAGTAGGCCTGGCACACAGGCTTGGAAGGCTGTAGAAAAGTGCAATTCAAAGGCAGGAGCAAACTGAGGATTAAGATCATCAACAATCAAGATTTTTTTTAATTGTAATTAGTAACTATACTGTGACAAAAAATTAGGATTGGTGTAAATAGTTGGCAAGACGGCCTGGCACAAAAGGATGGCAGGCAGGAGGTAGATGCAATTCAAGGACACTAGGAGACTGATTACTGACAGTCTAAACAGTGATGATTGACAATTTTTTCAATACTGTTAACAGAAATATGATTGCTGACAACAATTGGCTAGGTGGGGGCCTGGCTCACAGCAGGCTGCAAGGAAGGAGGAAAGTGCTATTCAATGGCACCAGCAAACTGAGGATTCAAATCACAGCAACTATTACCAAAAATGTTAATTTTTAATTATTAGAATACTGTCACAACAAATATGATTGGTGTAAATATTTTTTAAGTAGGCCTGGCACACAGGCTTGGAAGGCTGTAGAAAAGTGCAATTCAAAGGCAGGAGCAAATTGAGGATTAAGATTATCAACAATCAAGATTTTTTTTAATTGTAATTAGTAACTATACTGTGACAAAAAAATTAGGATTGGTGTAAATAGTTGGCAAGACGGCCTGGCACAAAAGGATGGCAGGCAGGAGGTAGATGCAATTCAAGGACACTAGGAGACTGATTACTGACAGTCTAAACAGTGATGATTGACAATTTTTGCAATACTGTTAACAGAAATATGATTGCTGACAACAATTGGATAGGTAGGGGCCTGGCTCACAGCAGGCTGCAAGGCAGGAGGAAAGTGCTATTCAATGGCACCAGCCAACTGAGGATTCAAATCCCAGCAACTATTACCAAAAATTTTAATTTTTAATTATTATAATACTGTCACAACAATTATGATTGGTGTAAATATTTTTTAAGTAGGCCTGGCACACAGGCTTGAAAGGCTGTAGAAAAGTGCAATTCAAAGGCAGGAGCAAACTGAGGATTAAGATCATCAACAATCAAGATTTTTTTTAATTGTAATTAGTAACTATACTGTGACAAAAAATTAGGATTGGTGTAAATAGGTGTCAAGACGGCCTGGCACAAAAGGATGGCAGGCAGGAGGTAGATGCAATTCAAGGACACTAGGAGACTGATTACTGACAGTCTAAACAGTGATGATTGACAATTTTTGCAATACTGTTAACAGAAATATGATTGCTGACAACAATTGGCTAGGTGGGGGCCTGGCTCACAGCAGGCTGCAAGGCAGGAGGAAAGTGCTATTCAATAGCACCAGCAAACTGAGGATTCAAATCACAGCAATTATTACCAAAAAATTTAATTTTTAATTATTATAATACTGTCACAACAAATATGATTGGTGTAAATATTTTTTAAGTAGGCCTGGCACACAGGCTTGGAAGGCTGTAGAAAAGTGCAATTCAAAGGCAGGAGCAAACTGAGGATTAAGATCATCAACAATCAAGATTTTTTTTAATTGTAATTAGTAACTATACTGTGACAAAAAATTAGGATTGGTGTAAATAGTTGGCAAGACGGCCTGGCACAAAAGGATGGCAGGCAGGAGGTAGATGCAATTCAAGGACACTAGGAGACTGATTACTGACAGTCTAAACAGTGATGATTGACAATTTTTTCAATACTGTTAACAGAAATATGATTGCTGACAACAATTGGCTAGGTGGGGGCCTGGCTCACAGCAGGCTGCAAGGAAGGAGGAAAGTGCTATTCAATGGCACCAGCAAACTGAGGATTCAAATCACAGCAACTATTACCAAAAATGTTAATTTTTAATTATTAGAATACTGTCACAACAAATATGATTGGTGTAAATATTTTTTAAGTAGGCCTGGCACACAGGCTTGGAAGGCTGTAGAAAAGTGCAATTCAAAGGCAGGAGCAAACTGAGGATTAAGATCATCAACAATCAAGATTTTTTTTAATTGTAATTAGTAACTAGTACTGTGACAAAAAATTAGGATTGGTGTAAATAGGTGTCAAGACGGCCTGGCACAAAAGGATGGCAGGCAGGAGGTAGATGCATTTCAAGGACACTAGGAGACTGATTACTGACAGTCTAAACAGTGATGATTGACAATTTTTGCAATACTGTTAACAGAAATATGATTGCTGACAACAATTGGCTAGGTGGGGGCCTGGCTCACAGCAGGCTGCAAGGCAGGAGGAAAGTGCTATTCAATGGCACCAGCAAACTGAGGATTCAAATCACAGCAATTATTACCAAAAATTTTAATTTTTAATTATTAGAATACTGTCACAACAAATATGATTGGTGTAAATATTTTTTAAGTAGGCCTGGCACACAGGCTTGGAAGGCTGTAGAAAAGTGCAATTCAAAGGCACGAGCAAACTGAGGATTAAGATTATCAACAATCAAGATTTTTTTTAATTGTAATTAGTAACTATACTGTGACAAAAAATTAGGATTGGTGTAAATAGTTGGCAAGACGGCCTGGCACAAAAGGATGGCAGGCAGGAGGTAGATGCAATTCAAGGACACTAGGAGACTGATTACTGACAGTCTAAACAGTGATGATTGACAATTTTTTCAATACTGTTAACAGAAATATGATTGCTGACAACAATTGGCTAGGTGGGGGCCTGGCTCACAGCAGGCTGCAAGGCAGGAGGAAAGTGCTATTCAATGGCACCAGCAAACTGAGGATTCAAATCACAGCAACTATTACCAAAAATTTTAATTTTTAATTATTAGAATACTGTCACAACAAATATGATTGGTGTAAATATTTTTTAAGTAGGCCTGGCACACAGGCTTGGAAGGCTGTAGAAAAGTGCAATTCAAAGGCACGAGCAAACTGAGGATTAAGATCATCAACAATCAAGATTTTTTTTAATTGTAATTAGTAACTATACTGTGACAAAAAATTAGGATTGTTGTAAATAGTTGGCAAGACGGCCTGGCACAAAAGGATGGCAGGCAGGAGGTAGATGCAATTCAAGGACACTAGGAGACTGATTACTGACAGTCTAAACAGTGATGATTGACAATTTTTGCAATACTGTTAACAGAAATATGATTGCTGACAACAATTGGCTAGGTGGGGGCCTGGCTCACAGCAGGCTGCAAGGCAGGAGGAAAGTGCTATTCAATGGCACCAGCAAACTGAGGATTCAAATCACAGCAACTATTAACAAAAATTTTAATTTTTAATTATTAGAATACTGTCACAACAAATATGATTGGTGTAAATATTTTTTAAGTAGGCCTGGCACACAGGCTTGGAAGGCTGTAGAAAAGTGCAATTCAAAGGCAGGAGCAAACTGAGGATTAAGATCATCAACAATCAAGATTTTTTTTAATTGTAATTAGTAACTATACTGTGACAAAAAATTAGGATTGGTGTAAATAGTTGGCAAGACGGCCTGGCACATAAGGATGGCAGGCAGGAGGTAGATGCAATTCAAGGACACTAGGAGACTGATTACTGACAGTCTAAACAGTGATGATTGACAATTTTTGCAATACTGTTAACAGAAATATGATTGCTGACAACAATTGGCTAGGTGGGGGCCTGGCTCATAGCAGGCTGCAAGGCAGGAGGAAAGTGCTATTCAATGGCACCAGCAAACTGAAGATTCAAATCACAGCAACTATTACCAAAAATTTTAATTTTTAATTATTAGAATACTGTCACAACAAATATGATTGGTGTAAATATTTTTTAACTAGGCCTGGCACACAGGCTTGGAAGGCTGTAGAAAAGTGCAATTCAAAGGCACGAGCAAACTGAGGATTAAGATCATCAACAATCAATATTTTTTTTAATTGTAATTAGTAACTATACTGTGACAAAAAATTAGGATTGTTGTAAATAGTTGGCAAGACGGCCTGGCACAAAAGGATGGCAGGCAGGAGGTAGATACAATTCAAGGACACTAGGAGACTGATTACTGACAGTCTAAACAGTGATGATTGACAATTTTTGCAATACTGTTAACAGAAATATGATTGCTGACAACAATTGGCTAGGTGGGGGCCTGGCTCACAGCAGGCTGCAAGGCAGGAGGAAAGTGCTATTCAATGGCACCAGCAAACTGAGGATTCAAATCACAGCAACTATTAACAAAAATTTTAATTTTTAATTATTAGAATACTGTCACAACAAATATGATTGGTGTAAATATTTTTTAAGTAGGCCTGGCACACAGGCTTGGAAGGCTGTAGAAAAGTGCAATTCAAAGGCACGAGCAAACTGAGGATTAAGATCATCAACAATCAAGATTTTTTTTAATTGTAATTAGTAACTATACTGTGACAAAAAATTAGGATTGGTGTAAATAGTTGGCAAGACGGCCTGGCACATAAGGATGGCAGGCAGGAGGTAGATGCAATTCAAGGACACTAGGAGACTGATTACTGACAGTCTAAACAGTGATGATTGACAATTTTTGCAATACTGTTAACAGAAATATGATTGCTGACAACAATTGGCTAGGTGGGGGCCTGGCTCATAGCAGGCTGCAAGGCAGGAGGAAAGTGCTATTTAATGGCACCAGCAAACTGAGGATTCAAATCCCAGCAACTATTACCAAAATTTTTATTTTTTAATTATTAGAATACTGTCACAACAAATATGATTGGTGTAAATATTTTTTTAAGTAGGCCTGGCACACAGGCTTGGAAGGCTGTAGAAAAGTGCAATTCAAAGGCACGAGCAAACTGAGGATTAAGATCATCAACAATCAAGATTTTTTTTAATTGTAATTAGTAACTATACTGTGACAAAAAATTAGGATTGTTGTAAATAGTTGGCAAGACGGCCTGGCACAAAAGGATGGCAGGCAGGAGGTAGATGCAATTCAAGGACACTAGGAGACTGATTACTGACAGTCTAAACAGTGATGATTGACAATTTTTGCAATAGTGTTAACAGAAATATGATTGCTGACAACAATTGGCTAGGTGGGGGCCTGGCTCACAGCAGGCTGCAAGGCAGGAGGAAAGTGCTATTCAATGGCACCAGCAAACTGAGGATTCAAATCACAGCAACTATTAACAAAAATTTTAATTTTTAATTATTATAATACTGTCACAACAAATATGATTGGTGTAAATATTTTTTAAGTAGGCCTGGCACACAGGCTTGGAAGGCTGTAGAAAAGAGCAATTCAAAGGCACGAGCAAACTGAGGATTAAGATCATCAACAATCAAGATTTTTTTTAATTGTAATTAGTAACTATACTGTGACAAAAAATTAGGATTGGTGTAAATAGTTGGCAAGACGGCCTATCACAAATGGATGGCAGGCAGGAGGTAGATGCAATTCAAGGACACTAGGAGACTGATTACTGACAGTCTAAACAGTGATGATTGACAATTTTTCCAATACTGTTAACAGAAATATGATTGCTGACAACAATTGGCTAGGTGGGGGCCTGGCTCACAGCAGGCTGCAAGGCAGGAGGAAAGTGCTATTCAATGGCACCAGCAAACTGAGGATTCAAATCACAGCAACTATTACCAAAAATTTTAATTTTTAATTATTAGAATACTGTCACAACAAATATGATTGGTGTAAATATTTTTTAAGTAGGCCTGGCACACAGGCTTGGAAGGCTGTAGAAAAGTGCAATTCAAAGGCACGAGCAAACTGAGGATTCAAATCCCAGCAACTATTACCAAAAATTTTAATTTTTAATTATTAGAATACTGTCACAACAAATATGATTGGTGTAAATATTTTTTAAGTAGGCCTGGCACACAGGCTTGGAAGGCTGTAGAAAAGTGCAATTCAAAGGCACGAGCAAACTGAGGATTACGATTATCAACAATCAAGATTTTTTTTAATTGTAATTAGTAACTATACTGTGACAAAAAAATTAGGATTGGTGTAAATAGTTGGCAAGACGGCCTGGCACAAAAGGATGGCAGGCAGGAGGTAGATGCAATTCAAGGACACTAGGAGACTGATTACTGACAGTCTAAACAGTGATGATTGACAATTTTTGCAATACTGTTAACAGAAATATGATTGCTGACAACAATTGGCCAGGTAGGGGCCTGGCTCACAGCAGGCTGCAAGGCAGGAGGAAAGTGCTATTCAATGGCACCAGCCAACTGAGGATTCAAATCCCAGCAACTATTACCAAAAATTTTAATTTTTAATTATTATAATACTGTCACAACAATTATGATTGGTGTAAATATTTTTTAAGTAGGCCTGGCACACAGGCTTGAAAGGCTGTAGAAAAGTGCAATTCAAAGGCAGGAGCAAACTGAGGATTAAGATCATCAACAATCAAGATTTTTTTTAATTGTAATTAGTAACTATACTGTGACAAAAAATTAGGATTGGTGTAAATAGGTGTCAAGACGGCCTGGCACAAAAGGATGGCAGGCAGGAGGTAGATGCAATTCAAGGACACTAGGAGACTGATTACTGACAGTCTAAACAGTGATGATTGACAATTTTTGCAATACTGTTAACAGAAATATGATTGCTGACAACAATTGGCTAGGTGGGGGCCTGGCTCACAGCAGGCTGCAAGGCAGGAGGAAAGTGCTATTCAATAGCACCAGCAAACTGAGGATTCAAATCACAGCAATTATTACCAAAAATTTTAATTTTTAATTATTATAATACTGTCACAACAAATATGATTGGTGTAAATATTTTTTAAGTAGGCCTGGCACACAGGCTTGGAAGGCTGTAGAAAAGTGCAATTCAAAGGCACGAGCAAACTGAGGATTAAGATCATCAACAATCAAGATTTTTTTTAATTGTAATTAGTAACTATACTGTGACAAAAAATTAGGATTGGTGTAAATAGTTGGCAAGACGGCCTGGCACAAATGGATGGCAGGCAGGAGGTAGATGCAATTCAAGGACACTAGGAGACTGATTACTGACAGTCTAAACAGTGATGATTGACAATTTTTTCAATACTGTTAACAGAAATATGATTGCTGACAACAATTGGCTAGGTGGGGGCCTGGCTCACAGCAGGCTGCAAGGAAGGAGGAAAGTGCTATTCAATGGCACCAGCAAACTGAGGATTCAAATCACAGCAACTATTACCAAAATTTTTATTTTTTAATTATTAGAATACTGTCACAACAAATATGATTGGTGTAAATATTTTTTTAAGTAGGCCTGGCACACAGGCTTGGAAGGCTGTAGAAAAGTGCAATTCAAAGGCACGAGCAAACTGAGGATTAAGATCATCAACAATCAAGATTTTTTTTAATTGTAATTAGTAACTATACTGTGACAAAAAATTAGGATTGTTGTAAATAGTTGGCAAGACGGCCTGGCACAAAAGGATGGCAGGCAGGAGGTAGATGCAATTCAAGGACACTAGGAGACTGATTACTGACAGTCTAAACAGTGATGATTGACAATTTTTGCAATAGTGTTAACAGAAATATGATTGCTGACAACAATTGGCTAGGTGGGGGCCTGGCTCACAGCAGGCTGCAAGGCAGGAGGAAAGTGCTATTCAATGGCACCAGCAAACTGAGGATTCAAATCACAGCAACTATTAACAAAAATTTTAATTTTTAATTATTATAATACTGTCACAACAAATATGATTGGTGTAAATATTTTTTAAGTAGGCCTGGCACACAGGCTTGGAAGGCTGTAGAAAAGAGCAATTCAAAGGCACGAACAAACTGAGGATTAAGATCATCAACAATCAAGATTTTTTTTAATTGTAATTAGTAACTATACTGTGACAAAAAATTAGGATTGTTGTAAATAGTTGGCAAGACGGCCTGGCACAAAAGGATGGCAGGCAGGAGGTAGATGCAATTCAAGGACACTAGGAGACTGATTACTGACAGTCTAAACAGTGATGATTGACAATTTTTGCAATACTGTTAACAGAAATATGATTGCTGACAACAATTGGCTAGGTGGGGGCCTGGCTCACAGCAGGCTGCAAGGCAGGAGGAAAGTACTATTCAATGGCACCAGCAAACTGAGGATTCAAATCACAGCAACTATTAACAAAAAATTTAATTTTTAATTATTAGAATACTGTCACAACAATTATGATTGGTGTAAATATTTTTTAAGTAGGCCTGGCACACAGGCTTGGAAGGCTGTAGAAAAGTGCAATTCAAAGGCACGAGCAAACTGAGGATTAAGATCATCAACAATCAATATTTTTTTTAATTGTAATTAGTAACTATACTGTGACAAAAAATTAGGATTGGTGTAAATAGTTGGCAAGACGGCCTGGCACATAAGGATGGCAGGCAGGAGGTAGATGCAATTCAAGGACACTAGGAGACTGATTACTGACAGTATAAACAGTGATGATTGACAATTTTTGCAATACTGTTAACAGAAATATGATTGCTGACAACAATTGGCTAGGTGGGGGCCTGGCTCACAGCAGGCTGCAAGGCAGGAGGAAAGTGCTATTCAATGGCACCAGCAAACTGAGGATTCAAATCACAGCAACTATTACCAAAAATTTAAATTTTTAATTATTAGAATACTGTCACAACAAATATGATTGGTGTAAATATTTTTTAAGTAGGCCTGGCACACAGGCTTGGAAGGCTGTAGAAAAGTGCAATTCTAGGGCACGTGCAAACTGAGGATTAAGATCAACACTAAAAAATGTTTTTATTTAAATTAATAACTATACTGTCTGTGACAACAATTATGATTGGTGTAAATAGTTGGCTAGATGGCCTGGCACAAAAGGCTGGCAGTGGCAGGCAGGAGGTAAATGAAATTCAATGGCACTAGGAGACTGAATATTTGTAGTCCAAGTTTTTTTTTAATTACTGTTACAAGAAGTGTTATTGGTGCCACTAATTGGCTACTTGGGCCTGGCAGACAGGCTGGCAGATATGAGTCGTGGATGGTAGGTAGGTCAGCAATGACAAAAACACAGGACTGATAGAAAATTAAGTTACATTACACTAGCAAAATATTTTAAAATTTTAGATTTTAATATTAAAATTATGTTAAGAAGTGCAATGCACATATGACTCTATGAGTGGTCGCACTGGCTGGCTGCTATGTAGGGCAGCAATTATAACAAAAGTATGCTGTGTCAGATAGACAGTTAGACACAGGCCTGATAGAAAATACAATTAGATTACACTAGCATAATGATTTAAAGACTTTTTTTTGGAAATTTTAAGAAAAAGGTTAAGCACATACATATGAGTCGTGGCTGATAACCTTGGAAGGGCAGCTATTAAAAACAGTAGGCTCTGTAAGTCGGATACACACACGCCTGATAGAAAATACTATTAGATTACACTAGAAAAATGATTGAAATTATTTTTTTGGGGGGGAAATTAAAAAAAGGTTAAACACATATGAGTCGTGGCTCATAGACTAGGGAGGGCAGCAAGTAAACACAGTAGGCTCTCTATGTCAGCAAAACACACAGGCCGGATAGAAAATTATATTAGATTACACTAGCAAACAAATTTAAATTTTTTTTTTATATTAAATTTAAGGTGAAGGAGAATAGATATGAGTGCTGGGTGGCTGCCTGGCACAGACCAATTAACCAAAAGACTGAAAAAAAAATGAGGTATATTAATGCTGAGTGAGCCTGACAGACACAGGCATGATAGTAAATGTAATTAGATTACACTAGAAAAATATTTTTTTGTGTTTTTTTTTTTTTAAATTAAAAATAATGTTATAAACGGATATTAACACTGGTGGCTGCTGGCTGGCACAGAGCAATGAACCAGAGTATATGCTGTGTGACACTGGCCTGATAGAAAATGAAAAAAAATTACACTAGAAAAATAATTATATTTTTGGGTTAGTTAAATTTAAACTAATGTTGTTAGGGAGATATCAGTGGTGGCAGTAGTCACAGCATATGCTGTGAGCCTTAAACACACAGCTGAAAGCCAGGCAAATGCTAATAAAAAAAAATAGAAAAAAAAAAAAAATGGCACAAAATATAGCCCTAAAAAGGGCTTTTTGGGGTGCTGTGCTTGCAGCAGAGATGAGTGGAGTCTGTCTGGACTGTAAATACACTAGCCTAGCTATGTTTTTCCTATTAATGTCAGGAGCAAAAACACAACACGTCCTCTCATTAAAAAAGCAAGGTCATTATGAGTCTAAAATGGCGGATTCCGAGTAGCTGGGAGTGTCTGTAAGGGAGTGTCTGATGTTGATTGGCTCTAATGTGTCAGGCGGCTGTGACATAAAGGGTCAAAGTTTCCACAATGATGACACATAGGGGCGGATCGAACATCGCCATGTGTTCGCCCACAAACGCGAACACGAACAATCTATGTTCGCTGTCAACCGTTCGCGGGCGAACAGTTCGGGACATCACTATTGAGGAGTAGACCAGAAATCTGTTTAAATTTGTATTCTCTGTTTGAATCATGAAAGAACATGTTTTATGTCCCTTTAAATACTGCAAAGATCTGAGTTAATGTAACTTCTCAGTTTTCCGTAAACTATATATTCTCTTTCAGATCTTTGTTATTATTCTTTGAGGTTAGTTGATAGCATGAACCTTGTATTACTTTTTTCACTAATATGCATTGCATCAGTGCTATTTGCTTTGCATATTTTACTCAGTAACTCATTTCTTTCTCCACACTAGTCCATTAACACTTCTATTCCATTCCATTATGCTGAGAAAATGAGAGGCAAAAAGAGATCTATTCTATCATCTTCTTTTATTCACATCCTTTTTTTTCACACAATAAAGATTGCTTCCAAAATCACATACAATATGATTATAATCTATGATAAAAATAGACTATAATCTATACAGATATATTTGAATTTAATATGCATTAAATTCTTGCATATTTACATAGTCACCATTTTCAATAAACTTACCCCTTTTGCTGTCAGGATATTATTATTTTTTTTGTATAAACAAGTTCAATGCATTAAATGCAACTACAAAATCACTGACTTACCATTAAAGTCCAAATTAGAGCATTTGTAGTGACTGGCTGTATAATAATAATACTATTTTCCTGAAGAAAAAGTACTTCGCATAAAATCAGAGAACATAAAAGTTTCCAACTGCTCTTATTAAAGGGACACTGAACCCACATTTTTTTCTTTTGTGATTCAGATAGAGCATGTAATTTTAAGCAACTTTCTAATTTACTCCTCCTATCAATTTTTCTTCATTCCCTTGCTATCTTTATTTGAAAAGCAAGAATGTAAAGTTTAGAAGCCGGCCCATTTTTTGTTCACAACCTGGTTTGTGGTTGCTGATTGGTGGCTAAATGTACCCATGTGCAAGTGCTGTCCAGTGTTCTGAACTAAATATTGGCTGGCTCCTTAGCTTAGATGCCTTCTTTTTCAAAAAAAGATAGCAAGAGAACAAAGAAAATTTGATAATAGGAGTACATTAGAAAGTTGCTTAAAATTGCAGGCTCTATCTGAATAATGAAAGAAAAAAAAAGTTTAGTATCCCTTTAACAATAAGATAATAAAAAGTCATACATATAATTGTAAACATAAATATTCAAGCCATTAAAAAAATATTTTATGGTCTGGTAATATATAAGTCTAAAATACCTAGTCTGTGTTAAGGGAGAGTAAACACCAAAACTATTATTGTTTAAAAAGATAGATAATCACTTTATTTAGCATTCCCCAGTTTTACATAAACAACACTGTTATAGAAATATACTTTTTACCTCTGTGATTACCTTGTATCTAAACTTCTGCAGACGGCCTCCTTATCTCAGATCTTTGGACAGACTTGCATTTCAGGCAATTAGTACTGACTCTTAAATAACTCCACGTGCATTAGCACAATATTATTTATATGAAACACATGAACTAACTCCCTCTAGCTGTGAAAAATACTTTCAAATACAATCAGACAAGTGGCAGACTTTATAGGCTTAGAAATTAGCATATGAGACTACCTAGGTTTAGCTACAATACCAAAAGAACAAAACAAATTTGATGATAAAAGTAAATTAGAAAGTTCTTTAAACTTACATGCCCTAGCTAAATCATGAAAGTTTAGTTTGGAATTTACTATCCCTTTAAGACATTTCTCTTCAACTATCGGGAATCTGGAATTAGCCAAACGGCTGTCAAACATGCACTTTAGGCTCCATTTACTAATGTTGCTTTGGAGCCCTTGCGGTGCAGGTTGATTACCGCAATGTAAGAAGCAGTGGTCAAATCGCCCCCGCATCACCATTATTGGTTGCACAAGACCAGAGGCGGCATTGCTTTGTACATGGGGCCCTTGTTAAGTGTACAGAAATTATTAGTTAACTCCTACATACATATATTTGGCCTGCTATGTGTTTAATTTTGCTTAAATAAATATATTTTATATGGAGTGCCCTGAAAGGCTGCAATCATCATGTTATGATAAAGAAAAGTTCTAACATACCAGCAAAAGTTTGCATAAGGCATTCTTGAGAATAGGGACAAAACCTCTCCTGCTATACCATATTGTGTTATCTAAGTATTTGACATTGTTTCCCTATTAAACTGTTAGTCTCCAGAAAACAACGTACAACAGATATCAGGCTCCATTTATTAAGCAGCAGCGGAAGTTAAGAAACAGCGGTCATTAGACCGCTGCTCCTTAACCGTGGCGGGTGAAAATCATCCTGATGCGATCTGATGGGGATGATTGATAGCTTCTGGTAGTAGCATTTGACTAGAAATGCTTGTGCAATGATAAATGCACTATAGAGAATCATGTCCGCTCTAAATTTAGTTAAATCTACCCCATCAAATCAAGGTATATCAAATCAGTATTGAAAGTTCCCTTTGAATTTGAGTAGAAAATGTTAGGTGCATGGTTGGTTAGATTGTTCATGAACACTGATGTCAACTCCATCAGACTGTTGTTAGCTCCGTCTTTTTGATTATTAAAGGAAGTGAAACCTTAAAATGTTTCTTTTTGTTATTCAGACAGAGAACACAGTTTAATTATTTTTTTTTAATTTACTACTATTATTAAATGTAGTATTGTTTGTTGAAGAGATATCTAAATAGGCTACATGCACATTTCTGGAGCAATACATGACAGGAAACACTGCCAAATGAACAACTTTGCTATAAAACTGTTGTCATGTATTGTTTTAGTCACGTGCATGCTCCTACACCTTTCTGCCTGCTTTACAACAAAGGATACAAAAAGAATGAAGACAATTAGATAATAGAAGTAAATTTGAGCTTTTTATCTGAATCATGAAAGATATTTTTTAGGTTTTATGGCCCTTTAAATGAATAATATGAATATTAAAATAACATTTTCCTTACAAACATTGATATGCATAATACTTATTTAACACCCAGTGCTTTTATTTCTCATGCATCTTAAAAAAAGCAAAAAAAAAAAAAAAAAAAAAGCATAGGAATTCATTATCAGTTGATGATAGAGAAATTTCATGTAAGTAAAGTATGAAATATAGGGGGGCGGAGCTAACCGCCGAACAGAGCGGACGTGCATGTGAAAAACTTTCTAACTAAAGGGGTTTTAGAACACAATTCGACCTTAAACTGGACCCTCAACTCCCCACAACTTACTAGGGATTCACCGAGCAAGCAGGAGAGAAAAATACGAACACTTTATCAGCCGGTATGAAAATACAGCAATGCCGCAACTGAGGCCTACTAAAAAATGGTGCAGCAGTGTTCCGACGAGTAAGAATCCTTTAGACCAGGAGGCAAACTAGCAGCGATCACCCTAAGACCATCAGGGAAATGGACATTGCTTCCTAGATCACTCGAGTTGCTGCGAGCTGACAATAAGGAGACAGAATAAGGCCTAAAACATCTATTCGGAGGTGAGACAAACACCAGAGGCTAAATTTAGAGCCACACAGCAGACCTTGCACCGGATGCATGGACACCATTAGTCAGACCCACAGCTATACGCCAGATTATTAGTGTGCAACAGCGCTCCACACTCATAGGACACTACTATAGGCCTCAAAATTAGCCTGAACCTAGCCTGAACACGGAGGGTTGGGGATTTCCTTCCATAATTAAGGGTACCCTTAATTAGACAAGTGGGACTGCAAAAGAAGAGCTCCATTAAGGCCCCCACTGACTATGCACCATAACCATGTGGTCTAACACGATCAGTGGAAATAGCCTGAAAGGGGTATGCAGCTAATAAGACATCTGTGAGTGACAAACTAAGACCTTATCTCACAACATCAAATTTCAGGACCAGACAGTACTGCATCACGCAGTGCAACAATATCATCAAGACACTCCTTTTGGTGAAAGAACAGCTCGTGAATTCAGACAGGGAGTAAAAGAATAAAATAATTCCCAATACTAAAATATAGAGGTTCTAGGCTACATTAAGCAATGACTAGATATCCTGAATAATGGCTTCCTCTGCCATACTGGCAGTGGATCGCTGTGAGAAGGATATGACGTTATTATTATCTAACTATTTCCTAACACTGCAGGATCTACTATGTCTCACTTACAAAGTGAGCTGGTGACATACAGAGATCTGAGCCCTTAAAACCCCTACCTAACCACTGTATAGAAGATACCTCCGGAAATGTCCGTGTAGTAGAGCCATTTTCCTCAGCCTCCATGGACACACAATCGAGATTCTACAAGAGACCTGCGAGGCAATGTGGTCGCACCGGTGTGGGCTAAGTGACTTGAGCTTTTTTCTTTCAGCCCTAATGTGACTGTATTGGCCTCTTCTACAACTGATTGGTTGAAATGGTGGAAACACTGCTGTATTTGCCCTACTGTTCACTCCCCATAATATGGTGTGTGTATTCTATACACCTTGTTTTAGTAGTTTGTTTTGCACCTATGGTTATATGCTCTGGGGTTACCACTAGGGTTAATATTGTGTGCCATATTTGACAATTGTTAATTCCCTATACATTTTCTGAATCCTAGTTCTGCCTGTCATGGAGGGCTATACATTAGTTATTTACCATACATATATATCCTATATACAGGGAGTGCAGAATTATTAGGCAAATTAGTATTTTGACCACATCATCCTCTTTATGCATTTTGTCTTACTCCAAGCTGTATAGGCTCAAAAGCCTACTACCAATTAAGCATATTAGGTGATGTGCATCTATGTAATGAGAAGGGGTGTGGTCTAATGACATCAACACCCTATATCAGGTGTGCATAATTATTAGGCAACTTCCTTTCCTTTGGCAAAATGGGTCAAAAGAAGGACTTGATAGGCTCAGAAAAGTCAAAAATAGTGAGATATCTTGCAGAGGGATGCAGCACTCTTAAAATTGCAAAGCTTCTGAAGCATGATCATCGAACAATCAAGCTTTCATTCAAAATAGTCAACAGGGTCGCAAGAAGCGTGTGGAAAAACCAAGGCGCAAAATAACTGCCCATGAACTGAGAAAAGTCAAGCGTGCAGCTGCCAAGATGCCACTTGCCACCAGTTTGGCCATATTTCAGAGCTGCAACATCACTGGAGTGCCCAAAAGCACAAGGTGTGCAATACTCAGAGACATGGCCAAGGTAAGAAAGGCTGAAAGACGACCACCTCTGAACAAGACACACAAGCTGAAACGTCAAGACTGGGCCAAGAAATATCTCAAGACTGATTTTTCTAAGGTTTTATGGACTGAGGAAATGAGAGTGAGTCTTGATGGGCCAGATGGATGGGCCCGTGGCTGGATTGGTAAAGGGCAGAGAGCTCCAGTCCGACTCAGACGCCAGCAAGGTGGAGGTGGAGTACTGGTTTGGGCTGGTATCATCAAAGATGAGCTTGTGGGGCCTTTTCGGGTTGAGGATGGAGTCAAGCTCAACTCCCAGTCCTACTGCCAGTTTCTGGAAGACACCTTCTTCAAGCAGTGGTACAGGAAGAAGTCTGCATCCTTCAAGAAAAACATGATTTTCATGCAGGACAATGCTCCATCACACGCGTCCAAGTACTCCACAGCGTGGCTGGCAAGAAAGGGTATAAAAGAAGAAAATCTAATGACATGGCCTCCTTGTTCACCTGATCTGAACCCCATTGAGAACCTGTGGTCCATAATCAAATGTGAGATTTACAAGGAGGGAAAACAGTACACCTCTATGAACAGTGTCTGGGAGGCTGTGGTTGCTGCTGCACGCAATGTTGATGGTGAACAGATCAAAACACTGACAGAATCCATGGATGGCAGGCTTTTGAGTGTCCTTGCAAAGAAAGGTGGCTATATTGGTCACTGATTTGTTTTTGTTTTGTTTTTGAATGTCAGAAATGTATATTTGTGAATGTTGAGATGTTATATTGGTTTCACTGGTAAAAATAAATAATTGAAATGGGTATATATTTGTTTTTTGTTAAGTTGCCTAATAATTATGCACAGCAATAGTCACCTGCACACACAGATATCCCCCTAAAATAGTTATAACTAAAAACAAACTAAAACTACTTCCAAAACTATTCAGCTTTGATATTAATGAGTTTTTTGGGTTCATTGAGAACATGGTTGTTGTTCAATAATAAAATTAATCCTCAAAAATACAACTTGCCTAATAATTCTGCACTCCCTGTACTATATATAAGCTTATTTTAGCCCCTAACATACTTTAACATAATATGGTGTCCTTGATTGGTGTGACCAGATTCATGAAGATATTTGCTTGATCCTTATTGGGATGACTCGTCACCTTCCTATCTCATACCTAGCCCCTTTTTATATTTCATATACTATGTATTGTGTAACTTGTGTATAGTACATGTAGGAAACAATCTATATCCTTGGATATTATGGAGTAATTTAGCTCCTAGCTTCTACTTGTTAGCTCTTTCTACCCAGCTGTCCAGGGAAGGAATTGGCTTCTCTTTTCTTACTTTCTTAATATCATCACTGCCCAACTGTTGTTACATGTAATTAGAAGTATTATTAATTCCACTAATTCTCTTCCTTATTGAAGCATTAGTCTGCTGCTTCTACACTAACTTAACGCCCACTCAATGAGTTTCTTAAATAGCAATACAATTTCTTTCTTATGTGAGTACCTCTGAGAACACATGGTACAGAGATTTTGGCTTGGTTCTAGGTTCCACAATTTAATGGATTTTATAGTATAGATCATGAAACATGCTAGGTACAGTGTGTGCTAGGTACAATGTCTGTTAGGTGCTGTCTGAGCTAAGTACAGTTTGTGCTAGGCACAGTGTGTGTTAGGTAATGTTTGTGCTAGGTATAGTGGGTGCTAGGTATATTGTGTGTTAAGTATTGTCTGGGCTAGGTACAGAGTGTGCTAGGTACTGTTTGTGCTAGGTACTGTGTGTGCTGGGTACTGTTTGTGCCGGGTACTGTTTGTGCCGGGTACTGTTTGTGCCGGGTACTGTTTGTGCTGGGTACTGTGTGTGCCAGATACTGTGTCTGCCAGGTACTGGATATACCAGGTACTGTGTGTACTATGTGTACTGGTTACAGGGTGTGCTAGGTACAGGGTGTGCTATGTACTGTTTTTACTAGATACTGTGTGTGCAAGGTATTGTGTGTGCCAGGTATTGTGTGTGCCAGGTACTGTGTGTGCCAGGTACTGTGGGTGCTAGGTACTATGTGTAATGGTTACAGAGTGTGCTAGGTACAGGTTGTGCTAGGTACTGTGTGTGCTAGGTACTGTGTGTGCTAGGTACTGTGTGTGCTAGATACTGTGTGTGCTAGGTATTGTGTGTGCCAGGTATTGTGTGTGCCAGGTATTGGGTATGCCAGGTACTGTGTGGGCCAGGTACTATGTGTACTGGTTACAGGGTGTGCTAGGTACAGGGTGTGCTATGTACTGTTTTTACTAGATACTGTGTGTGCTAGATACTGTGTGTGCTAGGCATTGTGTGTTCCAGGTATTGTGTGTGCCAGGTATTGTGTGTGCCAGGTATTGGGTATGCCAGGTACTGTGTGCGCCAGATACTATGGGTGCTAGGTACTATGTGTACTGGTTACAGAGTGTGCTAGGTACAGGTTGTGCTAGGTACTGTGTGTGCTAGGTACTGTGTGTGCTAGATACTGTGTGTGCTAGGTATTGTGTGTGCCAGGTATTGTGTGTGCCAGGTATTGGGTATGCCAGGTACTGTGTGTGCCAGGTACTGTGAGTCTAAAAATCATTTAGTGACATTCCAACTTATGTTATCCCCTTCCTCATGTTGCTATGTAGTGTTGTTTAAGATTATATTAATAGAATATTGAGAGATTGATATAATACTATGTATCGATGGAATATACTCTTTTTCTGAAGTACAAAAGTTTTTGTTCTAAGAGCCTCTATTTATTTATCTCACATAAACCTTATGCTGGCTTTTGGAGTACTAAACTTAATTTATACACACTAGCTCCCCCCCCCCCTCCCTGCCCCACATTCAGAGCCCACATCAGGGTTCAATTTAGGTGAACTATTTTCACCACAAACTCCCTCATTTTTTATATGTTAGAACTGTTTATTTAAAGTCTCCTTCCCCTCTCAACGAAAGGGTTATCTGATGTATCAAAGTTTTGACAGCAATTGAAACTGGACCTGTGCGTCCGGTCCTTTTGTTTGTGTCTATTAGAGCAGGGGTCCTGCGTGTACACAATTGTTACTTCCAACTCCAAAATCAAATAAAAATGTGCACTGGTATTAATGAATTGGAGCACAAATTGCGCTCACAAAATCACAATTTTGTGCTCCTCTCATAATGTAGGCCTAAATTAAAAATAATAGGACTAATTGCCTTTTTTGTCTTGATAGTCTTGCACTCTGTGCATCCTGTGATATTTTATAAAAAAGTGTGCTGAATCTTTCTGTTGCGTTGTGCCTTTTATAGGAAACAATAGGGATGGCTGACTGTTCAAAAATCCATCCACACTGCCAGTGAATTTGAATCTCAGCAGTGAGAGAGGGCTGTATTCAAAGACGATTTTCAAAACTTAGAGTTGATGTTAAAGGGACACTGTACCCAAAAAATGTATTTCGTGATTCAGATTGGTATCTTTATTTGAAATGCAAAAATGTAAGTTTAGATGCCGTCCCATTTTTGGTGAACAACCTGGGTTGTCCTTGCTGATTGGTGGATAAATTCATCCACCAATAAAAAAGTGCTGTCCAGAGTACTGAAACCAAAAAAAGCTTAGATGCCTTCTTTTTCAAATAATGATAGCAAGAGAACAAAGAAAAATTGATAATAGGAGTAAATTAGAAAATTGCTTAAAATTGCATGCTCTTTCTGAATTACAAAAGAAAAGTTTTGGGTACAGTGTCCCTTTAACTAAACGTAAAAATGGTTTCTGTGTAATTACAGTTCAAATAATAGATAATATAGACAATGCCATTTAGAGCACTTTGCACAAAATCTAGTTCAGCACCCTGGGTAGCGTTTGTGGATTGGCGGCTACATTTAACCACCAATCAGCAAGCCCAGGTGCTGAACGAAAAATGAGCGGGCCCCTAAGAAAGAAGAGAAATTGAATAGGAGTAAATTAGAACGTTTATTAAAATGTCATGCTCTATCTAAATCATGAAAGAAAAACATTTGGGTTTCAAATCCCTTTAAGAATTTTCTTTTTCTCCCCAAGAGTTTAGTAAATGTTGTATTTCTAGCTTATGAGTGGTGTATAATGTTTGTCCTTACAATCAGTATTATTCATATTTTTAAAAAGTCACACATTTAATAGTACTTCTTCAATTTTGTCAGTTATTCTTGTAAATATGACACCTCAAGCTGTCCATAAATACCATATAAGGGACAGGTATAATTAAAATATTTTAAGTGCATTAATAATTGTTACTATTGAAAGATGCATTGCATCTATATATGTTTTTCTTTTGGTTTATTACCATAATATGTACAAAAAAAATATGAGTCCTTGCGAAAGTTAGGAATATGCATTGTTTTGTCATCAAAGCAGATCTGTCCTGTATTGTGTTGACATATCTAGAGCAGATTGCTGGCGAAGGAAAATACTTTAAACAACTTATTAAGAATTTATATGTATATGTTATAATTTGTTTTATCATCCTGCATACATAGAAGTGCAAAGACAGGCAGATGCGACACTGCAGTGAGATCATATTGGTATTTAATTTTGCTATAAGTTTTGCTCTGTTCGTTTTATGCACTTCCTATATTTTTTATTGCTTAATTCAAGAATTACAATATTTTATCCTATGAAGCTGCATCCATAATCTGTTGATTTATGGTGTATATATTACTTTTAGCAATATTTCTACAGAAAAATAATGATATAATATTGGAAGCATGTGAACCCCCCCTGACATTCCTCAGTGCAGTGAGTAGTAATAATACCTATCTTATATAAAATAAACTTAAATAGCATCCCATGTGCACAAAAATATTTATGCTTTGGTGAGTTTTGAAGAATGTCAATATAGAGCTCAAATTTAATTTGAGCTGTGAGTAGGGATGGGCGAATGTGTAAATTTTCGAATTTCGAATGTAGAACGAATGTTATTACCGAAATTCGAATTCTAAATCCGAATGTCAATAAGAACGAATATTCTTAAAAATTCGAAAATCGAATGCTATTTACAGTTTTCGAATGTCACTTTCGAATTTGAATGTTTATAATTATATCGAATGTCCACATTCGAAATTTCGAATTTAACATTCTATTTAACAAATACTATTCAGAAGTTCAATAGTTCATGTGGTAGGGCAGGAATCTAGTAAATTGATACATAATAGATACAAATATATCATTTCGAATGTATCCATATAGAATATTGCATAATTTGAATATTACATTTAAAGAAAAAGCATTAGAAATACTATTATAATCTAAATTCAAATTTTTCGAATTCGAATACACGTATTGCATAATTCGAATATTACATTTAAAGAAAAAGCATTAGAAATACTATTACAATCTAAATTCGAATTTTTCGAATTCGAATATTGCATAATTCGAATATTACATTTAAAGAAAAAGCATTAGAAATACTATTACAATCTAAATTCAAATTTTTCGAAAAGAATATTTTCGAATGTAATCGTAAAATTCGAAACCGAACATTCGAAAATCGAATGTTAGAATGTTACGTAAAACATTCGAAATTCGATTTGAACGAACGAATGTGTTAAAATTCGTGCCGTTTTTCGAATGTTGCGAAACATTCGCCCATCCCTTGCTGTGAGCTTGTGCACATGTTCAATAGAAACATCAGACTCCCAACAACTAAGCAAACAACTTTTCCAAGTTTATCAAGTGCGGTGAAACTGTAAAGTGTGATAAATAAAATGAACATTGTTGCAAACAGTGTTGCCATATAGTGCTCAAAATATTTGCACACTCCTGAACATATTTATATACTCTTCAGCAGTAGACAAAGTCGGTTTGATAAAAGGAGTAAATTAGAACTTTTTTTAAAAAAAATATTACTCACTCTATCTGATTAAAGATGTAAATATTGTATTAATTGTATCTTATATCTCACAAGTGTATTAGTAGCATGTACAGACAAAAGGTATCAGTATATACACAATATATACACAACTTACTTATTCAGACATCTAGAAATACTCTCTTATCTATTTCCTACATTTAGCAGCTATAATTGTGCCCCAAAATACCCCTGATTTGAATTTTCCAAAAAGTAGAGAATTTTAACATTTTTATTGAGGTACAGTAAATTATATGACAGAGAAGTGAAATAAGCATAACCGGACTGTTATGCTTTAGAGCTCTGTCCTACTAAGCCTCCTATGACTTTCTTTACCCTAATGATCCACCATCCAATTGTCCATACCATCATGAAATGCTGTTCATGATTACAGACCACCCCCAAACCTGCCCCTTAACTGATTAGCCACGCCCACAGACCATATAGATGCTGTCCTTGGTCTGATCAACTAAACCCTCAGGTCACACCATGTTACACAGTCTTGGCCCCTAACTGCATTGACTCCACTGGTTCCTGAGAATGTTGGAAAGTATGCATAAGTGACGTTATACAAACCATATAATAAGAGTTATTAGCCATTACAGGAACATTATCATTTGCTTTTTTATTCCAGTGGCCGTTCCGGGGAAGGGGTTATTGCAGTTATTATTGTTGCATGTCAATTCTGCCAAGGTGTCAACAACCATAAATATTCAGGTTGTTTTGTTTTGGTTTTTTTTAACTCAAAATGAGAGGTTAAATGAAGGTAAAAGTGAGGCTTAAAGGGACATAAAAGTACAAAAATGAAATGCTCTTATGTGCTAGAACATTTATTAATGCACTATTGCTTGTGTGTAACTGTAAAACACCATTGGAAAAGGGTTTTGCATATAGTTAGTCTGTGAGCAGACGGGCACTACTGAGACCTACCTGAATATATTTGGTTAACCAGCAATAAGAGGCATATGTGTGTTACCACTACCAGCAAGATCCCAGTAGTAAATTGATGCTCCTGACCCTACCTATTCATGATTTCCAACAAAAGACACCAAGATAATTGAGTCATATTTTTAATTAGAAGTAAATGGAAAGGTTTCTTAAAACTTCATACTCTGGGGCCGATTTACCAAGCGGTCAATAGGCCCCACTGCAGCTTTTTCCGCACGAGCCTTCAGGCTCGCCGGAAACAGCAGTTAAGAAGCAGCGGTCTTAAGACTGGTGCTCCTTAACTTGTCCACCGCCTCTGAGGTGGCAAATAACAATCAGCCTGATCAAATAATATCCGGTTGATTGACACCCCATGCTAGCGTCCGATTGGCCGCGAATCTGCAGGGGGTGGCATTGCACAAGCAGTTCACCAGAACTGCTTGTGCAATGCTAAATGCCGACAGTGTATGCAAAGAATACCAAGAGAACAAAGCAAATTTGATGATAAAAGTGAATTGGAAAGTTGTTTAAAATTGCATTCCCTATCCTATATTATAAAAGACAAGAGTTTGTCTGAAGCCGTCATGCGCAGTTCAGACAAACTCTTGCCGCTGCACGCGCACCCTTGGCCAGCTGTTCGCACGCGCAACCCACTTAGCATTGTTTGTTAGCACCCCGCACGCGCACGCGCCTTACCGCACACTCTCAAAACTGATTTGAGCCCCATTGTTTGTGAACCTTACCGCACACTCACACTCACAAACTGATTTGAGCCCCATTGTTTCACACTCACAAACTGATTTGAGCCCCATTGTTTCACACTCACAAACATTTGAGCCCATTGACCCCCCCTTGCTGCGCACACACACTTTGAGCCCCCCGCACGCGCACGTGCACGCGAACCCATGAAGCCCTAGCCATTGACAACCCCTTAGCCGTTAGACTACTAGCAATGCGCACGCGCACGCGAAGCCCTAGCCATTGACAACCCACTTAGCCTCAATGTGCATGCGCACGCGAACCCACGCGCACGCAACAGAGACCGGGAGGTACGGGGGGAAGTGCAGGAGCGCCATAAAACACAAGATTTTCTCTTCGGAGTCGCTCACACTTCTTGGCCCTCCTGCATAAATTCTACATAGCCGGTCCACGTGGTACATTGGGGCCTGGGCTGCCGGGCCTGTGGGAGACTTCTTATAAAGTTAGCTGGGCCTCCTTAGCCCCTGCCATACATCTGAACCTCCCTGAGGACCCCTTAACCCCTCAAGTAATTGCAGAAAGTGAAGAAGGCCTTAGGGTAGGCCCCTTACATAGAGAGAGGGGGGGGAAAGAGGGGGAGAGAGAGAGGGGGGGGGGAAAGAGGGAGAGGGGGAAAAGAGGGAGAGAGAGGGGGAAAAGAGGGAGAGGGGGAAAAGAGGGAGAGAGAGGGGGGGAAAGAGAGAGGGAGGGAGAGAGAGGGGGATAGAGGGGGGAAAAGAGGGAGGGAGAGAGAGGGGGATAGAGGGGGGGAAAAGAGGGAGGGAGAGGAGGGGAAAAGAGGGAGGGAGAGAGAGGGAGGGAAAAGAGGGAGAGAGAGAGAGGGGGGGGGAAGAGGGAGAGAGGGGGGAAAAGAGGGAGAGAGAGAGAGGGGGGAAAAGAGGGAGAGAGAGACAGGGGGGGGAAAGAGGGAGAGAGAGAGAGAGGGGGGGGGGAAGAGGGAGAGAGAGAGGGGGGGGAAAGAGGTAGAGAGAGAGAAGGGGGGAAAAGAGGGAGAGGGGGAAAAGAGAGAGAGAGAGGGGGGGGAAAGAGGGAGGGAGAGAGAGGGGGGGAGGGGGGGAAAAGAGGGAGAGAGGGGGAGAGGGATGGAACCGCGGTACATAAAAAATTGGCCCGTGTACACGGGCTTTAAGACTAGTCTAAATCATAAAAGTTTAATTTTGGCTAGACTGTCCCTTTAAAGGGATATGAAACCCAAATGTTCTTTTGTGGTTTAGACAGAAAATACAATTTTTTTAAAAAAGTTTCCAGTTTACTTTATTTTCAAATTTGCTTCATTCACATGGTATTCTGTGTTGAAGAGATACCTAGTTAGGAATCGGGAGCACTATATGGTAGAAAATATAGCTGCCATCTAGTGCTCTTGCAAACGAATAATATTTTTGCAAAGTTGCTGCCATATAGTGCTACAAAAATATACGTCCCTGCTTTTCAAAAAAGATACAGAGAGAACAAATAAAAATTGTGTGCAATTTCAAACAGCTTTTTAACTTCTATCTGAATCATGAAAGAAAAATGTAGGGTTTCATATAACTTTAATTGTGAACATTTTTGTTTTCCAATTGCAGTTAAATATGGAAGTACAATCTCTAGACTTAAAGGGATATTCCAGCCACAATTGGAAACCACATGGGTGCATTTCAATATTGAACAGAAGCAATTTTGTAATATACATGCGTTAGCAAAAATGCTTCTAATAAAAGCTATAGCTGTTTCAAAAGTGTATTTAAAGGGACAGTATACAATAAAATTGTTTTTCCCTTAATGTGTTTCCAATTTCTTTTTTACCAGCTGCAGAGTATAAAATGTATGAGATTTGCTTTTTAAGGTTTGTGTATATGAATTAGCTGATTTTGTGTTTTGAAGCCACAAGCTAATAAAATGGGTTGAGCTTGTAGGTATAATCAGATCTCATTACTTTATCACATTGTGTACATATACCTGCTCCTTTATCTTATATCTGTCCATAAACCAATCACCAATACTTGGAGAGAACAATGGAAAATTAACATTTTATTACCTTATCTCTTCTATAACCCACCCCACTGGGGGGTCGATCCGATATAAATCGTCGCCCGCAAAAGCCGGCGACGCCAATATTTGCGCGGGTTTGGTATCACATATACGGCGTAACCTAGAAGTTACGCCCGTATATTTCTGCCGTCGCCCGCAGTTTTTTGGGCCATAGGCAGGTATACCAAACCCGCGCAGTTTGGTATCCAATATGCAGCGTAAGGACTTACGTGGCGAAAATGGAGAAAACTTACTCCATTTTCACCTCGCCACAAAAAGCAGCCGTAAGAAGCCTTACGCTTACTATTGGAGCCCCGTAACTCCCTAAACTAACTAGAAAAGAAACCTAACACCTAACGCATGCGCAATGTCTATCTCCCTGTCAACCGCGATCTGCTAAAATAAACCTAACACCTAACGCATGCGCAATGTCTATCTCCCTGTCAACCGCGATCCCCCCCCCCGAAATCCCTAATAAAGTTATTACCCCCTAAACCGCCGCTCCCGGACCCCGCCGCCATCTACATAAACTAACCCCCTACTGTGAGCCTCTAAAACCGCCGCCATCTACCTTATCTATCCCCTAATCTGACCCCTTACACCGCCGCCACCTATATAAAAATTATTAACCCCTAATCTAATCCCCCTATACCGCCGCCAGCTATATTAATATTATTAACCCCTAATGTAAGCCCCTAACACCGCCGCCATCTCTATTAAAATGATTAACCCCTAATTTAATCTACCTACCCCGCCGCCAGCTATATTATCTATATTAACCCTAAGTATATTATAGTTAATATAGTTATTACATTATATATATTAACTATATTAACCCTAATTATATTAGGGTTAATATAGTTAATATAGTTACTATAGTATTTATATTAACTATATTAACTCTATCTAACCCTAACACCCCTAACTAAATTTATATTAAATTAATCTAATTCATTTATAAACTAAAATATTCCTATTTAAATCTAAATACTTACCTATAAAATAAACCCTAAGATAGCTACAATGTAATTAATAATTACATTGTAGCTATGTTAGGGTTAATATTTATTTTACAGGTAAATTGTTAATTATTTTAACTAGGTATAATAGATATTAAATAGTTATTAACTATTTAATATCTACCTAGTTAAAATAATTACCCAATTACCTGTAAAATAAATCCTAACCTAAGTTACAAATACACCTACACTATCAATAAATTTAATAAACTACAAACATCTATCTAAAAATACAATTAAATTAACTAAACTAAATTAAAAAAAAAAACAAACACTAAATTACAAAAAATAAAAAAAAGATTGCAAGATATTTAAGCTAATTACACCTATTCTAAGCCCCCTAATAAAATAATAAACCCCCAAAATAAAAAAAAATTCCCTGCCCTATTCTAAATTAAACAAATTTCAAAGCTCTTTACCTTACCAGCCCTTAAAAGGGCCTTTTGTGGGGCATGCCCCAAATAATTCAGCTCTTTTGCATACAACAAATACAATACCCCCCCCCCATTACAACCCACCACCCACATACCCCTATTCTAAACCCACCCAAACCCCCTTTAAAAAAGCCTAACACTACCCCCCTGAAGATCTCCCTACCTTGTCTTCACCGCACCGGGCCGAACTCCTGATCCGATCCGGGCGATGTCTTCCTCCAAGCGGCAAAGAAGAATTCTTCCTCCGGCGATGTCATCCTCCAAGCGGCAAAGAAGAATCGGAACAGCCAATAGAATGCGAGCTCAATCTGATTGGCTGATTGGATCAGCCAATCGGATTGAACTTGAATCTGATTGGCTGATTCAATCAGCCAATCAGATTTTTTTAACTTAATTCCGATTGGCTGATAGAATCCTATCAGCCAATCGGAATTCGGCGGACGCCATCTTGGATGACGTCATTTAAAGGTACCTCATTCCAAGTTCAGCAGTCGGCCGGGATGGATGCTCCGCGGCGGCGGAGCGAAGAAAGAAGATTGAAGATGCCGCCGGAAGAATGAAGACTTTGCTGCCGCTTGGAGGAAGACGTCGCCGGAGGAAGAATTCTTCTTTGCCGCTTGGAGGAAGACATCGCCCGGATCGGATCAGGAGTTCGGCCCGGTGTGGTGAAGACAAGGTAGGGAGATCTTCAGGGGGGTAGTGTTAGGCTTTTTTAAGGGGGGTTTGGGTGGGTTTAGAATAGGGGTATGTGGGTGGTGGGTTGTAATGGGGGGGGGGTATTGTATTTGTTGTATGCAAAAGAGCTGAATTATTTGGGGCATGCCCCACAAAAGGCCCTTTTAAGGGCGGGTAAGGTAAAGAGCTTTGAAATTTGTTTAATTTAGAATAGGGCAGGGAATTTTTTTTATTTTGGGGGTTTATTATTTTATTAGGGGGCTTAGAATAGGTGTAATTAGCTTAAATATCTTGTAATCTTTTTTTTATTTTTTGTAATTTAGTGTTTGTTTTTTTTTGTAATTTAGTTTAGTTCATTTAATTGTATTTTTAGATAGATGTTTGTAGTTTATTAAATTTATTGATAGTGTAGGTGTATTTGTAACTTAGGTTAGGATTTATTTTACAGGTAATTGGGTAATTATTTTAACTATGTAGATATTAAATAGTTAATAACTATTTAATATCTATTATACCTAGTTAAAATAATTAACAATTTACCTGTAAAATAAATATTAACCCTAACATAGCTACAATGTAATTATTAATTACATTGTAGCTATCTTCGGGTTTATTTTATAGGTAAGTATTTAGATTTAAATAGGAATATTTTAGTTTATAAATTAATTAGATTAATTTAATATAAATTTAGTTAGGGGTGTTAGGGTTAGATAGAGTTAATATAGTTAATATAAATACTATAGTAACTATATTAACTATATTAACCCTAATAAAATTAGGGTTAATATAGTTAATATATATAATGTAATACCTATATTAACTATAATATACTTAGGGTTAATATAGATAATATAGCTGGCGGCGGGGTAGGTAGATTAAATTAGGGGTTAATCATTTTAATAGAGATGGCGGCGGTGTAAGGGGCTTACATTAGGGGTTAATAATTTTAATATAGATGGCGGCGGTGTTAGGGGCTCACTTTAGGGGGTTATAGATGTAATATAGCTGGCGGCGGGATACGGGAGCGGCGGTTTAGGGGTTAATAACTTTATTAGGTTGCGGCGGGGTAAAGGAGCGGCGGTTTAGGGGTTAATAGCTTTTTTATTGTTAGGCTAGTGAGGGGGGATAGCGGATAGAGGGTTAGACAGTGCGGGCTATGTTAGGGAGGCGTGTTAGACAGTGCGGGCTATGTTAGGGAGGCGTGTTAGACAGTGCGGGTGTTTTAGACTTTAGTCAGGTTTTATAGGCGCCGGCAGTTTCTAACGTGGCGCAAGTCACTGGCGACACCAGAAATTTGTACTTACGCAGATTTCTGGACATCGCTGGTTTGTGAGACTTATGGCACGTTAGCATCTGACGGCGACCTATATGGGATGGCTCGAGTTGCGAGCTGAAACTGCGGGCGACGCCGGTTCCCTCGCTTGCGCTGCAAACTGCGATCGATATCGGATCGCGCCCTGGGAGTGTAATTTGTTCTACTGGCTGTGTTAACATAGCTTGGCCTTGTGGCCAAACACTTTCAGGATGGGTGGGGATATCACAGGCTAAATAAATTAATTCAAATGCCAATATAAGGGTAATGGAAATACTTGTAAATAATTTAATACACTCCAGCAGGTAAAGTGGATCATTGGAAACAAATTAAAGGGGAGAAAATCTTTGAGTAAACTGTCCCTTTATGTATGCACCGTGCACCAGCATTTTAAACACAGCACTTGCTCAGAGAGCCTAAGGTGCTTGTACCATCTGGTAATGACTCAATTTGTTAATTACTGACATGATACAAGCCCCACTGATGATCTGAGTAGCTGCATTTTTTAAAATGTGGGTGCAGTGAAAATATCTAGCTATGCTTCACATGCACATGCAGAGAAAAATGTTAACACTAAAACAGTGATAACTCTTAATACAAGAATTTTTGCCAATACATGTATATTGCAAATATGTTTCTATTCAAAGATGCAATAAATCTATGTGCATTTATATTTTGACTGGAATGTCCCTTTAAATATTAATTGCACACTACAGTCACATGACACATTAATAAATTGCCTAAATAGCCTCAGCAGAAAAAGAAAACTAGATTACATAATGGTGGTATTTATTGCTTTATGGATACTAAAACATTAAACAAACAAACATGCTCTATCTGAATCATGAAAGAAAAAAAATTGGCTTTTATATTACTTTTAATCTGCTTTATTTTATCATTTAAATTAACTATATTGACTGGTGAAATCACCTATATTGAAATTTTCAGTACTGCAGTGCTGGCTAGAACAAAGATGTAACTTGTTTAGACAGCAGTAGAAATCAACATCTTGATGGGGTTTAAGAGATAGGGGGAGTAGAGTCAATTTGAAAGGATGTTCCTATCTAAATATAATAAAATCTACATAGCTGATTGCCTGTGTAATCACATACATTAAGGAGGCATGTGCCTATTCAACAAAAAAGTGTAAAATTATTTACATAATCCGAACAAATGTGCCACGAAATTTAAAGAACTATCCAGTGTGCTAGAAGTATTTTTAACCCCATGGATAATTTTGTCAGTATTTCTTAGTTTTCTTTAAGTTTCGTGGCACATTCGTTCAGATATTAATTTAATTAAAATGGCACAAAAATTGATGTTTCCTTAATGGATTTGCATTCGTAAAAAAAACAAATGCACGTCTAGTGTTAACACTACTGCCCTCTAGTGCTCTTGCAAATGTATAACATTGTTACAAGCATTCTTGTAAAACTGCTGCTAAATAGTGCTTTAGAGAAGGGTACGCACCTGAGCCTACATACCTGCTTTTCAATTTAAAAAAAATCAAGAGAATGAAGTAAAAATTACAAATTAAAATGTATTAAAAAGTTTTTTTTTTGTTTTTTTTTAATTTTACAGAAGTGGGTATTTTTTTATATATTCATAGTACATATGAAAAGATCTGCATACAAAACAATTGTTTTAAAAAACTTAGAGCTTCCTTTATCAAACAACAAAAGCTGCTTTCGAGGGTTTGCTGTCTTCTGACTGCTATCTCTTAAATTAATTTGGGGTGATTGACAGGCCCTGCTCTCACATGATTGTAATGGGAGATAAGGGAGCGCTGTTGCACAAGGATTTCCTTTTGTATTCACAAAGAGTACCAATGGCACTACTTACAATATTTTCAGGACTTTGTATATCCTTATCTGTAATAATTCAAAACTATATACCCATTCATGAATCTCAGGTGCTATGTATCTTATAGAAATTTGAAAATCAAAAGCGGTTTATAGAACCACTACACAGCATACATATGGATAGCACTATTGGTCCTAAAGTTTATTATATTAGTTCATTAAAAATGTGTTACACTAAAAAAAAAATTGTTGCTACTGCTGTTTCCTGTGAGCCTGAAGGCTCGCGCAGGAACAAGGGCCATTCGGCCCTTGTTAAATCTACCCACAAGAGTGCTATCCATATGTATCCTTTTTAGTGGATCTATAAACCACTATTTGAGCTACAAGAATGTCCTTGTTCAATAAAAAATGTGAGCAGCAGATGTACACTGCTGCCAGTTTGTTGTAATAAAGGGCTATATTACGAGTGGAGCACTAACAGTTACACATCAGTGTAAAGGGGTTTATTGCAGGTGTTTGCTTTCATCTTTTTTTTTTTGCTCGTATTACAAGTTGAAAGTAAACACGATTGCTTGAGCGCAATTGAATTTATCGTGCATGGGGTTAGTATGACCTCAGAGCTCTGGTTAACTGTTTCGCAAGACAAAAAAGTGTCACAAAGCACATTAAAAATACATTACAAAGTACAGTTACACATTAATAATAACATCTAGAAAAAAATATTTTAAAAAAATATTGCACAAAAATGATATAAGGGCTCAAAGTGTTTAACTGTGTATGTACTGTAAATATTTCACATTCCAATTTTCTGCACATAGCAGAATGTGTTCTAAGTGTTTCTAAATAGATATTCGAATGTATGTATGTAAGTATATTTATATATGTATGTCTGTGTATATGTATGTATGTCTGTGTATATGTATGTATGTATATGTATGTATTTATGTATGTATGTATACGTGTATGTATATGTACACCGTCTGCGTGGAGCTCCTGTTCACACACTTGAACCCATTTGTGATTTTATTCTGACCGGAGGATGATTATGATGTTTTTATCCTTTTCTACTCAAAAAATTACTATGTTTTATACATACTGGAGTTGGTCTGTGCGCCTACACTAACTTTTGGATTTCTATGCTGTATTTATTAGGGATGGGCGAATGTGTAAATTTCCAAATTCGAATGTTAGAATGAATGTTATTATTATCGAATTATAAATCCGAATGTTGATACAAACGAAAATTCTTAAAAATTCTATAATCGAATGCTATTTACAGTTTTTGAATGTCACTTTTGAATTTGAATGTTTATAATTAGATCGAATGTCCACATTCAAAATTTCGAATTTAACATTCTATTTAACAAATACTGTTCAGAAGTTCAATAGTTCATGTGGTAGGTAGTAAATTGATACATAATAGATACAAATATATCAATTTGAATGTTTCTATTTCGATCGAATATCGCATAATTTGAATATTACATTTAAAGAAAGCATAAGAAATACTATTATAAACATATAAATTCAAATTTTTCGAATTCGAATATTGCATAATTAGAATATTACATTTAAATAAAGCATTAAAGAAATACTATTACAATTATATAAATTAAAATTTTGCAAAACAAATATTTTTGAATGTAATCGTAAAATTCGAAACCGAACATTCGAAAATCGAATGTTAGAATGTTATGTAAACATTCGAAATTTGATTTGAACGAACGAATGTGTTAAAATTCGTTTCATTTTTTGAATGTTGCGAAACATTCGCCCATCCCTAATATGTATGTGTATGTATGTGTATATGTATGTAAGTTTGTGTGTATGTATATGTATGTATATAGATATTTTACCTTAGAAATTATTTGGCACACAAAAGTGAGTGTTCTAGCTGTGAACAGTTATCCTTCAGCAACTGTCAGCTGCATGTTAAAAAAACAAAAACAAAAAAACAATCAGCTTCATTAGTGCTAATGTCACACTTTGCTTTACTGTGATCTCATGAAATTTCAATAAAATCTTATGAGATTTCATAGTAAACTTCCTTAAACTGAGAAGGGAAATAACATAATTGTGCTTGCACATGCCAGATGCACACTGTTTAAAGTTAATTTACAATGGGATATGGCTACTGAGGAGAATTTGAGGAAAAATATCTTTCTTTTTTACCTAGAAATGTTCAAGGAATAGTCTAGTCAAAATTAAACTTTCATGATTCCGATAGAGTATGCAATTTTAAGCAACTTTCTAATTTAGTCCTATTATCAATTTTTCTTTGTTCTCTTGGTATCTTTATTTGAATGTAAACTTAGTAGCCGGCCCATTTTTGGTTCAGAACCTGGGTAGTGCATGCTGATTGGTAGCTACATTTAGACACCAATCAGAAAGCTCTACCCAGGTGTCAGGGTATTTCTCTAATATGTTACGTCCCTTTAATTCAGGCAACTCCTATTCAAGGAAGAATTATTACTTCATCCAACCTTTACACAGGTAGATACCCAGGACTTATCCTATCTATCATTGTTTGGAAAAGACTAATCTGTCGCTCAGAATTTAATTCTTCCGGACAATCTCCAAAGGTCTCCTACCTCATCAATCCATTTTCCACATCTACCGCTGCATCGACTACAGTCACAGCCTCATCAAACACTTGCTCCGGTAAAGGTTCATTTCCATCTCTGTGGTGCCGACTTTCCTTGCATCTGATTGGTACTCTACCACACACCCTGTTTGTGACGTCAGACGCGCAACTTACAAGCGCTCCCGGCCGGGCCTTCAGCAATTACAAACACTGCAGTGCCAACCCGGATTCAATAGCAGCCTTGAACAACACCATCAGGTAAACAAACCGTACCTTATAAGCATGATTGTTTGATATTACTGCTGCAATTAAAAGAGACTTTGCTAGAACTATAATACAGCAACTATTTCCATTACAACTTAAAGTCTTAAAGCTGTATAATTTTACATTGGACTCTGCTATTTATGTGACACAGTCTAATTAACTACTTCACTCTCACAATACCTATCTTCATCTATAAAATATTACAGGACTCAAAATTCTCTCCTGTAACCAAAAAACAAGGATATATCTTAAAGAGATAAAGGCAACACTGATAGTAACTTTCCTCAACTGTCAATCCAATCTGCAGTTGTGATCCAATATCTCATAAATTCATTAATAAAATAATGCTGCATTACACCAGGTGCTGAACCAAAAATGGTCCGGCTCCTATGCTTATCATCTTGCTTTTTCAAATATAGATACCAAGAGAATGAATAAAAAATGATAATAGGAGTAAATTAGAAAGTTGCTTAAAATTGCATGCTCTATCTGAATCATGAAAGCTTATTTTGACTAGACTATTCCTTTAAGGTGATATTTTGAAGTCAGCTTTTTACAGCTAGGCTGCATCAGTTTCAAGTGTTTCATTATTTAGGTATTATGTCCCTTGAAGTGTTTTACAAGTAATTCAATTTTGAGTTAAATGCCCCTTTAATGGGAAAGAGTTTTAAAGTAAAGTAATTCATTTTACAGTAAGACTTCCCCCACAGCAGTTTTTACACTTTAACAGGTGGTACAACAAGATCTGCCTTCAGATCATCTGTTAAATTGCCAAATTTGTATTGTGTGAATATTATATAATAAATTAAACTCACATGCTCTGGAGTATTTTTTAAACTAAACTATGGTAAAGTAAACAATACATTATTTCATATTGCTAACATGTAACAAAGGACTGCAGCTTTGTAATGTTTCTAACATATAAAGAAATAATGATTATGGGTAAATTTATCAAAGCGTCAATGCCAGTGCATTCGCCGGCATCAATACGCTCACCAGACATCGCTGACACGGATCTGAATACGATCCCCTTATTTATCAAAAAAGCCATCAAAAACACGTGCGTCATGTACGGTGCAAAGAGCGTCGGACTGTTGTTAACTAACAGTCATCAATGTCGTGGTTATTCGGGTTTTTACAAACTTTATTTATATCATTTCATTACTATCCATGAACAAACACATTTCTCCAAAGCAAATCTTTTATTTTTCAACTGTTAATGTCCAAGAAATAGCTACATTTATACCTCAACAAACAATATCTCATAGAAAGTTATTTTTATATTTATTTGTTATACAAACAAAATCTGTTATATGATACTTTTACATAAATTAATGTGTATTTGTATTTCTAGAAGTCATGACATGCTTTTATCTCATATATTTTTTATAAATGATTATTAATGCTAGAATTTGTACATATATCTTTGGACATACTTGTGTGCATATATAAATATATATATATATAAATATATGTGTGTGTTTGTTATGTCAGAAATCTTTTTCATATTTACATGTCCATAAATTCCTTTTTTTGTTCTAAACAATGTTGTCTTTCATATTTCTGTGTTTATTTATACCACTATATTTATATAGTGTAAATGTTTTATTATTATGAGCAGGAATAATTGCAAATATAACATGTAATCAGGGTATATTATGTTTCATTTGCAATCAATGGATATTTTAAGAGTTGGTCCAAGAGCTGGATTGCAATATAGTTTTAAAAACCACCCCTTCACAGGTGTTATAAAATGGGCTGGCATATAAAATGACATTTCTTACTGCAAAATAAATTGTACTGAAAATAGCATGCCAGTAAAGAGGTGATTTTAATTTCTGCTGTATCTGATTCAGATAGTGGAGAGTGGGACTTGTATTACATGGCTTAAGCATGGTGCACATAGATTTTTCACAAAAAAATAAAAAGGAAGTTAGCTATATTATGTTGTGTATTTATTTCATTTTTATCTCTATATCTATTAGTGCGACAAGTTTGGGGCAAAACTTTTTAACCAATTTGTAGAACTAATATTGTCCCCTTGCTTTGTAATGAGAGACAAATTTGTAGCATAATCCATAAATAGTAATGTATTTTTCATTGTTATCCCTATATCTACTAGTGCACCAAATGCAGAGCAATAATATTGTTTGATTTAGAAAGGGTATACAATTTTAAAAGAGTTTCTATTCTAATTTACTTTTATTATGTAATATACTTAATTCTCTTGCAGCATCGAACATAAGCTTTCTATGTTTTCAGG